>NW_026988450.1:94195729-94861459 GCF_030222135.1 Aotus nancymaae
CTGAGATGCATTTAAAAATGAAGGCTCCCAAATTCATCTCATCTTGGGGTGCCTATTAATATGTGGAAGCTTCTAAAAAGATTTAGAGATGACAGGGCCCTTTGGGGGCCAGTTTGAGCCTTGCTGGTGTGATATTGGGTGCTAAGCAGAGTGGCTAGTGTTGATGTTTCATCACATGTATTTTGCTTTGGCCAGAAAGGAAAAAGAGAATTTCCCTTTGTGCTGTGGCTTGGCCCCCAGGGCAGTGGTATGGCAAGCTGTGTCACTAGGGCTGCTCAGGGAAGGGGAAACTAGAAGCCTGGCATGTTGGCAAAAGGGAGAGGGTTTCTTACCAGGCAAGCTTCTGGCCTCTCTCTCTCTGTGAAGACTGGTTGAATGAATGGCAGAAATCAATGTTTATATCCTCTCTAAAGTTTTGATTAAAGCAAAAAATGTATTCTAAGACTATTCTTAAGCTGTAGTGAATCTGGTGCGCTCTGCGTGTCTTTCTGTATGGTTCTGTCACAAAGAGAATTACCTTAGGCTAGAACATGGGCTTAGGACCCCATAAGCCTGCTGTTCAAGCCAGCCGGGTAAACTGGTCAGTTACAAACTTTGCTGCGGGTTTCTGAAGGGAAGAAAAAAACAAAAAACAACAACAAAAAACTGGATGATGTCTCCATATTGTTTTATGTCCTTGGGAGCCTGACCTTTTAGCCATGTGGTGATACTTTCTCTTGGTCTCTGCCTTTCAGGGAACAAGAATTTGGGGATTCATGTCATAGTTAGCTCTAAAAATTATCTTGAGTAGTTAAAAGCCTTTGCAAGCTTAAAATGAATGCTCTAGACTCCTTCTGGGAAGAGCAATGAATACTGCCCAGTGCTGTGGCTCAGCAGCTAAGGCTTTGTCAGTTTACATTGGCAGCCCAGGCTTAATCCTGCTTTGAGGAATGAGTCCTTTCTGGTTTGATATCTGTGTGACCTTTAACATTCATTGATTCTCTTCCCCTCTATGAACAACTCTGGCTTCTTTTCTTGAATTTTCCTTTCTGCAAGCTCCTGGAAGATCACCTTTGGTAAAGTTCAAAAGCCAGACATATTGGTCACTTGGCATGGCTAAAGTTGAGTAACAAGAGATTTAAAAGAATTTTTTTAAGAGTGCTATGGTTAAAAGTCAGCTTAAGGGCCGGGCACGGTGGCTCATGCCTGTAATCCCAGCACTTTGGGAGGCCGAGGCGGGTGGATCACGAGGTCAAGAGATCGAGACCATCCTGGTCAACATGGTGAAACTCCGTCTCTACTAAAAATACAAAAAATTAGCTGGGCACAGTGGCGCGTGCCTGTAATCCCAGCTACTCAGGAGGCTGAGGCAGGAGAATTGCCTGAACCCAGGAGGCGGAGGTTGCGGTGAGCCGAGATCGCACCATTGCACTCCAGCCTGGGTAAAACAAGAGCGAAACTCCGTCTCAAAAAAAAAAAAAAAAAAAGTCAGCTTAAGCCAGGCGCCGTGGCTCACGCCTGTAATCCCAACACTTTGGGAGGCTGAGGCGGGTGGATTACCTGAGGTCAGGAGTTTGAGACCAGCCTGACCACTATGGTGAAACCCCGTCTTGAAGAAAAAAAAAAAAGTCGGCTTAATTGAAAGCGGATATCCAAGCTATAGGTATACTTAAAAGGCCTTTATGTCTTTCCCTCGGATCTTGCTTTTCTGGAAAAAGATTTTTTTCTTCTCAGTTGACTGGAATTATTTTTCTCCATTTTGTCTTGCCATTCTTAATGCACACGTGAGAGACCCTGAGATAACTCCTAATAACCTGGGACTCCTTGGAAAACGGGAGGCGCCGCAGAGCCCATTTTGAGGAAAACCTCTGTTATCCTCATGGAGCCCCAGGAACTGAAAGCAGATAGATCCATTTCAAAATCTAAGGCTCTGTTCGGTTTTGCATTATGTTATCTGAAATTTTTGACTTTTGGGGGGTATGGGAAATTACTTCGCATTAGGAAAGAGCTTTGGCACGTAATAGCAAGGTAGGAAATCTGCTTTAGTGATGGCTAATGGCAGTTATGGGGGGATACTCAGCTCTTTGCACATTTGGATTAGAGAAGCAAGCTCTTGGCCACCTGGAAGGTGTGGCAATGACCCCACCCCTGAATGAGAGAGAAGTCTTCCATGGGAGATGGTCGATTCCCTCTTTTTTGTAGTCTAAGATCTGGTATAAAAATGGGACCCCTTGGCCGGGCGCGGTGGCTCATGCCTGTAATCCCAGAACTTTGGGAGGCCGAGGCGGGTGGATCACGAGGTCAAGAGATCGAGACCATCCTGGTCAACATGGTGAAACCCCGTCTCTACTAAAAATACAAAAAATTAGCTGGGCACGGTGGCGTGTGCCTGTAATCCCAGCTACTCAGGAGGCTGAGGCAGGAGAATTGCCTGATCCCAGGAGGCGGAGGTTGTGGTGAGCCGAGATCGCGCCATTGCACTCCAGCCTGGGTAACAAGAGGGAAACTCCGTCTCAAAAAAGAAAAATGGGACCCTGAATTTTGGAGATCCGTTTTTGTCTTCCAGCTGTGCCTGCTTATTAAGCCCTACAAACTGCATGATTTCCCAGCCCTGTTCCTCCACGGACTGCACCCTAAAGCCAGTAATCCAATTAAAAAAACATAAAAACTGGCAAATGAAAAATCTTACAACTACTGGACCTTCTTCTGTCTTTCTCTGTGTGTAGTTGTGTATGTGTTGTATGATGTTTATACAAAAGACCTCTAATTAATTGGCTTAAAGAAAAATAAGCAGTTAAATATTTTGAAAGATAAATAAAAACTGTAATGTCTTTTAGTTCATGTAACTTTAGTAATCTTTTGGAAATAAAAACAGCTTTAAAGGTTATTGGTAAAATAAAGTCATCTGATCTAACTTAGGCAGGTCAGATATGAGGTCTACTAAATGCTTCAAGGTTATAAACTGCTTTAAGTTTTAAAAATTGTTCAAATTGGCTGGGCACGGTGGCTCACATCTGTAATCCCAGCACTTTAGGAGGCCAAGGTGGGCAGATCACGAGGTCAAGAGATCGAGACCATCCTGGCCAACATGGTGAAACCCCGTCTCTACTAAAAATACAAAAATTAGCTGGGCTTGGTGGCGTGCGCCTGGGACTACAGCTACTTGGGAGGCTGAGGCAGGAGAATTGCTTGAACCTGGGAGGCGGAGGTTGCAGTGAGCCAAGATCATGTCACTGCACTCCAGCCTGGTGCCTGGTGACAGAACAAGACTCTGTCTCCAAAAAAAAAAAAAAAAAAATTGTTCAGATTGCCTACTTTACATCTGGATAAGGCCTGGGGAAACGTGGAGTTAGCCACTTCCCTAGCTATGCTGGAAAGAGTTTTAACTGCACTTCTGTGTGGTATTCGAGGCTCCATACCTAGGTACATAATTAAAATAACCGTACCTAAGCTCCATAACTAAATACATAATTCAAATAACTTACTAGGTTTTTCACCAAAATGAAAAATTGCCAAGAGTTACCATTATCACATGTAATTGAGACTACTGAAAAAAAAAAACGGCTTTACATGCAAGCTGTGTTAGAAAACTAAAATGTGTTTTAAGTAAAAGATGATAAGAAGGCATGGGAATGTAAATTGTTGCCTAGTATAGAGGGGTAAGGATTGTTTTAAATTATGTAAGATAAAGCTAAAGAGTTGAACAAGTCGTGGACAGTGTGTGAAAAATTAATCTTGTGAAAAGAAATTCTGTGTGGACATTGTCTAAAGTTCAAGGGATATTATTAAGGTTTTCTGTAAATTGAGCATTGGAATAAAAGCACAACAGGTTTTTCTTACAGCACTTTTCTGCTCTTTCATAAAAATTGTAAAGGCTTGCAAAAGGTTTATGAGAATCTCACCTGATGGTCAAACTCATTAAGATTGATAGATTTGTCTATAAGATTTGGTCAATTTCTGAAAAATAAAAAAGATAAATTTTTAATTAAAAATTGGGGTTGACATTAATAGTAAACTAATGCAAGGGAGAAATTTAGCTTTCTCTATTGACCGAGATTTTCACATGATATTAAAGGATAATGAAAAAGTTTTGTTAAGGCAAGAGACAGATTGTGTGGAAAGCTAAGTCTTTCCTCTATCAATGAGTAAAAGCTTTTGCCTTTTTAAAAATTTTTAAGTGCCTGGGTGCGGTGGCTCATGCCTGTGATCCCAGCACTTTGGGAGGCTGAGGAAGACAATCAAAACTTTAGGTGCATTCAGCTACTTCATGGGCCATTTAAACATTTATAAAGGGATTTCGTTCAATTGTCATTTTCAGGGCATGTTTTCTAGTTGTATAAATGTATTCCCAGGCAAGAGGGTTGCTGTTACAACAACAGCAGCTCATTATGCCACAGTGTGTTTTCACTAGGTAAAGAAAGCTTTTTTTTTGTTGTTCAGACGGAGTTTCCCTCTTGTTACCCAGGCTGGAGTGCAATGGCGCGATCTCGGCTCACCGCAACCTCCGCCTCCTGGGTTCAGGCAATTCTCCTGCCTCAGCCTCCTGAGTAGCTGGGATTACAGGCACGCGCCACCATGCCCAGCTAATTTTTTGTATTTTTAGTAGAGACGGGGTTTCACCTTGTTGACCAGGATGGTCCTGATCTCTTGACCTCATGATCCACCCGCCTCGGCCTCCCAAAGTTCTGGGATTACAGGTGTGAGCCACTGTGCCTGGCCTAAAGGAAGCTTTATATATGATTCACTGAGGACAATCAACCCCTTCACAATCTAGAACCTGAAGACTGGATCTTCTGAGAACATCAGAGAAAGACTGCCCTTGCCATCCACATTGCCACAAAACTTCCAGACCTGGAAACTTGGGGTCATAATCTCACAACTGAGAAGGCTTTCTGCACACTCTTGGACCTGTGCACCCATTTCAAGCCTTCAGGTAAAGCTAACCAAGGAAGTTTCTCCCCAGAAGAAGATGGCATCTTTGATGTGAAGAGCTTTTCCCAAGATCACAGATCAAAACTCTTATCTTTGAATGTTTTTTCCCTTCTTTATGCCTCTATGAATAATAGAAGTGAAAAGGGGGTCTGTTATGTGCACTTACAGGGTATACTTTTATTTGTTAAGGATTTTGCAGCCAGCCTTATTCATGGATAAACTTATACTTTAATAGATAAAAGATGAAGGCCCAATGTAGGTGAGAAACTTTAATGGTACATGTGTTGCCAATTAATCATTCAGAAACAGAACATTGGTTCACTCCTCTTAACCCACATCATGGGTTAAAGGGAACAGTGCCAGAAGGCCTTCACTCTTCTAGAAGGGCATGATTTGGTAGGTCCTTTTTCATGGTTTGGAGTAAAAGAGGCAATGATTAGAAATGTATCCCTCATAATAAGCTCTACAGCAAATGCTACTGTGAAGCCTATGGTTACACAACAGACTTTAACTTCTCTTGTGAAAGTTATGCTGAACAATAGAATTGCTCTAGATTCCTTACTGGCTGAACAGCAGTATCTGTGCAGCTCCTGGCATTTATGGCCTCTGGAGAGAACATCACATATTACAGAGATTCAGTTGAAGGGTTTCATGAAAAGTCTGCTTAGTTAAGCGAGTAGACTCTTTACCTAGCTCATTCTTTGATCTATTTAATTTTAGGTGGTTTGGTTTATGGGGACCCTGCGTAAGGAGCATACACCAAACTCTCGGTATTATCCTCCGGATAGCCATAAGAGTAAACTTCCTGGTGCGCTTCCTTCCCTCAAAGGTTTTAAAAGTTTGCATGCAGACATATCTAGAATGTCAACTGGTCTCTCTTCAACTGGAATGTCAAGAGCTGAAAGGAATGTGCAACCATGAGGACACCGTAACCTATGAATGATGTGCTGGGACCAGACACCCAAAATGATGGAGTGGCAGTAAGGCTCAAGTTTTAGTCACACTCTCACCTAAGTGAGACCCAAAGCAAAATGGGGAATTTTTAAACGAAATCATGAGAAGCCATTGTTTTGGACTGAGCTCATGTGCTGGTCCCCAACAGAACAAACCAAAGAAAAATGGAGTCGCTCATGCTAAATGTGACATAATCAAACTAAGATTTTAAGGAAATACATAGGGCCTAGAAAAGACCAGGCTTTGTTTTTCTCCATAAACAGGACCTTCCAGCATAAGGAGGTTCCCCCTACTCAGTCCTTGTTCCTACCTTTGCAAAACTCACTGTTCTACTGTTTCCCAGTGGGTTTCAAGGCCAGATAGTACATTTGCCTTGGTGATAGTGACATCAGTGGTTAAAGTTTTGGTCACTCTCTGAAAATTGAGAAAACGACTAAAAGGGGAGAATTGTTAAAGTTAATTCAATATGGCCTGAGAAGGACTCCGTACGCCTACCTTTGAGTCCTTGTGGATGAACTGTAACCTAACTTAATACGTAGACAAGACTGAGAACCTAACTCCTGTAACAATAGCCGAGACTTGGCCAATCCCAGCGGCCATTCTCCAACCATTCATCACTGCTGAGTGTTCAAACTGTGTTCAAATAAGGCAAATGCCAACCTGTACATCTGTTCCTCACTGCTGATTTCTGTACATCATTTCCCTTTTTTTGTCTATAAATTTTTTCTGACCACAAGGCAACCCTGGAGTCTCTCTGAATCTGCTGTGATTCTGGGGGTTGCTCAATTTGCAAATGGTTTATTTCTCAATGAAACACCTTTAAATTTAATTGGTTGACATTTTTCTTTTAACAACTGTATCGTTTACACAATTTCCAAATTTGTACTACTATAAATAACTCGACAATGAATACAATGAATATTCTGTTTCTTTCTTTCTTTTTTTTTTTGTATTAAAAACCTCTTTTTTTTTTTTTTTGAGATGGAGTTTCGCTCTTGTTACCCAGGCTGGAGTGCAATGGCGCGATCTCGGCTCACCGCAACCTCCGCCTCCTGGGTTCAGGCAATTCTCCTGCCTCAGCCTCCTGAGTAGCTGGGATTACAGGCATGCGCCACCATGCCCAGCTAATTTTTTTTTGTATTTTTAGTAGAGACGGGGTTTCACCATGTTGACCGGGATGGTCTCGATCTCTTGACCTCATGATCCACCCGCCTCGGCCTCCCAAAGTGCTGGGATTACAGGCTTGAGCCACCGTGCCCGGCCCTAAAAACCTCTTTTATACCAATGATCGTGCTTAACAATGGAGACAGGTAGGAATAAGGGTGGAAAATAACAAACAAACAGCCAACCAATATTTCATTAAAACCTGTGAAATGTTATGCAATTGCTGAGGAGTGATTTACTTCCAATTACGTGGTCACTTTTAGAATAGGTATGATGTGATACTGAGAAAAATGTATGTTTTGTGGATTTGGGGTGGAGAGTTCTGTAAATGTCTATTAGGTTTGCTTGGTCCAGGTCTGAGTTCAATTCCTGGATATCCTTGTTAATTTTCTGTCTCGTTGATCTGTCTAATATTGACAATGGGGTGTTAAAGTATCCCACTATTATTGTGTGGGAGTCTAAGTCTCTTTGTAAGTCATTAAGAACTTGCCTTATTTATCTGGGTGCTCCTGTATTGGGTGCATATGTATTTAGGATCGTTAGCTCATCTTGTTGCATTGATCCTTTTACCGTTATGTAATGTCCTTCTTTGTCTCTTTTGGTCTTTGTTGCTTTGAAGTCTATTTTATCAGAGACAAAAATTGCAACTCCTGCTTTTTTTTTTTTTGCTCTCCATTTGGTGGGTAAATCTTCCTCCATCCCTTTGTTTTGAGTCTTTGTGTATTATTCTGTTTCTTTTCCTTTCCCTTTCTCCGTTTTTTTGAAACGGGGTGTCACTTTATCACCCAGGCTAGAGTGCAGTGGTGTGATCTCAGCAGTGATCTCAGATCACTGCAGCCATGACTTTCTGGGCTCAAGCGGTCCTCCTATCTCAGCCCCAAGTAGTTATCACTACAGGCGTGCACCATCACACCTCGCTAACTTTTTTATTTTTAGTAGAGACTAGGTTTTGTCATATTGTCCAGGCTGGTCTCAAACTCCTGAGCTCAAACAATCTGCCTGCCTTGGCCTCCCATACATATATTCCTGTTGACATATTCACTTCTAATCTTCCAATAAATTCCTACATATAAAGTGATCATAGGACATTTTGGGGGCTTTTGATGAACACTGATGACTTGCCTTTCCCAAGGACTTTCCTACCTGCGGGAGATGGAGGTGAGGCAGGGCTGGTTCCTAAAATCCTGCAGGCAATGACTACAGCTTGTGAGCTTCCCCTGGAGAGGATCATTCTGTAAGGGCCTCTCAGGGCGGGATCTGTCTGAGGCACGCGGAGAGGAAATCAGCAGCCGCGCGTCAAGTTCACTGCTTCACAGCTTTCCTCTGGGTGCTTCCTTTAATCCTTTCCTTTCTTCCTTACCCGGACTGAGCTCTCTGGTCTGGGTCTGCAGGAAGGGGTTGGTGGGGTGGGTATGCTACACTTTTCACCACCTCCACAGCCCAGGAAGAAGGCGAACCCGCCTGGAGCCTTGGATAATTAGGAACCACTGCCATCTAGTGTCAGCAGTGCTGTGAAGATTTAAATATTAAAACCCACTCCAAGCCCTGAAGGGCATCGCCTTCCCCATGGGCACCCCTCAGGGACCCTACGGAGAGCAGTGCAAGCCTGAGCTAGAAAATGCTCATTAGGAGAATTAAACATCTGAGGAAGGATTATGGAATATAATTTAGAATGGCTTGGGACTGCCAGAGGGGAAGTGGGAAGTCCAGAGAGAGAGGACTGAAGAGAAATTTTCCTGAAAGATAAATCACATTAATTATAGGGTGGCAGCAAATATAGAGTTAAGGAAGAAACAGGTATCTGGGGAAAATACTTCTTGGGATGCTTAGGAGGTGTAGGGAATCTCCCATGAGTCTTAAGATGGCCCCGAGGCTTGCGGAGTTAAAAGAGCCCTCCCAGCTCACTGAGCCCGCTCAGGAAGAACCATTGGTGCTGCTGTCCCCAGGACCCTGCTCCGAGACCCGCCCTGTGTTCTCTACTGGGTTCTGTCTCTGACTCAAAAATGATGGTGGTGGTGGATCAGTTTCTTGGGGTGGTGGTGGGGTGTGAGGTGGTAGGAGAAGAGGTTAGAGCTGTTCAGCCCTCAGGCTGCTGACACCACTGTGGGCCTCAGGGGCAGCTTCACTCCAGGGGTTCAAACCCCATTTCAGCCACCTTTTTTTGGTTGTTGTTGTGGAGACAGGTAATTCTCGAAACCTCTCAAAGACTCAGTGTAATAGGGTAAATAGTGACTCCCCAAATCCGTGTCCGCCTAGGACCTCAGAATGTGACACATTTCCACATTTGGAAATAAGGTCTTCACAGATGCGATTTGTTGAGTTCACCCTGGATTTGGGTGGCCCTGAAATGTGATGACTGGTGTCTTTATAAGATGAGGGAGAGAGACGCAGAGACACACAGAAGCCCGTGTGACAGTGGAGGAGGGGCTGGAGCGATGCGTCCGCAAGCCAAGGAACCCAGGGATTGCTGGGAGCCACGGCAATCTCACAAGAGGCAAGGGAGATTCTTTCCTGGAACCTTGAGATGGAGCATGGCCGTGCTGATGACTTGATTTGGAGCTCTTGGTCTCCAGAACCCTGACAGAATCCATGTCTGCTGTTTTAAGCCATGGGTTTATGGTAGTTTGTTACAGCAGCAGTGGAAAACGAATACACCTCGTTTCCTGAGAAGCAGAGTGGGACTAGCACCACCTGGGAGCCGCTGGCAATGAAGCCTCGCAGTATTTCACGAATGACTGGGCAGTCATCCCATAGCCGTACCACAGTGGCTAGAGGGCAGAAGGCTGTCACTTCCTGCCAGGTACGTGGTAACCACTTGACAAACGTTAGCAATTATCACTTTGGCTGTTTCTTTGCTTTTGAGGGTCTGCATGCAGACAGCCTCCTGGTCCTTGAGCCTTTGTGATTCTCTCAATGAATAAAATGTGATGATGCTGTCAAGAACGCCTGAGACTGGGTAATTCATAAAGGAAAGAGGTTTAATTGACTCACAGCTGAGCATGGTTGAGGGGCCTCAGGAAACTTGAAATCATAGCGAAAGGCAAAGGGGAAGCAATGTGCCCTCTTCACAAGGTGAAGGCAGCAGGAAGAAGTGCTGAGTGAAGGAGGAAGAGCCCCTTATAAAGCCATCAGAACTCCTGAGAACTCACTCTCATGAGAACAGTGTGGGGGAAACCACCCTTGTGATTCAGTCACCTCCACCTGGTCTCTCCCTTGATGTGGGGATTATGGAGATGAGATGCGGGAGGGCTCCTGAAGCCTAACCATATCATGCTACGTGCCTTCCAAGGGTGGCCTAGATGAGGTCCTAATGGCTTTTCTCTTGGGACACTCACTTTTGGAACCCAGCAGCCATGCTGTGAGGAAGCCCAGGCCTCCCTGAAAGTCTGGCACATGTCCCACCAACAGCCCCAGCAGAAGACCCAGCTGACAGCCAGCATCAACCACCAGTGAGGTGTGTAGGAAAGAAGCCTAAGAGAGGACTCTAGCCCCAGCCACTGCCTGACCACAGGACAGTCTACGTAAGAACCCCACAGCAGGGTCCAACCAGGCCCCGGAGCTGCACGAGCATCATAATTATAACAAATGATTATTATGGTTTATGCCACACAAGCAGCAATCTCTACTGGCTGTTTGTTCAACATATCCTGACTTGAGTGGGAATGGTCCCTGCACCCCTGCACACCTGCTTGCGTTGAAAGAAAGGGCTGCAACTGTGTCCCCTTACCATGCTGACACTTAGCCTCAGCTACAGTCAGAATGTGAAGCTCTTTGTCTGTAGCTGTGGTTCTCAGCTGCAGCTGCATATCAGAATCACCTGGGGAGATTTTCAGAATTCTTACGTCTGGGTTACAGCTCAGACCAGTTAAATCATAATCTTTGTGACTGTGAAATCAATATTTTTCAAAGCTCCTCAGGGATCTGAATGTGCGGCCCAGCTAAAGAATGACGGAGAGAGTGGGTGAGGCTCAGGTCCATCCTGCCGTAGAAGGGCAGCCTCACCCACCACCAGGCACAGTGATGCCAGCACCCCCGTCCCTGGAGGGGCACTGGCACTCTCACAGGGGAAATAGAAATCTGTTCACAGGGATATATTTACTCTTCTCTATTTTGCATCAGTGAAGTACATCATACCCGAACCAGCTTCTGTTTTTACCTAATGCCCTCCTCTCTGATGATCAGACCCAGCATCCGTGTCCTCTGGGAAGGGTCTTCTGATCATTCCAGGTTATCAATTGTCTCTCAATGCACTACGAATTACTGCGAAACTCAGAAGGTTAAAACAACCATAAATGTGTATTGCTTCATCCCATTTTGTGAGTCAGGAATTCAGGAGGGCTTGGCTGGGTGGCTGTCACTTGGAGTTGCCATCCAGATGTCAGGGAGGGGTATAGACACCTGAAGGCCTGACGGGGGCTGAGGGAGCCGCCTCCACGGTGGGGCATGCCTGTGTCTGGCAGGTCGATACTCGCTGTTGGCACGTGGCCTTGGTGCCTCACCGTGGGGGCTTCTGCACAGGGTTGCCGAGTTTCCCCACGACGAGGTGTGTCAGAGCCTGCAATCCAGAGACAGAGAGGAAAGCTGCAGTGTCCTTTTACAACCTGATCGCATAATTCACACATTATTATTTTTGTAAGATCCAACTGGTACACAGGCCAGGCATATTCACTGTGGAGGGGGCTCCCCAGGGGTGTGGGTGTTTGGTGGTGGGAATCCCCGGGGATCATCCCGGAAGCTGGCCCTCCCACCAGGCCCCAGTCACCTCCTCCCTCAGATCTACTCTCTGCACCAATAGAATCCTATGGGGAACTTCTGAGAGTAGAGAATCCCAGATGCTACGTGAGATGCTCTGATTCAAACAGGCCTCAAAATCTATCTATCTCTCTCTATATTTTATTATACTTTAAGTTCTGGGATACATGTGCAGAATGTGCAGCTTTGTTACATAGGTATACACGTGCCATGGTGGTTTGCCGCATCCATTACCCCGTCATCAACATTAGGTATTTCAGAAACCAGTATTTTTAAAGTTTCTCACAGAAGTTTTGGTGATCACATGGGACTCTGTAACTGTGTCCCTTTACCATGCTGACAATTAGCCTCAGCTACAGTCAGAATGTGAAGCTCTTTGTCTGTAGCTGTGGTGGTTCTCAGCTGCCGCTGCATATTAGAATCTGTGTTGGGATCTGTGTCTGTTCAGGTGGGGTCCTCTTAAGCTTCTTCTCCCATGGGCGAGGCTGCATTAGGAGAACCCTGCAGTCCAGAAGAGGGGCCTGGTGTTTGCTCAAGAGCAGCCATTGTGTGCCTTGTTCCCTCCTGTCACAACCCCGTATGGCCAGCAACCTTATGTGTGGCCGCCAGGACGTGGGGCTGTGCCGGGGGAGGGAAGGGGATTTGGGTACCCCTGACTCTTTCCGTCTGGAGAATAAGAGTTTTGCAGATGAGCTGGGTAATTCTCTATGTTCTGAACCCTCTCCATGTCCCGCCCTTGCCTGCACTTTAGTGTAGTGGTTGACAGTCAGACTTCCCAGGTTCAAACCCTGTGTCTTCTAGTTACTCTCGTGATCTGGGGTGCGCTATTCCAGTTTCTGTGGCCCTGCATCCTGAGCAAGGCAGCTGGATGGGAGTGGTTCTTGCTGCTGCGTATCTTTTATCGTCCGTCTGCTCTGGGATCTGTGGTGTTCACGGTGGGGGGCTCAGAGAGGTGACCACCTACCTGGCCTGTTCAGCTGCAGGCTGGGGGAGGGGGTTGTGGGTCCGGAATCCACGAAGGAAGAGCAAATGTGATTTGCTGCTGAATTCAAGCAAGAATTCCAGCATGTATGGGAAAGAGAGCAGTTTATAAAGATTCCTCGGGGTTTGCTTTGAGACAATGGGGAAATATACGTGTCATCTGCTGAAATGGGGTTGGCTGAGCGAACAAGCTTAAGGTATTTGGTAAGAGTGTTGTTTTGAAAAGAAGACATATATGAGGCCAACAAACATGAAAAAATGCTCATCATCACTGATTATTAGAGAAATGCAAATCAAAACTACATTGAGATACCATCTCACACCAGTTAGAATGGCGATCATTAAAAAATCTGGAGACAACAGATGCTGGAGAGAATGTGGAGAAATAGGAACACTTTTACACTGTTGTTGG
Source organism: Aotus nancymaae (assembly GCF_030222135.1). Taxonomy (NCBI): domain Eukaryota; kingdom Metazoa; phylum Chordata; class Mammalia; order Primates; family Aotidae; genus Aotus; species Aotus nancymaae. The sequence goes on from NW_026988450.1 coordinate 94,208,904, forward strand.
GAGTGTAAATTAGTTCAAACATTGTGGAAGACAGTGTGGTGATTCCTCAAGGACCTAGAAATAGAAATTCCATTTGACCCAGCAATCCCATTACTGGGTGTATACCCAAAGGATTATAAATCGTTCTATTATAAGGACACATGCATACGTATGTTCATAGCGGCACTGTTTACAATAGCAAAGACCTGGAACCAACCCAAATGCCCATCGATGATAGACTGGATAGGGAAAATGTGGCACATATACACCATGGAATATTATGCAGCCATCAAGAACGATGAGTTCACGTCCTTTGTAGAGACATGGATGAACCTGGAAACCATCATTCTCAGCAAACTGACACAAGAACACAAAATCAAACACCGCATATTCTCACTCATATGCAGGTGTTGAACAATGAGAACACATGGACACAGAGAGGGGAGCATCACAAACTGGGGTCTGTGAGGGGGATCTAGGGGAGGGACAGTGAGGGGTGGGGAGTTGGGGAGGGATAATGTGGGGAGAAATGCCAGATATAGGTGATGGGGAGGAAGGTAGCAGATCACACTGCCATGTGTGTACCTATGCAACAATCTTGCATGTTCTTCACATGTACCCCAAAACCTAAAATACAATAAAATATATATAAAAAAATTTTAAAAAATAAAGTTTTATTAAAAAAAGAGTGTTGTTTTGAGAGCACAAATTTAAAAGTGTAAATTTGAGACACCTACTAGACATCTAAATAGGCATTGGGATATCTGAGTTTGGATTTCAGGGAAGACGTTGGGGCTGGAAATAGGCATTTAACGATCTGATCATTTGGCTCTCATTCATATCAGGGGTGGGTTGGTGGACGGTGAGAGGAGGGCCCGTGAAGGATCCAGCAGCAAGCCACCACGGAGGATGCAGCAGCTGGGGGCGACATGGTCTAGAAGGGTTAGACACACAGATGTTAGAACATGCTGTGTGTCTATGGTAATAATTGGGGTGGTGTCAGCCGGTGGGGGGAACTGATGATGTCCAAGGGGGAGGAGGTAATTATAGGTGCACAGTCCTTGAGTTAACAAGAGTTGGAGGGGCTGCTTGAGAAAGGAGTGAGGGGCTTTCACCAGCGGCCACAGAGCGGGCAAGGGCTCGGTGGGCCCAGGTGCAGGGCATCCTGCGGAGGTGGTGGCAGTGGAAGATCATTGCCTGTGCACTCTCAGCGAAGTAAGAGGTGATGCCGTGGTTGCTGAGTGAGGAGAAAGGAGGACGCGGGATGTTGAGCAGTGAGAAGTTGTGAAACCATCTTCAGGGGAAGGGAGAGCAAATGGATTCTAGAAATACGGAGGGTCACTGGTGGGCGGGTGGGCCCTTGGGATTTATGGTTATACCGCCAGCGAGGCCACCAGCACCCGCAGCCCCTGATGAATTCTGTTTGGTGCTCAGCCCCTCTCCCTGATAGGATGGCTTTCCTGCAAAGGAATCGCTGAGAAGAGGAGAGAACCGGCCTTCATCCTAAGAACCCAGAAGAGAGCTATCAGATGGGGACCCACACGGAGTGCCCAGGACAGATGACCTCTGTGTGTGAACACATGGAGCGTCCCCATCATTGATGCCTGGACCCCAGCCACGGTGATGGCGATGGCAGGAAGGCAGCTGGGAACTGTCCAAGGGCCCGGAGTTTCCCCTGCTCAGGGAAGCCACCATCAGCCCAGCCAGCCTCCTGCGCAAGTGCAGGACGAAAACAGTGAACCAAGCCAGACACAGCCCCCACCTTCCTGGAGCTCGAGCGGGGTCAGTTTGCTTTCTGTGAACTTCTCCCGGGTGGCTCACCTGCTGACTGGCTGTCCAAGGAAGGTTCCCGGCTGCAGCCCAGCCTCGGACACCCCTGGGCATTTGGAATCCGAAGGCCCTCTTCACTCTGCCCACTTGATGTCCCCACACCATGTTGACAAAGTGGGTCCTGAGCCAGGGCATCGCCTGACGATTTTCTTCAGGGTTGGTGTCAGCAGCCCTGACTTCCTCAGTGAGGGAAGATGGGCTCCTGGCCATAAAATTCACCTTGCAAATCCGCAGGTGTCACGTAGCAGAGACCTGACCTTCCATGCTGCTCCCATCAGATGCTGGGCTGGCTGACAGGCAGCCAGTGGCAGGCGCAGCAGCCCCTCCTCTTTTAGCATATAGAGTTCAGGTTGCTGATGTGTTCCCTCAGGTCCAGACGATCTGAGGACCAGGAGGGCATCACCCTGGGAGATATCTACCCAGAGATCCTCTTCATGCACTCTGCAGTCTGTTCAGGCTGCCATGATGGAACCCGATAGGCTGGTCGCTTAAACACCTGACATTTATTTTCTCACAGTCCTGGAGGCTGGAACAGTCCAAGATCAAGGTTTCGTCTGGGTTTGGTTCTGGTGAGGGCTCTCTTCCTGCCAGGTGGACTGCGGTCTTCTTCCTGTGTCCTCACATGGTAGAGAGGGAGAGAGAGCGCTCTGGCATCTCCCCGTCTTTTATAAGGACACCAGCCCTATTGGGTCAGGGCTTACCCTCATGACCTCAGTTAATCTTAATCACTTAGTGATAGGCGTGGTCTCTAATGAAGTCACACGAGGAGTTAGGGCTTCAGCAGGTGGAGTTTTGGGAGACACAGTTCAGCCCATAGCAGTCCTATAGCTCCACCTGGGCGCAAGAAATCCCTTACAGAGTCCCAAGCAGGCTGTGTCCAGCAACGTTTGGTTGTACTTCTGGACACCTGGATTTCTGAGGGTGGCGTCTCAGAGCACACGTGTCCTGTTGTCTGGAGTGAGGAGCCTGGGATAAAGGGCTGGTTTTCCTGCTTCTGAGGCTTCAGTCCCTCTGGAGGGAAATGGCATTCTGGTGTTTCTGCTTCTCTGGCTGTCTTGGCACCATTAGGCTGCCAGAGGCACCTGATATGCCCCGTTTGGGGCTGCACCTCCCCTCCCTCCCGGTGGCCCTGCCCATCTGGCATAGCACCAGCTCTTGTGAGGACGCTCTCCCTGCTGCCCCCCAGGTTCATTGTTTCACATGAGATCTGCAGAAGGGGGTCGGTGGGAGTCGGGGGGGCTGTGCTCAATATATGTCCTAAGCTTAGATGGGAGACCAGCAAATTTCCCTCTGTTCTAGCTAGGACTGGTGATAGAAGACCAAATACGTCAGATCAGGAACAAAAGTGTCCTTCCTGACTCTAAGCACTAGTTCAGTGAGTTTCCTCAGCACCAGTGGGGTCAGGTTCTCAACACCTGCCAGGAGTCAGCCTCCCGCCCTCTCTCAGCTCCGCCGCCCTCTGGCCGGCCCTTCCCTGCTGTGGGAAAGATGAACTCCAGTGCTCTACGTGCACACGATTCCTGCAGTTGGCAATTTGGTAAGGAAGGAGAGTTTTGTCTTCAAATGTCCTCACCCCTATTTGTGGACATTCTGGTTGCTTTTGCTTGGATCCCATTCTATGGGGCCTGGAGGCATGGGGCATCCTGGTTGGCCTGTCTTGTCACACAGGAGACTGTGGCCCTGGGTTGTCAGCCTGGCAGCACTGTGTCTGGTGCTGGGGTCTCCACGAGGAAGCCGGGTGTGGACACGAGTGCAAGTTCGCCTGCTCCTCAGCCTCTTCACGGCATGCATCTGAGACACGGGCTTGGCTGCAGGGCCCACACTCAGAAGAGAGCGTCAGGAACCTGCTGCTGTCAGGCCAACTGCACCATGCGCCTCCCGTGCCCAGGTCCCACATGCTCTGGCTGTGTCTATTCAGCTGTGGCTTTTCTCCCGTGCAGCACGCTCCTCCTAGCCCCATCACTGACTTTGCAGGCTGATCAGCATCGTCACTGATGTGGGGCCACGTCGGGGGAGACCCGAGGAACCCTGGTCTCCCACGCCTGGCCACTTCTTGAGCGAGGTGCTTGTTAGCTATAATCATATAGCTCTTTGTCCTACCCCGAGGCGGGTTTCTGCCAACACGCTTTTAGCTTTCCGATAAGTCTTCCCTGTCTTGCCTGTTTTTTTTTTTTTTTTCCTGTTGTGACTTTTTCTCCAGTATGTCCTCACCCCCTTCAGGCTCCACCCCAGCCAACAAGGGGGTTCCAGAAGAGATGGGGTGGCAGCTGCTACGGCTGAGTTTCCTTGAAGTTGTGTTCTTGGTTTTGTGGAGCTTGAGGGGAGGTTTTCCGGCTTTAAATATTTTTGTTCCTTGCATGGAAACCCAGGGCGTCGCAGTGGCATTCTCCTCCATAGGAGGGCGCCGTAGAGTAGGGGTAGCGTTTGTGGAATTGATTAAAAGCTGCTTGCTCCAAGTTCAATAAGAGGACCATTGGGGGTGTCACCACATCGGACTGTGGGGCGGTGGTCTTTAGGGATAGTGGTGGGAGAGGGAGTTCCCATTGTTTGTCATCCCAAGATCCCATTAATGCTGGGACAAGAAGCAGGGCTCAGGAAAGTGACCCCAAGACAAGAGTGAGGACAAAGCCCTAATCTCCCAGGGTTGGGGCATTTGATCTGGGCTCTGAAGTTTGGAAGGCCTATGTCATCTTTTATGGGGTGTGGGGGTGCCCCATGGAGGCAGTCAGGGCCCAAGATGGGAAACTGGGTCCTGGGGTATGGACGGGGGTCTCGGCTCCCATGCAGCTGCACAGCGCTCTGAGGCCAGGTCTGTGGTCAGGTGTGGGGTCCAGAGTCAGTCAGACCCAAGCACAGACTGGTGGTGTCGTGTGTGCTCAGCCCGGGGGGTTGTGGCCTTGGGGGTCCTGAGAACCAGGAGGGGCTAGTGTTGGAGGCCTGGAGTGTGTTGGGCAGCCTGAGATGAGACCCTGGAGGAACTCTCAGGAAGCCTGGGGACATTCTGAAGCATATCCATTGCTGGAAAGAAATACCTCTGCGGAGTGGATCTGTAGGAGCGGTCTGTGGTTTTCCCCGGTTTAATCCTTCAGTTCTGGCATTCAACAATTGATTTTTCTGGCTCCCAGATTACAGCTTTGTTTTCTAAACTCTAGCTCAATCTTTCCCAAACTTGGCTAGTCGCAGGCTTTGGAAGAACAATTTCATCAAGCTTCTCGGAGACCCAAATGTTAGATGACAAGGAGCAGAGCTCAGGTGCCAGAGAGGTCCTCTAGCTTCCGCCAGGCACCTGTCATGTAAGTTATCACTGCAGGGGCACCTCTGAGTGTCTCCTAAGTGTTTTCCTCAGTGGGTGGAAATAAACGAAGACCACCCAGATGAGAACAAAGGCTGTTTATTCAGAGCTGCTCTAGGAAGGGGGTTCATGGCCACCACTCGCATCCTGATAGACTCTCAGGCAGGCGAGGAATAGGGAAGCTTCATTGTGGAAAAGGGGAGACTTCGGGTGCCTGGCAGAGGCTGTGGGCCTGGGGAAGCCGGAGGAGGCTGGTGAGAAGTGGGCATCCCATGGGATCGGCTAGGGGACATCCTGGGCTTTCTCTGGTTGGTCCTAGATTGGAAGCAGGGACGAAAACCAGGAAACTGTCAGTTATTAATCAAGTCCTGGACATTTGGGTCTGATTGTTACAGAATGTAATGTTTAATTTCCCACATTATTTCTGGAGAAAGCAATCTGAATTCCTACGAGCCTGGCATGGAGCAGGCAGGCCTCCTGGGCTGGCTCCCATAGATGACAGCTTGGCATCCTGGGCTGGCTCCTGTAGATGGTGACTTGGCCTCCTGGGCTGGCTCCCATAGATGGCAGCTTGGCCTCCCGGGCTGGTTCCTGTAGAAGGCGACTTGGCCTCCTGGGCTGGTTCCTGCAGATGGCGACTTGGCCTCCCGGGCTGGTTCCTGTAGATGGTGACTTGGCCTTCTGGGCTGCTTCCTGCAGATGGCGGCTTGGCCTCCCGGGCTGGCTCCTGTAGATGGTGACTTGGCCTCCTGGGCTGCTTCCTGCAGATGACAGCTTGGCATCCCGGGCTGGCTCCCGTAGATGGTGACTTGGCCTCCTGGGCTGGCTCCCATAGATGGCAGCTTGGCCTCCCGGGCTGGTTCCTGTAGAAGGCGACTTGGCCTCCTGGGCTGGTTCCTGCAGATGGCGGCTTGGCCTCCCGGGCTGGTTCCTGTAGATGGTGACTTGGCCTCCTGGGCTGGTTCCTGCAGATGGCGGCTTGGCCTCCCGGGCTGGCTCCTGTAGATGGTGACTTGGCCTCCCGGGCTGGTTCCTGTAGATGGTGACTTGGCCTCCCGGACTGGTTCCTGTAGATGGCGACTTGGCCTCCCGGGCTGGTTTCTGCAGATGGCGGCTTGGCCTCCCGGGCTGGTTCCTGCAGATGGCGGCTTGGCCTCCCGGGCTGGTTCCTGTAGATGGAGGCTTGGCCTCCTGGGCTGGTTCCTGTAGATGGTGGCTTGGCCTCCCGGGCTGGTTCCTGTAGATGGTGGCTTGGCCTCCCGGGCTGGTTCCTGCAGATGGCGGCTTGGCCTCCCGGGCTGGTTCCTGTAGATGGAGGCTTGGCCTCCTGGGCTGGTTCCTGTAAATGGTGGCTTGGCCTCCCGGGCTGGTTCCTGTAGATGGTGGCTTGGCCTCCCGGTCTGGTTCCTGTAGATGGTGGCTTGGCCTCCCGGGCTGGTTCCTGTAGATGGAGGCTTGGCCTCCCGGGCTGGTTCCTGTAGATGGAGGCTTGGCCTCCCGGGCTGGTTCCTGTAGATGGAGGCTTGGCCTCCCGGGCTGGTTCCTGTAGATGGTGGCTTGGCCTCCCGGGCTGGTTCCCGTAGATGGCGGCTTGGCCTCCCGGGCTGGTTCCCGTAGATGGTGGCTTGGCCTCCCGGGCTGGTTCCCGTAGATGGTGACTTGGCCTCCTGGGCTGGTTCCCGCAGATGGTGGCTTGGCCTCCTGGGCTGGTTCCCGCAGATGGTGGCTTGGCCTCCTGGGCTGGTTCCCGCAGATGGTGGCTTGGCCTCCTGGGCTGGTTCCCGCAGATGGTGGCTTGGCCTCCTGGGCTGGTTCCTGTAGAAGATGGCTTGGCCTCCTGGGCTGGTTGCTGCAATGGGTGGGTGGGAGTTCTACTCTTCCAGGTGCTCTGGCCATTGTCCATTTATGTGGTCAGTCTCTGAAGTGCTCGGCTATAAAAAGTAGCTATTGTTGTCTCTCCTACTGACGATGCCCAAATTATTCACCTGGACGGTCTTAGAACTAAGTTCTGCCCATGTCAGTGGCTGCTTGGCACGCACAGTGGGCCATCTCCAGATCTGGCTGACCCTGGTCTCATATGATCTTTCCATAGTGGGGGAATAGGGGGAAGGGGAAAGGGCTTTGACACATGGGAGCAGTCAGATGACCGCTGGAAATATTTGTTGAATGAATTGCTAGACTCTTTTCCTAGAGGCTCAGGGTCCAGAACTGATGTTGTCAAATTATATATGCTTTGCATTTTAAATTCTCTAATGTCACACAGTCTTCCCAGGCCAGCATACATCCTTTACAGGGAAGAAGGCACTTGCAGAATGCCTTATCATTCTCTCTGCTCATATTTCTTAATTTCTCTTTCTGTCCTTCTCTCCCTCATTTCCTTTGGCATTTTCCCTTGATCTCCAATTTTTATTTAGTTTCTCATTATTCTGAATATTCTCTGATTTTCACAACTTCCAAAATATTTCCAGAAGGGGAGACTGTATTCATTTTTCTTATCGCTGCTATAAGAACTTACCATAAGCCTGATGTCTTAAAACAACACAAACTGACTGTCTCAGCGTTCTGGAGGTCACAAGGCTCATGGGGCTAAAATCAAGGCACCAGCAGGACCGGTTTCTTCTGGAAGTTCCAGAGAAGGATCAACTTCCTTGACTTTTCTACTTTCTGGAGATCATGGGTATCGCTTGGCTCATGGCCTGTCCCTCGCTCTGAAAGCCAGCAGAGTAGTATCTCCAGGTCAGTCGGCTTCTCTCGCCTGTCTTCTCTGGCCCCTGCTCTGTTGTCACCCCTCTTTCTCTGTCTCTGGCCCTCCTGCCTCTCCTGGAGGGACTCTGTGATGACATTGTGCTACCCGAATAATCCAGGATACTCTGCTCATCTCAAGACCTTTCCTTAGATCTGCAGAGTCCTTTTGTCACGGAAGGTGACAAATTCATTGGTTTTGGAGATCAGGACATGAACAACTGTAATGGGCTGAACTGTGACCCACCCCCCATGTACATGTTTAAAATCCTAACCCGCAGCACCTCAGAATGGGGGATGTGACTGTACTTTGAGATGGGGCCTTTAACTAGGCAATTAAGCTATGAGGTCAGTAGAGGGGGCCCTAATCCAACCTGATCAGCATCCTTATAAGAGAAAATTCGAACAAGGACACATACAGAGAAGAGACTGTGAAGACACAGACAAGACAAGCATCTTGGCAGGTTCAGAGGAGACCAACCTGCTCACACCTTGGCTCAGACTTTCCGTCTCCAGAATTGTGAAACAACGGATTTCTGTCATTTAAGCCGCCCAGTGTGTAGCATTTTCTGTGTTACACCCTGTGTTACGGTGGCCTTACCAAACCAATATGACATCCTTGGCCATCTATCAACCACAGGGGTTACAGCCTACGTGTTGCCTAAGTTTAGTTGGTTTTAGAAGCATTAATACTTCTTATTTTACTTGACAGGGATAAGAAGCCAGGGGCCTACCTCTGCTGAAATGCTTAAATGGGTTGAGAGGGTGCGAGCCTCTCAATAACTGAAAGGCTTTGGCTTCTAAATTTGACACGGACCCCTTTCAAAGACAGCCAGGACCCAGCAGGCATTTTCCATCAGAAGGTTAGGACTGGAGTGGACTCGGGATTTTCCAACACTGGCAGTTTGTCCACCACAAAGGGACACTGTCCTAATGGAGATGAGAAACTTCGGACCCAGCCTAGAGAGAATAGTTGGGAGGTCTGTGCACACGTGGGCATGGTCCATTCTGGAATAAATTCAGGAGAGTTTACAGACGATAATAAAATCGACTAAAGCCTGTTGTGAACCCTGAAGATCTGAGATACATTTCAGTTAATTTAGAAAGTTTACTTTGCCAAGGTTGAGGACACGCACCTGTGACACAGCCTCAGGAAGTCCTGACGACATGTGCCCAACGAGATCAGAGCACAGTGTGGTTTCGTACATTTTAGGGAGACATGAGACATCAATCAGCGTATGTAAGATGAACAGTCATTCTGTCTGGAAAGGAGGGACAACTCGAAGTGGGGAGGGGGCTTCCAGGTCATAAAGAGACAAATGGTTGCATTCTTTTTTTTTTAGTTGCATTTTAGGTTTTGGGGTACATGTGAAGAACATGCAAGATTGTTGCATAGGTACACACGTGGCAGTGTGATTTGCTGCCTTCCTCCCCATCACCTGTATCTGGCATTTCTCCCCATGCTATCTCTCCCCAACTCCCCACTCCCCTACTGTCCCTCCCCTATTTCCCCCCAACAGACCCCAGTGTGTGATGCTCCCCTCCCTGTGTCCATGTGTTCTCATTGTTCAACACCCGCCTATGAGTGAGAACGTGGTGTTTGATTTTCTGTTCTTGTGTCAGTTTGCTGAGAATGATGGTTTTTTGCATTTCTGAGTAGCCTTTCCAAAGGAGGCAATCAGAGCATATATCTCAGTGAGTGGAAAGGTGACTTTGAATAGAATGGGAGACAGATTAGCCCTGAGCAATTTCCAGCTTGACTTTTCCATTTAGCTTAGTGATTTTGGGGGCACAAAATATTTTTCCTTTCACAATATGCACTTTTTCTTATCATCGTGGACTAGACATTCTATACATCAGTGCTAAAGGACTCCTGCCTGCTACAGAGGAGGAAGCTCTCCCACTGGGGTGGGTGGGGAAGTAAGGCCCCTCTCTCCTTCCTCCCAAACTGCTTCGAAGGCGGTCACATGGTGTTAGAGGAAGGAAGAACACTGAAGAAAAGTGATTGTGTCACAGGATCACAAAAATAATTGTGTAGTTATTTAATGTGTTTCTCCTCCACTGCTGCACAAGCACTATGAGGGCAGGGTTGTGTTTGTTCTGATAATCACAGCAACGTGGCCTAATGAGGTTCATGGCACATCATAGGCATTCAAAATACTTCACGAATAAATGAAAGATTCTGTCTGGAAGGAACTTTGTAGAGCCAAGTGAAGCTGACATTATTTGTACATTGCCTTTCATTTTTTTTTTTTTTTTTTCTGACAGAGTCTCACTCTGTTGCCCAGGCTGGAGTGCAGTGGTGCAATCTTGGCTCACTCTAACCTCTGCCACCCGGGGTTCAAGTGATTCTCATGCCTCAGCCTCCTGAGTAGCTGGGACTACAGGTATGTCACCATGCCTGGCTAATTTTTATATTTTTAATAGAGACGGGGTTTCGCCATGTTGGCCAGGTTGGTCTCAAACTCCTGACCTCAAGTGATCCGCCTGCCTCAGCCTCCCAAAGTGCTGGGATTATGAGCATGAGCCATGCGCCCAGGCTGCCATTCAATTTCTAAAGAATGTTCACATTCATCTCAGTTGATTCAAATATTTGAGGTTGACAGTATCTGCATGGATTTGATACTCTCTTCGGGGAGGTAAAGGGCCTTGCACACACCCCAGTGTGACCTCTGGGAAAACTGGGATCGGAAAGCAGCCATCAGACTCTGAATTCTCTTCTTAGGCTTCTTACTCTCTCAGATAAAGAAACTAAAGCCAACAGAGGTCAAGTAATTTTCACAGCTTGCTTACATAAAAGCAAAATCATGGAGAAAATCTGTCAGTGAAGATAAACAGTATTCTTCTCAATTATTTTCCTGCAGTTCTTTTATGCTGGTCCAAGGCATATTTCTGAGCCACTGGGTAAACACGCGTAACAGCTTCTTTTGAGAAGTCTGTTCAGATCTTTTGCCCGTTTTTAGATCAGGTTGTGTGTTTCCTTGCAATTGAGTTGTTTGAGTTCCTTGTATATTTTGGATGTTAACCGATTAACAGCTGTATGGTTTGCAATTGTTTTTTTGCATTTCACAGGTTGTCTCTTAGCTCTGTTGTTTGTTTCTTTGCTACGCGGAAGCTTTTTAGTTTTAGTTTGATGCGATCCCATTTGTCTATGTTTGCTTTTGTTGCTCGAGCTTTTGCCATCATAACAAAAAAGTCATCGCCCAGACCCACGTCAAGAAGCTTTTTCCTATGCTTTCTTCTACGACTTTTACAGTTTTGAGTATTGCATTTAAGACTTTAATTCATTTTGAGTTTATTTTTTATTTAGTATGACGTAAGGGTCTAATTTCATTCTTCTGTATGTAGAACTCCAGTTTTCCCAGCAGCATTTATTGAAGAGACTATCCTTTCCCCATTGTGTGTTCTTGGCACATTTGTTGAAGGTCAATCAACCATGAATGCATGGATTGTCTTTTTTTTTTTTTTTTGAGACGTAGTTTCGCTCTTGTTACCCAGGCTGGAGTGCAATGGCGCGATCTTGGCTCACCGCAACCTCCGCCTCCTGGGTTCGGGAATTCTCCTGCCTCAGCCTCCCGAGTAGCTGGGATTACAGGCACGCGCCACTATGCCCAGCTAATTTTTTGTATTTTAGTAGAGACGGGGTTTCACCATGTTGACCAGGATGGTCTCGATCTCTTGACCTCGTGATCCACCCGCCTCGGCCTCCCAAAGTTCTGGGATTACAGGCTTGAGCCACCGTGCCCGGCCTGGATTTTCTATTATTATTATACTTTAAGTTCTGGCGTACAGGTGCAGATTGTGGAGGACTATTACATAGGTACACACATGCCATGGTGATTTGCTGCATCCATCCCCCTGTCATCAACATTAGGTATTTCTCCTAATGTTAGCCATCCCCTATCCCCCATCCCCTGCTATCCCTCCCCTTCTGAAGTGTCTGCTCTGTTCCATTGGTCTATATTTCTTTTTTCTTTTTGTTTTGAGAAGGAGTCTTGCTCTGTCACCCAGGCTGGAGTGCAGTGGCACGATCTTGGCTCACAGCAACCTCTGCCTCCTGGGTTCAAGCAATTCTCCTGCCTCAGCCTCCCAGGTAGCTGGGATTACAGGTGCTTGCCACTGCCTGGCTAATTTTTGTATTTTTAGTAAAGACGGGATTTTGCCATGTTGGCCAGGCTGAAGTGATCCACCTGCGTCAGCCTATCAGAGTGCTGGGATTACAGGCATGAGCCACCTAGCCTGGCCAATTAATCTATATTTCTGTTTTTAGGTGGGCTCCATGTTGTTTTGATTTCTAAAGCTTTGTAGTATATTTTGAAATCAGGTAGTGTGTTTCTAGCTCTGTTCTTTCTGCTCAAGATTATTTTGGCTATTTAGCATCTTTTGTGGCTCCATACAAATTTTAGGATTTTCTATTTCTTTGAAAAATGCAGTTTGAATTTTGATAGAAGTTGTATTGTAGATTACTTTGGATTCTATGGACATTTTGACAATGCTAATTCTAACAATCCATGAACATGAAATAACTTCCCATTGATTTGCCTTTTTTTAAATTTTTCTCACCCGTGTTTTATAGTCTTCAGTGTACAGCTCTTTTACCTCCTTCCTTGGTGAAATTTTCCCTATTTTATTTTTTTGTAGCTATTTTAAATTGGATTTTTCTTCTTGCTTTTTAGAGAGTTTGTGATTGGTAGTAGAAACACTACTAAATTTTGTATGCTGATTTTATATCCTGCAACTTTACTGAACTTGTTTATTAGTTCTAACACATTTTTTGGTGGAATAGTTAGGATTTTCTATAGATAAGGCCATGACATCAAATGGAGACAATTTTACTTCTTCATTTCTGATTTGAATGCCTTTTATTGATTCATTTATTTAGCCTACTTATTCTGGCTAGAGCATCAGTGCTATATGGAACAGAAGTGGTGAGAGTGGATCTCCCTGTCTTGCTTCTGATCTAGGAGAAAAAGCTTTCAGCTTTTCACCCTTGAGTATGATGTTAGCTGTGAGATTGCCATATATGGTTTTTATTATATTGAGATGCGTTCCTTCTATATCTAAATTGTTGAGAGTTTTTGTCATGAAAAGGTATTGAGCCAGGTGTGGTAGCTCACACCTGTAATCCCAAAGTGGATGCATCACTTGAGGTCAGGAGTTTGAGACCATCCCGCCTGATACATGTGTGTACTGTAAAATTCCTTCTGCTAGCATTTTGTTGAGGGTTTTTGCATCTATGTTCATCAGGAATATTGGCCTTAATTTTCTTTTCTTATAGTGTCCTTGTATGACCTTGGTACTGGGGTAATGGTGGACTTGTAAAAGTAGTTTAGGTGTATTCTGTCTTCTTAAGTTTTTGTTTGGAGTAGTTTGAGAAGGATTGGCGTTAATTTTTCTTTAACTGTTTAGTATAATTCACCCATGAAGCCATCTGGTTTAGGGCTCTTTTTGATGGGTGGGTTTTGATTACTGATTCAATTTCCTTACTTATCATTAGTCTGTTAAGATTTTTCTATTTCTTCATGATTAACTATTGGTAGGCTGTTACATTTCTAGCAGTGGGTCCATTTCTTCTAAGTTATCCAATTTGTTGGATACAATTTTTAATAGTAGTCTCTTACAATCTTTTTTATTTCTGTGGTATCCGTTGTAATGTCTTCTTTCTCATCTATAATTTTATTTATTGGGGACTTTTCTTTTAGTTAGCTTATCTAAGCGTTTGTCAATTTTATGTTTTCAAAAATAATAACTTATTTTAATTGATCTTTCCTATTGTTTTCATAGTCTCCATTTCACTAATTTCGGTTCTGATCTTTGTTATTTTTTTCCTTCTGCTAAGTTTGGAGTTAGTTTTTTCTTCTTTTCCTAGTTCCTTCAGATGCAATCTTTGGTAGTTTATTTGAGATTTTTCTTTTTTGATGTAGACATTCATTGCTACAAACATCCATCTTGAAACTGTTTTTGCTGCATCCCATAAATTTTGGTTATGTTGTGTTTTCATTTTCATTTGTCTCACAATATTTTTAATTTCCCTTTAAATTTTGTATTTGACCAATTGCTTGTTCAGGGATATGTTTAATTTCCATCTATTGGTGAATTTTCTGGTTTTCCTTTTGTTCTTGATTTTTACTCTCATCCCATTACAGTCAGAAAAGATACTTAATACGATGTCAGTCTTCTTAAATTTGTTAAGACTTGTTTTGAGGCCTCACATACAATCTTTCCTGGAGAATGTTCTGTGTACACTAAAAAAATGTATATTTGTATATTTTCTGTCGTTGGATAGAATGTTTGTATATTTCTGTTAGGTTTATTTGGGCTATGGTGTTGTTCAAGTCGAGTATTTCCTTATTGATTTTCTGTCTGAATGGCCTGTCTACTGTTGAAAGTGAGTTGTTGAAGCCTCTTATTTTTATTGTATTGTTCAGCATTTATCCCTTCAGTTCTTTTAATATTTGCTTTATACACTCAGGCGGTCCAATGTTGGGTGCATATTTATAATTGTTATAGTATCTTAATAAATTGATGACTTTATCACTGTACAATAAACTTCTTTGTCTCTGATGACAGTTTTTAACTTGAAGTATATTTTGTCTAAGTATAGCTACTCTACTCTTTTCTGGTCACCTTTTCCATGTAGTATCTTTTTCCATTTTTTCACTTTTCACCTCTGTGTGTTTTTAAAGCTAAACTGAATCTCTTATAGGCAGTATATTGTTAGATCTTTTTTTTTTTTTTTTTCTCATTTGGTATTCTACATCTTTTAATTAGAGATTTCAATTCATTTACCTTTAAAATAATTATTGGTTAGGAATGGAGGTACTACTATCATTTTATTCATTGTTTTTGGTTAAGTCATTGTGTTCTTTAGGTCCAGAATTTCAGTTTTTTTAAATGGCTTTCTCTTTTTATTTAACTTCTAATTTTGCTCATGTATTGATTTCCTGATTTGGTTTAGTTGTTAATTTGTGTTCTCCATAGCTCACTCAACTTCTTTAACATGACTCTTTTGAGATTTTTGTTAGGCAGTTGGTAGATCTCCATATCTTTAGAGAGAAATGTAAGCTCATTTCCTGATGATGCTACTTCTCCACTGCAGGAAAACTGCACCAGGGCACTGTAAATTGGTATGTTGATGACATTGTCATCAACAGTTACTTTATTTTTTTCCTTTGGTGTTGTCATGTTTCCCTGATTACTTGTGATATTTGCCTTGCATTGGTATCTGTGCATTTGAAAAAGTAGGCATTTCTAGTCTTTACATCCTGGCTTTGACAGTGAAAAACATTCACCGGTCAGCCCATCTAGAGATTTTGGGTGGGCAACCTTGTGGGGATCAGTGGATAGTCCTGTTGCTGGAGTCTTCAGGCAGTTTGGCCTGGTTTTGGGTCATCAGGTGGATGAGCCTGTTTCTTGGATTTACAGGGGACTTGCCTGGTGCCAGGATCCACTACAGCAGGCCTTTTGACTGGGTTTTCAGAAGCAGACCTGGAACCCATGTCTGCAGGGCCTGGCTGGAACCCTGAGTTCACAGGAGATCTGGTACTGGAGTGGAACTTAAGCATGAGTCTGTAAGGGGATGACTTGGTGCTGGGGGACCTGGTGTCTGTGTCCATGCAGATTAACCTGGTCCTGAATCTATGTGGGCTGACCTCACACTAGGGTTAACTTGGGGAACCTGGCATCTGGCCCATGGGGGCAGGTCTGGTTCTGAAACCATGGCGTCGGGCCAGAAGACTGTATCCCTAGGCAAGGTCCTGGAGCCTGGGTCCATTGGGGCCAGCCTGGAGCCTAGTTCCATGGGAGTGGTCCTGGAATCTGAGTCTGCAGTGACTGGCCTGGTGTTAGGGTTTATAGGGGAGGGCCTGGATCCTGAGTGTGTAGCCGTAGGGTTACATCTTAAGTTCCCCTCACCCCCAACTGAGGGACCCAGTTGGTGTTGAAGACATGGAGCCTAGGGTCATGGTGAGGGGACTTGAAGTCTGGCACTAGAGGAGCTGATTACTGGGGCATTCCTGAAGTCTGGGACCACGGGAGTAGGTCTGGTTCTGGGGCCAGTTTGGAATCTGAGGTGAGCTTGAAGCCTCAGTTTGCAGGGTCAGCCTGGAGCCTTGGACTTTGAGTTCTGGCTTGGCACCAGTTTTTACTGGTCCTTAGTAAAACTCCTTCTTTACTTTCAGCACTGAAGAAGTGTAGACTCAGAGGTCACAGTTGACATGTGGCAGACAGAACCAGTCATGCCATGCTTCTTTGAGGCCCAGTGACCCTCAAGGACTTAGCAAAGTGCCATCTTCAAAACAACTTGTCAAGATCTCACAGGCAGTCAGTGTCATGTTATATATCGTGTACAGCCTGCAGCACAGGGCGCAGCAGGTGTGAGTGCCTCTGTCTAGGGACTCTCTATTCCCTCCAGGGTTCAGAAGCAGGAAAGAGTGGGCCACGCATGTGGTCGTGAATCTCAGCCAGCTGTCTCCTCTGTCACAGCTTTCTCTCCAGTCTCACCTGAGGTCGAAAATTCCGAATGAAGTTGCTGATATTTTATTGATCTGAAGGGCATAGGGGTTCATGGGATTTTGCTGAGTCTACACCAGGTGTCAAAGAGTCTGGTACCCAGACCTTGGCAAGTGCACGTGACTGATTACCTCATTGTCAGAAAATATGGAAGTGCGGCAGGGTTGGGACAACCTGGCTCAGACTCTTCCTTTCAGACCAGACCACCGAGGCCCGGTCAGCGGGGGCCACTTACAGGACGTGGGAAGGCAGTGAGCAGGAGCTGGGCTCCCTCCTGCCGGGCCAGCACTTCGGACGCGCTGGGTCTTCGGGACTTGAGGGCCTGATGGCTGCGATGCGCAGGCCGCGCGCCACCCGCAGAGGGCACCCGCGGTCCGCGGCGTTCCAGGGCGCGGGCTTCGGGGCGGGCCTCGCAGGCGCGAGTGTTTGCTGAGATTTAACTGAGGGCCGCTACACTCTGTAAGAACAGATTGACTTTTATGAAAATAGGAGACGCCGCGATGCATTCTAACGTGGATATGGGTCCGTCTGTGACAAGAGGAAGCGTGCTTGGAAGGCTGACTTTGGGAAAATGTAGGGGCACCCGCGTTGGCCGAGCTCCTCGGTAGTCCCTGAGCAGGCCTGTTACTCAGGCCGCTGTTCACACTGAGATGAGACAGGTGGAAAAGAGAGCTCGCCTTCTGCAGCGTCACACAGAGCTGCCCTGTCCCCGTGCAGCGTGGGGGCCCCCTGGGCGCCGGCGAGGCTCAGGCGGGACGAGTAATAGAGCTCGTCCCTGTGTGGACCCGGGATGCTGCTGGCGGGCGAGGCCTGGATGGTGTCCGGGCCGCAGCCGCCAGGACCTTGGCGGGCGCCGAAGGTGGGCCCGAAGGCGGGGACCTGGCCCCGCGGGCCGGTGTGTGCGGCGCAGGGCTGAGCCGCGGGCTCCCGGAGCTGGGAACGTGGGTCCCGCCTTCCCGACCACGCCGGGAGTGAACGGGGAGCCGTGGCCGGCTGGGGGCGCTCTCGGCCCCTCCATCCGCGCGGCCGCCGCGGGAACCCGTCCCCTCCCGCCTCCTCCCTCCGCCCAGCTCTCCCTCGCCTCCTCTCCCCGCCCCCTCCCGCCTCCTCCCTCCGCCCAGCTCTCCCTCCTCCTCCCTCTCAGCGCCGCCAGGGAGCAGGGCAGGGCGAGGGGCGTCCCCTGGTCCGCCGTGGAAGCCCGAGGCGCGGGTGCGGAGCCAGCCCAGGGCTGCGGGCGCC
Source organism: Aotus nancymaae (assembly GCF_030222135.1). Classification (NCBI taxonomy): domain Eukaryota; kingdom Metazoa; phylum Chordata; class Mammalia; order Primates; family Aotidae; genus Aotus; species Aotus nancymaae. The sequence goes on from NW_026988450.1 coordinate 94,226,497, forward strand.
AGCTGCGGGGTGGCCTGGGGCCCATCCCATGCCCGGGCGCGGGGAAGACGAGGGTCCCTTGCTGGGTCTGTGTGCGCAGTGGCCACGCGTCAGCCTCAGTACGGAGACCGGGGCAAGAGACAGATGTGGGCGTTTTCCCGTGGAAGCTGTCCCCGAGGCCGTGGGAGTGGAGGGCACTGGGCTGCGGATGGAGACAGGATGCCCCGAGGGCGGTGAGCGGGAGGTCTGGGAGAGGAGGCAGCGGGCGGGAGAGGAGGAGGGGCCGCGGGACCGGGAGAGCCGCGCAGGGGCCGCAGGGCGCACGCAGGGAGCTTCCTGCCCTTTGCACTTCAGGCTGGGGAGCTGATTCCTTTCACCTTTGGCAGGTGCAGGATCTGCGCTGGAAGCCACCTTACTTCCTAGGCGGTACCTGAAGTGACGGGAAGGATCTCTGATGAAATTACCCACACGAGTCACCACGGGATGACGGTGAGCAGGTGCCATGGACGGTAACACTGAGCGCATGCAGTTAACGGAGCAGGAGGGAAAGGATGAGGGCAGACACCCACGGTCATTTTCACAGCTCTTCTGTGTTAGGGTTCTCTAAGGGACAGGACCAATAGGATAGACGTATATATGAGGGGACGTTTATTCAGGAGTATTGACTCACACGATCACAAGGTGAAGTCCCACAATAGGCCATCTGCAAGCTGAGGATCAAGGAGGACAGTTCCAGTACCCAAACCGCAAAACAGTGCAGCCTTCAGTCTGTGGCTGAAGGCCCGAGAGCGCCTGGCAAACCGCTGGTGTAAGCCCGAGCCCGAGCCCGAGAGCCGGAGAACGTGGAGTCTAGTGTTCGAGGGCAGGAAGCATCCAGCGCTGGAGAAAGATGGAGGAGGGAAGACTCAGCCAGTCTCGTCCTCCCACTTTCCCCTGCCTGCTGATATCCTAACTGTGCTGGGAGCTGAGTAGACTGTGCCCACCCAGATTGAGGGTGGGTCTGCCTCTCCCAGTCCACTGACCCAAATGCTAATCTCCTTTGGCGACACCCTCACGGACGCACCCAGGAACAATACTTTGCGTCCTTCAATCCAATCAAGTTGACAGTATTAACCATCACACTCTGCAAGGAAGGTGTTTTATGTCCATTTTATAGAAGAGGAAACTGAGGCTCAGAGAAGTTGTTATTTGTCCAAGATCATAGAGCGAGTAAACGATAGAGCCAGCTTCTGACCAAGCTTGAGCGATTCTAAAATCGAAGCCCCTTCCACTCGGTCCTGCTGACGTCTGGATGCCACCTGACTACTGGCTGCACAATTTCCCCTTGAGGCAGTTCTTCTGCAGTTGTGCCCAGCTGTCCTGCTTGGTAGAATTATCCAGTAGACACTCCAGTCCCTGTCTTCCATGCCATCCCTCTGGTGTGTGACCCAGACCATGCGTTCCTCCCAATGTTTCTCTCCCCCGACTCCTGCAAAGCCAGCTGCTTGCTTCTCTGCCCATTTCTCCTCAATATGTTTCATTGGCTTCCTTCTCACGGTCCACCCGTGGTTGCTAGTGCTCTCAGGGTTATGTTCTTAGATACCTTCTCCTTTTACCTCACATGACGAAGCACAAACCAAAGTATCTTCATAGGCATGGACGGAATAGTAACCTGAATGGCCAATGAATGTCAGATACCAGGAGCTGCTGGAAGATGGCACAGATGCATGGCCTAAGTGAGGAAGTGGTGGGGAGAGAGGGTTGGAGCATTTGTGAGAAATTAATCAAGTCATGTCTGGTTGGGGGCTGTAGCCAGAAAGACGGGGAATGTGGGATCCCAGGAAGCTAGTCTTTAGGAAATTGTTTTGGGTAGATGGGGGAATTTGACATGTAGAATCTTAAAACTTATGTTTCTAAAGTCATGCCATTCATTAGGTTCGGGACTATTCTGAGTAGACACTTCAGGAAGGCTGAGGCGTCAGGGCAGCCATCAGGAGCTTGCTTTCCATGGAGCTCTTTTAGAAGGGGCCCAGAGGGTTTGAAGTCAAACAGTCAGGATTCATAGACATTGGGGATAAGATTCATGGATCACAGTGGAACAATAAAAATTGCTTTCCCCCTGGGGCATGAGGGAGAAGCTCTAGGAATTTGCAGAGAGCACTTACAGAATGACACTTGGTGACACTCACGTGCCATCAGCCCAGCTCCAGAAGGACTTAAACTTTTTCACAGAAAACAGCAAATTGGAAAGAGCAAAACTCCCTTTCAGAGGCAGCTGGAAGCCTCTCCTGCCAGCCTACACGTCCTGGGGGCTCTTCCTGACCCTGTGCCTGCTCTGCACTGCTATTTCTGAGGCAGACACTGCCCAGGAACCACATTCAACCTATCTTCTCTGGCCAGCTTTTAAGAGAGGGGTGCCTCAGCTTAATGTTTAGTCAACAGCAGCCCCTGGGACCCTGAGATCACTGAATGTATTTGGCAGAGGTTTTGAAACCAGCCTCTTTAGACAGACCTCAGACTTCTTAGTGCCATCCAGGCCATCTATGCCCTTAATTTAGACTTGTGATGAGGTATCCTTGTGTCTGCTCGTCCTCCATGCAGCAACCCCAGGCTGTGGTTCCCATCCGACTGGAGCTGATGCCTCAGAGGAGATACGCTGACCCACCGAGCCCTAGATCTTTCTAGACGTGCTTTTACTCTGGCCTGCCTTCTCCAGCTCCCTTTGCTCTTGATTTCTGATTTGTGGTTTTATACTCCTAACTCTGTATTTCTTCATGTCATCGTTTCTTCCTAGAATGCTTTCCCCACTGCCTGACTATTCCTAAGGTTGGGACTGTCTTTTCAGACTTCAGGCCACTGTGATGCCAGACAGCAGCACAAACTCATGCTTCCCTCAGTTTCCACAGAAAACCACGGAATCAAGGAAAGACAAACATGGGCTATGGCATAGTAGGGTGGAGCAAAAGACAACCACACTCCAATCTCCAGGGAAGCTTTCACTAATGTCACCATTAATGATAACCAATTGCCAAGTGTACCTCAGCCTCCTGAGTAACTGGAACTACAGGCACAAACCACATTTAGAGATGGGGATCTCATTATGTGTCCCAGGCTGGTCTTGAACTTGTGGCCTCAGGCCATCTTCCTGCATATCTGGGATTACAGGCACGAGCCACTGCACCTGGCCCTTCCTTCTTAACTAGTACAGGAGGGCCATAAGGAAGGCAGAGAACATGGGGACACATACCACCCTCCACATTTAGTTCTGGGAACCCCATTCCCAGCCAGCAAGACTGCAGCCCATGTGGGCTGGAGACATTCTTCATGCCTTGTTTTAATACATCATGCCAGTCCAGGCAAATCTCTCCACTCAGGGATGAATGAGTATATCTTTCTTTGCACCCACCGATCACCCCCTGCCGTACAACATGCAGTTTCTGGTGTGTTTCAAGCACAGTGATTCAGCGCACCTTGACACGGGCCTCCCCAAATCTTTGCCCACACAGGTCCACTCCAAACCACATTAACAAGACACAAGGACTTTATCAGGGATTTTGTAGGTGTTCAGTGTGGAGGGTATATGCTGCAAACTCTATGGTATAACTTCACTTAAAAACCCTCCAAATGTTTCTTTTTCCCTGAATCCTCTCCTGGCGTCAGCAGCCTTGTTTTCCCTCTAAGAGTCTCTGTGTCTGGGCCTCCCCGGCTGGGCTGCTGCATCCCCTGACTTCCCTGCACAATTCCTCTTAGTCTCTTCCATTTGCATCTGCATCCTCATTCGCTGCTGGCCTAACATAGATTGTCTTGGGATTTGACCCTATGCTGGAGGCCACTGTGACTCTCCCATGCCCTCCCTTCTCTCTACAATAATGCATTTGGAATTTTTAGCTGGGTGAACAACCGCCCAGGTAGACTCTGCTTCCCAGTGAGGTGTGGCCATGTGAGTCACTCCGATGGGACATGAGTGCCATGTGGACACCACCTCTGAGAAGGGCTCTGAAGAGCTGATACACCCCTTCCCAGGCCTTGCCCCCTTTCTCGTGGAATACTGTGGTTAGAATCAGGATAGCTCTCTGGAGCCTGTGTACTGAGGCTCTGTGCCTGAGCCTCAAAGAAAAAACAGAGAGAAAGAACATGGGCCCCTGATGGATGATTCAACCTTTTATTTCAACTTAAAAAAATGTTTCCAAGTTTCCTTTGTTGTATTTTTTTCTACATACATGCATGTTTTTTTTTTTTTTTTTTTTTTTTTTTTTGGAGATGGAGTTTCGCTCTTGTTACCCAGGCTGGAGTGCAATGGTGCGATCTCGGCTCACCGCAACCTCCGCCTCCTGGGTTCAGGCAATTCTCCTGCCTCAGCCTCTCAAGTAGCTGGGATTACAGGCATGCACCACCATGCCCAGCTAATTTTTTGTATTTTTAGTAGAGACCGGGTTTCACCATGTTGACCAGGATGGTCTCGATCTCTTGACCTCGTGATCCACCCGCCTCGGCCTCCCAAAGTTCTGGGATTACAGGCGTGAGCCACTGCGCCCGGCCTACATGCATTATTTTTTATCATCAATAAAAAAAATCCCACCATTTGAGGCCTATTTTAAATTTTACTTTATCGACTTCCATTATTTTCTCCTATCACAGAAGATATAAAATGATTTATAATTAGATTTTGAGAATATTTTACAGTTTTGACAATAAGGAGGTTGGAATGCTGGCAGCAGAGGTCCCATTTGGGCCCCTGATTTTCTCTGTCCAGGTCGTTAAGTGTTTAACTGAGCCTTGCATCTACTGGCCCTGCATCCTGCAAGCTATTTGACCCTAGGACCTCCCTTCACTGCAACATGTGAGGAGCAAAGGAGACAAAGTGAAGGGAGTCAAAGGGTGGTGTTGGTAGAGAGAGGAGTCAGTTCCTCCCGTATTCCTGCTTTTTGAGGAGCCAATAAAATGTTTTTGTTTATGGGGAAGGTAGTTACTGGGCCTCCTACTCATTCATGATCAAACCTGGACAAAAAGCTAAAGTGCTGCCTCTGCTTCTCATCCTTGGACGGGGCTCAGAGCCCAAGTCCAGGCTCTTTGACTGCAGGAGTAGGAGCTGGGGTCAGGAGACAGACTGTGCTATACGCCGGCCTCCACATTACGAGGCCTGCACCACGGGAAATCATCTGGAGGCAGCTGTAGTCACGGCTGTCAGATGGCCAGGCACGCCTCCTGCCACTGCAATCCGCACAGTCCTCTCTCGGAGGGATGTGGAGAGATCGCTTTGCCGGAGCCTTCTCACTTAACCTGAAACTCGGGTCACGGTCTGAAGGAGGCGGCTCTGCGTCACCCTTAATGGTGAAACCAGAGGAAAGAGGCTCTTACTTCTCCAGTTTCTGAAATTCAGAGATGCAAAGTCTCAGCAGACTCAAAATATAATTGAGCTTCCCCCAGGAAAACATCTGCATAGTTCTGGTTCTCTGGCTCTTCTTGATCTTTCTACCCAAGGAGGTCCTAGTCACAGAACCACATATATCTCTTGCTAATCTCTCAAGTTAAATGATAAATATTATTTAATTACAAACCATTGTGCTAGTTGTGCAGGGTAAAGAGCTTGTTGTCTGCAGAAGCTCACGACCTAGGGAGAGACAGTCACACGAGTGAACATAAAGGCAGGAGCTACCACAGATCCCCTAGCAGAGTTCAGTAAGTGTAGCTAGTTTGGTTGAGGGGAGGAGGATGCTTGGGTTTGTGGAAGCTTCATAGAGAAGCGGGGTTTGTGAGCCAACTTTTATGGGATGGATGGCAATAAAGACATCCTAGGCGGCAGAAACAGCTTCTGGAAATAGTGAACCAAGCAGGGATTGGGGTATGAGGTGAGTGAAGGGTGATGACGGTGGTGGACGTCATCACACAAAGCTAGAAATCAGACAGGGACTTCAAACTCCACAGTGTCTGCAAAGGAGAATTCTGTATACTTTCAGAAAACAAAAGTGACATGTAGGCATCTGTGTGTCAGACGAAAGAGGAAAACGCAAAGACCGTTTAGAAATGCAAGTACCCAAATCCTGCCGGTGAGTGCAAAGGAGACCACAAGGGGAGGACTTGCAGAAGACCTTCCGCACGTGGCTGGCGGGCGCAGCAATGGTGGTGATGGGGACCGGCTGAGAGCCTGCCTCGCTGGGCCAACTCCCTTCCACCAAATAGGGCAGCCGGCATTTTCCTCCCACACTCTTTGACTGCTTTTGATATAATGACAATTCATAGTACTTTTATAGAAAGAGTAGAAATATTCAGTTCTTTTTTTCTTTTTTCTTTTTTTACTAAGGTTGACCAAAATTTTATTTCTTATTGATAGTGTAGAAAAGGAATGGTTTTATTTTTGTAAATTTTGCAAAAATATTCATCACGTGAATTTAAGGCCAAGGGCTTGGAAACCACCCATGCCAGTGAGAGCCTTGAAACCTCTGCCTTTACTCCTCTGTATCTTTCCCAGAAACTACTGCAACGTTGTAACCTGGCAAAAACAAACAGCAAATTTTAAAAAGCTGTGCGATCTAGGAAATAGTAGATCTGAATCAAGAGAGCTCTGAAGAGAAGTTCCCGGAAGACAGTAATGTAGGAGTCTTAGGAAGCATTGAGTTTTCTTCCATATGGGAAAAGGAGAACTCTTTCCCCAAACACACACTACAGATATTTGAAGATACCAGAAGGCTCAACTACAAATGGCCAATCTATACTTAGGACTCATCAAAAGCTCACACAATGAAAATAAACTACATTTTTCAGCACAGAACTGCTAAGATGGAAAGGAAACCTGACCCCAGCTGGCTGCCTGCTATCTCTGACAGCTAGGAATCCTAAATTATGAATCAGAGCAGAAAAGGTATTAGTGCAATAATCTGGTAAATATTTTATTTCTCGTTTTGACTTTGATTAATAAATAAACATCAGTGATTATATTTTATGAAGAAATAAATTAGATTTTGGCAAACTTGTGTCTGCCCTCATGAGCTTGACAGTTTTCCAAATGCCTATTGACTTTTCTGATGAGATAAGCAGTGGCGTGAACAGATGTGATTTGGGATATCCAATAATGAAATGTGACAATATTTGAAAAAATTCATAACTCAAGGATTCAGTCTTTTCCAAATGACCAGTGCGTTTTGTTACAAAATTTTGTAACCCTTTATAATATTATGTAGCCTGTTGTTACAAAAATGCTGCTTGAGTAAAAGATCTGTTCAAACTGGAATGGATATGAATGTGACAGAATCAGATGCCTTAATTGACATGGTTTCATGTACCACATTGCAAGGAACCTTTGAGAAGCTACTATTTTTGAGTTTTGGTGTAATATTAAAAGGAATATCCATAATCACCCAAAAAAGATAAATCCCCTTCCCTTTTCTGAATTTTCTGCAAATATTTCAACCTTGAGAGCATACAACAACAGATTAGAGATATTTGTAAAAACATAAAAATGCCACTTCCCTTACTAAATTTTCTTTGAAAAATCATTATTTTTAAAATAATTTTTTCATTTATGTTAACATATAATTAGTTATTTTATATGAATTAATACATACTTTAAAAGTTTCTTACCTTTAATTTCTACTTCAGCAAGTACTGATAGACTTAAATTACATAACCAAAGCTGTTTGGAGTCTTTAGTAATTTTTTTGAATACATTTTATTTGGTACAATCTGTCATTTGAAAGTTAGGTGTTTTATTCCCACCATCCTCACCTCTATTACTGTTTTACTTACAAATAGCCCTGGAAACCTATAGAAATTCCTCATAGGTGTCCTCCTGTAGACGGACATGGCACTGACATAGCATTGAAACCCCCATCTGGGGTCATGAGGGGAGAAGGCTCATCGTCCCTCCCGGGCCTCAGGGAATTGCAGGGCTGTCATTCTGCAGACACACAGGGGCATGTGGAGCTATTCTTGATGTGGAGCTTCAACAACAAAGCCCAGCAGAGCACAAAATGCAGAATAATCAAGTAAAACATTAAGTGGCACATTATCGAATCACAGCTTGTAAATAATGCTGTTATTGTAATTCTCAGGTTCTCAGAGAACTGTAAGTTCAACAGAGGAAAATGGCTCATGTGACAAAAATGTCCATGTGTTGCCTGCTCTGGTGAGATGAAACAAGTCTTGAAGCCAAGCAACAGGGTTGCTTCAGTTCGTTTGTGCTCACAGGCGGGGAATGTAACTCCAGGAGCGATGGAGTTTTCTTATGGTTGGTTTCTGTGACATTTGCATGCCCTTCCAAGCGATCACAACTAGGATTGTCGTGACTGCCCTTCACGGGGCCTCCAATATGAGTTGTCCAATTGTGATGATGGGCCCTGTCAACTGCGTGTAGTTCAGTTGGGCACATAGCTATCTGCTCTAAAACTGAGATTTGTGTGTGTGTGTGTGTATGGTTTTGAAAAGGTTCATTAAAATCCAGGCTGAACTTGATGGCTCACACTTGTAATCTCAGCATTTCGGGAGGCCAAAGCGGGCAGATCACCCAATGTTAGGAGTTCGAGATGATCCTGGGCAACATGGTGAAGCCCTGTCTCTACTAAAAATACAAAAATTAGCTGGCCATGGTGGTGCACGCCTGAAATCTCAGCTTCTTGGGAAGTTGAGGCAGGAGAATCACTTGAGCCTGAGAGGCAGAGAGTGCAGTGAGCCGAGATTGTTCCGCCATACTCCAGCTAGACAACACAGAGATACTCCGTCTCAAAATTAAAAGAAAAAAGACAAAAGAAAAAAGAAGAAAAGTTTCATTAGAATCCAGACTTGCAAAGCGTGTCTACTTATGGCAAAACATACACCATCCATCTCAAACTTCTGCATTTTCATTCAGGAACTTTGCAAAGCACTGCAGTAGTTGATGCTGTAGGGTTAGAACTTTGTGTGATACTGCTCAGCTCAGTTCCTCATCCTACAGATGGTGCGGCCCATCTCTGTTCTGACTCACAGCGGGACTCTATACTCCTTCCTCTTGGCATTTGGCTGATAGGTAATAGATATTCTTCTTCTTAGGAAAATTCCAGAAATGACAGCAAAATAACAAAAGCCGATCACAGGCTGAGCCCTCTCTGGTGAACTGCAGGCAGTGATGATGGTTTGCTGAATCACCAAGGCAGTGAGGTATGGAATCTGGACACCAGGACACACGTTCCACGCTCAGCTTGACTGCAGTCTGGAATACCGCCTGAGTTGGAAGCAGCACATGGTTACACTTGAATCACAAATAGCCCACATAGCCTGCACAGACATGGCCACGCAGAGCATGAGAGGTCAAGAGCCTGCGTGGATGACTGAGAAGACTTCCGGAGCCCACTCTCTAGGAGACCCCAGTTGATTTTCACATAGCCCACTGCACAGGCAGCCACAGGCCCACCAAACACTGCAGGAGCTTCTGTGCCCCATTATGGGTATAAGAATATTGGGGTGGTGCCTTGTAACCTCACAGGACTTGAACATTGTTCAAAGCTAGGTTAAAACCTGCCGTGGAAAAAGCCCACCATAGGGATTAGTAACAAAGGCCTCTGGAGAGCAGCTCTCCAAATCTCGGAACCATGGCACACGAACCTTCAGAGTCACCGTTTGTGGCTCTATGCTCGTCTGGCTGTCATCCGGGTTCCCCAAAGTGGTGGGCTTTTCCCAAGTGGGTTTCTCCCCTTAACAGCCTAGTGCTTCACTCTTGGGACGTTCCTTTAACCTTGCACGCAGGCTTGGGGACTTCTTTATTTCTTTGCTCAGTTTCACATGGAAAAACAGGCTTTTTTGGGTATCGATAGAAAAAGTGAGAAAATGAAGGCTGTAGAGGCAGAGACTCTGGCTATGATGATGAGGTAAAAGGATGACCCATTCTCCAGGGATGCCAAGTGTCGGTCTTCACGGGGGCCGCTGTGTTGGCTACTAGCGTGACACTGCTACGGTGGCCTCTCCCTGGCAGTGCTCAGGGCTGACGGTGCTGCATGGGTCGATACAGTAGGCCACCTGGGAGGTGGTGAGTATCCTGGAGGAGAAGTCGACAGCCTGTGTAGTCTTCACCCCTTGTCCCAACAGGAGCAGCAGCCGGGTAATAATAATGATGATGAAGGAGAGCTCTGGTGAGAGGGTGATGGGCTCGTGGTGACTCGAGAGGACGGACACCGGGAGCAGAGTGTGTCCAAGCGGGAAGGACCTTCTCTGTGATCTCTGTGCCGCTCAGGTTTTCACTTGGTCCGGATAAATATGGGATAAGGAACGATTCTGGGGGTCTCGTCATGGAGAACAGTCCGAGTAAGCAGAGGAGCATAGCGGATAATTGAGGAATTGCTTGGTGAAGTTCTGAAAACATCCCCAGCTGTTTCTTCCGTGCCCTGAGTTTCTTTCTTTCTGGGATCAGGCCTGCCTTTCTGCCTTCGGATCCCATTTCTGCTCCTTCCGGCTACTGGCTGCTGCAAATCCCAGGCACAGCGCCCTTTCCTCTTGCTGGAATCTCTCATCCTCCTTTACGTAATAATTTTAAAAAATGAACAAGGATCTTGAGATCAAAACGTTTAAGAATTGCTGCATTTGGACAAGTGTGCTTGGAGGAAGCATTTGTGTTCTTCTTGTCAGATTCTTCAAAAACATTAATTTGTTAATAAATTGGTACTCTCCAAGGGGTGGGAATTGTTAAATCAAAGTCAGTTTGGCCTGAGGCTGCCTCTGTATCTTGAGTTCCTAGTGAACTACAGGTTTTCCAAAATTTTAGTGTTCATTAAAAAGCTTGAATCTTCTCATTGGCAACTAGAGTTATTTTCCTTAAAGCAACAGGCCCAGTTTGTTTATTTCTGAGCACATGTCTGCCTAATACCCAAGTGTAACTAACATATTTGTCCGTCATTCGCTCTTTAAGTGGAATTGGTGTTCCGTGAAAAAAATGGCTAGCTTCGCTTGTAAATCAAATTTAGCACAAGCACTTTTCCTTGGGATGACTGTCACAGTTCAGCATTCAGCAGAAGTACTTTATGCATGCTGTTCTCCAAAGATGACATGCAGATGACCGAGGAGTACATGAAAAGGTGCTCAGCATCACTGGCCACCAGGGAAATGCAGATCAAAACCACTAGGAGCTGTCACCTGACACTTATTAGGATGTCTGGTATTGAAAAAACAGAAACCACAAAGGTAAATGGTGCAAGGATGCAGCACAAGAGAACTTCTTTACTTTTTTGGTGGAAATACATTTGGTACTGCCATTGTGGAGACATTATGGGAGGATCCCCAAATACTAAAAATAGAACTGCCACGTGATCCAGCAATCCCACTACTATACACCCAAAGGAAATGGAATCAGTGTATCCAGAGGCACCTGCACTCCCATGGTCACTGCAGCACTGCTTACAACAGCAAAGATATGCATCAACCTGTGCCCACCGACGGCTGAGTGGAGAAGGAAAGCCTGGTGCGCATACACGAGGGAATGTGACTCATCCTTCCAGAAGGAAAAAATCCTATCTTTTGTGACAACACAGATGAGCCTGGAGCACATTATATTAAGTGAAATAAGCCAGGCACAGAAAGATAAATTCCATATGATTTCACAGGCAGAGTCTGAAGTGGTCAAACTCATAGAAGCAGAGAGTAGAATGGTGGTTACTGGGGCTGGGTGAGGGTGAGATGGTCAAGGGCACACTGTTTCTGCTGTGCTGGCTGAATACATTCTGGAGACCAAATTTACAGCAAGGTGCACGTGTCAGCTCAGCTCTGTACTGAGTGCTTAAAATTCACTGTGAGGGTAGATCTTACATTAAGTGCTCTTGTCACAAAGAACTCCCCAACAAAATAGTAATAATAATAGCAAAGGGGTGAGAGGAACTTGGGGAGGGGATGGACGTGTTTGTGGCCTTGATGGAGGTGATGGTTTCTAGGCTCCACAGGTGTTCCCAGACTCGTCGGGATGTACACGTGAAATATAAACAGCTTTCTACAAGTCCTCCATAAAATGGTTTAAAATACAACGGTGAATTTAATAATCGTTGACATTTTGTCAAGAACATTCTTCAGTGGACTGACCCTCTTTATCATTGTTGTTGCTATCTGATTGTTGACCAAGTTTGTGCGTGGTGAAGAGTGCACCAGAACAGCAGACACTGAGGCCCGACTTCTGCGGAGGCGCTGGCGGCCTGCCCGTTAGGGTGAGGGTCAACATGCGACCCTTCCATCCTTTATTCCGTAATTATTAGTTGCCATTCAGCTTGAAGGAAGTGCTTTCGCTTTCATTTATTTGTCGCTATGGACTCATGAATCCTGTCTACCTACTGGATTATATAATCTTTTGCCATCATAATTTATTTGGCTCTTCAGATTGTTACGGATTTGGCCAGAAAGTCCCGTGGAGCATGCCCTTGTCTCCTGCTTTCTGCCCATGTTTCTGCCTCTGGCTGCCAACAGGCCTCCTGTGCCTGTCACCAGCTGGCTCCTGCCCGGGCGTCAGGCTCTGAAGTCGCAAGGCTACATGGTGGCTGGGCCTGCCACAAGCCCTCCCTGCGCCCAGCCTGGAATAGCCGAGTCATGAGGGAAGAGATCCTGCTCCTTCACTCGGCGTCTTCCCTACCTTCAGTTTCATTTGGTCTCCGACTGGAATGGAATGAGTTTGTAACACAGTGCAATATTTTCATTTCAGGAGATTCAACAATATTTACATTATTATATGATGTTTGGCCCATGTACTACTGAAAAGTTCTTTCAAAAGTCATTTCCACAGACTCAACAAAAGATGGAGATGTATTTCTAGAAGACACCCCCTGGGCAGGACCCTCAGGGTCACTCCTAAAGTCTCCTTGGTGCTGACATTGGCTGGGGCATTGATAATATATTGTCTGCTATAGCTGACAAGCCAGAAGGGCAGTCTCTGTCTTCAGGGAGTCCAAGTTGTAAGCTGGACCAGATATATTAGATACACATGGAGAGGAAAACACTGGATTCGTGCATTTTTTTCTGATTTTGCACTTTTTGTTTGTTCGGTTTTTTTTGTTATTTACTCCTGAATGGGCAAGGATAAAGAAGTAATGAGAACAGGGAAAGGAGAGCTCTGTTGACCAGCACTCACTGGGACCAGGCCTCATGCTGGCCACGCCACGCTCTCCCTCGCTCACTGTTCACTGTGAACCTGCGAGGTGTGTACCCGTGACCCCTCCTTACAACCGCTTAGGGCTAACCCCCTGCTTTTACAGCTTTTCCTATCACAAATAAGAACCTACGTAGCAATGTCTAAAATCTGCATTTGCGACTGCTCCTGGGACTCACAGTGGCGGGGGTGCCATGCCCTGTGGGGTTGGCTGGCATCAGGCAACCTCTCCCCGTGATAGGAGCATGATGGGCTGAACGTGAGGCAGGAAACCTCTGCTTTCAAGGAGGTGTGATCGGATGCAGTGACTCCATGTGCCTCTGAACCACGTGTCATTTCAGCGGAGGCACGCCTCTCTTCTGCATCCTCAAGGACAGATGCAAGAGACATCCCAGGTGGTCAGTGAGAACAAAGGACGGGGCAGTGACTTTCGGTGGGGAAACAGCTGCTGTAACACCAGTGACTGGGGAGGTGCAAGTGGCAGCCCTGTGATGACGCAGCCAGCAGTGTCTCCCACACATCTGTGGTCTGCCACGACGGTCATTGGCGGCATCGTCTTCATTTCGTACGTGAGGAAACCACAGTGCAGCAGGGAAGTCGATTGTCTGTGATCGCAACGCTACCTCAAATTGAGTCAGGATTCCAGCCCATGTGTGCCCAAGGCCGGTGCTCTCACTGGACCACGCTGGTGATTACTTTTTTAAAAGAGAGAAAAACTGAAAAGAAGAGGTGGAAGGAGAAAGGCCTGAGCAGGTGTGGCGGGGAGGACGAAGAGGAGGGATCAGGAAAACACGAAACCGAGGGGATCTGGGTGACCGGTAAAAAATTGCAATAAGACCTGTCTCTCTTCTTCGCCTTTGTGGGTGAAGAAAAGGATCTTCCTTGTCCACGAATACAGGTGTACTGCTGTAAAAGCCTTCGGCACGTGTCTCCGCCTGGCATTTCATGATTTGCCCTGTTTCAGGCTCGCAGCAGGAGGGCTGAGCAGATTGATCTGTTGACGGTGGCTTCTCAATTCCTCACAGCACAATGAGCACAAGCCTGGCAGCCGTCTAGTCAGACTGAACACCTGCGGCCCCTCACTGCCCCCCGCATCTCCAAGGACAGAGCCACCTGGCTCTCCTGTCACCTTGCCGAGACACTTCTGACCCCAGAAAATCTGCTAATAAAGCTCAGCCTTCTTCCAGAATCTCAGCTGGAACCCTAGGTGGCTGGTCTAGCACCACCCTGGAAGCCAGTGGCTTAGTGCCGTCCTGGGAAGGCACTTGGCCCGACATCCGCCTCTTCCCTGCTGCTATATGGAGCAACTGACTCCAGCCTAGAAAACACTCCATTTTATATTTCACAAACACTCTGCCAACAAGATGTTTTATTTAAATCAACAAATAAAAAAATAAACAACAAAACAGAAACATGAATGCACAAATTTAAAAATAAAGACAGCCTGCAACCAGATAAGGACACAAACGAACACTAAGCCTTTGGCAGCTCCAAATGGTCATCTTCACTGACACTGTCTTGCAGCCACTCGTGGTGAGAACTTGGCATCTACTGCTGAAGGCTCTGCCACCTCTAAGACTCTTCCTTCCAAGACTGACGGAGCACTTGGCCCAGAATGGGACTCTTTTTCTCCTGGACTGGTTCCTTAACCCTTTTTCCGATCTCATTTTCCTCTTGCTGTTAAATATTACTTTGTTTTTAGCGGAATATTGAAACTGTGACATTTATAGATTTGTGAAACATACTATTACGTGTGGTTTGCAATATTGACCGACTTGCGGAGTGGCTTGGGCCTGTGTGCCCGTGGCTCTGACTGCTGAGTGAACGAGATGTACTAAGGAGAATACCTCCTTGGGAACTCCATGGAGCTCCTGGCTTTGGTGACTGAAATAGCATCAGCAAAAGTCTGACATTGCGGAAAAACACAAACGTGCGTGGACCTGGTTATTTCTGACCCTGCACTGCTCATGACGCCTGCCTTCCCCTCCTTGACCATGTGGACTGAGGGAGAAGGAAGGGAGGGAAGATGGAAGCAGCCACCACATTTTGCTTTCCTCCCTTCTGGCCCCCTGTTCTGCTGTCATAACACGGTTATCGCCTTTCACCAGACTGAGTTGTCCAATGAGGCGGATACAATTTTTTTTGGTTCCCCAAATTGAAATTCAAACAGCTGTATGTCTTTTCAACGTGTCCTTCTTTCTCACTTATAAAAGAGAGTCACATTTTACATAATCCTGTGCATGGCACTGGGGGACCCTTATGGTTTATGGTTTTTCTAATGTTTGGGAACAGGTGAGAGCATTGTGGGCATTCTATAAAATATTTACCTTGAATTGCTGAGAAAATAGCTGTGCCTGCCTATTAAAAAGTCCAATTTCCTGAACCATGGACTAAGGAAAGAGAAAATGCCCAAGAATGTGTGTGGCCCAGGAGCTGGTGAGAAAGTCCACAGTTTAATCATTCCTCCCCAACTTGTAACGCAGCCCTGAACTTCTGGACTCAAGCGTTGGAGATGTCAAGAGGACCTCGGGCCGCTCTGCGTTGGTTCAGTCCCACAGGGCTGTTTTCCCACCACGCATGGCGCAAGCTGAATCTATGCCTGTTACCCACACTTCCTGCGCCCCCGCACCCCGCTCCTGTGATCACGTCGGAATTTAAAGCCGCGGAGCAGAGAGTGCTTGGAGTGTCCAACTGGTTGCCGCGGCTATCTCTGCGAGCAGCGCGTTTGTCTTCAATGCTGCTTAGTTCGTGCCTCCGAGAAAGGAGTCTCCTGCTGCCAGCTAAGTGTGAGAGAACTTGTGCGCCCAACTCCCCTCCGAATCCCAACGATGGGTAACGTTAGCTTTGGCTTCAAGGAACAACAGCAGCTGCTGGAGAGGTTGCAGCTCCTGCCCGCTATGCTCATCCTCTGCGCCTTCAAGCCCCACAGAAATATCAGCGATTACCGCGTCGTGGTAGTCAGCACCGCTGGTGTGGGGAAAAGCACGCCGCTGCAGAAGCGGGCGACCGGCAACTTCCGTCATGAGTACCTGCCAATCATTGAAAATGCTTACTGCCAGTTGCTGGGCTGCAGCCATGGTGTGCTTTCCCTGCACATCACCGACAGCAAGAGTGGCGACCACAACCCCAACCGCGCTCTGTAGCGCCACGTTATAGCCCGGGGCCACGCCTTCGTCCTGGTCTACTCAGTCACCAAGAAGGAAACCCTGGAAGAGCTGAAGGCCTTCTATGAGCTGATCTGCAAAATCAAAGGTAACAACCTGCATAAGTTCCCCATCGTGCTGATGGGAAATAAAAGTGATGACACCCACCGGGAGGTGACCCTGAGTGATGGTGCCGCCTGTGCGCTGGAGTGGAATTGCGCCTTCATGGAGATCTCGGCCAAGGCAGATGTGAATGTGCAGGAGCTGTTGTTCCACATGCTGCTGGATTACCAGAACCAGCCCGACCCCGACCTCCAGGAGCCCCAGAAGAAGTCCCAGACGCCCAAGACCATTGAGAAGATGCTTGACAAGTGCATAATCATGTGAGTCCTGGGCCTTAAGAGCCAGCTCTTCCTACCCTGTAGTGTGTAGAAAACGTGGATAGTCCAGGCGTGGTGGCTCACGGCTGTAATCCCAGCACTTTGGGAGGCTGAGGCGAGTGGATAACGAGGTCAAGAGATCGAGACCATCCTGGTCAACATGGTGAAACCCCGTCTCTACTAAAAAACAAAAAATTAGCTGGGCATAGTGGTGCATGCCTGTAATCACAGCTACTCAGGAGGCTGAGGCAGGAGAATTGCCTGAACCCGGGAGGCGGAGGTTGTGGTGAGCCGAGATCGCGCCATTGCACTCCAGCCTGGGTAACAAGAGCGAAACTCCGTCTCAAAAAAAAAAAAAGAAAAGAAAATGTGGACTAAATTTCACTGTGTTACCTGTACATGGTTGATTTTGTGCTGTTGTTTAGACCGTAACAATCATATTGTCAATAAATGTACCTTGTATGTTGATAACTTTACCTTTTCCCAGGCCAGATAATTCAAATTGTTAAAACATTGGCATTTGAAGAGGAGAACAAAAAGGAACATGATGCATTCAAAGTAAGGTCTTTAATAATAAATTTAATAAGAGAAAATGTTTTGAAAAGAACAAAATGTCAAAATGAATAGAAAGAGAAATTGGTAGGTGTCCTTTTGGTAACCCTATTATTGTGTATCACTTTAAAACATTCCACATCCTGTAAGTGTTTAATCGTATCTTTTAATTGTGTAATTAAGAAATGTGTTTTTACAACAAAAGCTTTTGTTAAAGTGCTTCGAGACATACATGCTAAACAAACAAACAAAAAAAATGAATATGCTATAGCTGATCATTAGGGGTGTGGGAGCAGAGAAGACTGTGAGAGTGGAACTCTCTCACTAAAGATGTTAGTAGTTTCCCATGTCATTTAAAAATGTTTGAGTATTCTGCTAGCAGTTTTTAAAAGTGTAACAGCTTCTTGACTTAATAAAGCTTGTCCTGCATGCAAAAAAAAAGAAAAGAAAAAAAGTCCAATTTCCTTCTAGATGAGTTATTTACACATTATTAAGCTCATTTCCACAGAATCATTGCAGATATTTCTACGTAAGGAAGCCACCCCAACTGTCTGGTCTTTATTTCACGTAGGCGTGTAAAAATCATGCCAGTGGCAAATTGGAGGCTAACAGTGTTTGGAAGTGCTGCATCTTAAAGACAGTAGTAACTTTCTTGTTTACTAGTCTCAAACTCCTGACCTCGTGATCCACCCGCCTCAGCCTCCCAAAGAGTATTAACTTTCTTAATAACACGTGTGGTGTATTAGTCACACAAATAGAAAAAATTAGCACGGGCCTGTAATCCCAGCTACCTGGGTGACAGAGGCAGGAGAATTGCTTGAACCTGGGAGTTGGAGGTTGCAGTGAGCCGAGATTGCGCCACTGCACTCCAGCCTGGGCAGCAGAGTGAGACTCCGTCTCAAAAAAAAAAAGTTACTATTGTCTTTAAGATGCAGTTTCCTCATCTGTGAAATGGAATATTTGTATATTCCATATGTTATATAATATTACCACCTGGCTAACCTTGGCATTTGAAGGATTCGAAGCCTGAGTCCAGCACAGAGAAGGGACTTGAGGAATACCCCAGACGTGGAGGAAGGCAGCATCTGGATACGAACTTCTTTTCCTGTATATGCATTTACGTGTCTCTGAATAGGTATCTGTGTGTGTTCCTTTTATTATAGACAGGTTGTCTGATCTCAGTGCATTAGAGTGGGGTAGCCTTAGGGACCTGCCACCCTGTGGCAGCTTCGAGATATTCGGACTCTCCAGATTCTGTGCGCACCCCTCACTGTACTGGGGATGCAGGATTTGCCTAACGCCCTACCCATTAGTGAGGAGCAGAGCCCGCATGAGTTCCTCAGATCAGGAGGAGGGGTGAGCTCCTGTCCTGTGAGATGAGGCCATCGTCAATCCTGGGACAGGTGCAGACGATTGCTTTCACCTTCTAACTTTAGAATCTGGAGAGTCCGCATAGCTTGAAGCTGCCTCAGAGAGTCTTTGTTACTGCAAAATGCATGTGGGCAGGCTGGACCAGGCAGTGGATCTTGCTGTTTGTTGGGAAGAAAGGAAAATTGAAGTTCCCGTCACCTGCCAATTAGTCTTGGTCTACCTCCAACCCAAACCTCGGCTCAGTGAAGCAGATTAATAAAGTGATGGGGCATCTCTGGCTGCTGCGAGCACCATGAATATGCATGCAGTGCAGGCCACCGGCTGGAACGCTTCTCCCACCCTGGAATTCACCAGTCACGTTTCTACTCTCTGGGTTTCTTTCTAAGTTGAAAGATTCTGGAATTGTGGAGCTGGAAGGGACGTTAGTGAAGACCATCTGGTCCAGTGTCCTCATTTTACAGATGAGCTAACTGAGGCCAGAGGGGAAGGGCCGCTCCAGGGCACACTGCACATGGCTCACAAACCTAGGACCAGGCCAGATCTCGCAGCTCTTGTTCCAGAGGATGCTCAGTGCCTCCAGTGCTTAAGGCACTCATTTTCTCGCTGAATTTTGTTTATTGAGACAATATGGAAAGCGATTTGAGGCTGAAGTTACATTCATTCAGGACCAAGAGAAATGCAATTGACCACAAGATCCTTCTGTGTTGGGCCCCTGAGCCAATTGTGGGGTCACCCTCTTTCCCAGCAGTACAGACCATGTTGATATGATGATATCACTTTAGAGCTAACGAAATGCACTCCTGAGAAATAACATGACCGTTTCTGTTTTCTGCAGAGCGATTCCAAATGGGAGAAGCAATAACATTGTTTATGACCTATTAAAATCGCTCCCATGTCACCAAGCAGCCTTCACAGCTGTGGCAGTCCTCACTTCCCTCGTGGGGGAGCTACCTTAATGTTGGAGAAAACTACTGAGTGAGGCCTGACACTGTGCACGCGATGATGTGAGCCATCTGCAAAATTCACCGTGGAGGACAGAATACCGTTAACTAAAGCAGGAGGAAGGGGGCCTGTAATTCCCATCATCTTTTGTTTGAATGCAAAAGAAACTACAGCCCAGAAAATGAATTCATTATACTTTGACAAAACATGGGTAATCTTACCAGCATAGAGTCCAGTGGACTAAGATGACCACCCAAACTAAAACAATAAAAATCAAACAAAATGAAACGGCATGTTGTTTAGAAATGCGTTCATTTGTGATAAAACTGTTTTGAAAAAGCAAGAACGTGATAGACACCCAATTTGGGATAGTGGTCATGTTTACAGGGCTGCAGGGGGTATGCCGTACAGAAGAGGCACAGAGAAGTGGTGCTGTTTGTAAACTGGGGAGTCAGTTAACAAAGTGGGAAAGAAGGAAGATACCAAACCAATTTCCAGACAGAACTTCTGACTTTGTAACAGCCTTGCAGTCTTTATTAAGCACATGCGTTATACCAATGATTCCAGATAATTTACTAGCAAGAGGATACTCAATTCTGTCTTGTTTGGGAATGAAAACTCCAAAATAAATGAGGCTCTGTGTTGCGGTGCCTCGTTTCCTGCTCTGCAGCGAATGATCACTGTGACTGTTCACTGTTCTGTGCTGGTAGGGGGAGGAGCCAGAGAGTCTGAGGGAGAGAGGGGAAACTGAGCAAGCTGGGGGGGTCTAAGGAGTCTTTTTTTTTTTTTTTGAGACAGAGTCTTGTTCTGTCCCCAGGTGCCAGGCTGGAGTGCAGTGGCACAATCTCGGCTCATTGCAACCTCTGCCTCCTGGATTCAAGCAATTCTCCTGCCTCGGCCTCCCAAGTAGTTGGGACTGCAGGCGCACGCCACCACGCCCAGATAATTTTTCTATTTTTAGTAGAGACGGGGTTTCACCATGTTGGCCAGGATGGTCTCAATCTCTTGACCTCGTGATCCGCCCACCTTGGCCTCCCAAAGTGCTGGGATTACAGGTGTGAGCCACCGTACCCGGCCCTAGTCTAAGGAGTCTTAAGGAAGAGCTCCGGGTAGCAGCATGAACACACCAGGTGCTTGGCGTCCCTCCTGGTTGTAAGATGGCTGCTACACTTCCAGGCAATTCTAGGTGGGAAGAAGGGCCGGGGAAGGAGTGAAGGGGTTCCAGGTCCTGGCTGTGGGGCCTGAAGCATGAGTATCTGCAGGGCTCTCAGGTCATCCACACCCCGGGCTGCCCCAGTGAGTGCAGCGCTCCCACATGAGTGGAGGCAGGTATGCACAAATGAGCCAGACTACGCAAGTCTGGTACAACGGAGAAAAATCAAACCCAAATCAGGAGTCTGGGACGGGGTCACGGAGAGTCAAGAGGGGCGGGTATTCTTGCCCACCTTCCTGCTAGAGCCACCTCAGGGCTGAATCCCCTGGCACAGAGCCCCGCAGGAGTGGAGGTTCTGATGACTGAAGCGGGGTGAGGAGGCCTGAGGACTGCGTTACCCACACTTCCCAGGCCCTCCCCCTGCAGCCCGCTGCCTCAGTGCAGGTCAGCTGCAATCGCCATCTGGTCACTTCCGGCAAGGGCAGAGCTCACTCCTGTGGGCTTGGGGTCTAGAATCAGCCTTCCTGCCCTGATATCGTTCCCAGCCCTCCTGGGCGCACATGGGAGCAATGGGGAGCCCTTCTGTGTCTACAAAGTCCCAGCTTTCCCCTGAAATGCTGTTACAGTGAAACAGCCAAAGAACACAACTAGCTCCATTGTTAAGGGGTCTTTACCCATTCCTGCACATAGGGGAGGATAATTTCAGAGCACAGAGAAAATATACAAAACAGCAGTCGTGTAGTTTTTAAAACTAGCTTGGGGTCTAAAGGAGAAGTATGTAAACAACTATGTTTTGTGAAAGATTTCCAGGAGCACGGCGATCTGAGCAAGGACGCAGCCGTTCTCCACCTTCTCGGACCCCTGCTGGCTCCCAGATGTCTGGGGTCCTCCATTACCTCTTGATCACAACCCCCTTCCTCTGTCCCCTGCCTGTGACATAAACGAGCCTAAAGTTGGTAAGGACTTGAGGTGCTGCTTTAGGATGCTCGCTGGCCATCTTCTTGGCTTGCTGGCCCTCGTTCCTCCCGCCAGTTCTCTCGCGTGCTTGGATTCCAGCTGTGAGCAGCGGACCCTGGGTTTGGTTACCTCTGCCTGCACTGCCCCGTGCCTGTGAGTTTCCTCCTGAGGCTGCCCTCTAGGCCTGCTCCTCACTCTCCTGCTCTGGTCTCCCAGGGCCTCCCCTATGGGTTGGACTCTGCTCTCTGGGCCCCCATCGGCCCTCTGGGGCTCTGCTCCACACCGGGTAGAGAGTGCAGTAGAACTGTGGGCGTTCACACCCCTGGCATCCCCAGCAGCCTGGCAATGCATCCTGGCCCACTGCCCACACTCATGCCCAGCCTCAGTTTCCCATGTTGCTAGGGTGGGGCCCCAACCTCCATCCTAGCGAGTGTGTCCACTGTGGTGGCCCTGTTCTCCCTTGGGCTTCTCCCGTGTGTGCCCTGAGTACAGTCTGCTCAACCTCATTTCTTCCCTCTTATTGTCTGCTAACAGTGCCTCAGGTATTAGGGTTGTTAGTGGAAACCCTTGAGTCGGGAGGGTGACCCCCTCATCTCAGGTTGGATGAACATGGCTGCCCTGTGAAACTTGGACAGCTCTCACTACCTGGGTCCAGTGACCTGGCAGACGACACACAACTAGGTGTCTAGGTTTCCTGATGCAAAGGGGCTGGGTTCACTCGCCATTCCTCTCTCCCTGTCCCTCATCTTCCCGCCTGGAATTCTAACTCGTCAGCTGAGGGGCAGCACCCACTTTGCGAATGGTACAATGATGAAAGCTGGCACAGCTAGGGCAGTGTCTCCCCGATGCTGAGCCCCTGCATCTGCCCTGGGCTGTCTCCCTCGGGCCTTATTCTAAGAAAGGAAATTAACCTCTTTTTGTTTAAAGCTTGAACCTTTTGGAATCACATCGTTCTCCGCGGTTTGTGCCAGATTCATTCCTAAGTGACCTTCTCCCTGCCTTGTTGACCTGGACTTAAGCACAGTGTTCCTCGAGGTGCAGTCCAGGAGAATGTGTCAGATGCTCAGGAGAGAGAGACAAGGACAGGGAAACGTTCTCTCCTGTGGGAAAAGTGCAGTACTTGAGGCCTGCCCAGGCTCTAGAGAAGTGGGGAGTCCTAAGGGGATGCCCAGGCCCGTGGTGGGTGAGGGAGCTGACCTTGGAAGAGGGGGGCCTGGTGGTGGGCGGGTTCTTCCAACAGGGCTGTGGCAATTCTCTGGGAAAGACTGTGCAGGCTGTGACCAAGCCCGCTATGATTTTCCAGACCCTTGCAGCCACCTGCTGCTGCTGGTTCCAGTGGGGACACATAGTTCTGCCCTGAAGCACCAAAGAAGCATCTTTTAGAGCTGTCCAGGGATTGCACACATCTCCTACCTGTCAAGACCACGTTGCTCCTCGGTTTCCAGGCACCATGGGTGGCGGGAGGCGTTTCTTCACCAGAGCTGGAAAGTCAGGGCCTGCACTGTGAGAGCGGTGGGGGCACTGGGAATGCTTCCATCCACCTTTCACCATGCGCTGAGACGGGGAGCAATAGGTGATTGTGAGGGCGGACGTGAGCAGATGGCGATGGGGACAGCAGGCCTGGTGGACTGGGACTTGGGTCTGGAAATGCCAAATGAGGATTGGGCCTGGAATGAGAGAAGCAGTCACATTGGGGGCAGCCAGAGGCCATCTTCTGTTAGAGTCGTGAAGTAGAAAATGAAAGTGCTCTGGCGCTAACAAGGATGTGGGAGGATGTTTATTTCTATGGGGAGGAGGAAGGCCTGCTAAAGCAAGATGTACAAAGCATCACATATATCAAAAAGTAAAGTTGAGGTAGAAGATTTAACATTACATTTCACCAAAGATAATATTTACAATGTACACTCCATGTGATAAGAAAATTAAAAATGAAAATCCAGAATAAATAACGAATTTAAAAGTCAATAAAAAGACAAGAACAGGCTGGACACAGTGGCTCAGAACTGTAATCCTAGCACTTTGGGAGATTGAGGTGGGAGGATTGCTTGAGCTCAGGAGTTCGAGACCAGCCTGGGCAACATAGGGAGACCTTGTCTTTGCAAAAACTACAAAAATTAGCTGGGCATGGTACTAACTGCGTGTAGTCCCAGATGGAGGAAAATTTACTCAGCACATGGAAAACAGAACAAATCACAGGTCACACTCTAATTTTGACAAAACAGAATTTAAACTGACAAAGGTCAAAAAAGACAAAGAAGGGCATTACATGATGGTAAAGGGTGCAATTCAACAAGAAGAGCTAACCTAAATATATACGCACCCAATACAGGAGTACCGAGATTCAGAAAGCAAGTTCTTAGACCTTCAAAGAGACTTAGACTCCCACAATAACAATGGGAGAGTTTAACACCCCACTGACAATATTAGACAGATCATCGAGACAGAAAATAACAAACATATTCAGGACCTGAACTCAGCTCTGGATCAAGTGGACCTGATAGATAGCTACAGAACCTACCCCACAAAACAACAGAGAATGCATTCTTCATATCACCACATGGCACTTACTGTAAAATAGACCACATAACTGGAAGTAGAACACTCCTCACCAGAATGTAAAAGAACTGAAATCCTAACAAACAGCCCATATGCAAGAAAGGGAGGTGCGGCAGGGAAACTTGCCCTCTAGCCGACTCTACCAGGAGTACAAAAAAATTGGTTTAAGATGCATGTCCTTTTCCCCTTAGAGTGATTTTTAAAAAATACTTGATTTTTAGAGTGGTTTTAGGTTCATAGCCAAATTGAGCAGAAGGCACAGAGATTTTCCATATAGTCCTTATCCCCCTATATGCAAAGCCTCCCCGTTATCAATATCCTGCCCCAGATGCTCATTGGTTATAATATACGGACCTATCACGATCTCCCGAAGTCCATGGTTCACGTGAGGCTCTCTCTGGGTGTTGTACACTCTGTGGGTTTGGACAAATGTATCCACCATTATAGACTCATACAGAGTAATTTCCTGCCCTGAAAATCCCCCGCGTTCAGCTGATTCATCTGTCCCTCCCCACTGGCTCCCTGAAAACATGCAACTTCTTAGTGCCTCCAGGTTCACCTTTTCCAGGACGTCATCAAGGAGATCTTCATATTTTTCTACACACGGAAGTATGCTGCTTTATCTCCTGTGTTATGTTCTGCACTTTTTCTTTTCTTTTCTTTTTTTTTTTGTTTTTTTTTTTTCTCTTTTTTTTTTTATTGCATTTTAGGTTTTGGGGTACATGTGAAAAACATGCAAAGTTGTTGCATAGGTGCATTCATGGCAGTGTGATTTGCTGCCTCCCTCCCCCTCACCCATATCTGGCATTTCTCCCCATGCTATCCCTCCCCAACTCCCCGCCCCGCTGTCCCCCCCACTCCCCCGCAACAGACCCCCGTGTATAGTGCTCCCCTCCCTGTGTCCATGTGTTCTCCTTGTTCAACACCCTCCTATGAGTGAGAACATGTGGTGTTTGGTTTTGTGTTCTTGTGTCAGTTTGCTGAGAATGATGGTTTCCAGGTTCATCCATGTCCCTACAAAGGACGCGAACTCCTCATTTTTAATGGCTGCATAATATTCCATGGTGTATATGTGCCACATTTTTCCTGTCCAGTCTATCATCGATGGGCATTTGGGTTGGTTCCAGGTCTTTGCTATTGTAAACTGTGCTACGATGAACATTCGTGTGCATGTGTCCTTATAGTAGAATGATTTATAATCCTTTGGATATATGCCCAGTAATGGGATTGCTGGGTCAAATGGAATTTCTATTTCTAGGTCCTTGAGGAATCGCCACACTGTTTTCCACAGTGGTTGAACTGCACTTTTTCTAATGAAGAATGTTGCCTTAGAGCCCATGCTGAGTTTTTGATTTTTTCTTTAACATGGAAAGAGTCAGCCTTTCCTCCCACTTTGTTTTCTTCTCTGGTTGTTTTTTTCTTTAAAAACTAAAAAACATCAAATGGCCTTCTTGTCAATCTTCTTTTTTATGCCTTTGGAGTTTTGCGTTACGCATTAGGATCACATCCGGTTCCTGAGATTCAAAAATATTGACATACATTTTACCCAATATGTTGACGGTTTACCAGGTTGCAGGAGCTCAGCCTGGTGGTCACCAGTTGCCAGAATTCTCCTTTGTCAGATGAGGGTGAGGGTAACCCTGCCCACGGGCTCCTCACCAACTTTCGTGTGTGTGTGTGCGCGCATGCACGTGTGCATGCACGTGCGCGTGCAAGGGCACGCATGTCTGTGTGTGTAAAGCTTTGTTTTGAGCGCTGGCCTTGGTACTTCCACAGTGCTAAACATCTGGCTTGGCACAGAGTAGGCCAGTACCTGCGTGCTGCGGTGGGCTGAGCCTCTTCCTCGCATGCTGGCGTAAGACTGTGTGGGTCTGAGCCCTCTCCAGGAGACCTGGGTCCTGGTCTACCCCGGAGCTGACGGGTTTTAGTTTGGGGTTGGAGTCTGGGTAGTGTGGCAGCTGATCCCCAGGAAATATCCAGCTATGGAGGCTTTGGTCCCCAGCAAGCTTGACATGACTTTTCCCTAATGAAGTTCTTAGGAAGGCAAAGCACTGATGTGGTAGACCTATAATATCGTGTTCAAAATAGCAGTGCAATATTGCACTTTAGATGTTTCTTCATCTGTCAAATGGAAATAATTTCTCTCTTAGATGTACACTTTGGACAGTGTCTGATCTATATTGAAACTCAATATATATATATCATCACTTATTGTTTCTTCAGTTACAATTCTTTCATTGTTCAATTAGAACTTTACTAAATTGTTACATGTCTTTCTTTTGCTTAAGGTAGTAGATGAAGTTTGAAATCATCTTTTATTCTGGGATGCTAGTGGGCCTTTCTCAACTAAGGTCCCAGCAGAGAGCTAAGCCCTACAAAAAATTATGTGACTGTTGTCTCTATTCTCTCAAGGATGATACATAACTGGCACAATTCTAGAAGGGTAGGAGAGAAGGGATTAATTACTTGCAGTAGATTCCTGCATACATCGGGGATAAATTCTCTTGTGGGACTGAGAATCCCCAACACCCTGCTGCTTCAACTCCCTTTTAAAAGCACATTCCAACTCTTTCTGTAGCCAATACATTTAAAAATATTGCTTGTTTCTTAGGATTTAAAATGTGTTGTATTGAAACGTTGAACCATCATGGCCGATACTCGGATCAGTGTCTCACTTCAAGAAACAGGACACGTACATTCTAGGTCATTCTTGGCTCTTCCGTACGCTGTTGGGTGCTTATGCTTTGATTAAAGTCCTCTATTATTCCTTTGTCTCTTGCACCCTAAAATAAAGGCACCTCTCTGTTATGGACTGAACAGTGTCCCCCCAAGTTCATATGCTGGAGCCCTAATCCCCGTGGTGATGGTAATTGAATATGAAGTTTTTGAGAATTGATTAGGGTTAGATGAAGTCGTGAGGGTGGGGCCCTCAGGATAGGATTAGTGTCCTTATAAGGAGAGACATCAGAGTGCTGTCTCTCTCTCTCTCTCTCCCCTTTACCAGGAGCCGAATTAGCCAGCACCTTGACCTTAGACTTCCCGGCTCCAGGACCGTGAGAAGTAAACACTACTGTGTCAGTCACGGGCTCACAGACCTCTGTGAGGGTAGTGTGAGCTGGCTGATGCCGTCCTACCCCAGCAGGGCTCTCAGCCTGTGCGTATGTGGGCTGTCCTGGTCTCCCGGGAGCCAGGGCACTCCACCCGAAGTGGTCCCAACAGGACACATGCACCTGCCACCATGGCCCACGAGGGCTGCCTCCGCCTCCACTCAGAGATCCTCCCACAGGGAGGTGTGCGGAAGGATTTTGTTCTGGGGGAGAGAAATCAGGCAGAAGAGAAAATTAAATAAGACATTGCTAAATGGTCTGCTGCAAGTGGAATGAAGGGGAAAGGCTGTGAACTGACACATAAATGTCCTATCACAATTGCCGACTTTTATATTCTTTATAAAATTCAAGCAACAGAAGTGTATACAATGAAAAGTAAAATTTCCCCTGTGTCATTCCGCCATTTCACATTCCACTCCTTACTCACCAGAGTTCTCCAGACTGTGAATGTCTAGTGAATTGACATTACTATTTCCAAGTGGTTTCCAGATTGTACATACACACACACACACTCACGCACACACACACAGGCATACACACGAATAGAAGCTGTTTTCAAAACAAAAATATTATTCACCAACTTGTTTTGTTTCATTTAAAATTATATCTATCTATCTATTATATATCTCTCTCTTTCTGTCATGGGGATATATCTCCATGCTATTGCAGATGGATTAATTGCTTTTTTTTTGAGACAGAGTCTTGCCCTGTGGTCCAGGCCAGAGTGCAATGGCGCCATCTAGGCTCACTGCAGCCTCTACCTGCTGGGTTCAAGTGATTCTCCTGCCTCAGCCTCCAGAGTAGCTGGGATTGCAAGTGCCTGCCACCATGCCCAGCTAATTTTTATATTTTTAGTAGAGATGGGGTTTCACCATATTGGCCAGGCTGGTTTCAAACTCCTGACCTCAAGTGATCCACCTGCCTTGGCCTCCCAAAATGCTGGGATTATAGGCATGAGCCAGCGTGCCCAGCCAGATTTATTGTTCTATCAACTGCACAGAACTCTATACTATGATGCTTCATGATTTATGGGAGTTTCCCTTTTGATGGACATTAAAAGTGTCCATTTTTTTCTCCATTACAAACCGTGGTTTAGTGAACATTCTGATTCATATATCCTTGTATAGTTGAATATGTTCATAGAATTTATCTTTACAAGTGAAGTTGCCATATCAGGAGGATACACAAATGTAAAATTTTGTTTGCCCTCCAAAACGTTTTTAGTAGTCCACATTCCCACCAAAATGTGTGGTGAGAGGTAATCATTCTGTTCTAAGTATCCTTTCTTTCATTGTTAGTGAGGTAGGCTACCTATTCATTACTGGTATCTGTCATTTGTATTTATTTTTGCATAAATTGTCCATTGATACACTGTCAAAGTTTTAATAGAGTGTTAAATTTGTTTTTACGAATTCATTGGAATTCTTTACATTCTCGGGTATTAATTGTTGATATAGCTTAATGTTTTTCTCCCTGAATGTATTTTGACTTTTCTTCAGTGGTTATTGTTTTCTTTAAAAACTAAAAAAAGTTAGATTTCCTTCTTGTCCATTTTTTCTTTATGCCTTTGGAGTTTTGCGCTATGCATAGGATCACCCCCCTCCCTGAGAGTCAAAAATGTTCACATACATTTTACCCAGTACTTTGTTTTGGCTGTTACGGTTAGATCTTTGTCCATCTGAAATTTGTCTTTGGGTAGGGTGTGAAATAGAATTGTAATTAATTTTCAAATGTATAGACGTTTTCTCCAAATCATTTACTGGATAGTCTGTCATTTCCCTCCATCCGGAGCCGTTCTCTTCTTCATGGACACACTCCTGTGCACACACGTGTCTGCTTCCAAACTACATTTCTGTTAATTACTGTGCAGATTGAGTTATTATAGTTTTATATAGTATATTCTGATATCATTCCCTCACTATTCAATTGTTTTCCAAATGTTGTTGGCTACTGTGGTACATTTTTCGTTCTGAATTCCAAGTTCTAAAACTTACACTCCCCAAAATAACCACAGACATTTTCATTTGAATTGCATTGAATTTATGTTATATGTAGGGATAATTGATATCCTTATAACACTGTCTTCATATTCATGAATGTAATATGTATTTTTAAGTCTTCTTTTATGCCTCAGCAAAGATTCTGTTTTTGTTTTCATATTATTCTTGCACATTTAAGTTTAATTCTAGATATTTTGTTGTTTTAGATGCTATTTTAGATGGACTTCTTTTCCATTATGTTGTCTAATTAATGCTGGATGGCATGTGGAAAAGCCATTGATTAGATTTCTATGTGCTCACCCTACTGATTTTCTTGTTTAATTTTGCTTTCAGCTAATTATTTTGGGAGAGGCAAACTTTTGCTGTATAGGGTCAGACAGGGACTATTTTTGGCTTTGCAGGTCAAAAGATCTCTGCTTCAACTACTCAACTCACCGCTGTAGTATAAAAGCAGTCATAACAGGCAATACATAAATAAATACAAGGGCCAAATCTAGCCAGCAACCCGTTTCTGTAAGGCTTTATTAGAACACAGCCATGCCTCTGTATTGGTTTTCTGACTTTATTCTAATGATGCAAATATATCATATTTAAGCAATTTGTCTTCTCTTGTCTTCTAAAACACTGGATTTTTGAAGAATAATAGAAGCGATCAGATCATAGTTATCCTTGTCTTGTTCTGATTTAAGGTGTTAGGCTCTTGGTATTTCACTCTTACGTTCAATGTTTCTTATTAATTTCTGGAAGATACTTTAATCCACTTAAACACGTTTTCCTCTATTGCCAAGTGACTAAGAGACTCTTAACAGCACTGTGATAGAACGTTTTGATGCCTTGTGAACATGTGCTAATATTCACGTTTCACTTATTATTTTCCTTATGTGTGTAAGCAAAATGAAGTATCTTTTAATTCCTGGAATAAAAATTCTATTTCCTACATTTCATTTAGGATTTTTACATCTGCATTCATAAATAAAGCTATAGTTTTCTTTTTGCAGTCTCTCTCTGATTTTCAGTACTATTTTAACATTGTAGAATTAGTAGAGAAGCTTCCTGTCTTTTTCTGTGTTATGAAACACTTTAATACAAAAATTAGCTGTTCTTTGAAAGTTTTCAAGGCTGCTCCAAAGCCATTTGGACCTGGCAAATGGTTTCAACTATGGGTCTTGCCCTTCCAGGAGAAATGCTGTCCCCTCTGCATATCATGTCTCTTTTTCCCGACCCCTAAAATCTGTGCATGGCACTGGCCGGTGTTCCCTTGGACTTGCCCTTGAGAAGCCAATCAGCCCAGGCAACATGCAAGTGCAGAGGGAAACGTGTCAGCGCCTGATATCTTGCGGGTTTGTCACCGCATTTCTGCTTGGGCTCAGGAGAGGTTAGATTATACAAGGGAGAAAGATGGAAGGAGAGGGGTCTGGAGAAGCTGAAAGGGCAAGACGAGCAACCTCTTTAGAATGAAAATAGTCCTCATAAGGGATGGCCCCAAGCCATCTGGAGTGAGAGGGGGACGGCTCTCCCTGCTCCCACCTCCACTCCCTCCAAGATAGAGCTGCACTGGAGGTTTTAATGGCATCACTGGTTCAAATACGGGACTATGCACTTCAGAAAAGTGAATGGGATTTTAGGCTCCTGGAGGCTTTGGGCCTCCCACTTCCTGTTGAGTTTTCAGGTGCCATTTGCCTGGGCAGTGCTGTCTTCAGTCCTAAGTGGTGAGGACCCTGGACGCCAGAGCCCCTGGCCTCCCCAGTCCGGCTTCCCCATCTGTAGGTTATACCTTTTCCCTGGATATAAACGTATGCCCTGGCCAGGGGTGGGCAGAAAGGCACAGAGTCACCCATCTGGGGCCTGCCCCTCTCTCTTCTGGACAGTGCTCAGGTGCTGGGAATGTGGGGAGTCTTGCGGAGCGGCCTTGGGCTGGGAACCTGTTCAGAACCTTCAGTGTGCACACCTGGATGCTCAAGCTGCAGCTGATGGGTGGCCTATTGTGGGGCAGGATTAAGCGACAGGTGAGAACCTAGGGGTGGGCAGTGCAGGCTCACTTCAGATCTACACAGGGGCGAGGAGCTGAGGACTGGGAATGCCCTTTGCTTGGGCTCAGAAGGGTTGACTGTTAGGAGCAGGATAAAAAAGAGGTTTCATTTTAGAACCCAGTTTCTAGCTTTCCTGGCCCCATACCAGGTAGGAAGAAAGATGGAAGCCAGAGGCCACAGAAGGCAGTGAGGGTAGGGCTGGCCCCCGCAGGGTGCATGTCCCCGTTGCTCAGAGGTGACCAGCACAGAAGGGTGAGGATGCTTCAGGGCGTGTTTTTTTTTTTTTTTTTTTTGAGACAGAGTCTCACTCTGTCACCCAGGCTGGAGTGCAGTGGTGGACTCTCGGTTCACTGCAACCTCCACCTCCTGTGTTCAAGCGATTCTCCTGCCTCAGCCTCCCTAGTAGCTGGGACCACAGGCACGTGCCACCACATCAGGCTAATTTTTTTTGTTGTTTGTATTTTTAGCAGAGATGGGGTTTCACCGTGTTAGCCGGGATACTCTTGATCTCCTGACCTGGTGATCCGCCCACTTCGGCCTCCCAAAGTGCTGGAATCACAGGCGTGGGCCACCCAACTGGCCAGGGCATGCGTTTATAAATAGCAGATGTCCATCCATGGCTCCCTATCATGCTTTGTTTATTGTTTTTGAGACCAGGGCAAATACCAGATGTGATCTTGCTGCTTCTCGACCTGAGTGTTTAAAGGTCCTTTCTGGAGT
Organism: Aotus nancymaae; assembly: GCF_030222135.1. NCBI lineage: Eukaryota > Metazoa > Chordata > Mammalia > Primates > Aotidae > Aotus > Aotus nancymaae. The sequence continues at coordinate 94,258,450 of NW_026988450.1, forward strand.
GTTAGGACCTGAGCCCCGCAAGGGCGCGCCCACGGCCCACAGGAAAAGCAGCTCCCTCCTGCGCATTAGACTCTTCATTCTAGGGAAATCGCTCCTTTCCCAGACAGGTATAATTACTTTTATAGGATTATCGGCCCAAAGGGGAAACCTCTTCCAGCTGAAACCCCATCTGCACCCAGCTTCAGCTGGGATCCTGAGGGCCAGTGTCTGCCCTGAGGTGAAGGCTGTTCAGCGGTCATGGCCAGCCGTGGCCTCCACTTGGGGGATCATTTCAGGCTTAGAAAGCCAGCACCCCAGAATGCTCCCCATGCTTGCCTCATCTGCGGAACCTGACCTTTCTCTATATGGATTAAACCTCCTAATTGAAGGCTTTGATTTTCATAAACCTGCGTGTGCCTGAGGGGTTCCCAGGCAGCCAGGGCTCGGAGGCTCAGGAGCTGAGAGAGCAGTAGGGTGGAGGGGAGGCCTGGAGGCCGGCTCGTTCCCATATGGGATGCTGGGTCCCTAACAGAACACTGCGAAGCTTCAGATTTTCTCATTCTTCATCGACCTGGTTATAGGCGAGGGATGGCATTCGCAAAGCTGCGATCTTCCTGAAAATGATTAGCGTCAACACTGCCAGCATTAGGGGTGGTGTGAGCCGGCACAGCCAGCCTGCTTCCTGTCCTCACTTCTCCTGTGTGAAAGAAACAAGGCCGGGCACTGTGCAGCCACCAGCTGGTAGAGGGAAAGGCACCGGAGGACAGGCTTTAAGACAGTCAGAGCCACCAGGAGCCCCAGGGCCAACCCGTCAGGCCAGGGGAGCTGCGTCCAGTGCTGGTCCACTCTGATGCCCGCGGGAGGCACTCTGCCTGCCCGCCCCGCCCTGTGCATCCCCACCAGCCTCCTGGCTGCTTGGCCCTTCACGCTGGGTTTTGGGAAGCTGTTTTCTTCTCTTTGGTGGCATCATCTGCTTCATCAAAGTTTTGCTTTTTCTCAAGTTCAAACCCCCCAACTCTACTTTTACAGCTAGAACTGAGAAAACTTTCTGTGCTCATTTATCTGTTTAAGCATTTAGACACAGAACCTGGGTTTTAACGATGTGACACGTAACAATGTTCACATGGCCCCTAAGATTATAATGCCATGTTTTCACTGTGCCTTTGGAATGTTTAGCTGTGTTTATAAACACAGATCCTTACCACTGTACCGCAGTTGCCCACAGTATTCAGTACAGTCCCAGGCTGCACAGATCATTAGCCCAGGAACAACAGACTCCGCCGTATCACTTGGGCGTGTGCTGGGCTGTGCCATCTAGGTGTGTGAAGTGCGCTGTGACACTCGCACAGTGATGACGTCTCCTAAGGATGCGTTTCTCAGAACGTGCTCCTGTGGCAAAGGAAGCCTGACTGCAGTCTCAGCTGGGTCTCCCTGGATCCCTTCCCTGTCACCCCTGTGGCTGTTCCCGAAGTGCGGGCAGTGGCTTTATGACATTCGACACAGCAGTGAGCGCTCCTGCCATGAAAGTTCTGGGTGGAAGGTGGGACCACCCACATGTAAGGGAGGTTGGCCGTGAGTGGGGCAGCTGAGTGGGAGGCCCCTTGCCCACACTGAGGCCCACCTAATTCCTCTGATTTTTAGCAGCACCAGGGCAAACTTCTATTTATTTTGGTGCTCTGAAAAAACAAAACCTGCGCTTGTCATAGAAAAATCTCTTCCATCAGGGAATTCCCCCTTGGCTCTGTGAAAAAAAAAAAACTATGAAGGGATCTTCGGAATGAGGGGTCTCGGGGGCACTGGAAGGCCCTGGTGTGTGAGAAGCTTGAACGGGAATGCATCTGAGAGGCCGAGGGGCTGGCCTTGTCACAGGAGGAAGCATCCCCGCTGGCTTGCATTTTTTTTCCATTAAAAAGTTCTCTGGCTCCCAGGGAGTGATGCTGACGGTGGGGGAGGCTGGTAGGGGCAGGGGGCTCTCTGTACTTTCTGCTCAGTACTTTCTTGCTGTGAACCTAAAACTGCTCTAAAAATAATTTATTAATTTTTTAAAAAGTTATCAGGAAAGAACATCTACAATTGGTTAGATATGATTAATAACTAGTACCAACACGGCATTGTTAACAAAGAATACGTTATTATTATTATAAGGTACTCATGAGTAAAGAACAACAAATAATATACATCTAATTTTTAATACTCAATGCACAATCAACATTTCTGATCAACAGTATAAACCATATAAAAGAGAATTCTGCTTTTCATTTGTACAAATACTGCTTTCACCATTGCAAAACTTTCAAGGTTAAAACGTACCATAGGTTGAAACTCTAAAGCTTATGCTTGAACATTTCTAAAATGAAGTTATTGCTGTCTGTTGTTAATTGGTTACATTGTTACCTCTAATACCAGTCATCAAATCCATAGGATCTCTTAATTTCCAAGAGATTGTATTGTACAGCAAGATAATTTTTGTGGCCAAATCAGGTCATAGGCTTCCTTTTTTTTTTTTTTTTTTTTAATGGAGTCTTGCTGTCGCCCAGGCTGGAGTGCAGTGGCACAATCTTGGCTCACTGCAACCTCTGCCTCCCGGGTTCAAGCGATTCTCCTGCCTCAGCCTCCTGAGTAGCTGGGATTACAGATGTGTGCTACCACGTCTAGCTAATTTTTGTACTTTTAGTAGAGACGGGGTTTCACCATGTCGGTGAGGCTGGTTTCAAAGTCCTGACCTTGTGATCTCCCCTCCTTGGCCTCCCAAAGTGCTGGGATTACAGGTGTGAGTCACCGTGTCCAGCCTAGCCTTCCTTCTTTTAAAGATAAGTAAATCCATCCAGAAATGTAGTCACGGATTTAAGTGTTCCCCGTAGTTTTATCTGCTAGGTGATAGCGTGGAGCTTCTTTTATTTTATTTTATTTATTTATTTTTTTTGAGACGGAGTCTCGCTCTTGTTACCCAGGCTGGAGTGCAATGGCGCGATCTCGGCTCACCGCAACCTCCGCCTCCTGGGTTCAAGCAATTCTCCTGCCTCAGCCTCCTGAGTAGCTGGGATTACAGGCATGCGCCACCATGCCCAACTAATTTTTTGTATTTTTAGTAGAGACGGGGTTTCACCATGTTGACCAGGATGGTCTCGATCTCTTGACATCGTGATCCACCCGCCTCGGCCTCCCAAAGTGCTGGGATTACAGGCGTGAGCCACCGCGCCCGGCCCCGCGTGGAGCTTCTTGGTGCTTCTTCTGGGAATTCAGACGGGACAGACTTGCAGCCTCAGAGGACACGCTGCGGTAGTGCAGACCAGGAAGGAAAACACACGGCCTGCTACAATTTTTATCCCAGGTATAATTTGTGAAGAATGTATAGCAAATTTTTCTTAAAGCATGAATCCTCTACTTGAATTCTTGTTTTTATGAAAGCCATCCAACCACTTACTGGATCCTCTTGAAATCTGCCTTTTGTAATGTAACTGATAGGTCAATGTTTTCTTTCACTCTGGGAAATAAAGGCTACTTGGTTGCTTTAGGGAGGGCAACAATGTCAGCTGCATAAGCAGCAAGAATATTATATTACTAGTTCACCCTTAATAGAGCAAGCCTGGGAAATGGAAAAGAGGCGTCTGTTTTATATTTCCTTTCCTTTTCAATCACTGTTTAGACACTCTCCCTTCTAGGGCTTGGAGAACCTTCACGGAAACTCTGTTCAGGTTCTTGACTCTCAGTGACAGATGCGGAGGTCTTTGTGTCTGGTTCTCCAGGCCTGAGAATCACATACACCGGCAGAATTTGCCTCCAAGTCCAAGTTCTTGTGGCTAATTCCTAGGCTGGTAGTTCTGAACTTTGGCTGTACATTGGAATGACCTCAGGAGCTTTAAAAACTAAAAACGCTTGAGTTTCAGCCCCAGAGATGTGTGTTGAATTGGTCTGGGGTGCAGCTGGGCTTCAAGCTTTTTAAAAGCTCCCCAGGTGATGTCACTGCCACCAGGGCTGAGTACCTTCCCTAGGGTGGCTGGGCCCAGGCTCGGTAAGACTGTTGGTGAGTTTCATCAATATATCCAGTAACCAAAGTGTGCTGAACATTATTCGGCCTCTCCAGATATGTCTAGTTTATATTGATAAAGGCATATCAATTGCAAATATAAAAATAATTTGCACTGAAGTCACATTTACATGTAAACCAACAGAATGCTGTTACTGCTTTTCTTACATGTCCAGGGCTACACTGGCAGAGGATGAGAGTGTGGCATGCAGCTGGATTTTTCTAGTAGTGACAAAAGACAGGGACTCCTTCCATTAACATTGCCTCAACAGAACCTGCCCCAGACCAAGCTAAATGTGCTTCCCATCATCTTTTTAAACCTCCTAAATATAAAAATGATTCTTCTCTTCTTCACCATGGCAATGACCTAGCTTAGCCCTGTCATGAGTTTGCGCCTTTCTGTAAGAGACAGAAAGGGCTTCCTTTTGCCTCAACTTAACCCTTTTCAACAAAGATTTCAGTTTCCAATTTTGATTCTATTGCAGTCTCTCTAAATTAAACTGTGCTTCCTTTAGTAGAAAAACGAGTTTCTAAAAATATAGTGTACAAAGTTCAGTGCTACATAAAGAGAACAATATCCGCAACAAATTACAAAAATAGATTCACATTTAAAAATCCTGTCTGTGTCTTGAATAGTACAAAGCTGTACCCATGATATGGCAGGCGTGGCTGGTAAGAGGCAAGGATTTCTGTTTTGTAAGGTTTTACAGCCCCCAGGCAAGGAAATGCGAACAGATAATTATGTTGCGATAAAAGTGTGTGCTTAGCACAAGAAAGAAATGCAGAGTAGATGTTGAGGGCAATTTCAACACCTGCTGCCTACGTGGAATAGTAGCTCGTTCACAAAGGAGGGAAGAGACTGGTTTCTGTAACTTACTTAGAGAATGCAGAGGGTCCCAGGGCTTTTTCAAGGCTCAGGTCAGGGGTATTTGCCCCTTTCCAGCTGATCTGCTGGTGATGATGAATTGGAGCTTTTTGGAATGGCCACTAGCAGCCAAGTCTTAGGCTTATCAGTGACTGCAAATTGTTCTCTCCACTGCACATGGGAACCTCTACCCTACCCAGCCTTTTATTCTACTCTGACCAGAGGCCCTGGTATAGACCCACAGTCTTGAACTGAAGACTTTAGAGATAAGGGCTTCAACCCTGGTTACCCATTAGAATCGTGAGAGCGCCCCTGAGATTTGGGTTGAATTGGTCTGCAGAGACTCCAGGCCCCCTCTTCTGAGGCTTCGCCAGTGATTCTCCTGTGCCTGAGGGGAGGTGCCAAGTCCCCATCACCCACCAGCCTCAAGCTACACAGGTGCAATCAGAGGCCTAGTGAGAGTGGTGCTGGGTGTGAGGACCCCCAGTGAGCGGCAAGCAGACCCCTCACCAGGCCCTCCCCTTAGGCCAGTGGTTCTGGAAACTTTGATGAAGGTTGCAATAATCAGGAGGTGCTCTGACAAGGCCCTAGGGCTGGGCTGCACCTAAGAAAATCAAGCCACAATCTTTCTGGTTGGGACCAGGAGATTCCCAAGGGCAGCTGCCCTGGAGAACCAGTGCCTTTTGCGCTAAGCAATCCACAGTCCCCTTATGTCTGCAGCTGGGAGACGGGGGTGGTAAATCACAAAATCAAGAACTTTCAGCAAACACCTAAGCTTGGTTGTCATCAGCTGGAGTATAATAGGATGTATCCACAGTGCTCCTCCTTACAACCTAGACTCACAGCGAATAGAGTTTAGAAGACTCATCCCTTCTTTGATCCCTCATGCGGTGACAGGCAGGGTGTAATTACAGTAGCTCCTTGGAGATGATGCAAGAAGACGCACAAAGTGAATGGGAGCTCCCAGCTCCTTACTTTCCCATGACCTCTGTTTCCAAAGGTCACATCTGAAGCAGAGGTCGTGGCAAAGGTCTTCCAGGAACTGACTGAGGAAGAAACAGCTGACAGGTTCTCTGTAGTGTATTAAGGCCAGGCTAGCAATCAGGAAGACCTTCAGGGATGGAGTCCAAGCTTTGAGAACTGACCGATCAGGGCTGTTAGGTGAAAATCATGGGACTTTGGGCAGCTCCTTTCCTGACCTGCCCACCGTGGTGGCCAGAACCTTGGAGAGGCTAGTGGCTTTGCGGCTTCCACCAAGCAGACCGCTGTGCCTCCCTGGACAGATGAAGTGAAAACTATTTTGGGAAGCACAATCTTAAAATTAATAGAATTTAGCAACTAAACTTTATGCTGGAAAATTAAAATATGAAGGAGAAGAAAGCTAGAATAGCTTTTGTTCTTTTATTATGTTAGTGTTTCAAACTACAAAAGTACTAGGATTTAATGCAACAATGTGACTCACAACTGATCTGCCTCACTGATCTTCCGCTTCTTGACACACAAGTGACAGCAGAATGTGGGTCCTTCTGTTTCTCAGTTCTGACTGAAATATTTCTGTATGTCCTGAGGTGGATGAATAATGAAAGTGGTTTACTGACAATGATATAAAATCTCAGATTCTTAGAAATGTTGCTTAAAGCACGTGCAGAGATGATAGCTCAAAATCCCCTAGTGGGCTACAACATTGAAGGAACTTGTGGGATGCTCCAAGCTCATCCCCTAGCTTAGAGGGAGCAGCAGGTTGTTAGGACGACTGACCTCAGCCTTACATGGACTCCAGCAGTGGAGGCCTCTGACAGCCGTTTCCTTGGTCCGGGTCTCCCCTGCTGCAACTGAACTTCCCACCTCTCCTGTGGCTGAGACCTGGTCATCCTCCTGTGAGGCCTTCCTGATGAACCTTCCAGGTCTCTCCTCAGGTAGGACCCAACGTCCCTGCTCTGTGCTCTCAGTGTCTGGCTGACGGGTCCTGTCTGGCATTTGTCATGTTGTTCTAAGGTTAGCATCCATGAGTCCATTTCCTTTGCTAAATTGTGAATTTCTCAGAATCAGGGACTATGTTTTATTTATGTTTGTATCTTTCGTACCCATACCAGGCTGGTATAGGCACTTAGGGGTATTTGAGAGCATTATGGAGTGGAAATGAATATAATTTTATTTTCATCAAGACAAAAATCAAATACTCTCTTAACAAAAGTGTAGGAGCCCTGACTGATCTGGGAGTCAAAAAATGCTTTAAAAGCAAAAGGAACATTTGGTACGTGTGTGTGACTGAATGTAACTGTAGGCTGAAAATATTTTCTGAACTGTTTCTTCCTTGATAAATTGGATGGGGTGGATATTGACTAGAAGAGTTTAAAACGCTGCTTGCAAAGGACTTCCATTAACCAGTCAGGTTACAGGGCACACACAGATCAGGAAAGCTGGGATCCTGACTAGCTGAATCTTCCGATTGTAGAGAAATTATTTTAGAGAGGAACTTTTTTCTTGTAAAACATCTACAAATGTTGTGAAAGCATTATCAGTTTCAAACCCTGGTTTCCTATTTACCACCTGAATTCCACCCTACTCATAATGCTACTCAATTGCACCTGTGAAACACCCTGTTGCAGCCACTGCCGTAAGTGCTTGAATAGCTGCCTCAGGGCCGAGACACTTTTTGTTTGACAAAGGGCAAGGATGGGGTCTGGGGAGCGGCAGGAACATCTTTGAGTAAAAAGCTTTTAAAGTGAAGTAAAAGGAGAAAATGATCTTCCACGAGTAACCTAAACTAATTTTGGGGGTTGGGGGTGATGGCTAAAGGAGATTTCAGAACAGCTTCGTTTTTGTATGCCCCAAAGGACCTGATGCATTTCATCTGAGCCTCAAATGAGGAGACGTATTTTTGCGTGAACAAAAGCGGTGCCATCCTTAGGTATTCCGCGTTCTCAGATGTGGGCTACTGGTCTGACCCTGATGAATCCAACGCGGGCTGGAATCCGAGTTATTATGGGACGTGTCATCCTCTCTTGCTGACTTCGTGACAGCAAGACAGGGGCAGCATACTGAGTTTCAAAATGATGGAATGGAAGACAGACAAGTCAGTGTAACGCTCACAACTGGAAAACACTGGTCAACCAGCGGGGAGTGAGTACCGTGGAGACGTATTTATAAAAGTAAGTCTAATGAAGAATTCTATCCCCTCTGTTTCTTCTTTGCCCAGGAAGGGACAGAGTGGCTTATCCTATTGTACCTGCCATGACTCGATACAGTACCGATGCGGCCTGCTGGGGCCATGAAGGGATTCTTGGACCTTTAGTGTTGGGGGGTGGAAGCCGTGAGGGGAACCGCTGGAATCAAGTCGCTGCTGGAGACCTGAGGCCGGTGCGGCTTGCTCACAGTTGGGCCTGGATGAACTCAAGGCAGCAAGTGCTACCAGCAAGTGTCTTCCCTGTTGGAAGAGCTTACTGCAGTAAAAATCAACAGTGACAATTAAAAACTCCAAGATCCCCAATCAAGAAAAATCCTGACACATACTTTTTTTTTTTTTTTTCAAATATACCTCCTTGAAAGATAAACTTCTGCTCAGAACTTCTTGCTGGATGCCTTTCTGTAAAAGCTTCACAGTTTGAAAAGAAAGGAATGCACCTGCCACTTGCCAAGTGCGCCCCAAGTGGAAGCACTTCCTGACTGATCAGTGTCAACGCTGGGGAAGCCAGTCTGCGGGTCTGACAGCTAACGCGGGCATAGCGGTTGGGATGGAGGACCTGCTGCGCTTGGTCCTGGGTGCTGAAAGAGTCTGGATTTTTAGGCCTGGTGCTATTCTCTGTGGTCACGCTCCAATAAATTCACTGCTTTGTGGCGCGACCCTTAGGTATTCTGCATTTTCAGCTGTGGGCCCCTTAAACATGCCGTTGGGCTTGGCTTCCTTGGGAAGGAAGTCCTGCTGGTAGTCAGGGTTGTCCAGGCTGATTTGGTGGATGGCTTTCTGGATCCAGTGGTCAGGGCTGTCCACTGCGCTGCTGACCCAGGTGGGCTGCACAGTGTTGAGATACTCGGGGTTGCCTACTGCGGTGCTGTGGGGGTCCTGGTAGTGTGGGTCTCTGCTGGGCGCAAGGTTCAGAGGCTGATTGTGATAGACAGGATTCTGCACAGAGCCAGCAGGCCTTTTGGGAACAGACTGGTTTATGTATTCTGAAAGTGAAACGAAATCAGAGGTGAAGTAATCAGCAAAGCACCATCCCATGCAGGAGCCCCGGGCTCCCAACCCTGTGAATGTCTTCAACAAGGTGACTTACTACAGGGAGCAGGAGCCTTGGGAGGACCCTCTTGCTGCTGCTAGAAAGGAAAGTGGGTTCTTTCCTGTACTTCTCAAGGTAATGGACACGTGTCTGTTGTAAATTTAAGGTTATCAGAGAATAGCCTGCTTGAGGAGTGTGTGTATGTGTGTATGTATGTGTCTGTACATGTATGTGTGGTGTGTATGCATGTGGTGTGTGTATGTTATGTGTGTCTGGTGTGTGGTATGTGTATGTGCAGTGTGTGTATGTGTGTGTGTATGTGCGTGATGTGTGTGTACGTGTGTGGTGTATGTGTGTGTGGTGTGTGTGTACGTGTGTGGTGTATGTGTGTGTGTGGTGTGGTTGTATATGTGTACATATGTATGTGTATGTAGTGTGTGTACATGTGTGTATGTAGTATATGTGGTGTATGTGTATGTATGTGTGGTATTATATGGTGTAGGTGTGTATATATGTGGTGTGTATATGTGTATGTGTGTGGTGTGTGTATGGTATGTGTGTTTGGTGTGTGGTATGTGTATGTGCAGTGTGTGTATGTGTGTCTGTGTATGTGTGTGGTGTGTGTGTACGTGTGTGGTGTATGTGTGTGTGGTGTGTGTGTATATGTGTACATATGTATGTGTATGTAGCGTGTGTACATGTCTATATGTGGCATATGTGGTGTATGTGTATGTATGTGTGGTATATGGTGTGTGTGTATATATGTGGTGTGTATATGTGTATGTGTGTGGTGTGTATGTATGTGGTATGTGTCTGGTGTGTGTATGTGTGTGGTATATATGTGGGGTGTGTGTGGTGTGTGTGGTATGTGTGTGTGGTGTGTGTGTACATGTGTATGTGTGGTGTGTATGTGTGTGTGGTGTGGGTGTGTATGTGTGCATACATATGTGTATGTGGTATGTGAGTGTGGTGCAATGTGTGTATGTGTGGTGTGTGTGTATGTGGGTGTAGGGTGTGTGTGTATATGTGAATGTGTCTGTGAGGTCTGTGTGGGGTGTGTGTATGTGTGTGTATGTGTGTTAGCAGGTTGTATCTAGATAAAGCTTAATATTTATTAATATTAACGTATATTTAATTAGTTAAATATATGCTTCGCAGGTCAATAATGGAGCCGGCAGAGTGCATAGGGATCAAATCTGTCACACACACACATACACATACACAGAGATACATCATGCACACACTCACACACACACACGTATGTCTGTGGTTTGCTTCATAATCTAGAAAATTGGCCGATTCATTCTTAGAACAGAACTAGAGCAAACAACCCAGACATGACCAAGAGCTCGTGCGGCTTGGCCATGCGTCTCTCTGCTCCTTAGGCTCTTCGTGTCTGCAAATCGGCCCTGTTTCTCCCTCTGGAGATGCCGGAGGAAGCACCTGGCTTGGGCACTGGGTGGTGGAGACTGGCTGCTGCCGAGTGGGTTGAGGAGGCTGAGGAGCAGGACTGTTTCCAGACAAGCCACTCACCAGGCACTGGGAGGAAGGAGTCATCTATGCTGTCCTCAGTCAAGGCTCCTGTGGGGTCTGAGCTGCATCGCTGTAAGAAGCTGTCTTCCTTGATGGGACAGGTCTGCAGCTGCAGGAGGAAACGAGGGAAGGTTACTCCATTCAGGGCGGCTCCAGCTGCAGTGTGTGCAAAAGTCAGCTGAGATCTCCTTGAGATGCAGCTTTTGATCAGTAGGTGGGGCAGGCCTAAGAGTCTGCACCCTAGGGGGTGCCCGTGCCACTGGGCTGCAGGCTGGGCTGTGGGAGCGGGGCCCAGGGCCATGCTGGGTGCTGTCCAGCAGAACTTTCCACAGTGAGGGTGGTGTGCTTCAATACGGTCACCACTAGCCACCTGTGGCTACTGGACACTTCACGTGTGTGAGAAACTGAATTTTATATTATATTTAACTTCTTCACATTTCAGTTGAAGGAGCATCCGCGTCACCTGGAAGGTGGCTCAAACACAGACTATGGGCGCAACCCCTAAAGGTCCTGATTTGGTCAATCTGGGGCAGTGGCCTGAAAAATGTCATTTCCAACAAGCTGCCAGGCGATGCTACTGCTGGTCCGGGAGCCGCACTCCGAATCGCACTGTGAGGCATGGCGGCTGTGCAGGGAAAAACCCACCCAGGAAGAAAACTCAAGATTATCTGGGTTAAGATGATTTAGGTTAAGGCATTTTGTATAGTAGAGCCATAGTGCAGAGCTGTAAATCTGGCTTGGGTGTTCATACATACCCCATTTCTATCGATGCAAGCCACAGTGGAATTGTTGCTGTTTGCACTCTGAAAAATACAACATAAAACAGAGAAGTTGCCCATGGAATGCTTGTACCATAGCTCATCCACTTTTCCTGAATGCAGAAGGTGCGCCTCACGGAGGGTATATCGCGAAGTTGTTTAATTTTTGTCTTAATCATTAGTTTTAGAACAACTAGGTTTACTTTTTAATTCTGTTCCATAGTGGACCTAAAAGGCTTAGAATCAAGTTGCTGCAATGCAACAAAATAATTAATACACTTAATTCATTTTCATTTTGATTTTACCATTCGGTTAAAATTGACTTCGTCTCCATGCAAGTTTCACTAGATGGTTGTTATTTTCCCAAATTCAGTTTGCTCAGGCTGGGCACGGTGGCTCATGCCTGTAATCCCAGCACTTTGGGAGGCCGAGGCAGGCGGATCAAGAGGTCAAGAGATTGAGACCATCCTGGAGAACATGGTAAAACACGTCTCTACTAAAAATACAAAAATTAGCTGGGCGTGGTGGTGCACGCCTGTAGTCCCAGCTACTCGGGAGGCTGAGGCAGGAGAATCGCTTAAACTTGGGAGGAGGAGGTTGCAGTGAGCCGAGATCGTGCCACTGCACTCCAGCCTGGTGACAGAGCGAGACTCTGTCTCAAACAGAAAAAAAAAGTCAATTTGTTCAAATGAGTAGACAAAGCGAGAGGGGGAGGGCGGGTTTCATACCAGAGAGCTGAGGAGGGGAGTCCGAGACGTGGAGGGGCTGCTGAAGAAACCCTGCTGTGGGATGAGGTACTCATCGGCATCCACCACGTCGTCCATGTCTTCTTCATCCATCAGGGCGCGGTAGAAGTTGGAGTCTGTAGGGCTTGGCAAATGCATTCGTTCATCCCCCTGGTGCAGAGATTTTGAGGCTATTAGAATGGCCCGTAGAGATGCTATTCCACTTCTTGGCTATAGGAGCAGGGGTCTATTGCCAGCCGGTGGCTGTGTGTTTGCCAATTTTGTTATAATGAAATCCCCCTTGGTTGTCTGAATTATAGCTCCCTCCCCTCATGGAATGTGGGTGTCTTAAAATAAAACATCAACTATCCTTTGATGCTTGTAAGACCCCATGTGAGATGCAAATAGCTTCTGAGGGAACACAAGGGAAGAAGCGACAGCATTCGAGTGTGTACCTTGCAATGAGGTGCTAGGCAGTATATTTTGCAACGTTTTTTATTGAATCTTTGAGACAATCCTGGGAGCTTGGTTTTGGTGTTCCCGTGTTATGGAAGGAGATAGGTGGATTGGCTGCCTGGGTGATGGGGTGAAGTGGAGAGTCAGGGGTGTGAAGCCAGGTCCGCTTGGCACCAAAGCTCAATGGACCATGCTTGTCTGTTAGACCCAGCTGAGGCTTTGGCTAGCTGGATGGTGAGGATGAGTGTGGTAGGAGGAGAGTTCAGATGGTGAGTGGGAGATGGAGTTGGGTGGGCACCACCCACGGACCCTGCTTAGTTCACAATGCGGCCTGCACCTTAACTAAGGGTTGCTTTAATGCACTGGAGGGTTTATTAACATGATTGAGGACACAGGGAGGCCGGTTGGCACATGACAGAGCACAGTGACACTGGATGCTCATTACAGGGACTCTTCCCAATGGAAGGACAGACTGAGGTTTGTACCTGAATGACAAGGTAGCGCTGGGGGTCTCGGGCCATTTTGGAGAATTCAATGATCAACTCACGGAACTTTGGGCGACTATCTGCGTCTATCATCCAGCCTGGGGAAGGAATGAGGAGAAACGGTGCAATTAGAACCCTGGAAGCAATGATAAACACGGCATTGCATAAAGAAGGCATTGGTGGTGCAACACTTCCATCAGATAAGTGATGAAAGGCCCAAGAGCATGCCAGCATCGAAGATTTGAATTAGACTAACAATAACGGCCTGGAGCTTTTCTCTGCCCGCTCTTCCTGGGGTCAGCTTCCTGTGCTGTAGCTTGACGGGATGCAGCAGTGTGGGTCTGTGCAATTTGCTGACTGCAGGGTGCCCTCACTCACACCCACCCTCAGCATTCCTTCCGGCAGGAAACCAGACTCAATGTAGAAAAACAGGCTTTAAAGAATTTGGGGTTGGGATGGGCCTGTGCCCCAGCGCCTCTAGTACAGCACATACCCAGTGGGCACGCATGCAAGTGAGAGGGCTGGTTGTGCTGGCAACTTCCACCGGAGGACACACTGTGAAGCGTGCTGCTGCATGTGACTACACAGCAAGCTAAATCCAGATTAAACAAGCTGGAGGTACAGCTACTGCCTGGAAATCCTCATGCGCCTTGAGGGTTCACATTTATTTTCCATCCGCAGGATGTCAAGGTATTTTAGGCCAGACTGCTATGTGACCTTAGACAAATCACGTGGCGTCTCTGGATCACAGCTTCCTCAGCCCAAACCAAGGAAGTTAAAAAAGATTAACTCTGTGGTCTAGAGTTCAGAAAGGCATTAATATTTACATTCCCTTGGCTCTGTCATATTCCTTATATAGCTTTCTTTTGCAAATGCTTATCACATGTAATGCTACCTTCGGAGCGCACCGCACTTGTGAATCAGGTAGAATAATAGCATCAGTCAAATTACACACTCTTATCTGGATGAAAATGTTTAAATGCCGCACTGCAGAGGACTTCACACAAATCTACTGGTTTGAAAGGTTTAAGTCAAAGCAGAAATGTTGATTCTATTAGTCTCATGTTGTTACTCACCGTCAAGCATTTAAAAACAGTCTCTCTGGTAACAGGCTTCAAAATACAGGGCAACTCGGTATTTCATTGAGTAACTCAGAGAACAGAATATTTTGGTGTAATGGCTTGCGGAAGGCTTTAGTTTTATTTATTTGCTTGCAAACATGGGCAGATGTCAGGTCACACTGCCCAATGAGTCAGGAAGTACCTTTTAGAAGAATGCTTGAAGGGGTATTTACAGATGTTTCTGGATTTGTGTGCCTGCCTTAAGTAATGTGATGACATTTCTCCAGGGATGCAAAGGCCTCAGCTGTTTGGCTAAGAGCAGTCATCAAGGCCCAGCGAGGTAGTGTGGACAGCCCCACCCACGGGTCACTCACATTTGACCATGATCATGTACACATCGATGGTGCATATGGGTGACTGGGGGAGGTGCTCTCCTTTCTCCAGGATGGAAGAGATCTCGCTGGCAGGGATTCCATCATATGGCTTGGATCCAAAGGTCATCAACTCCCAGATGGTCACCCCTGAGAGGATGAAGCCAGAGAAGAAGGCAGTGGCATCATGAATGAACGATCAGAATGCCTTGCTCTAGTCATCTGTACTGGTTACTGTTTTCTAATGTTTAGAAACCTACATTTCTGTAGTCTTGGGCAATTTGCTTCAGTGCTGGAAGCCTCAGTTTACCTCTCTATAAAGTGGGATAATAACAGTATCTGTTTCACAGGATGGCTGTGAGGACCTAATAAGATAATATAACTGAAATGCTTAGCGCAATGCCCAACAAATAGTAAGTGACTGATAAATGGTAAACACTGGTAATAAAAATAAAGACAACAGTAACTGTACTAGCGTAAGTGTTATCATGCTCCAGACACAGGTCGCTCAGGGAAGGTGACTGAGGACATACACTCAGTCACCCGCCCTGTATCTGCAGAAGGAGGAAGATGCAGATTCTGAACAAAGTTTTAAACTGCACATTTTCAGATCATAAAAAAAAACTGGAAATGAAAAAGCTTATGTTCCTTTCGATAAAAATAAAAACCTCAGGAAGAAACTGAATCCCTGAACAGACCAATAATGAGCTCTGAAACTGAATCAGTAATAGTCCACCAACCAAAACAAAGCCCAAGACTGGATGGATTCACAGCCGAATTCTACAAGATGTACATAAGAGTAGTACCATTCCTACCGAAACTATTCCAAAAAAATGAGGAGGAGGGACTCCTCCCTAACTCATCCCATGAGGCCAACATCATCCTGATACCAAACTTGTCAGAGATACAACAACAAAAACGAAAACTTCAGGTCAATGTCTCTGATGAACATAGATGTAAAAATCCTCAGCAAAATACTGGCAAATCGAATCCAGCAGCACATCAAAAGCTTATCCACCAAAATTAAGTCGGCTTTATCCCCGGGATGCAAGGGTGTTTCCACATATGCAAATTAATAAACGTGATTCACCACATAAACAGAACTAAAGACAAAAGCCACATGATCACCTCAATAGATGCAGGAAAGGCTCTCAATAAAATTCAGCACCCTTTCATGTTAAAAACTCTCAATAAACTAGGTACTGAAGGAACATACCTCAACATAATAGCCGTCTATGACAAACCCACAGCCAACATCATACTGCATGGGCAAAAGCAGAAAGCATTCCCCTTGAAAACTGACACGAGAATGCCCTCTCTCAGCACTCCTATTTAACATAGTATTGGAAGTCCTGGCCAGATAAATCAGGTAAGAGAAAGATATAATAGACATCCAAATAGAAAGAGAGGAAAACAAGCTAGCCCTGTTTGCAGATGACATGATCCTATAACTAGAAAACCCCACAGTCTTGGCACCAAAACCCCTTAAGCTGATAAACAACTTCAGCAAAGTTTCAGTTGTACAAAATCAATGTACAGAAATCATTAGCTTTCCAATATGCCAACAACAGTCAAGCTGAGAGTCAAATCAGGAATCCAATTCAATTCACAATTGCTACAAAAAGAATAAAATACCTAGGAATACAGTCAACCAGGGAGGTCAAAGATCTCTACAATGAGAACTACAAAACACTGCTCAAGGATCTCAGAGATGACATAAACAAATGGAAAAACAATCGATGCTTATGGATAGAAATAATCAAGATCATTAAAATGGCTGTGCTGCCCAAAGTAATTTATAGATTCAATGCTATTCCTATAAAACTACCAATGAGATTCTTCACAGGACTAGAAACTACAATTTGAAAATGTGTTTGGAACCCAAAAAAAAGCCTGAATTGCCAAGGCAATCCTAAGCAAAAAGAACAAAGCTGGAGGCATTATACTACCTGACTTTAAACTACAAGGATATAGCAACCAAAGCAGCACGGTACTGGGACAAAAACAGACATAGAGACTAATGAAACAGAATACAGAGCCCAGAAATAAGACAGCATGCCTACAACCATGCGATCATTGACAAAGTTAACAAAAACAAGCAATGGGGAAAGGATTCCCTATTCAGTAAATGATGACTAGCTAGCCATGCAGAAGATTGAAATTGGATCGCTTTCTTACACCATATACGAAAATCAACTCAACATGGATTAAAGACTTAAATGTAAAACCCCAAACTATAAAAACCCTGGAAGACAACCTAGGCGATACCATTCTGGATATGGTAATGGGCTAAGATTTCATGATGAAGATACCACAAGCAATTGCAACAAAAGCAGAAATTGACAAATGGGATCCAAGTAAACTGAAGATCTTCTGCACAGCAAAAGAAACTCTCATTGGAGTGAATGACAACCTACAGAATGGGAGAACATTTTTGCAGGCTATGCATTTGACAAGGGTCTAATAACCAGCTTCTATAAGGAACTTAAGCAAATTTACAAGAAAAAAAATCAAACAATCCCATTAAAAGTGGGCAAAGGACATGAGCAGACACTTTTCAGAAGAAGACATACATGCAGCCAACAAGCATATACAAAAAAGCTCAACGTCGCTGATCAATAAAGAAATACAAATCAAAACCACAATGAGATACCATCTCACATCAGTCAGATGGCTACTATTGCAGAGTACAGAAAACCCAACAGATGCTGGTAAGGGTGTGGAGAAAAAGGAATGCTTTTTACACTGTTGGTGGGAATGTAAATTGGTTCAACTGTTGTGGAAAAGAGTGTGGCAATTCCTCAATGAGCTAAAAACAGAACTACCATCTGACCCAGCAATCCCAGTACTCAAAGGAACATAAATCATTCTATCATAAAGACATATGCATGTGTATGTTCACTGCAGCACTATCTACAATAGCAAAGACACGGAATCAACCTAAATGCCCATCAATGACAGACTGGATAAAGGAAATGTGGTACATACACACCATGGAACACTATGCAGCCACAAAACAGAATGAGATCATGTCCTATGCAAGAACATGGATGGATCTAGAGGCCATCATCCTTAGCAAACTAATGCAGAACAGAAAATCAAACGCCGCGTGTTCTCACTTATAAGTGGGAGCTAAGTGACGAGAACACATGGACCATAGAGGTGAACAACACACACTGGGGCCTGTGGGAAGGTGGAGGGTGAGAGGAGGGAGAGGATCAGGAAAAATAACTAATGAGTACTAGGCTTAACCCTGGGATGGTGAAATCATCTGTACAACAAACCCCCATGACACAGGTTTACCTATGTAACAAACCTGTACACGCACCCCTGCACCTAAAATAAAAATTTAAAAAATGACAGGTACTAAAACCTCAAAAATACAAAACCACAATAAAAGAACAAGCATAGAATAAGAACCCGATTTTTCCTGCAAAATCAAACGACCATGAGTGTTAAAAGCAAGTGAGAGCAGTGGTAATTTTAGAATCAATGTTTTCTCAGACAACCCCAAGTTCTCACGGCCCTCCCATCTCTGGGTAACGGAGGCCATTCCCAAACAGAACCACCTGAATGGATACACAGAATGCAAGTTTGACAATGGAAGAAAAGCAAGGGTTTGGGGGCAAGAAAATAGATTCTTGTGTCGTCCCCTGCCCCCATCACATAGTCAATATGGACCTGTCAAAGACAGTCTCATTTCCAGATCTCTGCAGTCAGTGCAACTACTATTTAACTAGGTTTTTAAACACCCATGATGAATTCTAGTGGGAAGACAGGTTATCAGGTTTTGGAACAAATGGTGAGAGGGAGGAGAGCCTGTGCAGCGGGTGTTGGTTGGACAGCGGACTGAAAGGTGTTGTGAATTTTCTCTTTTTAGCTCTTTGCTGGCAACACACTAGGTCCCCAATTTATTAAATTGAATAATTTGCCTTGACTAGAGACGAGAGAAAACAGGATATGAATTTTAGACTTAAAATTCAGGCTCATGTGTGGTAGCTGCAGTGGGTTCCCCAGGCCAGCGATGAGACTCTGCCGTGGCAGCGTCAATGATACTGAAAACACCCAAGGTTCTCAGTGGGATTCTACTTCCTGAGAATGGGTGTGACCACAGCAAGGCACCAACCCACTGGATTTGAGAGGGCTTCCATTTGTGCGTGGAGTGTGGGCCGTGCGCTGGCACTCACGGGCTGTGCCTGGAGCGTGAGGGGAGGGGGACCGCACGGACGGGAGAGGTGCCAGGGCCAGACTCCCGGCATCCTATCAGTCATGGCCAGGCACTCAGGTTTCATCTGAACATACCTGGAGGACCAAAGACAGATGTTGAGCAGAGAAGGAAAAGTCTGATAAAGTTAAAAAAAACAGATATGGCCTCTGTCTGGAGCATAGATGAGGGGGAGCGAGATGGAAGAGGGGACACCAGCAGGAGGCTGTGCCTGGGGAGGGAGGGGCCGGCTGCACGGAGACAAGAGAAATGGCTGGGGCCGGACCCCAGAGTTCCCTCCTGGAGACGAGATACATGCTGAAAATGGCTGAAAATAACAACGCATCAGCAGACCTTTATTTCCTTGTCTGTTCCATTAATCGAGGCAGCTCAGCTCACAGGCACACACCGAACTTCTTATTCATGGACACAGATCTTGGACTTTGTATCATAAATCTTACATTTTAACAGAAGAGATAAAGACTCAGGAAATTAAAAAATATGTGTGTATTTGGCAAATCAGAAAGTTAGTAATGCTATAGGAAAAAGAAAAAATACTAAATAAAAAAGGACGATACCTTGAATAATTTTGCTTTTGTGGTACTGACTAAATTACTCTTGGAAGTTCCCTTCAATAGTGTTCTTCTCAATATACTTTTCTAGAGAGGTGAGTTGACTCCCCCTCACTCCTGTCGCTGTAGATGGCTCGGGGTAACTGACTTTCCTCAATAAAGGGGTAGGTTCATGGGTTTCAGCCTTTCAGTAAGCTGCTGGCTGAAATTCAGGGACCAAGTGCGTAACATGCCTGGCACAGCGGTCAGAGACCAATGTGTCGGCAACACTTTCTCAACAGGGGAGGTCCCTGCAGGCTCAGGACAGGGCAGGGACCCAGGGCCGGGTGAAAGGAGGGGCCCTGGTGAGGACAGGTGTACAGGTGTGCGCTGGGATTTGGAAGAGGAACAGACCCCCCAGGTCCCGACCAGGTGGTCCTCCTGAGGGCAAGAAGCAAGGGCCAGCTCCCTTTCGTCTTTCTCCCCTACACATGTGCTCAGTGTGCTTGTCAAGACGGTCTCTCTGACACACAAGGGCTGTCACAACGGCCACAGGCAGTTCGTCGTAAGCCTCATTCTCTACTGGAACTATTCCCCACCAAGCGTCTTCTGTCACCTCCCTCTAGTTCACATCACATTCATGGCAACGGGTCAAGTTTGGTTGGGCGTTGCAGGGAGAGGCGTTTCCTAAGCTCTCTCCCTCCCCTGCCCGCTCCCTGCCAGACCAGCTCATCTCAGTCTCCAGTGACTTTCAGACGGCAGCTGGACTCTTCCTCTGCCGTGCTTTCTCAGTGCAACAGATAGACAGCAACGATTACATTACCATTAGTCATTATCTCGAAAGAAAATACTTGCATGTCAGAGCATATAATGTAAATTAGCTAATAATAAAAGCCAGCTCGGCCTCAGTACAGATTCATTAGCACCAGGATGACGACTCACCGTAACTCCAGACATCACTCTGGTGGGTATAAATTCGGTGTAAAATTGATTCCAATGCCATCCACTTGATAGGCACCTTGGGATGGTGAGAGATAAAGCAATAAGGCAACGAATAGTTTCCCTCTGTTGGAAAAAGGTGATTCACTCTGGACCCAATTACAAGTGACACACACAGGGGACCCAGGTCACCCTGTGGCCCATCCCCCAGGCCTGGCGCCTCTTCCCGGCAAGAAGGATTTCAGTCTGACGGAGTTCAGGGCTGCTCCGGTAGATTTCTCAGCACCCTCTGGGACCTGGGCTGCTCTGGTGAGCTGGGGGCCCAGTGGCCTTGTTCACCCAGGCCTGTGTGTGTTTTCAGGGCCCAGCATCACAGGCTTGGTGGCTGCTAGGAGACGAGCAGGCCGGAGTGAAACCTCAGAGGGGTATGGCTGTGGGAGGGCATTCGCAGGCCTGACGGGACGTGCATCCCTCAGTGCTGTGAAGGTCCCTGGGAGAAACCCAAGCCAGAGAAGGGAGAGGACTCCATCGCTGCCTGTCCCAGCCAGGAGCCACAGAGTGTGCTGGGAGCTCGGGCCACGAGGGGACCTTTCCTGCTCCTGAGGTGTTCTTGACAGCAGTGGGCCACCAAGGCAGCTGTGACCTTTCCCAGTTGTGCTTTTGAAGGGGGTTTATGTCCTCCAGGGAGAGGCTGAAACGTAACCTTTGCTAATGATCACCTGGGGATAATATCCTCACTCACTGTCCCAGCAAGCCCCGTTCCCAAAGCAGCTCTGTCTCACACTGCCAGGAGACCCCGGCTGGCCCAGCTGCCAGCAGCAGCTGCTGTGAGCTCACCCAGAATGTTTGGAGAGCGTCCTCCCCTGCATGAGTTAGAAATACAGCTAGTGGGTAGGCAGCCTGGTCCCTGGTGTCAGGAAAATGCTGGCTGATCTACAAGCCAGCTCCTTACTTTGCCTCCTTCTGCATGATATTCTTTCTCTTCTGCACCCAGCAGTTTGGCCAGCCCAAAATCTGTGATCTTGACATGCTGCGGCGTCTTCACCAGCACGTTCCTGGCTGCCAGGTCGCGGTGCACCAAGCGCCGGTCCTCCAGGTAGTTCATGCCCTGAAACACAGGAGACCCTGCTGTGAGAGGCAGATCGTCATGGGGAGAAGCTCTGCATCTGAGTTCAGGGTCATGTGCATGCCAGGCTCTGAGCCTCTCCACGTCGAGGACTCACGGCCGGTGAATGCTAGTAACTACCGATCGAAAGAACGGAAAGGCAGATGAAAGAAGGTGTAACCCGCTGCTGACCACTAACTTCTCTCCATCCAGTTCCCTGAGTTTTAAGCCCAGAGGTGCTCGTAGAAGAGGACAGAGGAGAGCAGGAGCCCTGCTGTGCAGCTGACACCTGGGCTTGAGCTTGTCCTCAACCTGCCAGCTTGACTTCCTGCACATGGTTTATCTGCAAAGCGGGAGTGGGGGTGGGGTGCGGGTGGTGGCAGGGACCATGCCCTCCTCACCAAGCTGGGGCAAAACAATGTCTATCAGGGTTTTTAAGCTTGTGCTTTCTTGGACTCTCTGACATGGTTCCCTGCCTGTGAAGATTTTTGCCCTGTTTTACTTTTCACTGGTTTATTATGATTATTATTGAAACCATATGGATACTGATATGCTTTTAGAAGATACCACTCCCCTCCGCCTCCCTGGCTGCTTCCACAATCCTGCTGCAATTGGAATCTCTGTGCTGAGAGTAAGAAAGAAAGAACATGTGAGAAGCAGCCAGCACAGCACCCAACAGAGTGAATTCCTAGAAATGCTACCCTGACCCTCGCTGACCCTGACCCACGGCTTCTGCTGTCCTTGTCACACGCACCTGGCTCCCTGCCGGCCACTAGGGTCACTGCTGATCCCTGTTCCTCCTCGCTCGACGGGTGCCTGCCTCGCTGAGCCCAGCTGCCCCAGGCTTTAGCATGAGCGTGGCAGCCTGCATCTCACTGCGAGGGCCAGGCTGGCAGGTGGGAGAGGCTGGGAGGGGTCAAGTTCTGCAGACCTCTTACATTGTTTCTCCCACACTCTCTCCCCTCTCCAGCCAGAGGGTGGGCCATTTTTCCAGTTCCCTTTACAGCTGACATGCACTTCTAGCACAGACTGGGTACCACAGAAACGCTCGCTGAGCTGCAGCAAACAAAACAAACAGGCGTCCACAGCCTGCTCCGCGCCACCGCTCCGCTCCGGTATGGAGGGATCCCGCCGTAGTGTGGCTGCCGGGAAAAGCTGTAGATGTGGATAGATTCTTAAATATTCCGGCAAATTGTTTGCTTTTTTTTTGCCTGAATATTATGTGAAAATGATTCGTTGATTTGGCATGTTAGAGTAAAATTAAATTTTTTTCTTTCTCAGGCAAAATCAGTCATCATAAGAACGTAGGGTCTCACAAAGATGCTATGCAGAACGAGTCTGGGCACCATTTGTGAGGCCTTTGATGTTTTTCTCTCTTGGAAAAGAGATGCTTGCCTGCCACCCACGGCTCATGATGGCACAGACTGGCCCCTCTCCCCACACTGCCGAGAGAGCTCCTACGGGTTCCGATGCTGCTGGACGCTAGTGCTTCCCCGCCTACTTAAGAGGAAATGAGCAGGCTCTTTTCCGGAACAACGCTTCCAAATTAGGAAGTATTTTGTCAGCATGGTGGGTGGAAGGGAGAGGGACGGGCAGAAGCCGAGGAAGCGCTTCCCAACAGGGGACAGGCCCGGACTCCCTGCCACTCTGGCAGCCTGGGTCTCCTTCAGAGGCCAGGTCCCTGCCACCACATCTGCCTCCTCTGGGTCCTGGAATGCTGACTTGCTGTCTGCCTGGTTCTCTGTCTCTTACAGAGCAAGGCCTCTGCTTACTAAATATCATGAAGTCCTGCCCATTCGAAAGGGAGGGTTAGGCTCAGATTCTTGCCAGGTTCCACCCAGTGCCTTCCTTCCGGGCTGTGTGGGCTCTCTGGCTGTCTCCTCTACTCTCTTCTCTGTCCCTCAATTTCTCACTCACCCTTGCTTTCTCTTTTCCTTCTACACTGTGTCTCTTTTGTTCTTTCTTCACATTTGCTGAAGGCTTCCTCTGCGGTAGCTGTGAGCAGGAGTGGCACACAACTACAGTAAATAGGCGCACACGAGTCCCTACGCAGGGGACCGGGAGCCTCTCCCTTTCTCCCTCCCTATTTAAAATGTGTGGTTTCCACATGTTCTTTAAGCCCACAGGAGGCCTTCAGGGTGCACTCCCAGCTTCATTTCACTACCATCAATAACTTCCATTCTGCCTCTTTAAATGCTTAGCGGAGATTCTGGTACGCTGCGCACATTTTTAAAATGGCTTGTTGAACGATGAACAACTGAATGAAAGAATGAATGAATGGTGATAGCAGCTGACGGTGCTGAGCACTGGCGATGTGTCAGCCATTTCAAACACATCTGTGCAGACACCTCTTCCACCCCAGTCCCCACACGAACACCTTATCAGACGACCCGGGGGCCAGAGGCTGAAGCATGTGGCTGCGCAGACCAAATCCCTTGAGCCCCGAGACCACTACTGGGACAGAGGCCTTAATTTCTCTGCTGGAAAACATGCCTGCCAAGCCAGAGGCTGCTTGGGGTTCTATCTATCTATCTATATCATCTATCTATCTCTAGTCTATGTATCATCTATCTATGGATTTATATCTATCATCTATGTATCTGTATCTATCATGTATCTATCTCTATGTATCATCTATCTCTATCTATTCTATGTATGTATTATCTATCTATCGTACCTATCATCTATCTGTATTATCTATCTAATGTATCACCTATCATCTATCTAATCTATCTATCTATCTCTATTATATCTATCTAATCTATCTATATTATATCTATCTATCTAATCTATCATCTATCTATTCTACGTATCATCTATCTATATCATCTATCTGTATTATCTATCTAATCTATTATCTATCTATCTATATCATCTATCTATCTATCTATCACCTATCTATCTAATCTATCTAATCTATCATCTATCTATCTAATCTATCATCTATCTATCTATCTTTATCATCTGTCTGTCTATCTATCTATCCATCTGTCTATTTGTCTGTCTATAATATGAGAGAAAGTAGGAGACAGCGTGAGCACGCACCTTGGCCCGTGCCTCTGAGGAAGTCCACGTCACTCTGGCAATCTAACAAATCCACCTGAGCTCCAGCCCAGCCCTCCCCCACTCCTCCGGCCAGGGCTTTAAAGACCTGAGCCATTTCCACACGGCGTCTGTTTCCTCAGAACACCGGTCTTCAACAAAGGCATGGGAAAGGGCGGAGAGAGCACGGGACAGTTCTGGAACTCAGGTGATCAGCTGAAGGGTCTTAGATTGGAGATAACGTTGGGACAGAGAGATGAGCCCATGTGAACTTAGATGAGACTTGACGCATGCGTCTCTATCCCACTGCCGGGACCTTTGAAAGGCCAACTCTGTGCCTTTCAAGCGGAGTCATGCTTTAACCAGTCCTTAAAGATAAGAGCCACGACACGGCCTGTGAGCTCCCAGGGTCCAAGCAGAGACGCCGCAGGAAAGCAAAATCAGCAAAGCCTCAGTGAGGCCTTTCGGGAAACTCAGTTCCTGCTTCTTCTCCGAGACCTTCACTTTGATTGAATTTAACATATTTGTTTTTTGTTAATTACTACAGGAAAGCTGGGATGAATTTTGAAATACAGGATTGAGGGTAAAAGGGGATTTGAAAAGCCAGAAGGGGACTTCCACTTACAAAAAAGAAGGATTTTTCTGGCAGGTACCCACAGAGTGAGGGGCAGGGGCTGTGCCTGACCTCGAAGGGCTGGGTGTTAAAGTCTTGGGAGGAGTTCAGAGTGAGAGGCAGGAGCTGGATCGTCTGTGTTCTATTTTGTAAACCTCCTGTGGGAGACCTCGTGGGGCAGTGACCTAGTGAGGAAGAAGCGGCGCAGGGGAGGACGGGAGGCCACGTGGTTCGGGTGGAATGCAGGTGGTAGCGCGGCTTTCTCATCACCCTGTTTTGTTATTGCTGTTGTTCAGAAGTATTTACTTAAAGCAAGATCAGAAAGATGCTTAAGGTTCATCATCTTCAAATTAATCCACCTCTACCAGAACTATGATGAGACCTAGACTACCATCACGCTTCCCCTGGGGACTGGGCTCATCCCTCACCCCCACTTGGGGCTGGTCGTGACACAGGCAAGGCCAGACACTCCTAGCCATAGCTGGGAAGAAGGTGAGAGGTTGTGCACGGCTTTCTCAGGCCTCAGCCCCCAGGATCCCTCTGTATAAATGATGCTGGTCTCCTCTTAACCCTTCAGCCCTTGGGGTGCAGGTGGGGAGGACAGCCTCACCCCAGGGACCCACCCACAGCTGGTGGAGGTAAGGGATGGGGTCCAGGGGGGCTCTGAAGCTACAGATCTGATGAAGTTTTTTTTTTTTTTTTTTTTTTGAGACGGAGTTTCGCTCTTGTTACCCAGGCTGGAGTGCAATGGCGCGATCTCGGCTCACCGCAACCTCCGCCTCCCGGGTTCAGGCAATTCTCCTGCCTCAGCCTCCTGAGTAGCTGGGATTACAGGCGTGGGCCACCATGCCCAGCTAATTTTTTGTATTAGTAGAGACGAGGTTTCACCATGTTGACCAGGATGGTCTCGATCTCTTGACCTTGTGATCCACCCGCCTCGGCCTCCCAAAGTGCTGGGATTACAGGCTTGAGCCACTGCGCCCGGCCATGATGAAGTTTTTAAGCAGAGTGGTCACCAGGAGAAGCTACCACTGCTGTCCCTGGACTTCAGCTCTCAGAGCATCCAAGGTTTTGAGCTCCCCCAAAATGGAAGAGTTTGTTGCTCAGCCCACTTTCCTCCCTTCCCAGGTGGGTATAGAGTAAGCACTGGACCTTGGAAGAGGCAGGAAAGTGTCAGAATGTCCTATTCCCAGACAGAAACGGTGCAGCACGGGTGCCCTGCTGTGCAGGGAGGGAGGGCTGCTGGGACCCCTGTCCTGGGAGTCTTGCTCTGAGCCCAGGCATCGGGGCAGGCTGAGAGGCTGCACCATGAAACCAGGTCACGCGGATCAAATCCTGAGACCTTGCAAGTGATGTAAATGCTGCATGCCTCTGTTTCCCCATATGCAGAATGAGTTAATAGGAGGGTGGAATGAGTTCATGCAGAGACAGCACTTACTTAGATACCACCCATGGAGAGTCCCGCGTAGGTGCTCGTGATTGTCACCATTTTCTCCAAATGCCAAATCTATTCTCTCTTCTCCAACCCTTTTGCAGCGACCTTGAATTTGGCCACTGTCTTGCCTTTGTGATGAGGCTCCAGATGTGCCTTGTCCCCTATAAGAGATACTGGGCACCGGGTGCGGTGGCTCACGCCTGTAATGCTAGCACTTTGAGAGACCGAGGTGGATGGATCACCTGAGGTCAGGAGTTCAAGACCAGCCTGGCCATCTTGGTGAAACCTCATCTTTAAAAAAATAAATGAATAAAATAAAAAAAAAAGATACTGGAGAGGATCCAACCCTCCCTCCCCAGTGTCCCTTGTCCGGTGGCTTCCTCCCTGTACTCAGCGTCTCCTGCTCAGAGAGCTGGCTCCACTTCCCGACCCTAGAGTGCCTTTACTCTCTGTTTGCAGCTACCTCGCACCTGCAGAGGCCTCCAGGACAGCGAAAGGGCCTGTCAGCTTGTTTGGTCAGCAGGACTCAGGGCTCTGGAAGGTGAGGGGCCATCTGGCTTGCTCACCACTATCTTCCCAGACCCAGGGTGCTCAGCGGACAGACCCAGTCAATTTGGCCTCGGGGCTGACCCTCCTTGCGCCTTGCATGGCGGCCTCAGGACAGCTGCGCCTCCCGCTGTGACCTGCTTCCCTTTCTGCTCCATATTCATTGGCAAACTTGGGGACGTAAGAAATTTTGTAATCGAGACCATCCTGGTCAACATGGTGAAACCCCATCTCGACAAAACATTCAAAAACTTAGCTGGGCAAGGTGCCGCGTGCCTGTAATCCCAGCTACTAAGGAGGCTGTGGCAGGAGAATTGCCTGAAACTGGGAGGCGGAGGTTGCGGTAAGCCAAGATCGCGCCTTTGCACTCAAGCGTGGGTAACAAGAGCCAAACTCCATCCCAAAAAAAAAAAATTAGCTGGCCGTGGTGGTGCATGCCTGTGGTTCCAGCTACTCAGGAGGCCAAGGCAGGAGAATCGCTTGAACCTGGGAGGCGGAGGATGCAATGAGCGGAGATGGCACCACTGCACTCCAGCCTGGGAGACAGAGTAAGACTCTGTCTCAAAGAAAAAAATAAAAAGGCCGGGCGTGGTGGATTACGCCTGTAATCCCAGCACTTTGGGAGGCCGAGGCGGGTGGAGCACGAGGTGAAGAGATTGAGACCATCCTGGTCAACATGGTGAAACCCGATCTCTACTAAAAATACGAAAAATTAGCTGGGCACGGTGGCGCGTGCCTGTAATCCCAGCTACTCAGGGGGCTGAGGCAAGAGAATTGCCTGAACCCGGGAGGCGGAGGTTGCGGTGAGCCGAGATCGCGACATTGCACTCCAGCCTGGGTAGTAAGAGCGAAACAGGGTCTCAAAAAAAAAAAAAAAAAAAATTAGCTGGCCATGGTGCTGCATGCCTGTGGTTCCAGCTACTCAGGCGGCCAAGGCAGGAGAATCGCTTGAAACTGGGAGGCGGGGGTTGCGGTGGGCCGAGATCGCGCCTTTGCACTCCAGCCTGGGTAACAAGAGCTAAACTCCGTCTCAAAAAAAAAAAAATTAGCTGGCCGTGGTGGTGCATGCCTGTGGTTCCAGCTACTCAGGAGGCCAAGGCAGGAGAATCGCTTGAACCTGGCAGGCTGGGGTTGCAATGAGGTGATATCGCACCACGGCACTCCAGCCTGGGAGACAGAGAAAGACTCTGTCTAAAAAAAAAAAAAAGGCTGCGCGTAGTGGCTGAGGCCTGTAATCCCAGCACCTTGGGAGGCCGAGGCGGGTGGATCACGAAGTCAAGAGATCGAGATCATCGTGGTCAACGTGGTGAAACCCCGTCTCTACAAAGAATTCAAAAAATTAGCTGGGCACGGTGGCGCGTGCCTGTAATCCCAGCTACTAAGGAGGCTGAGGCAGGAGAATTGCCTGAACCCGGGAGGCGGAGGTTGCGGTGGGCCTAGATCGCGGCTTTGCACTCCAGCCTGGGTAACAAGAGCCAAACTCCGTCTCAAAAAAAAAAAAAATTAGCTGGCCGTGGTGGTGCATGCCTGTGGTTCCAGCTACTCAGGAAGCCAAGGCAGGAGAATCGCTTGAACCTGGGAGGCGGGGGTTGCAATGAGCTGAGATCGCACCACTGCACCCCAGCCTGAAAAAAAAAAACAAGAGCAGAGTTTCGCTCTTGCTACCCAGGGTGGAGTCCAATGGCGCGATCTCGGCTCTTCGCAACCTCCACCTCCCGGGTTCAAGCGATTCTCCTGCCTTGGCGTCCTGAGTATCTGGAACCACAGGGATGCAGCACCATGGCCAGCTAATTTTGTTTTGTTTTGTTTTAGAGACGGAGTTTCGCTCTTGTTACCCAGGCTGGAGTGCAATGGCGCGATCTCGGCTCATCGCAACCTCCGCCTCCCGGGTTCAGGCAATTCTCCTGCCTCAGCCTCCTGAGTAGCTGGGATTACAGGCACGCACCACCGTGCCCAGCTAATTTTTTGTAGTTTTAGTAGAGACGGGGTTTCACCATGTTGACCAGGATGGTCTCGATCTCTTGACCTCGTGATCCACCGGACAACGCCTCCCAAAGTGCTGGGATTACAGGCGTGAGCCACGACCCTTGGCCTTTTTTTTTTTTGAGACAGAGTCTTACTCTGTACCCCAGGCTGGAGTACAGTGGTGTGATCTCAGCTCATTGCAACCACCACCTCCCAGGTTCAAGCGATTCTCCTGCCTTGGCCTCCTGAGTAGCTGGAACCACAGGCATGCAACACCATGGCCAGCTAATTTATTCCTTTTGTTTTTGAGACGGAGTTTCGCTCTTGTTACCCAGACTGCAGTGCAATGACGCGATCTGGGCCCACCACAAGCTCCGCCTCCCGGGTTCAGGCAATTCTCCTGCCTCAGCCTCCTGAGTAGCTGGGATTACAGGCACGCGCCACCGTACCTAGTCAATTTTTTGTATTTTTAGTAGAGACGGGGTTTCACCATGTTGACCAGGATGGTCTCGATCTCTTGACCTCGTGATCCACCCTCCTCGGCCTTCCAAAGTGCTGGGATTACAGGCGTAAGCCACCACGCCTGGCCTTTTTTTTTGTTGTTTTTTGCGACAGAGTCTTACTCTGTCTCCCAGGCTGGAGTGCAGTGGTGCCATCTCAGCTCATTGCAAGCCCCGCCTCCCAGATTCCAGCGATTCTCCTGCCTTGGTCTCCTGAGCAGCGGAACCACAGGCATGCACCACCACGGCCAGCAATTTTTTTTTTTTTTTTTTGAGACGGAGTCTTACACTGTCTCCCAGGCTGGAGTGCAGGGGTGCGATCTAAGCTCATTGCAACCCCCGCCTCCCAGGTACAAGCGATTCTCCTGCCTTGGCCACCTGAGTAGCTGCAACCACAGGCATGCACCACCATGGCCACCTAATTCTTTTTTTTTTTTTTGAGACGGAGTTTCGCTCTTGTTACCCAGACTGGAGTGCAATGCCGCCATTTCGGCTCACCGCAAGCTCTGCCTCCCGGGTTGAGGCAATTCTCCTGCCTCAGCCTCCTGAGGTGCTGGGATTACAGGCACGTGCCACCGTGCCCAGCTGATTTTTTGTATTTTTACTAGAGACAGGTTTTCACCATGTTGACAAGGATGGTCTCGATCTCTTGACCTCGTGATCCACCCTGCTCGGCCAACCAAAATGCTGGGATTACAGGCGTGAGCCACCACGCCTGGCTTTTTTGTTTTTTTTTTTTTTTTTTTTTTCAAATTAGCTGGCCATGGTGGTGCATTCCTGTGTTTCCAGCTACTCGGGAGGCCAAGGCAGGAGAATCGCTTGTACCTGGGAGGCGGGGGTTGCAATGAGCTGAGATCGCAGCACTGCACTCCAGCCTGGGGAACAGAAGGCCAAGGGTCATGGCTCACGCCTGTAATCCCAGCAGTTTGGGAGGCCGAGGTGGGTGG
Organism: Aotus nancymaae; assembly: GCF_030222135.1. Lineage (NCBI taxonomy): Eukaryota > Metazoa > Chordata > Mammalia > Primates > Aotidae > Aotus > Aotus nancymaae. The sequence continues at coordinate 94,288,774 of NW_026988450.1, forward strand.
ATCACGAGGTCAAAAGATTGAGACCATCCTATTCAACGTGGTGAAACCGCGTCTCTACTGAAAATACAAAAAATTAGCTGGGCACGGTGGTGCGTGCCTGTAATCCCAGCTACTCAGGAGGCTGAGGCAGGACAATTGCCAGAACCCGGGAGGCGGAGGTTTCGGTGAGCCGACATCACGCCATTGCAGTCCAGCCTAGGTAACAAGAGCGAAACTCCGTCTCAAAGAAAAAAAAAAAATTAGCTGGCCGTGGTGGTGCATGCCTGTGGTTCCAGCTACTCAGGAGGCCAAGGCAGGAGAATCGCTTGAACCTGGGAGGCGGGGGTTGCAATGAGCGGAGATGGCACCACTGCACTCCAGCCTGGGAGACAGAGTAAGACTCTGTCTCAAAGAAAAAAATAAAAAGGCCGGGCGTGGTGGATTACGCCTGTAATCCCAGCACTTTGGGAGGCCGAGGCGGGTGGAGCACGAGGTGAAGAGATTGAGACCATCCTGGTCAACATGGTGAAACCCTGTCTCTACTGAAAATACGAAAAATTAGCTGGGCACGGTGGCGCGTGCCTGTAATCCCAGCTACTCAGGGGGCTGAGGCAAGAGAATTGCCTGAACCCGGGAGGCGGAGGTTGCGGTGAGCCGAGATCGCGACATTGCACTCCAGCCTGGGTAGTAAGAGCGAAACAGGGTCTCAAAAAAAAAAAAAAAAAATTAGCTGGCCATGGTGCTGCATGCCTGTGGTTCCAGCTACTCAGGCGGCCAAGGCAGGAGAATCGCCTGAAACTGGGAGGCGGGGGTTGCGGTGGGCCGAGATCGCGCCTTTGCACTCCAGCCTGGGTAACAAGAGCCAAACTCCGTCTCAAAAAAAAAAAAAATTAGCTGGCCGTGGTGGTGCATGCCTGTGGTTCCAGCTACTCAGGAGGCCAAGGCAAAAGAATCGCTTGAACCTGGCAGGCTGGGGTTGCAATGAGGTGATATCGCACCACGGCACTCCAGCCTGGGAGACAGAGAAAGACTCTGTCTAAAAAAAAAAAAAGGCTGCGCGTAGTGGCTGAGGCCTGTAATCCCAGCACCTTGGGAGGCCGAGGCGGGTGGATCACGAAGTCAAGAGATCGAGATCATCGTGGTCAACGTGGTGAAACCCCGTCTCTACAAAGAATTCAAAAAATTAGCTGGGCACGGTGGCGCGTGCCTGTAATCCCAGCTACTAAGGAGGCTGAGGCAGGAGAATTGCCTGAACCCGGGAGGCGGAGGTTGCGGTGGGCCTAGATCGCGGCTTTGCACTCCAGCCTGGGTAACAAGAGCCAAACTCCGTCTCAAAAAAAAAAAAAAATTAGCTGGCCGTGGTGGTGCATGCCTGTGGTTCCAGCTACTTAGGAGGCCAAGGCAGGAGAATCGCTTGAACCTGGCAGGCTGGGGTTGCAATGAGGTGATATCGCACCACGGCATTCCAGCCTGGGAGACAGAGAAAGACTCTGTCTAAAAAAAAAAAAAGGCTGCGCGTAGTGGCTGAGGCCTGTAATCCCAGCACCTTGGGAGGCCGAGGCGGGTGGATCACGAAGTCAAGAGATCGAGACCATCGTGGTCAACGTGGTGAAACCCCGTCTCTACAAAAAATTCAAAAAATTAGCTGGGCACGGTGGCGCGTGCCTGTAATCCCAGCTACTAAGGAGGCTGAGGCAGGAGAATTGCCTGAACCCGGGAGGCGGAGGTTGCAGTGGGCCTAGATCGCGGCTTTGCACTCCAGCCTGGGTAACAAGAGCCAAACTCCGTCTCAAAAAAAAAAAAAATTAGCTGGCCGTGGTGGTGCATGCCTGTGGTTCCAGCTACTCAGGAAGCCAAGGCAGGAGAATCGCTTGAACCTGGGAGGCGGGGGTTGCAATGAGCTGAGATCGCACCACTGCACCCCAGCCTGAAAAGAAAAAAACAAGAGCAGAGTTTCGCTCTTGCTACCCAGGGTGGAGTCCAGTGGCGCGATCTCGGCTCTTCGCAACCTCCACCTCCCGGGTTCAAGCGATTCTCCTGCCTTGGCGTCCTGAGTATCTGGAACCACAGGGATGCAGCACCATGGCCAGCTAATTTTGTTTTGTTTTGTTTTAGAGACGGAGTTTCGCTCTTGTTACCCAGGCTGGAGTGCAATGGCGCGATCTCGGCTCATCGCAACCTCCGCCTCCCGGGTTCAGGCAATTCTCCTGCCTCAGCCTCCTGAGTAGCTGGGATTACAGGCACGCACCACCGTGCCCAGCTAATTTTTTGTAGCTTTAGTAGAGACGGGGTTTCACCATGTTGACCAGGATGGTCTCGATCTCTTGACCTCGTGATCCACCGGACAACGCCTCCCAAAGTGCTGGGATTACAGGCGTGAGCCACGACCCTTGGCCTTTTTTTTTTTGAGACAGAGTCTTACTCTGTACCCCAGGCTGGAGTACAGTGGTGTGATCTCAGCTCATTGCAACCGCCACCTCCCAGGTTCAAGCGATTCTCCTGCCTTGGCCTCCTGAGTAGCTGGAACCACAGGCATGCAACACCATGGCCAGCTAATTTATTCCTTTTGTTTTTGAGACGGAGTTTCGCTCTTGTTACCCAGATTGCAGTGCAATGACGCGATCTGGGCCCACCACAAGCTCCGCCTCCCGGGTTCAGGCAATTCTCCTGCCTCAGCCTCCTGAGTAGCTGGGATTACAGGCACGCGCCACCGTACCTAGTCAATTTTTTGTATTTTTAGTAGAGACGGGGTTTCACCATGTTGACCAGGATGGTCTCGATCTCTTGACCTCGTGATCCACCCTCCTCGGCCTTCCAAAGTGCTGGGATTACAGGCGTAAGCCACCACGCCTGGCCTTTTTTTTTGTTGTTTTTTGCGACAGAGTCTTACTCTGTCTCCCAGGCTGGAGTGCAGTGGTGCCATCTCAGCTCATTGCAAGCCCCGCCTCCCAGATTCCAGCGATTCTCCTGCCTTGGTCTCCTGAGAAGCGGAACCACAGGCATGCACCACCACGGCCAGCAATTTTTTTTTTTTTTTTGAGACGGAGTCTTACACTGTCTCCCAGGCTGGAGTGCAGGGGTGCGATCTAAGCTCATTGCAACCCCCGCCTCCCAGGTACAAGCGATTCTCCTGCCTTGGCCACCTGAGTAGCTGCAACCACAGGCATGCACCACCATGGCCACCTAATTCTTTTTTTTTTTTTTGAGACGGAGTTTCGCTCTTGTTACCCAGACTGGAGTGCAATGCCGCCATTTTGGCTCACCGCAAGCTCTGCCTCCCGGGTTGAGGCAATTCTCCTGCCTCAGCCTCCTGAGGAGCTGGGATTACAGGCACGCGCCACCGTGCCCAGCTGATTTTTTGTATTTTTACTAGAGACAGGTTTTCACCATGTTGACAAGGATGGTCTCGATCTCTTGACCTCGTGATCCACCCTGCTCGGCCAACCAAAATGCTGGGATTACAGGCGTGAGCCACCACGCCTGGCTTTTTTGTTTTTTTGTTTTTTTTTTTCAAATTAGCTGGCCATGGTGGTGCATTCCTGTGTTTCCAGCTACTCGGGAGGCCAAGGCAGGAGAATCGCTTGTACCTGGGAGGCGGGGGTTGCAATGAGCTGAGATCGCAGCACTGCACTCCAGCCTGGGGAACAGAAGGCCAAGGGTCATGGCTCACGCCTGTAATCCCAGCAGTTTGGGAGGCCGAGGTGGGTGGATCACGAGGTCAAGAGATTGAGACCATCCTATTCAACGTGGTGAAACCGCGTCTCTACTGAAAATACAAAAAATTAGCTGGGCACGGTGGTGCGTGCCTGTAATCCCAGCTACTCAGGAGGCTGAGGCAGGACAATTGCCAGAACCCGGGAGGCGGAGGTTTCGGTGAGCCGACATCGCGCCATTGCAGTCCAGCCTAGGTAACAAGAGCGAAACTCCGTCTCAAAAAAAAAAAAAAAAAAAAAAAAATTAGCTGGCCGTGGTGGTGCATGCCTGTGGTTCCAGCTACTCAGGAGGCCAAGGCAGGAGAATCGCTTGAACCTGGGAGGCGGGGGTTGCAATGAGCGGAGATGGCACCACTGCACTCCAGCCTGGGAGACAGAGTAAGACTCTGTCTCAAAGAAAAAAATAAAAGGGCCGGGCGTGGTGGATTACGCCTGTAATCCCAGCACTTTGGGAGGCCGAGGCGGGTGGAGCACGAGGTGAAGAGATTGAGACCATCCTGGTCAACATGGTGAAACCCTGTCTCTACTGAAAATACGAAAAATTAGCTGGGCACGGTGGCGCGTGCCTGTAATCCCAGCTACTCAGGGGGCTGAGGCAAGAGAATTGCCTGAACCCGGGAGGCGGAGGTTGCGGTGAGCCGAGATCGCGACATTGCACTCCAGCCTGGGTAGTAAGAGCGAAACAGGGTCTCAAAAAAAAAAAAAAAAAATTAGCTGGCCATGGTGCTGCATGCCTGTGGTTCCAGCTACTCAGGCGGCCAAGGCAGGAGAATCGCTTGAAACTGGGAGGCGGGGGTTGCGGTGGGCCGAGATCGCGCCTTTGCACTCCAGCCTGGGTAACAAGAGCCAAACTCCGTCTCAAAAAAAAAAAAAATTAGCTGGCCGTGGTGGTGCATGCCTGTGGTTCCAGCTACTCAGGAGGCCAAGGCAGGAGAATCGCTTGAACCTGGCAGGCTGGGGTTGCAATGAGGTGATATCGCACCACGGCACTCCAGCCTGGGAGACAGAGAAAGACTCTGTCTAAAAAAAAAAAAAAGGCTGCGCGTAGTGGCTGAGGCCTGTAATCCCAGCACCTTGGGAGGCCGAGGCGGTGGATCACGAAGTCAAGAGATCGAGACCATCGTGGTCAACGTGGTGAAACCCCGTCTCTACAAAAAATTCAAAAAATTAGCTGGGCACGGTGGCGCGTGCCTGTAATCCCAGCTACTAAGGAGGCTGAGGCAGGAGAATTGCCTGAACCCGGGAGGCGGAGGTTGCGGTGGGCCTAGATCGCGGCTTTGCACTCCAGCCTGGGTAACAAGAGCCAAACTCCGTCTCAAAAAAAAAAAAAAATTAGCTGGCCGTGGTGGTGCATGCCTGTGGTTCCAGCTACTCAGGAAGCCAAGGCAGGAGAATCGCTTGAACCTGGGAGGCGGGGGTTGCAATGAGCTGAGATCGCACCACTGCACCCCAGCCTGAAAAAAAAAAACAAGAGCAGAGTTTCGCTCTTGCTACCCAGGGTGGAGTCCAATGGCGCGATCTCGGCTCTTCGCAACCTCCACCTCCCGGGTTCAAGCGATTCTCCTGCCTTGGCGTCCTGAGTATCTGGAACCACAGGGATGCAGCACCATGGCCAGCTAATTTTGTTTTGTTTTGTTTTAGAGACGGAGTTTCGCTCTTGTTACCCAGGCTGGAGTGCAATGGCGCGATCTCGGCTCATCGCAACCTCCGCCTCCCGGGTTCAGGCAATTCTCCTGCCTCAGCCTCCTGAGTAGCTGGGATTACAGGCACGCACCACCGTGCCCAGCTAATTTTTTGTAGTTTTAGTAGAGATGGGGTTTCACCATGTTGACCAGGATGGTCTCGATCTCTTGACCTCGTGATCCACCGGACAACGCCTCCCAAAGTGCTGGGATTACAGGCGTGAGCCACGACCCTTGGCCTTTTTTTTTTTTGAGACAGAGTCTTACTCTGTACCCCAGGCTGGAGTACAGTGGTGTGATCTCAGCTCATTGCAACCACCACCTCCCAGGTTCAAGCGATTCTCCTGCCTTGGCCTCCTGAGTAGCTGGAACCACAGGCATGCAACACCATGGCCAGCTAATTTATTCCTTTTGTTTTTGAGACGGAGTTTCGCTCTTGTTACCCAGACTGCAGTGCAATGACGCGATCTGGGCCCACCACAAGCTCCGCCTCCCGGGTTCAGGCAATTCTCCTGCCTCAGCCTCCTGAGTAGCTGGGATTACAGGCACGCGCCACCGTACCTAGTCAATTTTTTGTATTTTTAGTAGAGACGGGGTTTCACCATGTTGACCAGGATGGTCTCGATCTCTTGACCTCGTGATCCACCCTCCTCGGCCTTCCAAAGTGCTGGGATTACAGGCGTAAGCCACCACGCCTGGCCTTTTTTTTTGTTGTTTTTTGTGACAGAGTCTTACTCTGTCTCCCAGGCTGGAGTGCAGTGGTGCCATCTCAGCTCATTGCAAGCCCCGCCTCCCAGATTCCAGCGATTCTCCTGCCTTGGTCTCCTGAGCAGCGGAACCACAGGCATGCACCACCACGGCCAGCAATTTTTTTTTTTTTTTTTTTTGAGACGGAGTCTTACACTGTCTCCCAGGCTGGAGTGCAGGGGTGCGATCTAAGCTCATTGCAACCCCCGCCTCCCAGGTACAAGCGATTCTCCTGCCTTGGCCACCTGAGTAGCTGCAACCACAGGCATGCACCACCATGGCCACCTAATTCTTTTTTTTTTTTTTTGAGACGGAGTTTCGCTCTTGTTACCCAGACTGGAGTGCAATGCCGCCATTTCGGCTCACCGCAAGCTCTGCCTCCCGGGTTGAGGCAATTCTCCTGCCTCAGCCTCCTGAGGAGCTGGGATTACAGGCACGCGCCACCGTGCCCAGCTGATTTTTTGTATTTTTACTAGAGACAGGTTTTCACCATGTTGACAAGGATGGTCTCGATCTCTTGACCTCGTGATCCACCCTGCTCGGCCAACCAAAATGCTGGGATTACAGGCGTGAGCCACCACGCCTGGCTTTTTTGTTTTTTTTTTTTTTTTTTTTTCAAATTAGCTGGCCATGGTGGTGCATTCCTGTGTTTCCAGCTACTCGGGAGGCCAAGGCAGGAGAATCGCTTGTACCTGGGAGGCGGGGGTTGCAATGAGCTGAGATCGCAGCACTGCACTCCAGCCTGGGGAACAGAAGGCCAAGGGTCATGGCTCACGCCTGTAATCCCAGCAGTTTGGGAGGCCGAGGTGGGTGGATCACGAGGTCAAGAGATTGAGACCATCCTATTCAACGTGGTGAAACCGCGTCTCTACTGAAAATACAAAAAATTAGCTGGGCACGGTGGTGCGTGCCTGTAATCCCAGCTACTCAGGAGGCTGAGGCAGGACAATTGCCAGAACCCGGGAGGCGGAGGTTTCGGTGAGCCGACATCGCGCCATTGCAGTCCAGCCTAGGTAACAAGAGCGAAACTCCGTCTCAAAAAAAAAAAAAAAAAAAAAAAAAAATTAGCTGGCCGTGGTGGTGCATGCCTGTGGTTCCAGCTACTCAGGAGGCCAAGGCAGGAGAATCGCTTGAACCTGGGAGGCGGGGGTTGCAATGAGCGGAGATGGCACCACTGCACTCCAGCCTGGGAGACAGAGTAAGACTCTGTCTCAAAGAAAAAAATAAAAGGGCCGGGCGTGGTGGATTACGCCTGTAATCCCAGCACTTTGGGAGGCCGAGGCGGGTGGAGCACGAGGTGAAGAGATTGAGACCATCCTGGTCAACATGGTGAAACCCTGTCTCTACTGAAAATACGAAAAATTAGCTGGGCACGGTGGCGCGTGCCTGTAATCCCAGCTACTCAGGGGGCTGAGGCAAGAGAATTGCCTGAACCCGGGAGGCGGAGGTTGCGGTGAGCCGAGATCGCGACATTGCACTCCAGCCTGGGTAGTAAGAGCGAAACAGGGTCTCAAAAAAAAAAAAAAAAAATTAGCTGGCCATGGTGCTGCATGCCTGTGGTTCCAGCTACTCAGGCGGCCAAGGCAGGAGAATCGCTTGAAACTGGGAGGCGGGGGTTGCGGTGGGCCGAGATCGCGCCTTTGCACTCCAGCCTGGGTAACAAGAGCCAAACTCCGTCTCAAAAAAAAAAAAAATTAGCTGGCCGTGGTGGTGCATGCCTGTGGTTCCAGCTACTCAGGAGGCCAAGGCAGGAGAATCGCTTGAACCTGGCAGGCTGGGGTTGCAATGAGGTGATATCGCACCACGGCACTCCAGCCTGGGAGACAGAGAAAGACTCTGTCTAAAAAAAAAAAAAAGGCTGCGCGTAGTGGCTGAGGCCTGTAATCCCAGCACCTTGGGAGGCCGAGGCGGGTGGATCACGAGGTCAAGAGATCGAGACCGTCCTGGTCAACGTGGTGAAACCCCGTCTCTACAAAAAATTCAAAAAATTAGCTGGGCACGGTGGCGCGTGCCTGTAATCCCAGCTACTAAGGAGGCTGAGGCAGGAGAATTGCCTGAACCCGGGAGGCGGAGGTTGCGGTGGGCCTAGATCGCGGCTTTGCACTCCAGCCTGGGTAACAAGAGCCAAACTCCGTCTCAAAAAAAAAAAAAATTAGCTGGCCGTGGTGGTGCATGCCTGTGGTTCCAGCTACTCAGGAAGCCAAGGCAGGAGAATCGCTTGAACCTGGGAGGCGGGGGTTGCAATGAGCTGAGATCGCACCACTGCACTCCAGCCTGAAGAAAAAAAAAAAAAAAAGAAAAAAAAACAAGGGCAGAATTTCGCTCTTGTTACCCAGGGTGGAGTCCAATGGCGCGATTTCGGTTCTTCGCAACCTCCGCCTCCCGGGTTCAAGCGATTCTCCTGCCTTGGCGTCCTGAGTATCTAGAACCACAGGGATGCAGCACCATGGCCAGGTAATTTTGTTTTTTTTTGTTTTAGAGACGGAGTTTCGCTCTTGTTACCCAGGCTGGAGTGCAATAGCGCGGTCTTGGCTCACCGCAACCTCCGCCTCCCGGGTTCAGGCAATTCTCCTGCCTCAGCCTCCTGAGTAGCTAGGATTACAGGTACGGGCCACCGTGCCCATCTAATTTTTTGTCTTTTTACTAGAGACAGGGTATCACCATGTTGACCAGGAAGGTCTTGATCTCTTGACCTCCTGATTCACCCGCCTCGGACTCCCAAAGCGCTGGATTACAGGCGTGAGTTACCTAGCCCGGCCTTTTTTTTTTTTTTTTTTTTTAAATTAGATGGCCATGATGGTGTTTGCCTGTGTTTTCAGCTACTCGGGAGTTCAAGGCAAGAGAATCGCTTGAACCTGGGAGGCCGGGGTTTCAATGAGCTGAGATCGCACCACTGCACTCTAGCCTGTGTGACAGAGTACAACTCTGTCTGAAAAAAAAAAAAAAAAAAAAAAATGCCGAGGGTCGTGGCTCACGCCTGTAATCCCAGCACTTTGGGAGGCCGAGGCGGGTGGATCACGAGGTCAAGATATCGAGACCATCCTGATCAACGTGGTGAAACCGCGTGTCTACTAAAAATACAAAAAATTAGCTGGGCATGGTGGCGCGTGCCTGTAATCCCAGCTACTCAGGAGGCTGAGGCAGGAGAATTGCCTGAACCCGGGAGGCGGAGGTTGCGGTGAGCCGAGATCGCGCCATTGCACTCCAGCCTGGGTAACGAGAGCGAAACTCCGCCTCAAAAAAAAAAAAAAAAAAAAAGAAAAGAAAGTCCTACTGCGCAAAAACGAAGCCCTTCTCTGGCTGCCTGCCCTCGGAGAAAAGCTGCGCTCCATCAGGCTCCAGGGCTCCGGGGGCCTGCCGCCGCCCATTCCGGGCGCGCACCTGAAAGTCCCGAGCTAGGGCCCCGCCTTAGTCGCCTACTCCAAAGCCCCGCCCCGCCGCGCTTCACCGCGCCTGCGCCGCTGCTCCACCGCCCCGTCTCGCTACACCGCGCCTGCGCCCCACTCCATCGCCCGGTCCCGCTCCACCGCGCCTGCGCCTCGCTCCACGGCCCCGCCCCGCTGCGCGGCGCCTGCGTCCTGCTCCACTGCGTCTGCGTAGCGAGCGCCAGTGTTGCCGTTGCAGTCCGTCGGGAGTAGTGCGCGGGGCGTCTGGCGGTTGCGGAGCCGTTGGCGTCCGCCGCGAGGGAGCGTCGGCGTGGAGGCGCCTTCTGGCTCGGGCTGGGGCCGGCTGGAGCGCGAAGGAGTAACGGCGGCAACTGCGGGCATGTGGACGGCGGCCTCAGCGGCCAGCAGGTAAGGTCCGCGCGGGGGAGGGTGAGTTTTGCAGGCCCCTGACGGGGTGCGGGTTGCGGGCCTGCCAGGGTTGCGGCGGCCTGGCAGAGGGTGTAGGCGAGCGCGGCCCGCCCGGAGTCCGTTCGGGAATTGTCCTTCCGGCGGCGCCCGCACCGCGCCCACTGCCGGCGGGTCCTCGGCGGGGACCCGGGCGGAGCGGGCCTCGGCCTCGGGGCGGGCGCGCGCTCCTTCTTCGCCGGCACGTACTCCTCCGTCTTCCCATTTCCTCCGCACCCAGCCAACATGGCCGCCACTCTCCTGTCTCCACTTCCTGGCCGTTGCCGGCCTCTTTGCGCTCGCTTTGTTTGAAGCAGGCCGGCGGGCTCGGGGGTGGCGGCGCTGTGCAGGCGGACGCGGGGACGCCGGGGTCCAGGGTGTCTGGACAGGGTCAGGTGCCGGTGGGCCTTGATCTCTGGACGGGGCCAGGTGCCGGGGTCCTGGGCCTCTGAACGGGGGTATCTGCCGGAGTCCAGGGCCTCTAGACGGGGTAGGTCCCGGGGGACTGGGTTTCTGGACAGGGGTAGGTGCCAGGGGTCTTGGTCCTCTGGACGGGGTAGGTGCCGGGGGCCTGGGTCTCTCGACAAGGGTAAGTGCCTGGGGGCCTGGGCCTCTGGACAGGGGTAGGTGCCGGGGGGCCTGGGCCTGGGTAGGTGCCGGGGTCCAGGGCCTCTGGACAGGGGCAGGGGCCGGGGCCGGGGGCCCTGGGTCTCCGGACAGGGGCAGGTGCGGGGGGCCTGGGTTTCTGAACGGCGGGGGTAGGTGCCGGGGTGCCTGGGTCTCTGGACAGGGATAGGTGCCGGGCTCCATGGCCTCTGGATGGGGTAGGTGCAGGGGGCCTGGGTGTCTGGACAGGTGTAGGTGCCGGGGGGCCTTGGACTGGGTAATTGCTGGGGTCCAGGGTGTCTGGACGGGGCAGCTGTCGGGGGCCAGGGTCTCTGAACGCGGGTAGCTGCCGGGGTCCAGGGCCTCTGCACAGGGGTAGGTGCCTGGGGGCCTGGGTCTCTGGAAAGGGGTATGTGCCGGGGTCCAGGGCCTCTGGGCAGGGGTAGGTGCCCTCGGGGGCCTGGGTCCCTGGACGGGGTAGGTGCTGGGGGCCTGGTTCTCTGGACAGGGGTAGGTGCTGGGGGGCCTTGGTGTCTGGACAGGGATAGGTGTGCGGTCCTGGAAAGGGGTAGGTGTTAGGGGTCCTCGGCCTCTGGACAGGGGCAGGTGCAGGGGTCCAGGGCCTCTGGACAGGGGCAGGTGCCGAGGGTCTGGGCCTCTGGACAGGCGCAGGTGCCGGGGCGCATGGGTCTTTGGACAGGGGTAGGTGCCGGGGGACCTGAGTCTCTAGAAACTGGTAGGTGCCGGGGTCTGGGTCTCTGAACAGGGGTAGGTGCCAGGGGCCTGGGTCTCTGGACAGGGGCTGGTGCCGAGGAGCCTGGGTCTCTGGACAGGGGCAGGTGCCGAGGTCCAGGGCCTCTGGACAGGGATAGGTGCCGCAGGCCCTGGGTCTCTGACCCGGGGTAGGTGCCGAGGGGCCTGGGACTTAGTAGGTGCTGGGCTCTAGGGCCTCTGGACAGAGGCAGTTGCCGGGGGGCCTGTGTCTCTAGACAGGGGTAGGTGCCGGGGTCCTGGGTCTCTGGACAGGGGTAGCTGCGAGGGTCCTCGGTCTCTGGACATGGGTAGGTGCCGGGGGCCTGGGTGTCTGGACAGGGTTAGGTGCCGGGGTCCTGCGTCTCTGGACGGGATAGGTGCCGGGGGCCTGTGTCTGTGGACAGGGTTAGGTGCCGGGGGTTCTGGGTTTCTTGACAGGGGTAGGTCCCGGGGGGCCTGCGTCTCTGGACAGGGGTAGGTACCGGGGGCCTGTGTCTCTGGACAGGAGTAGGTGCCGGGGTCCAGGGCCTCTGGACAGGGCTAGGTGCCGGGGGACCTGATGTCTCTGGACAGGGCTTGGTGCCGGGGAGCCTGGATCTCTGGATAGTTTTCAGTGCCGAGGGGCCTGGGACTGGGTAGGTGCCGGGGTCCAGTGCCTCTGGACAGGGGTATGTGCCGGGGTCCAGGGCCTCTGGGCAGGGGTAGGTGCCCAGGGGCCTGGGTCCCTGGACGGGGTAGGTGCTGGGGGCCTGGTTCTCTGGACAGGGGTAGGTGCTGGGGGGCCTTGATGTCTGGACAGGGATAGGTGCGTGGTCCTGGAAAGGGGTAGGTGTTAGGGGTCCTCGGCTTCTGGACAGGGGCAGGTGCAGGGGTCTAGGGCCTCTGGACAGGGGCAGGTGCCGAGGGTCTGGGCCTCTGGACAGCCGCAGGTGCCGGGGCGCATGGGTCTTTGGACAGGAGTAGGTGCCGGGGGGCCTGAGTCTCTAGAAACTGGTAGGTGCCGGGGTCTGGGTCTCTGAACAGGGGTAGGTGCCAGGGGCCTGGGTCTCTGGACAGGGGCTGGTGCCGAGGAGCCTGGGTCTCTGGACAGGGGCAGGTGCCGAGGTCCAGGGCCTCTGGACAGGGCTAGGTGCCGGAGGCCCTGGGTCTCTGAACCGGGGTAGGTGTCGAGGGGCCTGGGACTTAGTAGGTGCTGGGCTCTAGGGCCTCTGGACAGAGGCAGTTGCCGGGGGGCCTGTGTCTCTAGACAGGGGTAGGTGCCGGGGTCCTGGGTCTCTGGACAGGGGTAGGCGCCGGTATCCTGGGTCTCTGGAAAGGGTAGGTGCTGGGGGTTGGGTCTCTGGACAGGGGTAGGTGTTTGGGGATTTTGGTCTCTGGACAGGGGAAGGTGCGGGGTCCTGGGTCTCTCGAAAGAGGCAGGTGCCGGGTGTTTGGGTCTCTGGACAGGGTCAGGTGCCGAGGGGCCTTGGCCTGGGTAGGTGCCGGGGTCCAGGGCCTCTGAACAGGGGCAGGTGCCGGGGGTTTAGGTCTCTGGAGAGGGGCAGGTGCCAGGGGCCTGGGTCTCCGGACAGGGGTAGGTGCTGGGGGGCCTGGGTCGCTACACAGGGGTAGGTGCCTAGGTGCTTGGGTCTCTGGACAGGTGCAGGGACCGGGGGGCCTGGGTATCTGGACAGGGGCAGGTGCCGGGGTCCTGAGTCTCCGGACAGCTGTAGGTGCCGGGGGGCCTTGGTCTCTGGACAGGGACAGGTGCCGGGGAGCCTGGGTCCCTTGACAGGGGCAGGTGCCGGGGTCCAGGGACTCTGGACAGGGCTAGGTGCCGGGGTGCCTGAGTCTCTGGACAGGGGTAGGTGCCGGGGGTCCTGGGTCTCTGGACGTGGTAAGTGCCAGGGGCCTGGGTCTCTGGACAGGGGTAGGTGTCAGGAGTTCTCGGTCTCTGGACTGGTTAAGTGTCGTGGGCCTGGGTCCCTGGATAGGGGTAGGTGCCAGGGAGCCTGGTTCTCTGAACAGGGATAGGTGCCGGGGGGCCTGGGCCTGTGTAGGTGCCGGGGTCCAGGGCCTCTGGATAGGGGCAGGTGCCAGGGGGCCTTGGTCTCTGGACAGGGGTAGGTGCCGGGGGGCCTGGGCCTGGGTACGTGTCGCGGTCCAGGGTCTCTGGACAGGGGCATGTGCCGGGGGCCTGGGTCTGTGGACGGGGGCATGTGCCGGGGGGCCTGTGTCTCTGGACAGGGGTAGCTGCTGGGGGCGGGTGTCTCTGGGCAGGTGTAGGTACCAGGGGTCCTGAGTCTCTGGACAGCGGAGGTGCCGGGGACTCGCGTCTCAGGACAGGGGTAGGTGCCGGGGTCCTGAGTCTCGGGACAGCGTTAATTGCCGGAGGCCTGGGTCTCTGGACAGGGGTAGCTGCTGGGGGCGGGTGTCTCTGGGCAGGTGTAGGTGCCAGGGGTCCTGAGTCTCTGGACAGGGGAGGTGCCGGGGGCCCGGGTCTCAGGACAGGGGTAGGGGCCGGGGTCCTGAGTCTCTGGACAGGGGTAAGTGCCGGAGGCCTGGGTCTGGACAGGTGTAGGTGCCGGGACGCCTTGGTCTTTGGATAGGGGTAGGTGCTGCGGGGCCTGGGTCTCTGGAAGGGGCAGGTGCCTTGGTCTCTGTATAGGGGTAGGTGCTGGGGGGCCTGGGTCTCTGGAAGGGGCAGGTGCCGGGGGCCTAGGTCTCTGAACGGTGGTTGGTGCCAGGGGGCCTGGGTCTCTGGACGGGTAGGTGCCAGGGGTCCTTGGTCTCTGGACGGGGGCAGGTGCCAGGGGGCCTGGGCCTCGGTAGGTGCCGGGTTCCAGGGCCTCTGGACAGGGAAAGGTGCTGGGGGGACTGGGTCTCTGGACAGGGGCTGGTGCCGGGGGCCTGGGTCTCTGAACGGGGATAGGTGCCGGGATCCAGGGCCTCTGGACAGAGGTAGGTGACGGGGGCCTGGGTCTCCGGACAGGGTAGGGGCTGGGGGCCTGGTTCTCTGGAAAGGGTTAGGTGTCGGGGTCCTGGGTCGCTGAACAGGGGTAGGTGCGGGGTCCTGAACAGGGTTAGGTGTTGCGGTCCTGTGCCTCTGGACAGGGGTAGGTATTGGGGGACCTGGGTCTTTAGACAAGGGTAGGTGTGGGGTCCTGGGCCTCTGGACAGGGGCAGGTGCCGGGGTCCAGGGCCTCTCGACAGGGGCGCGTGCCGTGGGGCCTGGGTCTCTGAACAGGGGTAGGTGCCGGGGGCCTGGGTCTCTGGACAGGGGCTGGTGCCGGGGGCCTGGGTCTCTCAACGGGGGTAGGTGCCTGGGTACTGGGTCTCTGGACAGGGACAGGTGCCTGGGGGCCTGGGACTCCACATGGGTAGGTCCCGGGATCCAGGGCCTCTGGATACGGGCAGGTTCCGGGGGTCCTGGGTCTCTTGACAGGGGCAAATGCAGGGGCGCCTGGGTCTCTGGACAGGGATAAGTGCTGGCTGGCCTGGGTCTGGGGACAGGGGTAGGTTCCCGGGGGGCCCGGGTCTCTGGACAGGGGTACGTGCCGGGGTCCAGGGCCTCTGCACAGGGCTAGGTGCCGGGGGCCCTGGGTCTCTGGACAGGGTAGGTGCCGGGGGCCTGGGTCTCTGGACAGGGGTAGGTGCCGGGGGGCCTGGGTCTCTGGACATGGGTAGGTGCGGGGTGCTCGACAGGGGTTGGTGTTGGGGGACCTCGGCCTCTGTACAGAGGTAGGTGTTGGGGGACCTTGGTCTCTGGACAGGGTTAGGTGCGGGGTCCTGGGCTTCTGGACAGAGGCAGCTGCCGGGGGTTGGGGTCTTTCGACAGGGGCAGATGCCGAGGGGCCTAGGCCTTGGTAGGTGCCGGAGTCCAGGGCCTCTGAACAGGGGCAGGTGCCGGGGTTTAGGTCTCTGTACAGGAGCAGGTGCCGGGGGGACCTGGGTCTGTGGACAGGGGAAGGTGCCGGGGGGGCTGTGTGACTGGACAGTGGTAGGTGTCGGAGGGGCTGGGTGTCTGGATAGTGGTAGGTGCCGGGGGGCCTGGGTCTCTGGACAGGGGTAGGTGCCGGGGGGCCTGGGTCTCTGCACAGGGGTAGGTGCCGGGGGGCCCGGGTCTCTTGACAGGTACAGGGGCCAGGGGGCCTGGGTATCCGGACAGGGGTACCCGGGCCAGGGTCCAGGGCATCTGGACATGTTCAGGTGCCGCGGGCATGGGTCTTTTCACACGGGAAGATGCGGGGGCGCCTATGTCTCTGGACAGAGGTAGGTGCCGGGGGGCCTGGATCTCTGGATAGTTGTCGGTGCCGAGGGGCCTGGGACTGGGTAGGTGCCGGGGTCCAGTGCCTCTGGACAGGGGTATGTGCCGGGGTCAAGGGCCTCTGGGCAGGGGTAGGTGCCCAGGGGCCTGGGTCCCTGGACGGGGTAGGTGCTGGGGGCCTGCATCTCTGGACAGGGGTAGGTGCCTGGGGGGCCTTGGTGTCTGGACAGGGATAGGTGCATGGTCCTGGAAAGGGGTAGGTGTTAGGGGTCCTCGGCCTCTGGACAGGGGCAGGTGGAGGGGTCCAGGGCCTCTGGACAGGGGCAGTTGCCGAAGGTCTGGGCCTCTGGACAGGCGCAGGTGCCAGGGCGCATGGGTCTTTGGACAGGGGTAGGTGCCGGGGGGCCTGAGTCTCTAGAAACTGGTAGGTGCCGGGGTCTGGGTCTCTGAACAGGGGTAGGTGCCAGGGGCCTGGGTCTCTGGACAGGGGCTGGTGCCGAGGAGCCTGGGTCTCTGGACAGGGGCAGGTGCCGAGGTCCAGGGCCTCTGGACAGGGCTAGGTGCCGGAGGCCCTGGGTCTCTGAACTGGGGTAGGTGCCGAGGGGACTGGGACTTAGTAGGTGTTGGGCTCTAGGGCCTCTGGACAGAGGCAGTTGCCGGGGGGACTGGGTCTCTAGACAGGGGTAGGTGCCGGGGTCCTGGTTCTCTGGACAGGGGTAGGCGCCGGTATCCTGGGTCTCTGGAAAGGGTACGTGCTGGGGGTTGGGTCTCTGGACAGGGGTAGGTGTTTGGGGATTTTGGTCTCTGGACAGGGGAAGGTGCTGGGGGGCCTGAGTCGCTACACAGGGGTAGGTGCCTAGGTGGTTGGGTCTCTGGACAGGTGCAGGGACCGGGGGGCCTGGGTATCTGGACAGGGGCAGGTGCCGGGCTTCAGGGCATCTGGACGTGTTCAGGTGCTGGGGTCCTGAGTCTCTGGACAGCTGTAGGTGCCGAGGGGCCTTGGTCTCTGGACAGGGTCAGGTGCCGAGGGGCCTTGGCCTGGGTAGGTGACCTGGTCCAGGGCCTCTGAACAGGGGCAGGTGCTGGGGGTTTAGGTCTCTGGAGAGGGGCAGGTGCCAGGGGCCTGGGTCTCTGGACAGAGGTAGGTGCTGGGGGGCCTGGGTCTCTACACAGGTGTAGGTGCCTAGGTGCTTGGGTCTCTGGACAGGTGCAGGGACCGGGGGGCGTGGGTATCTGGACATGTTTAGGTGCCGGGGGTCCTGAGTCTCTGGACAGTTGTAGGTGCCGGGGGCCCTTGGTCTCTGGACAGGGGCAGGTGCCGGGGAGCCTGGGTCCCTTGACAGGGGCAGGTGCTGGGGTCCAGGGCCTCTGGACAGGGCTAGGTGCCGGGGTTCCTGAGTCTCTGGACAGGGGTAGGTGCCGGGGGGCCTGGGTCTCTGGACAGGAGTAGGTGCCGGGGGTCCTCGATCTCTGGATGTGGTAAGTGCCATGGGCCTGGGTCTCTGGACAGGGGTAGGTGCCAGGGTCCTGGGTCTCTGGACAGGGGTTGGTGCCAGGGTCCTGGGTCTCTGGACAGGGGTTGGTGCCGGGGGCCTGGGTGTCTGGACAGGGTTAGGTGCCGGGGTCCTGCGTCTCTGGACGGGATAGGTGCCGGGGGCCTGTGTCTGTGTACAGGGTTAGGTGCCGGGGGTTCTGGGTTTCTTGACAGGGGTAGGTCCCGGGGGGCCTGCGTCTCTGGACAGGGGTAGGTACCGGGGGCCTGTGTCTCTGGACAGGGGTAGGTGCCGGGGTCCAGGGCTTCTGGACAGGGCTAGGTGCCGGGGGACCTGATGTCTCTGGACAGGGCTTGGTGCCGGGGGGCCTGGATCTCTGGACAGGGGTATGTGCCGGGGTCCAGGGCCTCTGGACAGGGGTATGTGCCGGGTTCCAGGGCCTCTGGGCAGGGGTAGGTGCCCAGGGGCCTGGGTCCCTGGACGGGGTAGGTTCCGGGGGCCTGGTTCTCTGGACAGGGATAGGTGCTGGGGGGCCTTGGTGTCTGGACAGGGATAGGTGCGTGGTCCTGGAAAGGGGTAGGTGTTAGGGGTCCTTGGCCCCTGGACAGGGGCAGGTGCAGGGGTCCAGGGCCTCTGGACAGGGGCAGGTGCCGAGGGTCTGGGCCTCTGGACAGGCGCAGGTGCCGGGGCACATGGGTCTTTGGACAGGGGTAGGTGCCGGGGGGCCTGAGTCTCTAGAAACTGGTAGGTGCCGGGGTCTGGGTCTCTGAACAGGGATAGGTGCCAGGGGCCTGGGTCTCTGGACAGGGTCTGGTGCCGAGGAGCCTGGGTCTCTGGACAGGGGCAGGTGCTGAGGTCCAGGGCCTCTGGACAGGGCTAGGTGCCGGAGGCCCTGGGTCTCTGTCCCGGGGTAGGTGCCGAGGGGCCTGGGACTTAGTAGGTGCTGGTCTCTAGGGCCTCTGGACAGAGGCAGTTGCCGGGGCGCCTGGGTCTCTAGACAGGGGTAGGTGCCGGGGTCCTGGGTCTCTGGATAGGGGTAGGCGCCGGTATCCTGGGTCTCTGGAAAGGGTGGGTGCTGGGGGTTGGGTCTCTGGACAGGGGTAGGTGTTTGGGGATTTTGGTCTCTGGACAGGGGACGGTGCGGGGTCCTGGGTCTCTCGAAAGAGGCAGGTACCGGGTGTTTGGGTCTCTGGACAAGGTCAGGTGCCGAGGGGCCTTGGCCTGGGTAGGTGCCGGGGTCCAGGGCCTCTGAACAGGGGCAGGTGCCGGGGGTTTAGGTCTCTGGAGAGGGGCAGGTGCCAGGGGCCTGGGTCTCCGGACAGGGGTAGGTGCTGGGGGGCCTGGGTCGCTACACAGGGGTATGTGCCTAGGTGCTTGGGTCTCTGGACAGGTGCAGGGACCGGGGGGCCTGGGTATCTGGACAGGGGCAGGTGCCGGGGTTCAGGGCATCTGGACATGTTCAGGTGCTGGGGTCCTGAGTCTCTGGACAGCTGTAGGTGCCGAGGGGCCTTGGTCTCTGGACAGGGGTAGGTGCCGGGGTCCTGAGTCTCTGGACAGGGGTAAGTGCCGGAGTCCTGGGTCTCTGGACAGGTGTAGGTGCCGGGACGCCTTGGTCTTTGGATAGGGGTAGGTGCTGCGGGGCCTGGGTCTCTGGAAGGGGCAGGTGCCTTGGTCTCTGTATAGGGGTAGGTGCTGGGGGGCCTGGGTCTCTGGAAGGGGCAGGTGCCGGGGTCCAGGGCCTCTGCGCAGGGCTAGGTGCCGGGGGCCCTGGGTCTCTGGACAGGGGTACGTGCCGGGGTCTAGGGCCTCTGCACAGGGCTAGGTGCCGGGGGCCCTGGGTCTCTGGACAGGGTAGGTGCCGGGGGCCTGGGTCTCTGGACAGGGGTAGGTGCCTGGGGGCCTGGGTCTCTGGACATGGGTAGGTGCGGGGTGCTGGACAGGGGTTGGTGTTGGGGGCCCTCGGCCTCTGTACAGGTGTAGGTGTTGGGGGACCTTGGTCTCTGGACAGGGGTAGGTGCCGGGGGTCCTGAATCTCTGGACAGGGGTACGTGCCCGGAGCCTGGGTCTCTGGACAGGGGTAGGTGCCGGGGGGCCTGGGTCTGTGGACAGGGGTAGATGCCGGGGTCCAGGGCCTCTGGACAGGGCTAGGTGCCGGGGTGCCTGAGTCTCTGGACAGGGGTAGCTGCCGGGAGGACGGGTGTCTCTGGGCAGGTGTAGGTGCCAGGGGTCCTGAGTCTCTGGACAGGGGAGGTGCCGGGGGCCCGGGTCTCAGGACAGGGGTAGGTGCCGGGGGTCCTCGGTCTCTGGACGTGGTAAGTGCCATGGACCTGGGTGTCTGGACAGGGGTAGGTGCCGGGGCCCTGGGTCTGTGGACAGGGGTAGATGCCGGGGTCCAGGGCCTCTGGACAGGGCTAGGTGCCGGGGTGCCTGAGTCTCTGGACAGGGGTAGGTGCCGGGGGACCTGGGTCTCTGGACAGGGGTAGGTGCCGGGGGTCCTTGGTCTCTGGACGTGGTAAGTGCCATGGGCCTGGGTCTCTGGACAGGGGTAGGTGCCAGGTGTCCTCGGTCTCTGGACAGGGTAAGTGTCGTGGGCCTGAGTCTTCGGATAGGGGTAGGTGCCGGGGAGCCTGGTCCTCTGGACAGGGATAGGTGCCGGGGGGCCTGGGCCTGTGTAGGTGCCGGGGTCCAGGGCCTCTGGATAGGGGCAGGTGCCAGGGGGCCTTGGTCTTTGGACAGGGGTAGGTGCCGGGGGGCCTGGGCCTGGGTAGGTGTCGCGGTCCAGGGCCTCTGGACAGGGGCATGTGCCGGGGGGCCTGGGTCTGTGGACAGGGGTAGGTTCCGGGGGACCTGGGTCTCTGGACAGAGGCAGGTGCCGGGGGGCCTGGGTCTCTTGACACAGGTACGTGCCAGGGGTCTTGGGTCTTTGGACAGTGGTAGGTGCCGGGGGGCCTGGGTCTCTGGACAGGGGCAAGTGCTGGGGCCTGGGTCACTGAACGGGGGTGGGTTCTGGGGGCATGGGTCTCTAGACGATGGTAGGTGCCGGGGGGCCTGGGCCTGGGTAGGTTCCGGGGTCCAGGGCCTCTGGACAGGGGCAGGTACTGGGGGGCCTGGGTCTCTGAACGGGGTAGGTGCCAGGGGGCCTGGGTCTCTGGACGGGGGTAGGTGCCGGGGGTCCTGGGTCTCTGGACGGGGGTAGGTGCCGGGAGACCTGGGTAGGTGCCAGGGTCCAGGGCCTCTGGACAGGGGCAGGTGCCGGGGTCCTGGGTCTATGGACGGGACACGTGCCAGAGGCCTGGGTCTCTGGACAGGGGTATGTACAGTCCCGGGGGGCCTGGGACTGGCTAGGTGCCGGGGGTCCTGGGCCTCTCGACAGGGGCAGGTGCCGGGGGTTTGGGTCTCTCGACAGGGGCAGAGACTGGCTGAGCCGAAACTCTTTTGTAAGATCCCATTTATCAATTTTGGCTTTTGTTGCAATGGCTTTTGCTGTTTTAGTCATGAAGTCTTTGCCCTTGCCTACGTCCTGGATGAGATTGCTTAGGTTTTCTTCTAGGGTATTTATAGTTTTAGTTTTTTTTTTTTTTTTTTTTTTTGAAATTAAACTTTTTATTTGCAATTTTCTAGTGCTGGCAGACACTGGCTTTTTATTTTTAGGCTAATAAAACAGGCATATTCTTTGTGGCCCATACTTGTGCAGCAGTTTTAGTTTTTATGTTTGCGTCTTTAATCCATCTTAATTTTTGTGTAAGATGTAAGGAATGGGTCTAGTTTCTGTTTTCTGCATATGGCTAGCCAGTTTTCCCAGCACCATTTATTAAATTGGGAACCCTTTCCCCATTGCTTGTTCTTGACAGATTTGTGGAAGATCAGATGGTTGTGGACGCGTGGTGTTATTTCTGAGGTCTCTGTTCTGTTCCTTTGGTCTACATATTTAGTTCGTACCGGTACCATGCTGTTTTGGTTACTGTGTCTCTTTAGAACAGTCTCAAGTCAGGTAGTGTGATCCCTCCAGCTTTGTTCTTTTGACTTAGGATTGTCTTGGCTATACGGGCTCTTTTTTGGTTTCACATGAAATTTAAAGTAGTTGTTTCTGGTTTTGTGAAGAAAATCAGTGGTAGCTTGAGGGGAATAGCATTGAATTTACAAATTACTTTGGGCAGTATGGCCATTTTCACGATAATGATTCTTTCGACCCACGAGCGTGGAATGTTTTTCCATTTGTTTGTGTCCTCTCTTATTTCTTTGAGCGGTAGCTTGTAGTTCTCCTTGAAGAGGTCCTTCACTTCCCTTGTAAGTTGTCTTCCTAGGTAATTTATTTTCTTTGTAACAATTGTGAATGGGAGGAGTTCACTCAAGGTTTGGCTCTCTGCTTGCCTGAGATGATGGGGTTTTGTAAATATACACTCATGTTGTCTGCAAACAGAGACAATTTGATGTCCTCTCTTCCTGTTTGAATACACTTTGTTTCTTTTTTTTTGCTTGATTTCTCTGGCCAGAGCTTCCAATACTATGTTGAATAGGAGTGGTGAAAGCCGGCATCCTTGTCTTGTGCTGGATTTAAAGGGAATGATTCCAGCTTTTGCCCATTCATTATGGTACTGGCTATGGGTTTGTCATTAATAGCTCTTACTATTTAGAGATAGTTCTGTCAACACCTAGTTTATGGAGAGTTTTTAGCATGAAAGGGTGTTGAATTTTATCAAAGACCTTTTCTGCATCTATTGAGATAATCATGTGTGTTTTTTTTTTTGGTCATTGGCCAGGGATATGTGCTGGGGGCCTGGTTCTCTGCACAGGTTAGGTGCCGGGATCCAGGGCATCTTGACAGGGCTAGGTGCCGGGAGTCCAGGGTCTCTGGACAGAGGTAGTTGCTGGGGCCCTGGGCCTGGGTAGGTGCTAGGGTCCAGTGCCTCTGGACAGGGGCAGGTGCCGGAAGGCCTGGGTCGGTCTCTGGACAGGGTTAGGTGCCTGGGGGCCTGGGTCTCCGGACAGGGGTATGTGCCGGGGTCCAGGGCCTCTGGGCAGGGGTACGTACTGGGGGCCTGGTTCTCTGGACAGGGGTAGGTGCTGGGGGCCTTGGTGTCTGGACAGGGATAGGTGTACGGTCCTGGAAAGGGGTAGGTGTTAGGGGTCCTCGGCCTCTGGACAGGGGCAGGTGCAGGGGTCCAGGGCCTCTGGACAGGGGCAGGTGCCGAGGGTCTGGGCCTCTGGACAGGCGCAGGTGCCGGGGCGCATGGGTCTTTGGACAGGGGTAGGTGCCGGGGGCCTGGGTGTCTGGACAGGGTTAGGTGCCGGGGTCCTGCGTCTCTGGACGGGATAGGTGCCGGGGGCCTGTGTCTGTGGACAGGGTTAGGTGCCGGGGGTTCTGGGTGTCTTGACAGGGGTAGGTCCCGGGGGGCCTGCGTCTCTGGACAGGGGTAGGTACCGGGGGCCTGTGTCTCTGGACAGGGGTAGGTGCCGGGGTCCAGGGCCTCTGGACAGGGCTAGGTGCCGGGGGACCTGATGTCTCTGGACAGGGCTTGGTGCCGGGGGGCCTGGATCTCTGGATAGTTGTCGGTGCCGAGGGGCCTGGGACTGGGTAGGTGCCGGGGTCCAGTGCCTCTGGACAGAGGCAGGTCGTGGGGTCCAGTGGCTCTGGACAGAGGCAGGTCCTGGGGAGCCTGGGTCTCTGGACAGGGGTAGGTGTCGCAGGGCCTGCATCTCTGGAGAGGGCTAGATGTGGGGTCCTGGACCGGGGTAGGTGTTGGGGTCCTGGGCCTCTGGACAGGGGTAGGTGCCGGGGCCTCGGTCTGTGGACAGGGGTAGGTGCCGGGGGCCTGGGTCTCTGGACGGGGGTAGGTGCCGGGGCCTGGGTCTCAGGACAGGCGTAGGTGCCGGGGTCCAGGGACTCTGCACAGAGCTGGGTGCCGGGGGCCCTGGGTCTCTGGACGGGTAGGTGCCGGGGAGCCTGGGTCTCTGGACAGGTGTTGGTGCCGGGGTCCAGTGTCTCTGGACAGGGTAGGTGCCAGGCGCCTGGGTCTCTGGACAGGCGTAGGTGTCAAGATTCCTGGGTCTCTGTACGGGAGTAGGTGCCAGGGGGCCTGGGCCTGGGTAGGTGCCGGGGTCCAGGGTGTCTGGACAGGGTCAGGTGCCGGTGGGCCTTGATCTCTGGACGGGGCCAGGTGCCGGGGTCCTGGGCCTCTGAACGGGGGTATCTGCCGGAGTCCAGGGCCTCTAGACGGGGTAGGTCCCGGGGAACTGGGTTTCTGGACAGGGGTAGGTGCCCGGGATCTTGGTCCTCTGGACGGGGTAGGTGCCGGGGGCCTGGGTCTCTCGATAAGGGTAAGTGCCTGGGGGCCTGGGCCTCTGGACAGGGTTAGGTGCCAGGGACCTGGGCCTGTGTAGGTGCCGGGGTCCAGGGCCTCTGGACAGGGGCAGGGGCCGGGGGCCCTGGGTCTCTGGACAGGGGCAGGTGCGGGGGGCCTGGGTTTCTGAACGGCGGGGGTAGGTTCCGGGGTGCCTGGGTCTCTGGACAGGGATAGGTGCCGGGCTCCATGGCCTCTGGATGGGGTAGGTGCAGGGGGCCTGGGTGTCTGGACAGGTGTAGGTGCCGGGGGGCCTTGGCCTGGGTAATTGCTGGGGTCCAGGGTGTCTGGACGGGGCAGCTGTCGGGGGCCAGGGTCTCTGAACGCGGGTAGCTGCCGGGGTCCAAGGCCTCTGCACAGGGGTAGGTGCCTGGGGGCCTGGGTCTCTGGACAGGGGTATGTGCCGGGGTCCAGGGCCTCTGGGCAGGGGTAGGTGCCCTCGGAGGCCTGGGTCCCTGGACGGGGTAGGTGCTGGGGGCCTGGTTCTCTGGACAGGGGTAGGTGCTGGGGGGCCTTGGTGTCTGGACAGGGATAGGTGCGTGGTCCTGGAAAGGGGTAGGTGTTAGGGGTCCTCGGCCTCTGGACAGGGGCAGGTGCAGGGGTCCAGGGCCTCTGGACAGGGGCAGGTGCCGAGGGTCTGGGCCTCTGGACAGGCGCAGGTGCCGGGGCGCATGGGTCTTTGGACAGGGGTAGGTGCCGGGGCCTGAGTCTCTAGAAACTGGTAGGTGCCGGGGTCTGGGTCTCTGAACAGGGGTAGGTGCCAGGGCACTGGGTCTCTGGACAGGGGCAGGTGCCGAGGAGCCTGGGTCTCTGGACAGGGGCAGGTGCCGAGGTCCAGGGCCTCTGGACAGGGCTAGGTGCCGGAGGCCCTGGGTCTCTGACCCGGGGTAGGTGCCGAGGGTCCTGGGACTTAGTAGGTGCTGGGCTCTAGGGCCTCTGGACAGAGGCAGTTGCCGGGAGGCCTGTGTCTCTAGACAGGGGTAGGTGCCGGGGTCCTGGGTCTCTGGACAGGGGTAGCTGCCAGGGTCCTGGGTCTCTGGACATGGGTAGGTGCCGGGGGCCTGGGTGTCTGGACAGGGTTAGGTGCCGGGGTCCTGCGTCTCTGGACGGGATAGGTGCCAGGGGCCTGTGTCTGTGGACAGGGTTAGGTGCCGGAGGTTCTGGGTTTCTTGACAGGGGTAGGTCCCGGGGGGCCTGCGTCTCTGGACAGGGGTAGTTACTGGGGGCCTGTGTCTCTGGACAGGGATAGGTGCCGGGGTCCAGGGCCTCTGGACAGGGATAGGTGCCGGGGGACCTGGATCTCTGGATAGTTGTCGGTGCCGAGGGGCCTGGGACTGGGTAGGTGCCGGGGTCCAGTGCCTCTGGACAGGGGTATGTGCCGGGGTCCAGGGCCTCTGGGCAGGGGTAGGTGCCCAGTGGCCTGGGTCCCTGGACGGGGTAGGTGCTGGGGGCCTGGTCATCTGGACAGGGGTAGGTGCTGGGGGGCCTTGGTGTCTGGACAGGGATAGGTGCGTGGTCCTGGAAAGGGGTAGGTGTTAGGGGTCCTCCCCTCTAGACAGGGGCAGGTGCAGGGGTCCAGGGACTCTGGACAGGGGCAGGTGCCGAGGGTCTGGGCCTCTGGACAGGCGCAGGTGCCGGGGCGCATGGGTCTTTGGACAGGGGTAGGTGCCGGGGGGCCTGAGTCTCTAGAAACTGGTAGGTGCCGGGGTCTGGGTCTCTGAACAGGGGTAGGTGCCAGGCGCCTGGGTCTCTGGACAGGGGCTGGTGCCGAGGAGCCTGGGTCTCTGGACAGGGGCAGGTGCCGAGGTCCAGGGCCTCAGGTCAGGGCTAGGTGCCGGAGGCCCTGGGTCTCTGAACCCGGGTAGGTGCCGAGGGGCCTGGGACTTAGTAGGTGCTGGGCTCTAGGGCCTCTGGACCGAGGCAGTTGCCGCGGGGCCTGTGTCTCTAGACAGGGGTAGGTGCCGGCGTCCTGGGTCTCTGGACAGGGTTAGGCGCCGGTATCCTGGGTCTCTGGAAAGGGTAGGTGCTGGGGGTTGGGTCTCTGGACAGGGGAAGGTGTTTGGGGATATTGGTCTCTGGACAGGGGAAGGTGCGGGGTCCTGGGTCTCTCGAAAGAGGCAGGTGCCGGGTGTTTGGGTCTCTGGACAGGTTCAGGTGCCGAGGGGCCTTGGCCTGGGTAGGTGCCGGGGTCCAGGGCCTCTGAACAGGGAAAGGTGCCGGGGGTTTAGGTCTCTGGAGAGGGGCAGGTGCCAGGGGCCTGGGTCTCTGGACAGGGGTAGGTGCTGGGGGGCCTGGGTCTCTACACAGGGGTATGTGCCTAGGTGCTTGGGTCTCTGGACAGGTGCAGGGACCGGGGGGCCTGGGTATCTGGACATGTTCAGGTGCCGGGGTCCTGAGTCTCTGGACAGCTGTAGGTGCCGGGGGGCCTTGGTCTCTGGACAGGGACAGGTGCCGGGGAGCCTGGGTCCCTTGACAGGGGCAGGTGCCGGGGTCCAGGGCCTCTGGACAGGGCTAGGTGCCGGGGTGCCTGAGTCTCTGGACAGGGGTAGGTGCCGGGGGGCCTGGGTCTCTGGACAGGGGTAGGTGCCGGGGGTCCTGGGTCTCTGGACGTGGTAAGTGCCATGGGCCTGGGTCTCTGGACAGGGGTAGGTGTCAGGAGTCCTCGGTCTCTGGACGGGGTAAGTGTCGTGGGCCTGGGTCCCTGGATAGGGGTAGGTGCCAGGGAGCCTGGTTCTCTGGACAGGGATAGGTGCCGGGGGGCCTGGGCCTGTGTAGGTGCCGGGGTCCAGGGCCTCTGGATAGGGGCAGGTGCCAGGGGGCCTTGGTCTCTGGACAGGGGTAGGTGCCGGGGGGCCTGGGCCTGGGTACGTGTCGCGGTCCAGGGTGTCTGGACAGGGGCATGTGCCGGGGGGCCTGGGTCTGTGGACAGGGGTAGGTTCCGGGGGGCCTGGGTCTCTGGACAGAGGCAGGTGCCGGGGGGCCTGAGTCTCTTGACACGGGTACGTGCCGGGGGTCTTTGGTCTCCGGACAGGGGTAGGTGCCGGGGGGCCGGGGTCCTGCGTCTCTGGACGGGATAGGTGCCGGGGGCCTGTGTCTGTGGGCAGGGTTAGGTGCCGGGGGTTCTGGGTTTCTTGACAGGGGTAGGTCCCGGGGGTCCTGCGTCTCTGGACAGGGGTAGGTACCGGGGGCCTGTGTCTCTGGACAGGGGTAGGTGCTGATGTCCAGGGCCTCTGGACAGGGCTAGGTGCCGGGGGACCTGATGTCTCTGGACAGGGCTTGGTGCCGGGGGGCCTGGATCTCTGGATAGTTGTCGGTGCCGAGGGCCCTGGGACTGGGTAGGTGCCGGGGTCCAGTGCCTCTGGACAGAGGCAGGTCATGGGGTCCAGTGGCTCTGGACAGAGGCAGGTCCTGGGGAGCCTGGGTCTCTGGACAGGGGTAGGTGTCACGGGGCCTGCATCTCTGGACAGGGCTAGATGTGGGGTCCTGGACCGGGGTAGGTGTTGGGGTCCTGGGCCTCTGGACAGGGGTAGGTGCCGGGGCCTGGGTCTGTGGACAGGGGTAGGTGCCGGGGTCCTGGGTCTCTGGACGGGGGTAGGTGCCGGGGCCTGGGTCTCAGGACAGGGGTAGGTGCCGGGGTCCAGGGACTCTGCACAGAGCTGGGTGCCGGGGGCCCTGGGTCTCTGGACGGGTAGGTGCCGGGGAGCCTGGGTCTCTGGACAGGTGTTGGTGCCGGGGTCCAGTGTCTCTGGACAGGGTAGGTGCCAGGGGCCTGGGTCTCTGGACAGCCGTAGGTGTCAAGAGTCCTGGGTCTCTGTACGGGAGTAGGTGCCAGGGGGCCTGGGCCTGGGTAGGTGCCGGGGTCCAGGGTGTCTGGACAGGGTCAGGTGCCGGTGGGCCTTGATCTCTGGACGGGGCCAGGTGCCGGGGTCCTGGGCCTCTGAACGGGGGTATCTGCCGGAGTCCAGGCCCTCTAGACGGGGTAGGTCCCGGGGGACTGGGTTTCTGGACAGGGGTAGGTGCCAGGGGTCTTGGTCCTCTGGACGGGGTAGGTGCCGGGGGCCTGGGTCTCTCGACAAGAGTAAGTGCCTGGGGGCCTGGGCCTCTGGACAGGGGTAGGTGCCAGGGGGCCTGGGCCTGGGTAGGTGCCGGGGTCCAGGGCATCTGGATAGGGGCAGGGGCTGGGGGCCCTGGGTCTCCGGACAGGGGCAGGTGCGGGGGGCCTGGGTTTCTGAACGACGGGGGTAGGTTCCGGGGTGCCTGGGTCTCTGGACAGGGATAGGTGCCGGGCTCCATGGCCTCTGGATGGGGTAGGTGCAGGGGGCCTGGGTGTCTGGACAGGTGTAGGTGCCGGGGAGCCTTGGCCTGGGTAATTGCTGGGGTCCAGGGTGTCTGGACGGGGCAGCTGTCGGGGTCCAGGGTCTCTGAACGTGGATAGCTGCCGGGGTCCAGGGCCTCTGCACAGGGGTAGGTGCCTGGGGGCCTGGGTCTCTTGACAGGGGTATGTGCCGGGGTCCAGGGACTCTGCACAGAGCTGGGTCCCGGGGGCCCTGGGTCTCTGGGCAGGGGTAGGTGCCGGGGAGCCTGGGTCTCTGGACAGGTGTTGGTGCCGGGGTCCAGGGTCTCTGGACAGGGGTAGGCGCCGGTATCTTGGGTCTCTGGAAAGGGTAGGTGCTGGGGGTTGGGTCTCTGGACAGGGATAGGTGTTTGGGGATTTTGGTCTCTGGACAGGGGAAGGTGCGGGGTCCTGGGTCTCTCGAAAGAGGCAGGTGCCGGGTGTTTGCGTCTCTGGACAGGGTCAGGTGCCGAGGGGCCTTGGCCTGGGTAGGTGCCGGGGTCCAGGGCCTCTGAACAGGGGCAGGTGCCGGGGGTTTAGGTCTCTGGAGAGGGGCAGGTGCCAGGGGCCTGGGTCTCCGGACAGGGGTAGGTGCTGGCGGGCCTGGGTCACTACACAGGGCTAGGTGCCTAGGTGCTTGGGTCTCTGGACAGGTGCAGGGACCGGGGGGCCTGGGTATCTGGAAAGGGGCAGGTGCCGGGGTTCAGGGCATCTGGACATGTTCAGGTGCCGGGGTCCTGAGTCTCTGGACAGCTGTAGGTGCCGAGGGGCCTTGGTCTCTGGACAGGGTCAGGTGCCGAGGGGCCTTATCCTGGGTAGGTGCCGGTGTCCAGGGCCTCTGAACAGGGGCAGGTGCCGGGGGTTTAGGTCTCTGGAGAGGGGCAGGTGCCAGGGGCCTGGGTCTCTGGACAGGGGTAGGTGCTGGGGGGCCTGGGTCTCTACACAGGGGTAGGTGCCTAGGTGCTTGGGTCTCTGTACAGGTGCAGGGACCGGGGGGCGTGGGTATCTGGACATGTTCAGGTGCCAGGTTCCTGAGTCTCTGGACAGCTGTAGGTGCCGGGGGGCCTTGGTCTCTGGACAGGGGCAGGTGCCGGGGAGCCTGGGTCCCTTGACAGGGGCGGGTGCCGGGGTCCAGGGCCTCTGGACAGGACTAGGTGCCGGGGTTCCTGAGTCTCTGGACAGGGGTGGGTGCCGGGGGGCCTGGGTCTCTGGACAGGGGTAGGTGCCGGGGGTCCTCGGTATCTGGATGTGGTAAGTGCCATGGGCCTGGGTCTCTGGACAGGGGTAGGTGTCAGGAGTCCTCGGTCTCTGGACGGGGTAAGTGTTGTGGGCCTGGGTCCCTGGATAGGGGAAGGTGCCAGGGAGCCTGGTTCTCTGGACAGGGATAGGTGCCGGGGTCCAGGGCCTCTGGATAGGGGCAGGTGCCAGGGGGCCTTGGTCTCTGGACAGGGGTAGGTGCCGGGGGGCCTGGGCCTGGGTACGTGTCGCGGTCCAGGGTCTCTGGACAGGGGCATGTGCCGGGGGGCCTGGGTCTGTGGACAGGAGTAGGTTCCGGGGGACCTGGGTCTCTGGACAGAGGCAGGTGCCCGGGGGCCTGAGTCTCTTGACACGGGAACGTGCCGGGGGTCTTTGGTCTCTGGACAGGGGTAGGTGCCGCGGGGCCGGGGTCTCTGGACAGGGGTAGGTGCCGGGGGGCCTGGGTCTCTGGACGGCGACTTTTGCCGGGGGACCTGTGTCTCTGGACAAGGGTAGCTGCTGGGGGCGGGTGTCTCTGGGCAGGTGTAGGTGCCAGGGGTCCTGAGTCTCTGGACAGGGGACTTGCCAGGGGCCCGGGTCTCAGGACAGGTGTAGGTGCCGGGGTCCTGAGTCTCTGGACAGGGTTAAGTGCCGGAGGCCTGGGTCTCTGGACAGGTGTAGGTGCCGGGAAGCCTTGGTCTTTGGATAGGGGTAGGTGCTGGGGAGCCTGGGTCTCTGGAAGGGGCAGGTGCCTTGGTCTCTGTATAGGGGTAGGTGCTGGGGAGCCTGGGTCTCTGGAAGGGGCAGGTGCCGGGGGCCTAGGTCTCTGAACGGTGGTTGGTGCCAGGGGGCCTGGGTCTCTGGACGGGTAGGTGCCAGGGGTCCTTGGTCTCTGGACGGGGGCAGGTGCCAGGGGGCCTGGGCCTCGGTAGGTGCCGGGTTCCAGGGCCTCTGGACAGGGAAAGGTGCTGGGGGGACTGGGTCTCTGGACAGGGGCTGGTGCCGGGGGCCTGGGTCTCTGAACGGGGATAGGTGCCGGGATCCAGGGCCTCTGGACAGAGGTAGGTGACGGGGTCCTGGGTCTCCGGACAGGGTAGGGGCTGGGGGCCTGGTTCTCTGGAAAGGGTTAGGTGTCGGGGTCCTGGGTCGCTGAACAGGGGTAGGTGCGGGGTCCTGAACAGGGGTAGGTGTTCCGGTCCTGTGCCTCTGGACAGGGGTAGGTATTGGGGGACCTGGGTCTTTAGACAAGGGTAGGTGTGGGGTCCTGGGCCTCTGGACAGGGGCAGGTGCCGGGTTCCAGGGCCTCTCGACAGGGGCACGTGCCGTGGGGCCTGGGTCTCTGAACAGGGGTAGGTGCCGGGGGCCTGGGTCTCTGGACAGGGGCTGGTGCCGGGGGCCTGGGTCTCTCAACGGGGGTAGGTGCCTGCGGCCTGGGTCTCTGGACAGGGACAGGTGCCTGGGGGCCTGGGACTCGACATGGGTAGGTCCCGGGATCCAGGGCCTCTGGATACGGGCAGGTTCCGGGGGTCCTGGGTCTCTTGACAGGGGCAAATGCAGGGGCGCCTGGGTCTCTGGACAGGGATAAGTGCTGGCTGGCCTGGGTCTGGGGACAGGGGTAGGTTCCCGGGGGGCCCGGGTCTCTGGACAGGGGTACGTGCCGGGGTCTAGGGCCTCTGCACAGGGCTAGGTGCCGGGGTGCCTTAGTCTCTGGACAGGGGTAGGTGCCGGGGGGCCTGGGTCTCTGGACAGGGGTAGGTGCCAGGGGTCCTCGGTCTCTGGACGTGGTAAGTGCCATGGGCTTGGGTCTCTGGACACGGGTAGGTGTCGGGGTCCTGAGTCTCTGGACAGAGGTAAGTGCCGGAGGCCTGAGTCTCTGGACAGGGCTAAGTGCCGGAGGCCTGGGTCTCTGGACAGGTGTAGGTGCCGGGACGCCTTGGTCTTTGGATAGGGTTAGGTGCTGCGGGGCCTGGGTCTCTGGAAGGGGCAGGTGCCTTGGTCTCTGTATAGGGGTAGGTGCTGGGGGGCCTGGGTCTCTGGAAGGGGCAGGTGCCGGGGGCCTAGGTCTCTGAACGGTGGTTGGTGCCAGGGGGCCTGGGTCTCTGGACGGGTAGGTGCCAGGGGTCCTTGGTCTCTGGACGGGGGCAGGTGCCAGGGGGCCTGGGCCTCGGTAGGTGCCGGGTTCCAGGGCCTCTGGACAGGGAAAGGTGCTGGGGGGACTGGGTCTCTGGACAGGGGCTGGAGCCGGGGGCCTGGGTCTCTGAACGGCGATAGGTGCCGGCATCCAGGGCCTCTGGACAGAGGTAGGTGACGGGGGCCTGGGTCTCCGGACAGGGTAGGGGCTGGGGGCCTGGTTCTCTGGAAAGGGTTAGGTGTCGGGGTCCTGGGTCGCTGAACAGGGGTAAGTGTGGGGTCCTCAACAGGGGTAGGTGTTGCGGTCCTGTGCCTCTGGACAGGGGTAGGTATTGGGGGACCTGGGTCTTTAGACAAGGGTAGGTGTGGGGTCCTGGGCCTCTGGACAGGGGCAGGTGCCGGGTTCCAGGGCCTCTCGACAGGGGCACGTGCCGTGGGGCCTGGGTCTCTGAACAGGGGTAGGTGCCGGGGGCCTGGGTCTCTGGACAGGGGCTGGTGCCGGGGGCCTGGGTCTCTCAACGGGGGTAGGTGCCTGCGGCCTGGGTCTCTGGACAGGGACAGATGCCTGGGGGCCTGGGACTCGACATGGGTAGGTCCCGGGTTCCAGGGCCTCTGGATACGGGCAGGTTCTGGGGGGCCTGGGTCTCTTGACAGGGGCAAATGCAGGGGCGCCTGGGTCTCTGGACAGGGATAAGTGCTGGCTGGCCTGGGTCTGGGTACAGGGGTAGGTTCCCGGGGGGCCCGGGTCTCTGGACAGGGATACGTGCCGGGGTCTAGGGCCTCTGCACAGGGCTAGGTGCCGGGATGCCTGAGTCTCTGGACAGGGGTAGGTGCCGGGGGGCCTGGGTCTCTGGACAGGGGTAGGTGCCAGGGGTCCTCGGTCTCTGGACGTGGTAAGTGCCATGGGCCTGGGTCTCTGGACAGGGGTAGGTGTCGGGGTCCTGAGTCTCTGGACAGGGGTAAGTGCCGGAGGCCTGGGTCTCTGGACAGGTGTAGGTGCCGGGACGCCTTGGTCTTTGGATAGGGGTAGGTGCTGCGGCGCCTGGGTCTCTGGAAGGGGCAGGTGCCTTGGTCTCTGTATAGGGGTAGGTGCTGGGGGGCCTGGGTCTCTGGAAGGGGCAGGTGCCGGGGGCCTAGGTCTCTGAACGGTGGTTGGTGCCAGGTGGCCTGTGTCTCTGGACGGGTAGGTGCCAGGGGTCCTTGGTCTCTGGACGGGGGCAGGTGCCAGGGGGCCTGGGCCTCGGTAGGTGCCGGGTTCCAGGGCCTCTGGACAGGGAAAGGTGCTGGGGGGACTGGGTCTCTGGACAGGGGCTGGTGCCGGGGGCCTGGGTCTCTGAACGGGGATAGGTGCCGGGATCCAGGGCCTCTGGACAGAGGTAGGTGACGGGGGCCTGGGTTTCCGGACAGGGTAGGGGCTGGGGGCCTGGTTCTCTGGAAAGGGTTAGGTGTCGGGGTCCTGGGTCGCTGAACAGGGGTAGGTGCGGGGTCCTGAACAGGGGTAGGTGTTGCGGTCCTGTGCCTCTGGACAGGGGTAGGTATTGGGGGACCTGGGTCTTTAGACAAGGGTAGGTGTGGGGTCCTGGGCCTCTGGACAGGGGCAGGTGCCGGGTTCCAGGGCCTCTCGACAGGGGCACGTGCCGTGGGGCCTGGGTCTCTGAACAGGGGTAGGTGCCGGGGGCCTGGGTCTCTGGACAGGCGTAGGTGCCTGGGGGCCTGGGTCTCTGGACATGGGTAGGTGCGGGGTGCTGGACAGGGGTTGGTGTTGGGGGACCTCGGCCTCTGTACAGGGGTAGGTGTTGGGGGACCTTGGTCTCTGGACAGGGGTAGGTGCGGGGTCCTGGGCTTCTGGACAGAGGCACCTGCCGGGGGTTGGGGTCTTTCGACAGGGGCAGATGCCGAGGGGCCTAGGCCTTGTTAGGTGCCGGAGTCCAGGGCCTCTGAACAGGGGCAGGTGCCGGGGTTTATGTCTCTGTACAGGGGCAGGTGCTGGGGGCCTGGGTCTGTGGACAGGGGAAGGTGCCGGGGGGGCTGTGTGTCTGGACAGTGGTAGGTTTCGGAGGGGCTGGGTGTCTGGATAGTGGTAGGTGCCGGGGGGCCTGGGTCTCTGGACAGGGGTAGGTGCCGGGGGGCCTGGGTCTCTGCACAGGGGTATGTGCCGGGGGGCCCGGGTCTCTGCACAGGGATAGGTGCCGGGGGGCCCGGGTCTCTTGACAGGTACAGGGGCCGGGGGGCCTGGGTATCCGGACAGGGGTACCCTGGCCAGGGTCCAGTGCATCTGGATATTTTCAGGTGCCGCGGGTATGGGTCTTTTCACACGGGCAGATGCGGGGGCGCCTATGTCTCTAGACAGAGGTAGGTGCCGGAGGGCCTGGGTCTCTGGACAGGGGTAGATGCCGGCGGGCCTGGGTCTCTGGAAAGGTGTAGGTGCCGGGGGTCCTGAATCTCTGGACAGGGGTAGGTGCCCGGAGCCTGGGTCTCTGGACAGGGGTAGGTGCCGGGGGGCCTGGGTCCGTTTCGGAGACTAGGAACCCGCCCGCACGTACCGGGCTCGAGACCCGGCAAAGGGCGCGAGGCGAGGCGGACCCGCCCCACCGGAAGCTCCGCCACCTGGCAGGGTGCCGAGGGCTGAACCCGATCGCGGCGGAACCCGGTAGTACTGCGCGAGCCGGAAATCGGTCCGCCGCGTTTTCCGTCCGCCGCGTTTTCCGTCCGCGGTGCGCAGTGGCAGTGTCGCGGCCGCCGGCTGGGCTTGCGCCTCTCGTCCTTTCGGGGGGTCCGGGAGCTGCGCGGGCCTCGGGGTCCAGCGGCGAGACGGTGAGCGAGGGGGTTGGGCCGGCGTCGGGCCCTCCCCGTCATCTCTAAGGGAGCGCTGCGTCGTCGACGGCCCCGGCGAGCCCGGGGCGGGACCGCGGCCTCCGCCTTTCGGGCTGCGCTGGGCGGAAGCTTAGGCTTCCCGGCACGCCGTCCCCGCCGGGGTCCGCAGCTCCGTGGCGGCGCCACACCCTTCGGCCGGCTGCGGGGTCGCCAGGGCTGTAATGGAGTGCGCGAGGACGCGCTTGGCGCGCAGCCGCCCCGAGGGAAGCCGGTTGGGAGGAGGCCCCGAAACGCTAACGTTCTGGCTGCGTTACGGTCCTGTTCTCCGGCTGTAGAGAGTGCAGGCGGTCGGGAGAAATCCATCTCTTAAGTCGTAAGGAGGAACAGCGTTCATTTTCTTACTGCCAGTGGAGGTTTTTCATGAATTTACCAACTCAGTCATTCGGCCATTTTTTTTTTTTTTTTTTTTAATCTTAAAGGATCACGCTTTATTTTATTTTATTTTTTTTTTTATTGCATTTTAGGTTTTGGGGTACATGTGAATAACATGCAAGGTTGTTGCACAGGTGCACACGTGGCAGTATGATTTGCTGCCTCCCTCCCCTTCACCTATATCTGGCATTTCTCCCCATGCTATCCCTCCCCAACTCCCCACCCCCCCCACTATCCCCCCTCCCCTCCAACAGACCCCCGTGTATAGTGCTCCCCTCCCTGTGTCCATGTGTTCTCCTTGTTCAACACCCGCCTATGAGTGAGAACATGTGGTGTTTGATTTTGTGTTCTTGTGTCAGTTTGCTGAGAATGATGGTTTCCAGGTTCATCCATGTCCCTACGAAGGATGTGAACTCCTCCTTTTTAATGGCTGCATAATATTCCATGGTGTATATGTGCCACATTTTTCCTGTCCAGTCTATCATCGATGGGCATTTGGGCTGGTTCCAGGTCTTTGCTATTGTAAACTGTGCTGCAATGAACATTCGTGTGCATGTGTCCTTATAGTAGAACGATTTATAATTCTTTGGATGTATGCCCAGTAATGCGATTGCTGGGTCAAATGGAATTTCTATTTCTAGGTCCTTGAGGAATTGCCACACTGTTTTCCACAGTGGTTGAACTAATTTACACTCCCACCAACAGTGTAAAAGTGTTCCTATTTCTCCACATCCTCTCCAGCATCTGTTTTCTCCAGATTTTTTAATGATCGCCATTCTAACTGGCGTGAGATGGTATCTCAATGTAGTTTTGATTTGCATTTCTCTGATGACCAGTGATGATGAGCATTTTTTCATATGTTTGTTGGCCTCATGTATGTCTTCTTTAGGATCACGCTTTAAACCTCTGTAACAAAGTAATTATTTGTAACGGTCTCTACGCCATTCTCTAACAAAAGAACCCGTTGGCT
The DNA here is from genome assembly GCF_030222135.1 of Aotus nancymaae. NCBI lineage: Eukaryota > Metazoa > Chordata > Mammalia > Primates > Aotidae > Aotus > Aotus nancymaae. The sequence continues at coordinate 94,324,079 of NW_026988450.1, forward strand.
CTCAGAAAATAATAGTCCTTTGTCTGCCTTTGGAATAGTTATCCTTATATGACTGTGTTCAAAAATTCCTTTCTTAATTTTGTAGCAGAACGTAGCTGTGATGATCTGAATTTTTGTCTTTCAGCTTGTTATGAAGACGAAGGGGAGGCTGTTTCAGAACGCCAATTAGTTTTGTACACGTAATACTTATTACCTTCTAATAATTGGATCAGAAGATGAACCCAACTAATCCTTTCAGTGGGCAGCAGCCTAGTGCTTTTTCGGCGTCTTCTGGTAGTTGCGTAACAACATTCCCATCCAAGGCGCCGTTTCGATTTGGTCAGCCTCTTTTTGGACAAAACAGTACCTTATGTGGGAAGAGCTCAGGATTTTCCCAGGTATCCAGCTTTCCAGCATCTTCTGGAGTGAGTCACTCCTCTTCAGCGCAAACATTAGGGTTCATCCAAACCTCAACTGTTGGACTCTTTTCTGGACTTGACCACACATCCACCTTTGTAGCTACCTCTGGGCCTTCAAGTTCATCTGTGCTGGGAAACCCAGGATTTAGTTTTAAATCACCCACCGGTGTTGGGGCTTTCCCAAGCACTTCTACTTTTGGACAAGAAACTGGAGAAATAGTGAGTTCTGGTTTTGGGAAAACGGAATTCGGTTTTAAACCTCTGGAAAACGCAATGTTCAAACCAATACTGGGGGCTGCTGCTGAGCCAGAGAAAACCCAGAGCCAAATTGCTTCCGGGTTTTTCACATTTTCCCACCCAATTAGTGCCCCTGGAGGCCTGACCCCTTTCTCTTTTCCTCAAGTAACAAGTAGTTCAGCTACCAATTCAAATTTTACCTTTTCAAAACCAGTTAGTAGCAATAATTCATTATCTGCTTTTACCCCTGCTTTGTCAAACCAAAATGTAGAGGAAGAGAAGAGAGGACCTAAGTCAGTGTTTGGAAGTTCTAATAATAGCTTCAGTAGCTTCCCTGTGTCGTCATCTGCAGTTTTGGGTGAACCCTTCCAGGTCAGCAAAGCAGGTGTCAGGCAGGGGTGTGAAGAAGCTGTTTCCCAGGTGGAACCACCTCCCAGCCTAATGAAAGGCCTGAAAAGGAAGAAGGACCAGGATCGCTCCCCAAGGAGACATGGCCATGAGACAGCAGAAGATTCTGATCCTCTGTCCAGGGGGGATCATCCTCCAGATAAACGACCTGTCCGCCTGAATAGACCCCGGGGAGGTACTTTGTTTGGTCGGACAATACAGGATGTTTTCAAAAGCAATAAAGAAGTAGGTCGCCTGGGCAACAAGGAGTCCAAAAAGGAAATTGGCTTTGTTGAGTCTGCAGAAAGTGACCACGTGGCTACCCAAGGAGGGAGCCAGTCTCTACTGGCACCTTCCCGGATTGCAGGTTTGAATAAAGAGGAAGAAACTGAAAGTAGAGAAAAAAAAGGAGGTGAGTTCTGAAAATGTGGAACATAGTGTAAATCCTGCTGGCAGTTTCCCAGTAAGTTTCTCTGGGTGTTAGCTTGATTTTTCAGATAAATCTCCTATAAACATTAGGGATTCTAGGCTGGGTGCGGTGGCTTATGCTTATAATCTCAGCACCTTGGGAGGCTGAGGTGGGTGGATCACAAGGTCAAGAGTTCGAGACCAGCCCGGCCAACATGGTGAAACCCCTCTTCTTCTAAAAATACCAAAATTAGCCGGATGTGGTGGCGGGCCCCTGTAATCCCAGCTACTCTGGAGGCTGAGGCAGGGAGAATCACTTGAACCCAGGAGGCAAAGGTTGCAGTGAGCCAAGATCGCACCACTGCACTCCAGCTTGGTCAACAGGGCGAGACTTTGTCTCAAAAAAAACAAAACAAAAAAACACATTAGGGATTCTACATGTCATATGGAGCAGGTCTTACACCTGTGAACATCTTTGCTTTTACACAGGTGGTGCCTCCTGTTGTTAGAAAGTGTTATATCTGATGGTTTAAGTGTCTGTTCTCTGAACCCCTAGATTCTTTAAGAGGAACTCCTGTGCGTCAGAGTAAAAGAAGCGAGAGCACAGATAGTCTTGGGGGCTTGGCTCCCTCTGAAGTCACAGCGATCCAGTGCAAGAACGTCCCTGACTACCTGAACGACAGGACCGTCCTGGAGAACCATTTTGGCAAAATTGCTAAAGTGCAGCACATCTTTACCAGGCGCAGCAAAAAGCTCGCAGTGGTGCATTTCTTTGATCATGTGAGTATTTCTGTATCGCCATTTGTTACCCTAGATTTGAGCCACGTCACTGTAAAACTTGTTTTTCTTTTTGGGGGGGCCATCATGGTCTATCAGTTATTTGTTTAATATAGGGAAATTACTCAAATATCTTATTTTTTTTTTTTTTTTGAGACGGAGTTTCGCTATTGCCTAGGCTGGAGTGTAATGGTACAATCTTGGCTCACTGAAACCACTGCCTCCCGGGTTCAAGAAATTCTCCTGCCTCAGCCTCCCGAGCAGCTGTGATTACAGGCATGCACCACCATGTCCTGCTAGTTTTGTATTTTTTTTTTAGTAGAAATGGGGTTTCTCCGTGTTGGTCAGGCTAGTCTCAGACTCTGACCTTAGGTGATCTGCCCACCTTGGCCTCCCAAAGTGCTGGGATTACGGGTGTGAGCCACCACACCCAGCCTCAAATACCTTATTCTTTTTTTGACATGGGGTCTTGCACTGTTGCCCAGGCTGGAGTGCAGTGGCAAGATCTTGGCTCACTGCACCCTCCACCTCCCAGGTTCAAGTGATTTGCCTTTCTCAGCCTCCTGAGTAGCTGGGATTACAGGCACCTGCCACCATGCCTGGCTAATTTATTTGTAGTAGAGACAGTGTTTCACTATATTGATTAGGCTAGTCTTGAACACCTGACCTTGAGATCCACTCACCTCAACCTCCCAAAGTGCTGAGGTTACAGGCGTGAGTCACCGTGTCTAGCCCCTCATTTGTTTTTAAAGTCATTTTTTGCCTGTTGCAATGTGCTCATTTTCCCAGCTGAACATTAAATAGTTGATGACCTAATATGTAAATACACTGCCTTTATAAGCAATTCATTGGTACGGACAAAGCTGAACACCCTCATCTCTCCTGTTACCCAAGAGCAGTCCAGTTACCTAGTGTGGTGTGTGTTTTTCTAGACGTTTTTATGAGTATCTACAAGGAGACTAAGAGGTGGTTGGTTTTGTGTGTTTTCTGTGATAAATGGCATCTTGTGTGTTATTCTGCAGCTCCCTTTTACGCTTCATTGTGACTTGAAAAACTTGGTTTCTGTGTATGTAATTAGCTGGTGAAAATCATCTCACTAAATGCCAGAGGCCAAGTTTGTGAGTTCTGTGAGGCAAAGTTGTTAATTTGAAAAAAAGAGCGGAGCAAATAGATGCTTGTGAGACAGATAAGGGAGACGACTGCGGCCATAGCCGAAGGCTCTGCAGGCAGCAGGTGGGGGATGGGGGTATCACTAGTGTACGGAGGACAGGGGCTCCTGGTGCCTTTGGGTGGATGTTTTGCTTACTGCGTTTGAGTTTTCAGTCTCATTTCCTTTAGTCTCCTGATGTACTCACACTTGGTGGTTGTTTTCTAGGCATCTGCAGCCCTGGCTAGAAAGAAGGGGAAAAGTTTGCATAAAGACATGGCGATCTTTTGGCACAGGAAGAAAATAAGTGAGTTTTCAATTCTCAGTTTTCAAAAAATTATTTTTGTTTATTTATTTATTAGAGACGAGATCTCACTACGTTGCCCAGGCTGATCTGGGATTACAGGCATGAGCCACTGTGTGTGGCCTGGCCCTCTCTTCGGTTTCTCTTGCTCTGTACAAACCCTTTGAGTGTGGGCCCTTTCCCCAGCCAGTGGGGGAGGCTGGCTCTACGTGGATTTGCATCTCAGTTATTCCCTTGGGCTCTTCTCTAACCTCCTGTGACAATGAAAAGAATATTACTTTCTCAAAAACAAAGTGACAAAGTCTAGTACCAGGTGATCTGTGACTGCATAAACTCTTTTCTGCCTCCTATGTCCTCAGGCCCCAATAAGAAACCCTTTTCCCTGAAGGAGAAGAAGCCTGGTGATGTTGTGGTCAGCCCGAGCCCGGAAGACACATCTTTTCAGCACTCTCCTCTTGGCAAGGCCACAGGGAGGGCTGGTGCTAGCAGCCTGCTGAATAAAAGGTGTGATGGCCCCTCCTAATGACCTTATTTGGGAAGTACCAGGAAATACTGCCCTACAGTGACACCTGAGTCGGGGCTGTGGGGTCGGGGGGTGGTGGTGAGGAAACAAGAGCCAGTTGTCAGGGATGCTTGAGGGTCGAGGGGCAGGGGTTCCTGAGCCTGCCCCTCCGGCCAGCATGGGCCGTGTGGAGGTGGGTCTGTGTGGGGCTGGTGCTCTCAGCCAGGAGAGAGAATTTTCTGACACTGGTACCTGCCAGCTGCAGAGAAGGTGGAGAGCAGTGGTACTGTCCTGTCTTGTTCTCACATGCCCTAGGGTCAAGGTTGCTGAGAAAGCCTTCCTTCGGGGCCGGCCTGGGTCAAGGTTGCTGAGAAAGCCTTCCTTCGGGGCCGGCCTGGGTCAAGGCTGCTGAGAAAGCCTTCCTTCGGGGCCGGCCTGGGTCAAGGTTGCTGAGAAAGCCTTCCTTCGGGGCCGGCTGGGTCAAGGTTGCTGAGAAAGCCTTCCTTCCGGGGGCCGGCTGGGTCAAGGTTGCTGAGAAAGCCTTCCTTCGGGGCCGGCTGGGTCAAGGTTGCTGAGAAAGCCTTCCTTCGGGGCCGGCTGGGTCAAGGTTGCTGAGAAAGCCTTCCTTCGGGGCCGGCCTGGGTCAAGGTTGCTGGGAAAGCCTTCCTTCAGGGCTGGCTGGGTCAAGGCTGCTGAGAAAGCCTTCCTTCGGGGCCGGCCTGGGTCAAGGTTGCTGAGAAAGCCTTCCTTCGGGGCCGGCCTGGGTCAGGGTTGCTGAGAAAGCCTTCCTTCGGGGCCGGCTGGGTCAAGGCTGCTGAGAAAAACCTTCCTTCGGGGCTGGCCTTTTTGTTTGTTTCCATCTTGGCATTTTCTATGGGAGAATCTCGTCACCCAGTTGCTGTAGCTGGTGAAGGCCTTTCAGCTACAGCAGCTGTTACGGGAGACCGGGGGAGGCTGCTCACTGAGGACACACAGTGCCTGCTCTGCGGAACAGACACATGCAGCCTGGCACCCTGTGGCTGCCTGCCTCACAGGGTATAGTAGCAAATCTCGCTCATCTTGTCCTGAATTCCACTGCAGTTGAGTGCAGTTCCACTTGGCATGTAAACGTATAAGCAATGACTTTTTTCCTCAAGACATCTAACTGGCTGTAATAAACCATGCATTCTTTTTTTTTTTTTGGAGATGGAGTTTCGCTCTTGTTACCCAGGCTGGAGTGCAATGGTGCGATCTCGGCTCACTGCAACCTCCGCCTCCTGGGTTCGGGCAATTCTCCTGCCTCAGCCTCCTGAGTAGCTGGGATTACAGGCATGTGCCACCGTGCCCAGCTAATTTTTTGTACCTTTAGTAGAGACAGGGTTTCACCATGTTGACCAGGATGGTTTCAATCTCTTGACCTCGTGATCCACCCGCCTCGGCCTCCCAAAGTGCTGTCTTCTTTTTTATTTTGTTAAATAGAGACGGGGTCTCTCCATGTTGGCCAGGCTGTTCTCGAACTGCTGACCTCAGGTGATCCACCTGCCTTGGCATCCCAAAGTGCTGGGATTACAGGCATGAGTCACTGTGCCCGGCCTCTTTTTTTTTTGAGATGGAGTCTTTGTTGCCCACGCTGGAGTTTGGTGGTGCGATCTTGGCTCACTGCAACCTCTGCCTCCTAGGTTCAAGAAGTTCTCCTGCCTCAGCCTCTCTAGTAGCTGGCATTACAGGTACTCCACCATGCTGGCTAATATTTTTGTATTTTTAGTAGAGACGGTTTGACTGTGTTGGCCAGGCTGGTCTTGAACTCCCGACTACAGGTGTGAGCCACCCACCTGGCCACACCATGCATTTTTAATAATCACTTCTAGCAGTTTCCAGCATGACTTTTTTCCCCCGCTAAAAATCTGTCTCCTCTAGGAAGGACAGCATAACTTTTTGCAGGTGCAGGTTATCACGGCGAAGCAGATGCTGTTGGCTGTGTTAGTTGTGTGAGCTGGCGGGTGATGTGCGCTTCCCTGGCTGCCTTGTCTGTCGGGGGAACTCTGTTCTGAAAGGCTTTTCCTTTTCACACCAGGCCTACTTTGACAGGTCTCCAGCTTAATCTGTCTTCTTACCTTTTCGTCAGTGTATTTTTCTTACTTTCCATTTTGTGATGAGCAGTTTAGTTGCTGCTTTGACATATCTTCTTTGACATTCAAGTTTAGAAAATGATAAAAACCAGAAAATGGGGAAGCTGAGAGAGGATGCTCAGTTCCTTTCAGTATGTCCTTCTGCCAAAATAAACTTCTGTTTTAAAACATGTAGGCATAATACTTATATTAAAGGTGTTTTTCATGCAAGTTTCATTTTTTTGAGATAGAAATTTGTAAGTGTTCCTTTCAGCTGTTTAAATGCGTCTATCTTGTTTTTTTTGGAGGGGTGGTAAGGATGGAGTCTTGCTCTGTTGCCCAGGCTGGAGTGCAGCAGTGCAATTCCAGCTCACTGCAGTCTCCGCCTGCCAGACTGAAGCAAGCCTCTCACCCCAGCCTCCTGAGTAGCTGGAACTATAGGCACATGCCAGATGCCTAATTTTTAAATTTTTTGTAGAGATGAGGTCTCACTATGTTGCCCAGGCTATCTTTGTTTTTCAAAAGTATGAAATATTTCAGAATCCTATTAAGGTCAGTGAATCATGTGGATAACGCTTTTGTGCGTATCCCCATCTTTATCAGGGCTCCTCATTTTAGTGGTTGTAGTTTCTCAACTTCAGAGGACCAGAAAGTCTTGAAAGATGAGGGGACGTGTTCAGAAATGAAAACCCTCTAAAGGCCTTTCCGGTACAAGGGCCCTCAATGTGGTGTTTACTTTATAGCTCTCCAGTGAAGAAGCCAAGTCTCCTCAAGGCCCACCAATTTGAGGGAGACTCTTTGGACTCAGGCTCCGAGGGCCTCGGGCCATGTGTGCCGCCCCTCAGCGCCCTGATAGGCACCGTGGCTGAGACGTCCAAGGAGAAGTACCGCCTGCTTGACCAGAGAGACAGGATCATGCGGCAAGGTATGGGGCAAGGCGGCAGAGGTTCTGGGGCCTGGTGCGGTCGTCCTCTTGGGCGCCATCAGAGCGGGAGCTGCTTCTTTCCAGTGGGCTCTGTTGCTGTTGAGTCTCAGGGCCTCTGATGTGCTGTGTCTGAGCTTCATGGTCGGCCAGTCTTCCTTGGAGTGAGTGCTCTGTGTGTGTGTACATATACGTTCAAATATGTTTGCTTATGTGTGTACAAGATAGTAGTGGGAGCAGGCAAAAGGATGGGCTCATGTCTGTAGAGGGAGCAGGTTTCTGTTTTTTTTCTTTTTTTTGAGATGAGTCTCGCTCTTGTTGCCCAGGCTGGAGTGCGATGGCGAGATCTCAGCTCACCGCAACCTCCCTTCCTGGGTTCAAGCAATTCTTCTGCCTTGGCCTCCCGAGTAGCTGGGATTACAGGCATGTGCCACCATGCCCAGCAAATTTTTTGTGTATTTAGTAGAGACAGGGTTTTACCATGTTGTCCAGGCTGGTCTGGAACTCTCGACCTCAGGTGATCCACCCGCCTCCCAAAGTGCTGGGATTATAGGTGTGAACCACCACGCCTGGCCGAGGGAGTGGGTTTCTGACGGGCAGAGGTTATGGTGGAGTGTTCCATCTCGGACAGGACATCCTTACCCTATTGGAATGTTGAACTGTGTGAATGTATTGCCTACTAAAAAGAAAGTATTCCATTAACACTGAAAATATATGCAGGGATCAAAAATAAAAGGAAAAACACAGGTACTCCTCTTTGCCAATTTTTTTGTCTTAAATTTCAGCTGGGTCGGGCGCGGTGGCTCACACCTGTAATCCCAGCACTTTGGGAGGCTGAGGCATGTGGACCACCTGAGGTCAGGAGTTCAAGACCAGCTTGGTCAACATGGCGAAAACCTCTCTACAAAAAAAAAACAAAAACAGAAATTAGCTGGGTACGGTGGTGTGCACCTGTAGTCCCAGCTCCTTAGGAGGCTGAGGCAGGAGAATTGCTTGAACCCTCGAGGCAGAGGTTACAGTGAAATGAGATTGCGCCACTGCACTCCAGTCTGGGTTACAGGGTGAGACTCTGTCTCAAAAAAAAAAAAATTCAGCTATCCCATTTTTTAAAAGCTGTGGATAATTAGAATAATCACAGTGTTTCCTTACTATTTGGTAATAAAAGCTGCCATCATACATTGTGTCACTGATATAGTGATTTTTGTATTCCAAATAAAATCATTAGGTATTAGAATTTTTCTTTTTCTTTTTTTCCTCCTGAGATGAAGTCTTGCTCTGTTGCCCTGGCTGGAGTGCAGTGGTGCATCTTGGCTCACTGCAATCTCCGTCGCCTGGGTTCAACGAATTCTCCTGCCTTAGCCTCCCAAGTAGTTGGGACTACAGGTGCATACCTCTGTACCCAGCTCATTTTTGTATTCTTAGTAGAGATGGGGTTTCACCATGTAGGCCAGGCTGGTCTCGAACTCTTAACCTCGCGATCTGCCCTCCTCGGCCTCCCAAAGTGCTGGGATTACAGTTGTGATACACCAGGTATTAGAATTTTTCTGTTTTTCTTTTTTTTTTGGGATGGAGTTTCACTCCTGTTGCCCAGGCTGGAGCGTAATGGCGTGATCTTGGCTCACCTTCACCTCTCTGGTTCAAGTGATTCTCTTGCCTCAGCCTCCCAAGTAGCTAAGTAGCTGGGATTGTAGGCATGTGTCACCATGCCTGGCTAATTTTGTATTTTTTTTTTTAACATGGAGTCTTGCTTTGCTGTTCAGGCTGAAGTGTAGTGGCGTGATCACACCTCACTGCAACCTTCCCCTCCCAGGTTCAAGCAATTCTCCTGCCTCAACCTCCTGAGTAGCTGGGATTGCAGGCGCCCACCACCATGCCTGGCTGATTTTTGTATATTTAATAGAGATGGTGTTTCACCATGTTGGCAAAGCTGGTCTCAAACTCCTGACCTCTGGTGATCCTCCTGCCTCAGCCTCCCAAAGTGCTGGAATTACAGGTGTATGCCACCGCACCGGGCCTAATTTGTAATTTTAGTAGAGACAGAGTTTCTCCATGTTGGTCAGGCTGGTCTTGAACTCCCAACCTCAGGTGATCCGTCCACTTCGGCCTCCTAAAGTGCTGGGATTATAGGCGTGAGCCACTACTGCACCAAGCCTAGGTTATAGAACTTTTCAAAATAAAAACAAGAAGTATATATTTTGAGTTGTGAAGTTGTTGCATTTCTTTTTACTTGCAAGATACATTTATAACTATTTAATTCTAAGTGTAATCGTAGCAGTTTACTTATTCAGGTAAGAACCCAGTTAACTTCTATTATATGATTTTTACATTCAAGTCATGATGAATACTGTTTCAGAGTTTTAGAGTAGTGGTATATTTGTTGTTTTTGTTTGTTTGTTTGTTTTGAGATGGAGTTTCACTCTTGTTGCCCAGGCTGGAGTGCAATGATGCAATCTCAGCTCACTGCAAACTCTGCCTCCTGTGTTCAGGTGACTCTCCTGTCTCAGCCTCCTGAGTAACTGGGATTACAGGCACCCACCACCATGCCTGGCTAATTTTTTTATTTTTTTTTAGTAGAGACGGGGTTTCCTCATGTTGACCAGGGTGGTCTTAAACTCCTGACCTCAGGTGATCTACCCACCTCAGCCTCCCAAAGTGCTGGGATTACAGGCATGAGCCACCGCACCTGGCTTTTTTTTTTTTTTTTTGAGACGGGGTTTCACCACCATGTTGGCCAGGATGGTCTCCATCTCCTGACCTCGTGATCCCCCTGCCTCGGCCTCCCAAAGTACTGGGATTATAGGCGTGAGCCACCATGCCCGGCCAATATTTGGAATATTTGCAGTTGTAATGAGTGAATCCTTCTAGTAAACATCCTGCACCATGAGAGTTTGTCATTGAGGTTATGACAGGAGTTAAAAACTCTGGCTGAAAGTGAGGCTGCGTCCCCACTTTTAGTCTGCAGTGAGGGTCTGTGACTGTTGGAGAGCGGCAGACCCAGGGGTCTTTGGGAGCTTTGATGTCCTACTCCCTGGCAGAATAGACCCTAAGTCCTCTTTCTCTGAGGCTCAGAGTCTGACAGATATTTTTGTTTTCCTTTGTAATGTGGGTGTGTTTTAAGTTTTAATTTCTTTTTATCATTATGAGAGCATACTTCTGTAGGTTCATGCTAACCGTGTGGTACGTTCTTACCTTTCACTTGACGTCATTTAGCTCGGGTGAAAAGAACCGATCTGGACAAAGCGAGGACTTTCGTTGGGACCTGCCTGGATATGTGTCCCGAGAAGGAGCGGTACATGCGGGAGACCCGAAGCCAGCTGAGCGTGTTTGAAGTGATCCCCGGGACTGACCAGGTCAGAGCCCTGCGTCTCCCCGTGGAGTGGGGGCAGGCTGTGCAGGGGAGGAGGCTTCTTTTGTAATTCTGTACATACTGGATTTAGGTGTTTGCTTGTTTTAGAGGGTATTGGGTATTTGTGCCCTTAACAATCATATTCAGCTCTTTTGCGTCGTGAGATGTTCACTCTGTATTTGGTACCTATACATGATAAGATATAGATGCAAGTTTTTTGTTGTTTTTTTTTTTTGAGACAGAGTTTCACTCTTTTTTCTTTTTTTTTTTTTTTTTAATTTTTTTTTTAGAAGGAGTTTCACTCTTATTGCCCAGGTAGGAGTGCAATGACGTGATCTCAGCTCACCACAACCTCTGCCTCCCAGGTTCAGGTGATTCTCCTGCCTCAGCCTCCTGAGTAGCTGGGATTATAGGCATGCACCACCATGCCTGCTAATATTTGTATTTTTAGTAGAAACGGGGTTTCTCCATGTTGGTCAGGCTGGTCTTGAACTTCTGACTTCAAGTGATCCACCTGTCTTGGCCTCCCAAAGTGCTGGGATTACAGACATGAGCCACCGTGCTTGACCTGATGCAAATTTTTTAAAATAGAGTTGTTTAAAATATTTATTTATTTATTTATTTGGAGACAGGATTTTATTCTTTCACCTAGGCTGGAGAGCAGTGGTGCAATCATGGCTCACTGTAGCCTCGACTTCCCAGGCTCAGGTGATCTTCCCACTCAGCTTACTGAGTAGCTGGGATTACAGGCATGGTCCACCATGCCCAGTTATTGTTTTATTTTTTTGTAGCAGTGGGGTCTCAGGGGTCTCAGCCGTGTTGCTCAGGCTGGTCTTGAACACCTAAGCTCAAGTGATCCACCTGCCTCTGCCTCCCAAAGTGCTGAAATTACAGGCGTGAGCCACCACATCTGGCTTTTTTCTTTTTACAATCATTCTTATCCTTTTCTATGCTTAAGTTTTGCACATTCAGGATTATATTCTAGATATAATTTTATGTGTCTCTTTCCCACTTAAAATTATGTCATGAACATTTTCCTTCATTATGCTGAACTAGAGCATGTAGAAATGACAGCATATTTTCTTAGTAGCTCTGTCAAAACTCTGCACTTCTACCATTAGTAGATAGGCTGTTTCTAAATTTTTAGCTCTTTTAATAATATGGTTTGGCATCTTGTGTGTCATGTTTCTCTGGTGTTTAGCTTACTTTGTTCAGATCCTGAGAATTTAATTCCTGCATTGGAGGGTTTGTCCTTTCCCGAACATTATCCGTGTAGCTTCCCCAGTTGTTTCCCCAGGAAGCTGCACCAATTTAGATCCTTTGCACTTTGTGAATTTTGCTTGTGGACTTCTCCTCCTCTTTGTGGCTGGTGGCTTTATACACCCTTCGCCCAGTGCGGTGTCCCCAGACCAGCAGCAGGTGTGGGACCCCTGCTGCAGCAGAGAGCGCGTGCTCAGGGCCTTGTCCTGCGGATGTCTCTGCGTCTCCTCTTGGCCACGTCATCAGCCTCCTTTTGAGGCGGGAGATGCAGCTCCAGGCCCCAGGTGGGCAGCTGGCCCCTGCTGCTGTGCCCTCAGCAGTCCTCACTGCCTGTCTCTGTTTCACTTCTGGTCTGTGTAGACTTCAGCTGGTGTGTGAGCAGAGCTGAGACCTGTTAAATGCTTCGAGGCCCTTCCCTGTCCCGTCTCTGCTTTGGAGCTTGCAGATGTGCCTTCACCTACATTCCTCCTGTTTGTCGTGACGCACTCGTGTCTTAACTCGTTGTGGTATTTGCCAAATCAAATTTCTCAATTTTTTTTGCCTTTGAATTTTGTCACTTTTTAACAGAAATTTTATGTTGCAAAAAATGTGTTCTCAACTATTGATCTGTGTGGGTGTGTATGTGATTTTCCCTCATTTTCAGGCATAACTGTGCCTGGCCCAAGGTGTTTCTCACGGGCAGCCCATCTCTGCTTCGTGTCCCTAGGTGGACCACGCAGCAGCCGTGAAAGAGTACAGCCGGTCCTCGGCCGATCAGGAGGAGCCTCTGCCCCACGAGCTGCGGCCCCTGGCAGTGCTCAGCAGGACTGTGGATTACCTGGTGACCCAGATCATGGACCAGAAGGAGGGCAGCCTGCGGGACTGGTATGACTTCGTGTGGAACCGCACACGTGGCATACGGAAGGTATTGGCTGCTTCCAACCTGGACGCTAAAAAATGCATGCAAATTCCAAAGTCAAACTGATAGTTATTTTTATTTTACTCAGTTACGTATTTTATCTGTTTCAAAAATATACCTTTATGGACAGGGTGCAGTGGCTCACACCTGTAATCCCAGCACTCTAGGAGGCCAAGGTTGGGTGGATCACCTGAGGTCAGAAGTTTGAGACCGGCCTGGCCAACATGGTGAATCTCAGTCTCTACTGAAAATACAAAAATTAGCTGGGTGTGGCTAGGTATGGCGGCTCATGCCTGTAATCCCAGCACTTTGGAAGGCCGTGGTGGGCAGTTCACGAGGTCAGGAGTTCGAGACCAGCCTGGCCAACACAGTGAAAACCCATCGCTACTAAAAAAATGAGCAGCTGGGATTGTGGCAGGTGCCTGCAATCCCAGCTGCTCAGGAGGCTGAGACAGGAGAATCACTTGAACCTGGGAGGTGGAGGTTGCAGTGAGCTGAGGTCGTGCCATTGTACTCCAGCCTGGATCACAGAGCTAGACTCTGTCTCAAAAAAAAAAAAAAGAAAGAAAGAAAGTAGCTGGGCATGGTGGCACACACCTATAAAGTCCTCTACTCAAGAGGCTGAGCCAGGAGAATTGCTTGAATCCGGGAGGCGGAGGTTGTGTGAGCCAAGACCGCACCACTGCACTCCAGCCTGGGTGACAGAGCGAGACCCTGTCTCAAAAAAATAAAAAAACAAGTACTTTTGTTTAAATCACTACAAAGTCCTATTAAAACGTGCATCATGGGCTTTGTTTCACATTGAAATGTGAGAAATTGAGGTCATAGCATGATCTTTCTCATAGCTGACTCTCTGCATGGGAATGTGTGTATGATCCTCCCCCTCACCTGTGGCCAGGATATCACGCAGCAGCACCTCTGCGACCCGCTGACGGTGTCCCTGATTGAGAAGTGCACCCGATTTCACATCCACTGTGCCCACTTCATGTGTGAGGAGCCCATGTCTTCCTTTGATACCAAGATCAATAATGAGAACCTGACCAAGTGCCTGCAGAGCCTGAAGGAAATGTACCAGGACCTGAGAAACAAGGGTGTCTTCTGTGCCAGCGAAGCGGAGTTCCAGGGCTACAATGTTCTGCTCAGTCTCAACAAGGGAGACATTCTAAGGTGAGTTTCCACATCCGAATTTGTCTGCAAAGGCAGGCGTTAAGCAGGAGGAGAGCTTTCAGGATTGGCAGTAGCGATAGTGCTGCGTTCTCTCTGGTAGCAGGTGTTGGGAGGATAGGAGTCTCGGTCTCGCTGTGCAGTCTGTGGAGCTGAGCTGGGGGAAGAGTGATGGGGTTGTGCACCTGACCAGCACATCTGATGTAGACCCCACACACTCGCTTCCGAGAACTGTTTCTCCTCACCAGTGAGAGACATGAGGAAGGAATCCTAGTGAGACAGGTGAGTGAACCAGGAGAGGGAGTTCTAGCTGCCCTGCAGGGTTGTTAGCAGCTCCCTTTTTCCAGATAGTTTTGTCAAAGATCCAAATGAGAGGAAAAAAATTGTGTGAAACAAAAATGCTAAGAATGGGGTAGTAAGAATGAATGAATTTAAAACCCTGGTCTGATCTGACATTGAGAGGTCTGGCAAGCTCTCTGGCCCCTGCTTGTGGTGGTGGTTTTATTTATTTTTATTTTTTTTGAGATGGAGTCTCGTTCTGTAGCCCAGGCTAGAGTGCAGTGGTGCGATCTTGGCTCACTGCAACCTCCACCTCCCGGGTCCCGGTTCAAGCAATTCTCCTGCCTCAGCCTTCCGAGTAGCTGGGATTACAGGCACGAGTCACCATGCCCAGCTAATTTTTGTATTTTGTAGTAGAGACGGGGTTTCACCATGTTGGCCAGGCTGGTCTTGAACTCCTGACCTTGTGATCTGCCCGCTCAGTCTCCCAAAGTGCTAGGATGACAGCCATGAGCCACCGTGTCCAGCAGTGGTGTTGTTGAGCTGGACTTCATGGTGGGCAGTGTCCCCTTCAGTTCTAAAATTCCCCTATTGATGCTGAAACTCATTTTTTTAGCTTTGTATTTTCTTCAAGAACTGTGTGGAAGAATATCTAGATGTGTGAATGATTTTAAATTTTTATTTTATTTTTGACACTGAGTCCTGCGCTGTTACCCAGGCTGGATTTCGGCTCACTGCAACCTCTGCCTCCCAGGTTCAAGTGATTCTCCTGCCTCAGCCTTCTGAGTAGCTGGGATTACAGGTGCACACCACCATGCCTGGCTAACTTTTTGGTATTTTTAGTAGAGATGGGGTTTTGCCATGTTGGCCAGGATGGTCTGGAACTCCTGACCTCAGGTGATCCATCCACCTCAGCCTCCCAAAGTGTTAGGATTACAGGCATGTGCCACCGCGCCCTGCCAATTTTAAATGTTAAAATTAAGCCTGGTATAGCCTGGGCAACATAGTGAGACCCTACTCTACAAAACCCCTGTAGTTCCAGCTACTGGAGAGGCTGAGGTGAGAGGACCCCTTGAACCCAGGAGGTCAAGGCTACAATGAGCTGTGATCATGCCACTGCACTCCAGTGTGGGTGACAAAGCAAGACCCTATCTCAAAAAAAAAAAAAAAAAAAAGACCAGGTGTGGTGGCCCATGGCCTCATAGTACTTTGGGAGGCTGAGATCAGAGGATCGCTTAAGGCCAGGAGGTTGAGGCTGTAGTGAGCCGTGATTGTGCCACTGCACTGCAGCCTGGGTGATAGAGCAAGACTCTGTTTCCAAAAAAAAAAACAAAAAGTAAAATTAAGCCATGTAGATAAACTGGTTATGGAGAATGGCTGTATTGTCTTTTTATTTGTGATAAGCATTTGTTTCCCATCATGAATAATTCAGTCAAAATCAATTCATTTCTGAACAAAGAGTTAAGTTTTCTGTTTTCTTAGACTTTACCGTCCAGCACAGCTGGCAGTCGGCATTACTTTAAAGTAACTTTTTGGTAACTGATGGCTAAACTGCTTCTTGAATTTGTTTATTCTGTTCATTATATTTTTGAAAGAGACCTTTGTCTATCAAACCAGCTCAAGCATGGTAGCTTTGAAGTTAGTAAACTATGAATTTAGTGGCATGTTTCACCAGCAAGACCCTCCTTCTCAGTGTGGTTGAAATCTAATATCGTTATTATTTGAGACAGGATCTTGCTCTGTCACCCAGGATGGAGTATAGTGATGTGATCTTAGCTCACTGCAGCCTCAACCTCCTGGGCTCAAACGATGCTCCCATCTTGGCCTCCCAGTGTTTTGGGATTACAGGCATGAGCCACAGCATCTGGCCAACGAAATCTGTTATTTATTATAGCTATCTTTATGAAAATTTTGTCTTATGAAAAACAACATTCCAACCCCTTTTCTCTCCTTTAATTGACAGAGAAGTACAACAGTTCCATCCTGCTGTTAGAAACTCCTCCGAGGTGAAATTTGCTGTTCAGGCTTTTGCTGCGTTGAACAGTAATAATTTTGTGAGATTTTTCAAACTGGTCCAGTCAGCTTCTTACCTGAATGCTTGTCTTTTACACTGTTACTTTAATCAGGTGAGTAAATGAGCTGTGCTTGCTGAGTTGGTAGAAAGCAGGTTGTTCCTGTGCTATTCGAACACTTCTCTTCCAAGCTTTTCCAAGCAGGTCTCAGGCTGAGGCTGTGTCGTCCTTGGGGCAGCCCCACGGAGGAGTTTCTAGTGTTGCCCTGTTTAATAGAGTTAGCACCATTGGACACCATCCGGAAAGGCTGTGCAATGGAAAATACTGTTTTATGGTTCAGATAAGAAAAATCTCTTTACAGCCTGGCTTGGTGGCTCATGCCTGTATAATCCCAGCACTTCGGGAGGTCAAGGCAGGCAGATCACAAGGTCAGGAATTCAAGACCATCCTGGCCAATATGGTGAAACCCTGTCTCTACTAAAAATACAAAAATCAGCTGAGTGTGGTGGCAGGTGCCCATAGTCCCAGCTACTCGGGAGGCTGAGGCAGGAGAATTGCTTGAACCCGGGAGGCGGAGGTTGCACTGAGCCAAGATCGCATCACTGCATTCTAACTTGGATGACAGAGCCAGACTGTCTAAAAAAAAAAAAAAAAGTCTCTTTAGAACACAATTTGAATTCAGCACTATCATCATCCATGAAAACTAACTAAAAAGCGGAAATGTCATATCTACGCACAAAATCCCTGACTTTGAAGTTCTTCATGTTTTAAATCTAAGTTTCTGGAGTAAGGCCGATGGTGCTAAGTTTATTTTAGTTGGTGCCTCAGTGTCTGTGCTTTGCCGTGTGCTGGGGCTGCAGAGCAGTGGGAAGGCTGGTCCCTCTCCTGAGGTTTGCACAGAGGAAACTCAGTGTCTTCGGGGTTTCCACTTGGTCCTTTCGTTTCAGTTCCATGGGACTTGGGGATGAGGACAGAGCAGCCCTTGTGGCACCTGCCGTTCTGGGCCCTCCATGTATCAGTTCAGGTAGACATGACCAGGACCGCCGCCTGCCTTACAGAGGGTCACCTTGAACCCACTGCCTCACCTCGCGCACACTGTGCTGCCCACTCTGGCAGTGGGTTCAAGGAGGTGGCCTAGATCCCTTCCACAAGCCTGCAGTGGCCACTGTGTGGGGACGGTGATGCCTGGGAGACCTCAGGACCTGCCTAGGTCCATCCGTCTCTGGCTCCAGATAATTTCTTTGGTCACACATCAGGGCCTCCTGTAAATTGACTAAACACACAGTCATGTCGCAGTCAGAGAGTCTTTTGCAGGTTTGCTCCTTGTTGTCAGGTCTGCAGGTTGCCAGACAACCGAAGTTCTGGAGCAAATGAAAAGCTTTTCCTTAACTTGCCACTTGTAGTTAATACTGGCTGGGTGCTTTGGCTCACACCTGTCATCCCAGCACCTTGGGAGACTGAGGTGGGAGAATTGCTCGAGCTCAGGAATTCTGGACCAACATAGGGAGACCCCGTCTCTACTAAAAATAAAAAAAACAGCTGGGCAGGTGTGGTGGTACACTCCTGTATTCCCAGTTACTCAGGAGGCCGAGGTGGGAAGATTGCTTGAGCCTGGGAGGTTGAGACTGCGGTGAGCCAAGATCTACTGGGCAACAGAGACCCTCTCTCAAAAAAAAGATAAAATGAAACTTAAAGTTAATACTGTATATATGATGATCGTTAGTAGAATGTTGACCAATTTTAATAACTTTATTTATTTATTTATTTTGAGACAGAGTCTCACTCTGTTGCCCAGGCTGCAGTGCACTGGCACAGTCTTGGCTCGCTGCAACCTCTGCCTCCTAGGTTCAAGCGATTCTCCTGCCTCAGCCTGTCTCCCAAGTAGCTGGGATTACAGGCGTGTGCCACCATGCCAAGCTAATTTTTGTATTTTTAATAGAGACGGGGTTTTGCCATGTTGGCCAGGCTGATCTTGAACTCCTGACCTCAGTAATCTGCCCGCCTTGGCCTCCCAGAGTGCTGGGATTGCATGTGTGAACCACTGTGCCTGGCCATTTTTAATAACTTGAAACAAAAGAGATGATTCAAGTGTTTTTCTTTGGAAAAACCGTTTTCACCAGCAGTGGTGTACAGAGGCACCCGCCTGTCCCCACAGCCCCGTGCATCCCTGCTCAGAGGCTTTGTGCTTGCTGTTCCCACTGCTGTTCCCGCTCACAAAGTCGCATGGTGCTGTCAGCTCCAGCCTGAGCCCCTGTGTGTCTGAACTCAGCACCTCCCCGAGGCAAGACGGGGCCTGGCTGCTGCCCTCAGTCGGCCTCTGCCAGCGCTCCCTCTTCTCCCCGTCCGTTTGCTGCGCTAAATTGCCGTTTTGTGTATTGTCTGTGCTCGTTTTGCGTGGCATTGTTCTCTTCCCTAGCGTGTCCGCTACGTGGGGACAGGGATTTTGTATTGTTCACCGTTGTATTCTCAGCATTAAGGACAGTACCAGGCACAGGCCAAACGCTGTATTGCTTGAATTAAAGAACATTGGAAGAGGACTAACAGCTTAGTCACCAAAGCCCCAGCACCCAAGCGTAATTTTTGTTAGCATTTTTATGTTTTTCCTTTGTCGTTTTAAATTTTTATTTATTTTTTTGAGATGGAGTCTCACTCTGTCACCCAGGCTGTAGTGCAGTGGCGCCATCTCGGCTCACTGCAGCCTCCACCTCCTGGGTTGAAGTGGTTCTCCTGCCTCAGCCTCCCCAGTAGCTGGGAATATAGGCTCCCACCACCACACCCAGCTGATTTTTCTGTTGTTGGAGTAGAGACCAGGTTTCACCATGTTGGCCAGGCTTGTGTTGAGCTCCTGACCTCATGTGGTACGCCTGGTCTCCCAAAGTGCTGGGATTACAGGTGTGAGCCTCGGCACGCAGCCCCGTTGTCTTTTTTGGAGACTGGTTCTCACTCTGTCACTTAGGCTGGAGTGCAGTGGTGTGATCAGGGCTTACTGCAGCCTCGACCTCTTGGACTCAAGCCATCCTCCCACGTCAGCCTCCTTAGTTACTGGGACCACAGGTGCATGCCACCATACCCCACTAATTAAAAAAAATTATTTTTTGTGGAGAATAGGATGTAGCTATGTTGCCCAGGCTGGTCTTGAACTCCTGGGCTCAAGCGATCCTCCTACCTTGGCCTCCCAAAGTGCTGGGATTATAGGCGTGAGCCACCGCACCTGGCCTCTTTTTTTTTTTTAAGGCTTTTGTTATAATGCCATGATTCATTTCTTCCTGGCATTCCATAGTCTCCGAGGTCCTCTTCAGCACCTTCATGTCGGTGGGTGCTGCATAGCTGAATTCACCTGGCCTTGTTGGTGGAAAGTTTGTTTCATGATTTTTCTTATAAATAAAACCTTCCCAGCCTATCCTCCTCTGTGAGAGTGTTTACTTGGCATGCATTCCTGAGCATCGCCACTGAGCAGACCACCTGTGATCTCTAAGCTTGGGTCATTCTATGTTGCCAGAGCGCCTTCTGGTGGGCTGAGCCCCAGGAGGAGCCCGTGTCCCCACGCTGGCCGTTCCTGTGGTCACAGGCTGACTGCATTTGTCTGATTGGGCCTTTCTCTGAGACTGCAGTGATTGGCTGCTTCTTTCAGATCCGCAAGGATGCCCTCCGGGCGCTCAACTTCGCGTACACGGTGAGCACACGGCGATCTACCGTCTTTCCCCTGGATGGTGTGGTGCGCATGCTGCTGTTCCAAGGCTGCGAAGAGGCGACTGACTTCCTCACCTGCCACGGCCTCACCATTTCTGACGGGTGAGAGCTGAGCGTGGAACTGCGGGCCCCTCTCTCCTGTTTCCTTTCGAATTCTGATACAGGGCCGTGGGGGGCTGCCTGCCTGCCCCGCTTGGAGGAGGTGTGTTCCTCTCCCGTACAGGTGAACACACGAGGCTCAGAATAGCTGGGGGTGTTCCCAACACCCTGGCTGTCAGCCCATTGAGGGCTCAGACCAAGTTCTTTGTTGACTCGAAAATCAGTCCTTTTCATGAGTTGTCAGCGAACCTAAAGATAAAAGTTAGGGCTTCTTGTTTGCCTTGAGTGCCTTTGCCAGCTGGCGGCAGGCAACCTCTGACAGCTGGGATGGAGGCACTGCAGGCCAGGCCGGAGTCTTCTCTGCTACTGAGCAGAGTGTCTTTTAAGACCAGGATGAGACTCAGAGACCCACTGTCAGACACCGGCAGCTTACCCTCCACACCCACTGCTGGGTCCCCACCCTGCCTCCTGCACCTCCTCACCTGCCCCCGGCCTGCCTCCTCCTTCCCGGTCTGCCCTCACAAAACAGGCGGCTTTGGGTGAGCCAGCCAGGAGGCAGGAGTGAGTCA
The DNA here is from genome assembly GCF_030222135.1 of Aotus nancymaae. Lineage (NCBI taxonomy): Eukaryota > Metazoa > Chordata > Mammalia > Primates > Aotidae > Aotus > Aotus nancymaae. The sequence goes on from NW_026988450.1 coordinate 94,344,565, forward strand.
GCGCGTGTCTGTTAACTCGCTGGGCCCAGTGGTTCCGGGGACCACAGAGGCTCCAGGACGGGTGGCCGTGGGACCTGGGCCTCTGCTTTCTGTCCTTTACACATGGCTGTGGGACGCCTGACAGCTTGCAGCACTCGGCGGGGCACTGAGGGCAAAGCTGCCTTCTTCCCTGGTGACGGCCCTCTGGTGTCTTCTTGTGGTCTGGGTAGCTGTGTGGAGCTGAACCGGTCTGCTTTCCTGGAACCAGAGGGATTATCCAAGACCAGGAAGTCGGTGTTTATTACCAGGAAGCTGACGGTGTCCATTGGGGAAATTGTCAATGGAGGGCCATTGCCCCCCGTCCCTCGTCACACCCCTGTGTGCAGCTTCAACTCCCAGAACAAGTACGTTGGGGAGAGCCTGGCCACAGAGCTGCCCGTCGGCACCCAGAGACCCGGCTCGGACACAGCAGGTGAGTGAAGCCGCAGTCGTAGTGAGGGGACTAGCTGCATTTTCCTGCCAGGACGCCTCCCAGGAGCCTGAGCGTCTGTCTTGTCTTGGGCCCAGGGCTGTGGTGCTCCCTCATGCTCAGAGCTCACTGGGAGTGCACCGAGGGGCCGTGAAGCCTGGCTCCTGGCTCCCTCACCTCCTGGGGCTTGTCTTTCACCTGAAGGTGGACGTGTCCCCTGTGGTGTGTGTCCCATGTGGCTGCTCTTCAGGAGGGCAGGCCAGTTCTCAGGGTCACTGTGGGTGGCCTGGGGCTGTCCCTGCACAGACCTTGGTCTCCGTGGTGCCAGGCGCCCTGTGTCTGCAGCGCCGTTTCCTCCTGTGTGTTTCCTTCCAGGTGGAGGGAGAGGAGAGGAGTGTGGCGCAGAGCCAGATGCGCCCCTGCCCGGTCTCCCGCAGCCTCTCCCTGCCCCTGCGCCCTCGCCAGTGCCTCTGCCTCCCATCCTGGCACTGAACATGTCCGCGGCGCCAGGCCTCTTCCAGCCCCCTGTGCAGCCTGAGCTGCCGCCTCCAGAGCCCATGCCCGTGTACTCTGATGAGGTAGGGACTCTTCTAGGTCATTGTGCACTAGTGTCCTTGGTCTCCACTCCGGGGGGTGGGCTGTGGTGCCTGGTCTCCAGAGAATCCAGGGAGGGGTCTTGCTAGAGTCAGCCAGCCTCGGGTGGCAGGTCTGGGGCCCGCCATCCAGGCCCAGCCTGGAGTCCCATCTTCATCTTGGGAGCTTCCACTCAGCACTGGCCTGAGCCCCTGTGTGTCTGAACTCAGCACCTGTCTATTCCTGACAGGATCATGGGCAGCATTGTATGCCTTCATGGGCATGGCCTAGGTGTGGGTGTGCCCCCGGCGGGGGGTGGGTGTGTCCCTCATGGACATGGCTGAGGGTGGGTGTCCCCCCGATGGGTGTGGCCTGGAGTGGATGTATCTTCCTGGTAGGTGCTGCCCCGATATGCCTGGCCTGAGAGTGGGTGTGTCTTCCTGGTGGTCATGTCTGGGGGTTGTGTGTCCCCACTGTTAGGTGTGATCTTGTCCACTTCGGGTGTTACTTGGGAGTGGGTGTCCCTACTGATGGGTGTGGCCTGGGTGGGTGTGTCCCCTGTGGGCATGGCTTGGGGTGGCTGTGTCGTCTGATAGGCGTGGCCTTGGGGTGGATGTGTTTTTGTTGGTGTGTGTGGCCTGTGTGACTGTGCACCCTGATGGGCCTGGCCTGGGGTGGGTGTGCCCCTCGATGTGTGTGGCTGCAGGGTGGGCATGGCCCCTGACCAGTGCCTTACTGTGGAGTAGAGCCTGTTAACTCTATGGTTGTGGAACTGGCTTGTGCCACTCTGGCTGCTTAGGGGCAGGCACTGGGCGCCAGCCCCTCTTGGGATCGTGGAGTCCTGAGTGGGAGCATAAGAGTGGCCACAGAAGCGGAGGCTGCTCGATGTAGATTGGAGATGTCTGGGCCAGGGTGCTCTGTGGCCATTCGCTTTCCGTTTGCCAGGGGACACTTTTCCTGCAGCAGCCTAGCTGACCCTGTGTCAGGGGTCATGTGCTTTTGTCACCAGATACCTGCAGACTGTCAGTGACAACATGTTACCCAGGATTTCTGCCCTGGGTGGGACGTTCCCTTCAACCCCATGCTGGTTTCTCCACAGGACCTGGAGCAGGTGCTGGATGAGCTCATCCAGGAGGCTCTACAGGGGGACTGTGAGGAAGTCGACTCTGCAGGCGCTGCCTACGCGGCTGCTGCTCTGGGGTGAGTGGCATCTGGTGCTCCCCTCCTGCTACTCGTGGTGGGGAGCTGCGCCCAGTCCTCTAGAAGTTTCCTCTACTAAAGTTGCCTGTGTTTTGGAGTCATGATGCAATAAGTCATTGCCAAATACAGTGTCATGGAGATTTTCCGGTGGCTCATGCCTGTATTCCTAGTGCTTTGGGAGGCCGAGGCAGGTGGATCACCTGAGGTCAGGAGTTCAAGACCAGCCTGGCCAATATGGTGAAACCCCCATCTCTACTAAAAATACGAAAATTAGCCAGGCGTGGTGGTGGGCACCTGTACTCCCAGCTACTTGGGAGGCTGAGGCAGGAGAATCGCTTGAACTCAGGAGGCGGAGGGTTGCAGTGAGCCAAGATAGTGTCACTGCACTCCAGTCTGGGTGACAGAGCAAGACTCTGTCTCAAAAAAAAAAAAAAACCGGGTGTGGTGGCTCTCACCTGTAATCCCAGTACTTTGGGAGGCCAAGGTGGGAGGATCACAAGGTCAGGAGTTTGAGCCAGCCTGACCAACCTGGTGAAACCCTGTCTCTACTAAAAATAAAAAAAGTAGCCGGATGTGATGGCAGGTCCCTGTAATCCCAGCTTCTTGGGAGGCTGAAGCAGGAGAATCGCTTGAACGCAGGAGGCGGAAGTTGCCATGAGCCGAGATCGCACCATTGCACTCAAGCTTGGGCAACAGAGCGAGACTTTGTCTCAAAAAAAAAAAAATTTCCCCTCCATCTATTCTTCTCATTCAAGATGGTTTTGTTATTTGGGGTCTCCTGAGATATCTGAATTTTAGGATGAGTTTTTCTATTTCTCCAAAAAGTGCTGTTGGGATTTTGATAGAGATTGCATTGAATCTGTAGATTGTTTTGGGTAGTATTGTCATCTTTTTTTTTTCTTTTTTGAGATGGAGTCTCTCCTTGTTGCTCAGGCTGGAATGCAGTGGCTCGATCTCGGCTCACTGCAACCTCCGCCTCCTGGGTTCTATCGAGTCTCCTGCCTCAGCTTCCTGAGTAGCTAGGATTACAGATGTGTACCACCATGCCTGGCTAATTTTTTAATATTTTGTAGAGATGCCTTTTGCCATGTTGTCCAGGGTGGTCTCGAACTCCTGGCCTCAAGCGATCTGCCTGCTTCAGCCTCTTAAAGTACTGGGGTTACAGGCGTGAGCCACCACACCTGGCCAATATTGTTTTAACAATATTAAATCTTCTAATTTGAGAATATCAGATGCCTTTCCATTTATTTAGGTCATCCTTAATTTCTTTCAGGACTGTTTTATAGTTTTCACCATACAAAGTTTTTGCTTCCTTGGTTAAATTAATTAGTTTGTTTATTTTTGAGATAGAGTCTCGCTTGGCCAGGCTGGTCTGGAACTCCTGACTTCAGGTGATCCACTGCCTTGGCCTCCCAAAGTGCTGGGATTACAGGCATAAGCCACTGTGCCCGGCCAAGTTTTAAATTTTTTAGAGGCTGGGTCTCACTTTGTTGCACAGGCTGGCTTTGAACTCCTGACCTCAGCCTCTCAAAGTGTTGAGATTACAGGTGTGAGCCACTGCACCCAACATTTGTTGAAGATTTGTTTTTTTCTTTGAGATGGAGTCTTGCTCTGTTGCCCAGGCTGGAGTGCAGTGGCACAATCTTGGCTTACTGTAGCCTTCATCTCTCAGGTTCAAGTGATTCTCCTGCCTCAGCCTCCCAAGTATCTGGGATTACAGCTGCTTGCCACCAACGCCAGGCTAATGTTTGTGTTTTTAGTAGAGACAGGGTTTCACCATGTTGGCCAGGCTGAACTCCTGACCTCAGGTGATCCACCCACCTTGGCCTCCCAAAGTGCTGGGATTACAGGTGTGAGCCACCATGCTCGGCCTTGTTGAGGATTTTTATATCCATATTCGTGAGGAATATTGGTCTGTAGTTCTCCTCTTTATTCCTTTTTTTTTTTTGAGCCAGGGTCTTACTTTGTCGCCAAGGCCAGAGTGCGGAAGCACAATCACAGCTAGCTGCAGCCTTGATCTTCTAGGCGAAGCCATCCTCCCACCTCAGCCTCCCAAGTGACTAGGACCACAGGCACGTGCCACCATACCTGGCTAAGTTTTTATTTTTTTGTAGAGATGGGGTCTCCCTGTGTTGCCCAGGTTAGTCTTAAACTCCTGAGTTCAAGCAGTCCTCCCATCTCAGCCTCCCAAAATGCTGGGATTATAGGCGTGAGCCACGTGCCTGGCCAGTCTCTAGCTTTCCTCTAGTGTCTCTGGTCTGTCTTTGGTATTAGGGCAATGCTGGCCTCATAAAATGAGTTAGTAAATGTTCCCTCCCCCTCAGTTTTTGAAAGGGTTTGAGAAAGATTGGTGTTAGTTTTTCCTAAGTGTTCAATAGAATTTACCAGTGAAACCTTCTGGTCTTACACTTTGCTTTGTTTGGAAGTCTCCTTACTAGTTACAGGACTGCTGAGATTTTTCTGTTTCTTCACGAGTCTGTTTTGGTAGATGGTGTGTTTCTAACAGTGGGCTTAGTTTGTGTGCTGACAGCCAGACACGCACAGGCTGCTATCCCGTATCCAAAACGCTGGGACGACAGTGTTTTAGATCACAGATACTTTTGGATTTTGGAATATTTGTATTATATCTACTGGTTGAGTATCTCCTACCTGAAAATCTGAATTCTAAAATGATTCAATGAGCATTTCCTTTGAAAAGCATGTCATGCTGTGCTCAAAAAGTTTCAGATTTTGGAGCATTTTGGATTTCAGATTTTTGGATTAGGGATACTCAAGCTGTGTGTTTTTTTCCTTGTCAATATTAGACACTTACTGACGTGGCTTTTTTACTCTGACTTTGAATGCTACCCCCTTTGCTCTGTGTAGTGTTTCTAATGCTGCTGTGGAGGATTTGTTAACAGCTGCAACCACAGGCATTTTGAGGCACATTGCAGCTGAAGAAGTGACTAAGGAAAGGGAGCGAAGAGAGCAGGAGAGGCAGCGGGCCGAAGAGGAAAGGTCGGTGTGTCGTGTCCATGCAGCAGGACAAGAGATGTGTGTGGACCAGGAGAGGATGGACCCTGGCCGGGAAGCCCTTGCTCTTGTGCACTGTGCTGCCATTCAGCCCCTGCTGACCCTCTCAGTGCCCTCATACACTGGAGCCCAGGGAGTGGGTGGAGGTCCCCAGGCCATACCTACCTGTGAGCAGTGGCCTTCCCCAGCCAGGAAAGGCAGGGGCAGGGAGGTGGTATCGGGAGCTGGAGTTGGGGTGGCCTCCTGGCTCAGGCAGCACAGCTCCGTCCCTGTCTGCACGGCTGGGGAGTAGACCAAGCAGCGCTTATTTTTATTCTGAAACATTACCCTTGTGTATTCTCTTCCTTGTAGGTTGAAACGGGAGAGAGAGCTGGCGTTAACTGAGCTGAGCCAGGGCCTGGCTGCAGAGCTGATGGAACGGGTGATGATGGAGTTTGTGAGGGAAACGTGCTCTCATGAGTTGAAGTAAGTGAGACACTGGTGCCTTGCTGTGCCAGGAGACTGAGGCTGTGTCTCGAGCCACTGAGGATGGGCTATTGGAAATGTGCTTTCTTGTTTAAGCTTTGCTTTTGTGACCAAATGTATTTGATAGACATTCGACAAAGAGAATTTTATTACAAAAAATTCTCTTTTATACGAGGGTTACCACCACATGACCAGCGTCAGCCATCCTTAGTAGCCACTGGCATTTATCAGATATTTGACACACTTCCAGTTACAGGTGTCAGATACTGCTGATGAGAAGATTTTCTGGTCGGTTGTCTGCATGGTCATTCACAAATTCTAAGCCAGGCATCTGTAGTCCCAGCTCCTGAGACTGAGGTGTGAAGATCACTTAAGCTCGGAAGGTCCAGGTAGTGTGCAGTGATTTCACCTGCAGATGGCCACCGTGCTGCAGCCTGGGCAGCGTATTGAGACTCTGTCTCTAAAATAATTAATTAAAAGTTCTGACTCTTTTATTAAGATAAAGGTTTCTTTCTTTCTTTTTTTTTTTTCTTGAGACAGAGTCCTCACTCTGTCACAAGGCTGGAGTGCAGTGGTGTGATCTCAGCTCACTGCAACCTCTGCCTCACGGGTTCAAGCGATTCTCCTGCCTCAGCCTCCCAAATAGCTGGGACCACAGGCCCATGCCACCACGCCTGGCTAATTTTGTATTTTTAGTAGAGCTCGGGTTTCTCCATGTTGGCCAGGCTGATCTGGAACTCTCGACCTCAGGTCATCCGCCCGCCTAGGCCTCCCAAACTGCTGGGATTACAGGCGTGAGCACCGTGCCTGGCCAGCTCTTGAACTTTTAAAGCAAGCTTTCAGTGTCTGTGGGCCCTGAGTGCAGTCTTCCATGCTGATCGCCCTGTTTCTCAGGAAAGCAGTAGAGACAGACCAGAGGGTCCGCATGGCCCGTTGCTGTGAGGATGTCTGTGCCCATCTCATGGACTTGTTTCTCGTGGAGGAAATCTTCCAGACTGCAAAGGAGACACTCCAGGAGCTTCAGTGCTTCTACAAGTATCTGCAGCGGTGAGTCCTGTGTCCCTACAGGCAAAATCCACACACAGGGAAGAGTCTTTTACCAGATTCAAAATGTATGAGCCATCAATTCCTTTATTCAGTGGTGAAAGGATCAGGGAAAATGTTACAGCAATGTATACCTAAAATGGACTCTAATTGGATTATATTGGGTTTCAGAAATACTTGATTATGTGCGACACACACACACACAGAGTATAAACTAAGGTGAAAAGTCAGGAATTAGATTGGGGTGTGGTGGCTGCTCTGTATTTCAGCAGATACTTACAGGGTGCCTGCCATTTGCCCACGGCACTGGATGCTGGGAGATGGCTGTGAACAGGCCAGATCAGATGATGGCTCTGTGCACCAGCAAATGTGAATTCTCAAAACAGGAGTGGTGGGAAAAAAGCAATTAATAGGGAATATACAAATACTGTATATTCATACCAAATCGCTTAGTTTGGATTTTTATATAGTGGTATAACCCTAAAGAAAAGGAGGAAAATAATGATCATAATCTCAGCATAGTGGTTACTTTTGGGAATGGGAGGGCTGCCTCTCACGGTTACAACGTCTCAACTGGATGAAAGTGCATAGGCGCTTGGTTATTTATTAATCTTTAAACGGGGCATATCTGTGTTCCGTGTGTTGTATGATTTATTTCACAGTAAAATTTAAAATAAGTAATAGTGTCCTCGACAGTTCTAACAGTATAGAAGGGAGTATGGGGAGAAGTGAGTCTCCCTTCCACAACAGACCTCTGTCCATTGTTCGAGACAGCAGCTGCTTGTGAATCTATCCAGAGACTTTCTGTCCTTTCCTGTGGCTGTCGGCACAGGTGGCCTCCTGACCCCTGCTTTGCTCTGAGCCTTTCTGTGCTGCATCTGATAAGAGGTGGAGGACTGGCTGTAGCAGCATGTTGAGCTCTCAGCATTGCCAGTGGTGTTGAGGTCAGTGCGAGAATGTACCAGTAATGACCTTCCTCGTCCTTGGTTGATGGACTTTGATGTGGCTCTCCTTTTAGCTCTGGCAAAGAGTGTCACAGTGACTCTCCTTGTACAGACATTTCACCCGCTTGCACACAGGCATGTGTATCTAGAGATAAATTCCTGTCAGTGGCGGCTGTGGGTCAAGGGATGTATGTATATCTTTTTTTTTTGGACAAGAGTCTCCTTCTGTCACCCAGGCTGGAGTGCAGTGGTGTGGCGTGATCTCGGCTCACTTCAACCTCCACCTCTCGGGTTTAAGTGATTCTCCTGCCTTAGCCTCCTGAGTAGCTGGGACCACAGGCACCTGCCACCATAACCGTCTCATTTTTTGTATTTTAGTAGAGATATGTTTCACTGTGTTGCCCGGGTGGTCTCAGACTCTTGAGCTCAGGCATTCTGCCCACCTTGGCCTCCCAAAGTGCTAGGATTACAGGCGTGAGCCACCGAGCCCGGCCAGGCGCATGTATCTTAGATCTCTCTCTGCAGGGTGCAGCCCCACAGGGTCTTGTGGGTATTCTTTTGTGTGCAGTGACGATAGATCGTAGAAGAGAAAGACACAAGGACACAGAGATAAGAATTCAGCTGGGCCCAGGGGACCACTGCTACCAGGGGGTGGAGTCCAGCAGTGGCCCCGAATGCCTGGACTCACTGACATTTATTGTATACAAGGCAGGGGGACAGGGCCGGAGAGTGAATTATCTGACATGATTGCTAGGGGTCAAGCAAATCACTTTCTTAAAATATGGGGGGCCACATGGGCGCAGTTCAGCGGGTCACGTGGGTACAGCACAGAGGGCCCTCCCTCAGGTAGCTGCTGCAAGGAGGGGAGGCACATAGGTCAGTATCTTTCTATGCACTTATCAGAGGGATCAAAGGCTTTTAGGAGTCCTCTATTCTAAGAATTTACAAGAGAGCATCGGGTGGGAAAGTGGACCATGAAAGTGGACAAGGACAGTGACCGTCGGAGCACAGCACCACGGAGAGGGTTTAAGCCCCTGATGTCCGTGGGCAGGCTGGCTAGTGTCAGACCTTCCTTAAGAGCCGGCAGAGCAGAGTTTTCTCTGAACTCCTCAGTGAGAGGGAAAGTGCCCCTCACGGCCTGCTAAGTAACGGGCGCCTCCCCAGGCACTGGCGCTACCGCAAGGCTTTTACTCTCGCCTCCTGATCACTTCTCACAATGTCCCTTCAGTTCCTAGTTATGTTCTACCCTGTTATTTCTATAGTATAAGGCTAAAAACGGTTCTACACTGTAATACTAAAGGGAAAGTTAATAATAGAGAATAATAATGTAATAAGATTGACTATGTAGTTAATTATGTTTGATATCACTGCTATGTCTAAGTAATCATTTATGATGCTGGGACAGATGTGCCTTCAGTTTCTTGCCATGGCACCTGGGCAGCTTTCTCTGCCAAGTCGGCCTCCAAAGCGCATTCGGCGTTAGTTCTTACATCCAGTAGTTTCGTCGCTCACCACACTCATTTGATGTCATTCCTTCCCCATGCCCGAGTTGTGTTTATTTATTTATTTATTTATTTATTGTTGGCCAAGTCAGCAACATGCCTGCATTTTAACTCCAGTTTGTTTATTGGTTTGAAGACCTTGAAAACACTCAGTGATGATGTGTTCTTGTGTCCCCCAGGTGGAGGGAAGCTGTCGCAGCCCGGAAGAAACTGAGGCGCCAGATGCGGGCTTTCCCTGCCGCGCCCTGCTGCGTGGACGTGAGCGACCGGCTGAGGGCGCTGGCGCCCAGCGCAGAGTGCCCCATTGCTGAGGAGAACCTGGCCAGGGGTCTCCTGGACCTGGGCCACGCAGGGAAATTGGGCATCTCCTGCACCAGGTGAGCATCAGCCGGAGGGTCCTCCGAGAACTCAGCCAGGTGGCGTCGCCTGTCTTGGCGGCGAACCCAGCGGTGGACCCGGCCCCCTCCCCAGCTGTCTCACTGCTCTCCGCAAACATGCTGGGTCCAACTGTGGCCCAGCACAGGCGTGTGCTCTGCCGCTGGCTGTCCTGCTGCCACCCCTGTTTCCTTTAGGTCGTTGCTCACCTGTCACCTGACCACCCTGGTGAGACTGCAGCATACACCCCACCTCAGCCCCACCTGGCGGCATTTGCCCACAGTGCCAACACCTCCCACGTGCCAGGCCGGCATTTAGAGATGCTTGAAGGGCAGGATTTATTGCTGAATCTCCCACAGCCAGCACACAGCAGATACTTAATTGATATTTGTGGAATGAAGGAATCCTCTTAACCCGTTTCTTTTTCTTTTTTTTTTTTGAAATGGGGTCTTGCTCTGTCGCCCAGGCTGGAGTGCAGTGGCCGCGATACTGGCTCACTGCAACCTCCGCCTCCCGGGTTCAAGCGATTCTTCTGCCTCAGCCTCCCGAGTAGCTGGGACTATAGGTGTGCGCCACCACACCCAGTTAATTTTTTGTATTTGTAGTAGAGACCGGGTTTCACCGTGTTAGCCAGGATGGTCTCAATCTCCTGACCTCGGGATCTGCCCACCTTGGCCTCTCAAAGTCCTGGGATTACAGGCGTGAGCCACCATGCCTGGCCTGTAACTCATTTCTTTAGCAGAAAGTTTTTTTCAATCTCCTGGGTACTCCCCAGGGGACAATCACTAGCCAGTCAGTACTTTTCACTAAGCTCCTGTGGGGACCCTGTCATTCTGCCTTCCTTTGCAGGTTAAGGCGGCTCAGAAATAAAACGGCTCACCAGATGAAGGTTCAGCACTTCTACCAGCAGCTGCTGAGGTCTGTCACGCCCCACCCTTCTGTGTCGCCGGTACCCTCCCCGCCGCCGCCCCCAGTCTCCCAGTCTATCACACTGACAGCCATTCATGCCTCTGAGGTCTCTTTGCTGAGTTTCAGACATGGTTTCTAGTTAGCAGTTCAACCTCTGACCCTGATTTTTCCCCACCCTGCCCCTTCCTGCTCATAGGATGTGTGTGCTGCTCCTGCTAGGGTCTCACATAGTGGCTAACCCACGGTGGTCTTTTCCTTCCAGTGATGTGGCATGGGCGTCTCTGGACCTGCCGTCCCTTGTGGCCGAGCACCTCCCTGGGAGGCAGGAGCGTGTGTTTTGGAAGCTGGTGCTGGTGTTGCCGGATGGAGAAGAGCAGTCCCCAGGGAGTCCTGGCAGGTCAGGTTTTCCCCTGTGGGATTTCCAAGAGGTGGAGTGGACGGGGGCAGAGCTGTGGGCCAGGGCCGGGTGTTCCTTTTATGTCTGATGGGAACTCTGAAGCATAGGTTTAATGTTTTAATGCTTGGATTTACAGTCTGTTTTGCTCAGGATTTTAAGTTGAAACTTTAGATTTGATTATTTCCATTTTTATTCCATAAACTTGGTGTATTAGTCCGTTTTCACACTGCTTTAAAGAATTATCTGAGACTTGGTAATTTATAAAGAGGTTTAATTGGTTCATGGTTCCACAGGCTGTACAAGAAGCATGGTCGGGGAGGCCTCAGGAAACCCACAATCATGGTGGAAGGCGAAGGGGAAGCGGGCATGGCCTACATAGCCGGAGCAAGAGGAAGAGAGAGCACAGTGGGAGGTGCTGCGCACTTTTAAACCACTGGATCTCATGAGAACTCACTGTCATGAGAACAGGAAGGGGGAGATCCACCCCCGATACAGCACCTCCCACCAGGCCCCTCCTTCAACACTGGGGATGACAGTCCAACATGAGATGTTGGGTGGGCACACAAATCTGAACCACGTCACTTGGCAACAGTATTTAAAGCTGTGTTAAGGTATTGATAGACCTGCTTTACTTTAGACTCTTCGGTAAGATAGTTTATAGTTTGTTTACTCTAGTTTCATTTTTTTTCCCATTCAGAAGAAACTTTTGGCATTTAAATAAAAAAAATTGACACGGTCTTACTTCCTGTAACTAAAATACAGAAGTCTTTTTGAGACAGAATCTCGCTCTGTCGCCAGGCTGGAGTGCAATGACACAATCTTGGCTCGTTGCAACCTCTGCTTCCTGGGTTCAAGTGATTTTCCTGCCTCAGCCTCCCAAGCAGCTGGGATTACAGGTACATGTCACCACACCCAGCTAATTTTTTTTTTTTTTTGGTATTTTAGTAGAGATGGGGTTTCACCGTGCTGGCCAGGCTGGTCTCAATCTCCTGACCTTGTAGTCCACTCGCCTGGGCCTCCCAAAGGAGGAGTGAGCCACTGCACCTGGCCAGAAGTCTTTTTTTTTTTTTTTTCCTGGTTTTTGAGCTGGAGTCTCACTTTGTCACCCAGGCTGGAGTGCAGTGGCTCGGCTCACTGAAGCCTCTGCCTCCTGAGTTCAAGTGATTCTCCTGCATTAGTCTCTTGAGTAGCTGGGATTACAGGCGCACACCACCATGCCTGGCTAATTTTTTCGTATTTTTAGTAGAGACGAGGTTTTACCATGTTGGTCAGGTTGGTCTCGAAATCCTGACCTCGTGATCCACCCGCCTCAGCCTCCCAAAGTGCTGAGCTTACAGGTGTGAGCCGTTACTCCTGGCCAAGAAGTCATAGTTTTGAAGCAACTACAGTTTCTTTCTTCTGAGACAGGGTCTTGCTCTGTTGTCACCTAGGCTGGAGGGCACTGGTGTGATAATGACTCACTGAAGCCTCGACCTCCTGGGCTCAAATGACCTTCTCACTTTAGCCTCCTGAGTAGCTGGAACTACAGGCGTGTGCCACCATGCCTGGCTAATGGTTTTTCTTTTTTGAAAGGTGGGGTTTTCACCATGTTGCCCAGGCTGGTCTTGAATTCCTGGGCTCAAGCAATCCACGTGCTTTGGTTTCCCAAGGTTTTGGGATTACAGGCGTGAACCATGACGACCGGCTTACAGTTTCTTTTTAAGATAGCTTTATTGAAATGTTATTCACATACCATAAACTTCACCCATTTGAAGTGTACATTTCAGTGATTTTTAGATATATCCACAGGGTTTTGCCACCACCACTGTTAAATTTCACTCAAAAAGAAAGCCCGTATTCTTTTTTTTTTTTTTTTGAGATGGAGTCTTGCCCTGTTGCCCAGGCTGGAGTACAGTGGTGTGATCTCGGCTCACTGTAACCTCTGTTTCTCGGATTTAAGCAATTTTCTTGACTCAGCCTCCCAAGTAGCTGGGATTACAGGTGCACACCACCCAGCCTAATTTTTGTATTTTTAGTAGAGATGGGGTTTCACCGTATTGGCCAGGCTGGTCTTGAACTCCTCACCTGAGGTGATCTGCCTGCCTCGGCCTCCCAAAGTGCTGGGATTACAGATGTGAGCCACCATACCCAGCCTGAAACCACTGATCTGCTTTGTTTCCATAAATTTTTGCCTATCCTAGACGTCTTGTATAAATTGAATCATATAATATGTAGCCTTTTGTGAATCGTACCTTTCCCCTATGGGATGTTTTCTAGACTTTTCCACGTTGAAGCATATGTTAGTGCTTCATTGTTTTCTGTGGCTGAATAATACTCCATTATGTGAGTATACCTTATTTATCCATTTATCGGTTGATAGGCATTTGGGTGGTTTCTACTTTTTGGCTACTGTGAAAAGACTGCTATGAATACTCAGGTGTAAGTATTTGTGTGGACATGTGATTTATAATTCTCTTGGTTATATAGCTAGGAGAAGGATTGCTAATTGTATGGTAACTATATGTTTAAGTCTTTGAGGAATTGCCAGACCTTTCCATGGTGGCTGCATCTTTAACATTCCTACCAGCGATGTATGAGGGTTCGAAGTTCTCTGAACACATTTCTTTTTAAACACCATTATCTAATTCCAAAATACTTTTTCACTTAAAAAGAAATCCCAGGCAAGCTTGGAACACATGCAGTAAGGAAAAAGAAAGAGAAAGTCATGATGTTCATCTCATAGTACAGCTGAACAAAGAAGAGTGTTGTGGCATTTTCAAAATATTTAAATGGCAATTCATTTTTCCTTTTTTTTTTAATTTTGAGACAAGGTCCCACTCTATCCCCTAGGCTGGAGTGCAGTGATTCGATCTTGGCTCCCTGCAACCTGACCTCCTAGGCTCAAGTGGTCTTCCTGAGGAACAGACTATAGGCACGCACCACCATGCCAGGCTAGGTTTTGTAATTTTTTTTTTTTTTTTTTTTTTTGTAAAGACGGTTTTGCCATGTTGCCCAGGCTGGTCTTGAACTCCTGGCTCAAGCAATCCACCTGCCTTGGCCTTCCAAAGTGCTGGGATTACAGGTGTGAGCCACCATGCCCAGCTGAGGATTCATTTCTTAAAATAGCTGTCTTGTGATTTGCTAAGTTCATATATCACTTAGGAATTCTTAAGGTCTCAGATGTGAGAAATTTGATCATAAAAAATATGTATTTCAAACTCTAGGGATGTTTTCTGTTGCTAAAAATCTTAATGCCTCAGAATCTTAAGTCACATTAGAATGAGCCGGTTCTATGAGTGCTCCCTCCTGCTCAATTAAGAACAAGTAGAAGCCAGGTGCAGTGGCTCACAGCTGTAATCTCAGCAACTGGGCAGGCTGTGGAGGGATTGCTCGAGCCTAGGAGTTTGAAGCCAGCGTGAGCAACATCTGTGTTGTACTAACAAAACTTAGCAGAGGATGGTGGCCCGTGCCTGTAGTCCAGGCTACTGAGGAGGCTGAGGCAGGAGGTTTGCTTGCTACAGTGAGCCGAGTTTGTACCACCGCACTCTACCCTGGGTGACGGTAAGACCCTATGAACAGGTAAAGATCATTGCTCCATTTTTAAATGACAGCCTCTTTTGTGCAGGTCAACTTCATAGTAAGATTTGGTAACTTTGGACCTACATCTGTGTGATACTTCTCTTTTTTATTTTCCTGGAAGTCTTTATAATTCACATTTAGAATTGGATTCTTAAGTGTTTTTCTTTTTTTTTTTTTAATCTATAGAATTCTGGCAAATTGGTTGAAAGTCAAGTTCATGGGAGATGATGGCTCAGTGGATGACACGTGCAGCGATGCTGGTGGGATTCGGACGCTTTCGCTTTTCAACTCGCTTAGCGGCAAAGGGGATCAGATGATTTCTGTAAACGTGTGTATAAAGGTGAATTATAATTGCTTTGTGTTTACTTCTATGTTTTCATTACTTTCACTTACTCCAGGATATCACTAGAATCATGCAAATACTATTTATTCCCTAACGTGGTTTTGAAAGACTATGGGAGGCTCAGAAGCAAGTATTATGTCTGTCATTTCTAGTGTTTTTTAAAAATTATTTTTTTAAGCCAGCCAAATTTAGCAGTGGGCACTGCACCCAGCCTGCTTCTTTAATTTTTCTATTTTAATACTATATATTGAGTTTCCTAAATGTAATCCGTATACAAAACTTTAAAAAAATGAGGAAATGTAGAAGAAATGTAAAGATGATAAGAGCCATCCATGCTTTTGCTGTTCTGAGGTGACAGTAACTTCCTGGTGCACATTCTTCCCTTTCCTGTGATTACAAAGTCATATTTCATCTCCTGGAAATTAGTTTACTGTTCCTGTTACCTTCATTTTCATTTTTAATGAAAGTAACGCTTCCATGTACTTAAAAACAAGTCAAATAACGCCACGTGATTTAAAATGAGACACAGTAGCTCCTCTCTCCTCTCAACTCCTTTCTTCAGGGCCTCATTTTTCTCATGTTTCCAGATCACACACTTAACAGCTGTTTCTCAGTTTGTCCATTTCAGTGTTCTCTGCTGACTTCCCATTAATATAAATGTATTAGTTACCTATTCCCAAATAACAAATTACCTCTAACATAGCAGCGTAAAATGACATCTGTTATCAGATTTCTGTGGGTCAGGAATCCAGGTGGCGTCACTTCCTTGCAGGCTGTGGCCAGAGACTTCCTCACTTCCTGCCACGTGGGCCTCTCCCCAGCTGACAGCATGGCAGCTGGCTTTCATCAGAGTGAGCAAGAGGTGAGCCAAGCTCGAAGTCTGAGTGCCTTTATAACCTACACTTAGAAGTGACATCCTGTTGCTTTTGTTGGCTTCAGTGGCCAGGCCCAGCTCACAGGGCAGGAGATCACACGTGGGCACGGACACCAGGTGGAGTCGGGGGCCTCGTGGCTGCTGCATACCCCACTAGGTGCAGAGTGGCCTCCTGTGCCGTCATCCCACTCAGCCTTCCACGTCTTCCCAGGATGGCTACACTGTCACTTTGTGAGCCCACTCCAGCGAATGGGCTCTGTGACTCTATTCGCCTCAGAACCAGTAGTGTTCTTTCTATGACCACAATTATTTTTTTCCTGCAAGAACTGGAGTTGCCTTATTGTCTCACTTAACATAGTTCTCCTTATTGCTTTGATTTTTACAGGGCGGGGTGGGGGGGTTGCTGTATATATCTCAGTAGTTTTCCAGATGTTCTGTCACTTCCATATTCCGATCCATCCATATTCCCTGTGTCCTGGAACCCTCATCTGTGGGCTGGTCTCCATCCAGGCAGCATGTGCCGTCATGCCATCATTGCAAGCACATGTCCCTGCTCCTCCACCTGGAAGCTCTGTGACCTTGGGCAAGTTCCCTAACGTCTCTGCCACCTATGTATGGATAGTTACTTACTGTCCTGTTTTACTCAGCAAAGCCAAAAGAAATTGCCCAAGCCTGCGCAGGTGCTGTGTGCTGGAGATGCTCATCTGGCTCTTGAGGACGGAGTGAGTCTGCACACGCAGACTGCATAGGACAATGCCTGGCACAGGCCAAGTGCTTGCTCAGTGTTGCCATTAGCAGCAGCTGTGGTATTTTTTCTTGGTTCAGCCCCTTGTTGGATGGTACATGTCATGGGAGGGGAATTTTCTGAGTCCTTTCCCTTATAAAAATGATTTATTATTATTTATTGTTTTTCAAGACAGAGTCTTGCTCTGTCGCCCAGGCTGGAGTGCAGTGGTGCGATCTTGGCTTGCTGCAACTTCTGCCTTCTGGATTCAAGCGATTCTCCTGCTTCAGCCTTCTGAGTAGCTGGGACTATAGGTGTGTGCCACCACGCCCGGCTAATTTTTTGTATTTTTAGTAGAGATGGGGTTTCATCGTGTTAGCCAGAATGGTCTCGATCTCCTGACCTCGTGATCCGTCCACCTTGGCCTCCCGAAGTGCTGGGATTACAGGCGTGAGCCACTGCACCCAGCAAAAATGATTTTATTGACAAAATAACTTAGGCTGGGGGAAAGAAAAAAAGATTTATTTTATTCTTGTATTTGCTTCGTAGTTTAGCTACGTTTGTAAAATTATAGGTAGGAAATTACTTCCCTGGCCATACATAGTGGGTTACACCTGTAATCCCAGCACTCTGGGAAGCCAAGGTAAGCGGATTGTTTTGAGTACAGGAGTTTGAGACCCTCTTGGGCAATGTGGTGAAATCCTGTATAAAAAATACAAAAATTCGCCTGGCGCGGTGGCCCACGCCAGTAATCACAGCACTCTGGGAGGCTGAGGTGGGCGAATCACACGAGGTCAGGAGTTTGAGACCAGCCTGACCAACATGGTGAAACCCCGTCTACTAAAAATACAAAAATTAGCTGGGCGTAGTGGTGCGTGCTTGTAATCCCAGCTACTCAGGAGGCTGAGGCAGGAGAATTGCTTGAACTCGGGAGGCGGAGGTTGCAGTGAGCTGAGATCGGGCCATTGCACTCCAGCCTGGGCAACAGAGCAAGACTCTGTCTCAAAAAACAAAAAACAACAAAAAAACCCCAAAATTATCTGTTCCTGTAGTTCTTGGAGCTTGGGAAGCTGAGGTGGGAAGACTGCTTGAACCCGGGAGTTCGAGGCTACAGTGAGCCGTGATCGCACCGCTGCACTGCAGCCTTGATTACAGAGGGAGACCCTGTCTCAAAAAAAGAAGAAAATTATTTCCTTTCAGTTTTGCTCCACTGTCACCTAGCGTCCACTGTTGCTGTTGAGGTGGAGTCTGAGACTGTTCCTGTTCCTTTCTGTGTGCCCTGGTATTGTTTCTCTCCAGAAGCCTTTTTTCTCTGTTCATGGCATCCTAAAACTTCACTTTGTCATGCCTGGCACTGGACTTCCTTCTCTGTGCAGGGCTTAGCAGTCATGTTTTTGTGACACTCACACTTTATTTATTTTTTTGAGATGGAGTCTCGCTCTTGTTGCCTAGGCTGGAGTGCAATGGCGCAATTTTGGATCACTGCAACCTCTGCCTGCTGAGTTCAAGCGATTCTCCTGCCTCAGCTTCCCGAATAACTGGGACTACAGATTCACGCTACCATGCCCGGCTAATTTTTGTATTTTTAGTAGAGACAGGGTTTCACCATGTTGCCCAGGGTGGTCTTGATCTCCTGACCTCGTGATCCGCCTGCCTCGGCCTCCCAGAGTGCTGGGATTACAGGTGTGAGCCATCATGCCCAATCTCTGTTTTCTTTTCTCTCTTGAGCCTCTGTTAGATAGATGTTAGACCTCATCATTTGATCCTTTGAGTTTCTTATCCTTTCTATCCTATTTTCAATCTTATCTCTTCCTACTATGTTCTGGAAGATTTCCTTGACTTTATTTTCCAGTAGTTCTACTGATTTTTTTCTTCCATATATATTATTTCCTCTTGTTACGTTGACTTTTTCATAGCATCTTATTTTTTGGATGCATCATCTTATCTTTTTAGGGTTTTGGGGGTCTAAGTTTTCTTCAGTTCATGCATTATCTGGTTCCTTTTTTTTTCCCCGCCCTCTTCTGTTATTCTAGTTTATCTCTTTTATGTTGGAGGCTCTCCTCAGATGCCTTACCCAAGGCTGTCTGTCTATAACTGAGTGAGGCCCTACAAGGCTGGCGAGGAAGTTCTGTGTTTGGGGTGGGGTGGGAGGTAGTTAAATGGAAAGCCAGCCTTTTCGGAGGGACTCCCAGATGTCTGGATCTGCGTGTCTGGTCCCTAGACTGTTCAGGCTTTCTGGAAAGAACTTGTGCCTTCTGCTTCCTGGAGAGCTGCTGGTATTCTCAGGGTAGGGTCGGGAGTGGTTTGACACCGAGTCCCTTCCACTGTGCCTGATCACGCCCCTGTGTCTGGATCCTCTCAGGACTCCTGTTCAGGGGCCCGGGGGACTGGTTGTGCATAAGGTTGCCTGCAGTGGTGGGTGCCTATAGGGCCAGGCTCTGAACTTCACCTTTGGCTCCTGGTGTCTGCAGGGCCTGGATATACAGGGCTTTTGCAGGCTCAGTCAACCTGGCTCCCTCCACACCCACAGCTGCAGCCTTTAGGTGTGGCTTCCTCTGCTTCCCTGACCCAGAGATTGGACCCATCTGCTTGCTGCTTTCTAGAAATGTATCAGAATCCCTCATCTGCTGCTGGCTTGCCTTCCCTCTTTATGTTATTATGGGCTTAAAGTTTTGTTTAGTTTTGTAGAGATGGGGTCTTGCTATGTTGCCCAGGCTGGTCTTGAACTCCTGGCCTCACACAGTTCTGCCTCGGCCTCCTTATGTGCTGGGATGACAGGCATGAGCCACTGTGTCTAGTTTTAACTGTTTTCATACCTGTTTAAGGTTAATTAAAATTTTAGTAATATAGTCAAAACACAATTCTAGCTGGAGACTAAATTACCTGTTGAACTGGCCATTTCTTAGACTAATTCTGTTGCATTAATTCCGTTGTTTTTGTTTCTACGAATTTAAAATATGAACATGGGCAGGCGCAGTGGCTCACGCCTGTAATCCCAGCACTTTGGTAGGCCAAGGAGGGCTGATCACTTGAGGTCAGGTGTTCAAGACCAGCCTGGCCAACATGGTGAAACCCCATCTCCATTAAAAATACAAAAATTAGTTGGGCATGGCTGTGGGCGCCTGTAGTCCCAGCTACTCGGGAGTTTGAGGCAGAATTGCTTGAACCCAGGAGGCAGAGGTTTCAGTGAGCTGAGATTGTGCCACTGTAATCCAGCCTAGGCGACAGAGTGAGACTCCGTCTCAAAAAAAAAAGAAAAAAATATGAATACATTTTCTATCTGAAGGTCAGATATAGAAATTATTTTTCTAGGGCGATTGTCCTCTGGATATATGAAGAAAGAATGTTATTTGATACTTCTTTTAAAAAGGAAGTCTGAAGCTGGGCTTGGTGGCCCCTCAAACCTGTAATCTCAGCTACTCAGGAGGCTGAAGCAGGAGGACTGCTTGAGCCTAGGAGTTCAGGACCAGCCTGGGCAACATAAAAAGATCCCCTTCTCCAAAAAAAAAAAAAAAAGGTTGGAGGGGTCTTTGCTAACAATTGGATTTAGGGAAAGAGGTGCCAGGAATGAAAATAACTGCAGGAAGTAAGACAACTGTAGGGTATGCCCAGCTGTGCCCTTGGAAGCCTGTCTGGAGTGCAGTCAGTATTTAGCGCATGGAGAGCTTTGACTGCACTTGCTCTGGGGCAGATGCGTCACTGCTGATGTGTCCTGTGGTGCGTCTATCCTGATGATCTTGATGCGCTTGCAGGTGACCCATGGCGCCCTCAGTGATGGCGCCATTGATGCCGTGAAGACGCAGAAGGACCTCCTGGGAGCCAGTGGGCTCATGCTGCTGCTTCCCCCCAAAGTGAGGAGTGAGGACGTGGCAGAGGAGGACGTGTACTGGCTGTCGGCCTTGCTGCAGCTCAAGCAGCTCCTGCAGGCCAAGCCCTTCCAGCCTGCACTTCCGCTGGTGGTTCTTGTGCCCAGCTCAGGAGGGGATGCCATTGAGAAGGAAGTAGAGGAAGGTTTGTGAAGGAAGTCTTGTTTATGAACCAGCATTGTTTAATAAAGGGGTGGATGCTTGGTCTGAGGATGGTCCAGTAGTGTGGGGTCAGGAATCACTGAGACAGCGACCCTTATAGGACTGTCCACTGCAGGACTGGGGTGGTCAGCACAGTGAGTTGTGTCAGCAGGTGTGCTGAGAGCGGAATGTGTGTGACCTTCATCTCTTTCTCTTAAAGGTCTGATGCTGCAGGACTTGGTTTCAGCCAAGCTGATTTCAGATTACACTGTTACGGAGATCCCTGAGTCCACTAATGATCTACAGGGTTCAACTAAGGTAAGCCTTCACCATTTTTAACGGTCTGTCAAGGTATTTTGATTTTTTTCCCTTTTGCTGTATCTGGAATTGAGCGTATATTAGCATTTGTGTTTTTCTTAAGACAGAGTTTTAATTTTTTTTTTTTTTTTGAGACGGAGTTCCGCTGTTGTTACCCAGACTGGAGTGCAATGGCGCGATCTCGGCTCACCGCAACCTCCGCCTCCTGGGTTCAGGCAATTCTCTTGCCTCAGCCTCCCGAGTAGCTGGGATTACAGGCACGCGCCACCATGCCCGGCTAATTTTTGTATTTTTTAGTAGAGACGGGGTTTCACCATGTTGACCAGGATGGTCTCGATCTCTTGACCTCATGATCCACCCGCCTCGGCCTCCCAAAGTGCTGGGATTATAGGCGTGAGCCACCGCGCCCAGCTAAGACAGAGTTTTATTCTGTCACCCAGTGTGGCATGATAGCTCCCTGCAACTTCAAACTACTGGGCTCACGCAGTCGTCCCACTTCAGCCTCCCAAGTATATGGGACTACTGTGGTATGCTACTGCACCTGGCAGCAGGTGTGTGGTTTATAGAACTTTCCAAAAACATAAGCAGAAATCAAAAGATGAAATTTGCCCAGTCCTGCTATCTGCAAATTAAATTGTTCATGTAAAATTTTTTAGTGTTTTTATTTCTATGAATTTAAAATATGAACATATCTTATATTTGAAGGTCAGATATAGAAATTATTTTTCTAGGGTGATTGTCCTCTGAATATATTAAGAAATAATGTTATTTGATGTTTCCTTTGAAAAGGAAGTCTGAAGCTGGGCATGGTGTCTCCTCAAACCTGTAATCTCAGCTGCTTGGGAGGTTGAAGCAAGAGGACTGCTTGAGCCCAAGAACTGGAGACTAGCTTGGGCAACACAGGGAGACCCCCTTCTCAAAAGAAAAAAAGAAAGGCAGCGGGAGGCTTTGCTAACCATTTAGAGAAGGAAGTGCCAAGAATTAAAATAACTACAGGAAGTAAGATAAATATATGGTGTGACGGCATCTTGGCACATAGTGAAGCCGTTAGTCCTTCCAAAAGTCAGAAGACGTGGCTTCCATTTCTGTGCATGGTGAAGGGGTTGTTCAGGGCTGGTTTCCTGAGGGCCTGGGCCCTTCCAGGGGGGTGAGCATGCAGGTCACATTCCTCCTCAGGCCAAATGGGATCTGGGGGCCCCTCATTAGTTCCTCTGCTGGACATGTCTCCAGAGCCCTAGAAGGCTAAACTCAACTGCAGAGGACACTTCTGTTCCCCTTCTTACCACAGTTGGGAGCCCGGTACTCTGGTGTTACCTGCTGTGGGCAGCCTTAGGGGATCAAGCTGTTTCAGAAAGCTGTTTTTGAAAAACAGTGTGAATTGTTCAACCAAGTCTTTTCTGAATGTCTTTGCTCTCAGGTTTTGCAAGCGGTGCAGTGGCTGGTTTCCCACTGCCCCCATTCCCTTGACCTTTGCTGCCAGACTCTCATTCAGTATGTCGAAGATGGGGTTGGCCGTGAGTTTAGTGGCCGCTTTTTCCATGACAGAAGAGAGAGGCGTCTGGGTGGCCTTCCTTCGCAGGAGCCTGGTGCCATCATTGAGCTGTTTAACAGTGTGCTGCAGTTCCTGGCTTCCGTGGTGTCCTCTGAACAGCTGTGTGACCTGTCCTGGCCTGTCACTGAGTTTGCCGAGGCGGGGGGCAGTCGGCTGCTTCCTCACCTGCACTGGAATGCCCCAGAGCACCTGGCCTGGCTGAAGCAGGCTGTGCTCGGGTTCCAGCTTCCGCAGATGGACCTTCCGCCCCTGGAGGGTAAGTGCTTGTGCTGGGAGGAGCGGTGAGTGGCTGCAGCCGAGCCTCAGGCTTCCTTCTCACCGTAGTGACCACCCGGCAGGTGTTGGGCACCAGTGTGAGGGTGCGCATCCACCTTCACTGGGCACATGGGGTGTCCCCACGGTGTGCTTGCCTGCACCTTCCTTTGGGTTCACAGGTCAGAACAAGCTGGGTTTTGTGAAGTGGGGGCTGTTGGCCTTTCCTGACCGACACAGCAGTCCATGGGAGTTCACTCTCCTCAGGAGGAAAGTGGCAGGTGGTACTGGGAGGAACACCAACCCTGATCCTGTCCTGCCTGCCTCACATGGTCCCTGTTTTCAAAACAGACGAGTCAGGGGCAAAGAGCATGGGGACCATGTAGCCCTATCCCCAAGCCACAGCCATGGCACTCAGTGCCGATTTAATGTTACTTCTTTGTCAAAGAAGTCTTGTTCTGTGGCTCTGGCTGTGCCCCTGTTCCTGGCTGAGGTCTCTGAGCTGCTTTGACACAGATCCTATAGGCCATCTGGCTGGCTCAAGCCCAGTGTGGCATGGGGCTGCTCCTTCCCATGCAGACACTGTCAGCAGGGAATGAGCTGCTTATGTGGTGGAAGTCATGGCATTAGCATAGACACTCCTCCCATTTGGGCCTCAGGTGCCCTTCTAAACTGTGGGGTGTGGTCTGTAGTACCTCTAACCCATGCTCACTGAAGGAACCCAAAGGGAAGCGAACCACTCACCACAAGCCCTTAGTGTTCTGACTAGGTTGGGGTTCACCAAAATAAGCCAAGACAACGTATACCAGACTTACCTGGGTGCCTGTTAAAATACAGATTCCTAGGCACAAGCAGAGTTTCTGGGTATGGTGTGCCTTTGCTATCAACACTGTTTAGGGGGACTGTCTGCATCCCTCACCTAAACCCTGGGAGCAAGCTGCTCTTGCCCTCAACAACTGTGGTTCCGCTGTGTTTAGAAAGCAGACTTCTCAACTTCACAGTTGCCTTCTCCTAAGAAAATAGAGTTAAAAATATTTTCATACACATTTTCACCTGTACTTTGGCCAAACCTGTAACTAATGAGGCACTTTCTCCCCAGCCCCCTGGCTCCCCGTTTGCTCCATGGTTGTGCAGTACGCCTCTCAGATCCCCAGCTCGTGCCAGACGCAGCCTGTCCTCCAGTCCCAGGTGGAGAACCTGCTCTGCAGGACCTACCATAGGTGGAAGAGCACGAGCCCCTCCGCAGTCCATGGGGCAGGCCCTTCCGTCATGGACATCCCATGGGATGATCTCATCGCCTTGTGTATCAACCACAAGCTAAGAGACTGGACACCCCCCCGGCTTCCTGTTACATCAGGTAGTTAGACCTCGGTGCAGTGCGATCAGCGCCTCACAAGACTTTCTGGTACAGTCTCTGCAAAGGACGATGTTTACTTGATATTTCTTTTCTCTCGAGTCCCTACCCTTCTTTTCCTTAGGCCTTCCTCCTTCAAGTCAGTGACTTAGAAACATTGAAAACAAGCTAAGAAGGTTCCAGTAGAGCCTGAACTCACCTCCCTGAAACAGGCTTCCTAGGCTGGCTCTTAGAAAGGATTCTGTGGCTTTTGAGTAGTTCTTACCGGCCCTGCCAGTCTGGATATCAGCCTGTCTGGACTTTGAGTGACGCATGGACACTGGGAGCCTATTTAATTAAAGTATGGAAGTCACATAATAATTAATTGAAGGACTTGCCCTTAAATCAGTGAATTTAAGCACATGCCAAATGGCCACCTGCTGCTCTTTATATATTATTTTTACCTGGTTTCCTTTTTGTTTTTTGAGACAGGGGCTTGCTGTGTTGCCCAGACTTATCTCTTTATCTGTTTTTGTATTGTTTTCTCAGAGGCGCTGAGTGAAGATGGTCAGATATGTGTATATTTTTTTAAAAACCATTTGAAAAAATATGATGTTCCTTTGTCATGGGAACAAGCCAGATTGCAGACACAGAAGGAGATACAGCTGGGAGACGGACGGTGAGATTCATGTTCAGTATGTTTCTGTTGCTTGCTAAACTGTATTTTTCTTCCAAAGTACACAGAAATTAACATCCTACATGCCAAATCCAGTCCATTGTGAGCAGATTGTGACAAACCCTCAAGGAACAGGTCATTCCCATGCAGTAGAAACTCTTCTAGAGCAAAGTTAGACGCATTTCACTTCATTTATCAGGCAAACCTGACCCTGAAATCAACCTAACCAGGAGAATACAGCTGACATTTCATCTCACTTCCAAATCTGGTTCTAAAGCACAGTACCTAAAAAGTTCACAAGTATGCTTTCTCTCAGGAAAAACAGTAACAGTGAAAATCTATTAATGTAATCTATTGCCAGAATACAAAAATAAGTGGCCATTGTAGCAGGTGTTGAAATACATTTCTTAAAACTTATACCCATTCCCAATAAAATTGCTTTATTTTGGGTCATTTCTTTAGCTTGAGTAAAAAAAAAAGGTCCTAACCTGATAAGGCTACCTAACATAAAACTACCAAAAGGTGGGGGGTGGGTGGGATCATGCTTCTTGGTAGACCATTAGGAACACTGGAGTCAGAACCAGCCTGTTGTCCTGGCTGCTATTCACTATTGTCTTGGAAATTCTGACCAGCACAGGGATGTGGGCTACAAGCACAAACACCGAAAGGAAGGAGAAACTGTCATTTCCAGACACTACGGTTGTCAGTCCAAGATAATCGGCAGTCAAGCCCATAGAACCATTCTGAATTCAGCAAGTTGATCAGATAGACAGACCCACAACATGTAAAAAAAAGAAAAAAAAAGCCTCATTCACAACATACGAGTTTCTCAGGGCCTGCATGTGCAAAGGAAACCTGAGCCATTGAGGTTCAGATTAGGTTGTTTACAGGAGGATACGATGCTGTGAAGGTGTCAGTTCTGGTGTTGATAAGTTCTAAAATTCCTCAGGGTAAGAAAATACTCAACAATTACTAAGAAAGTTTTAAATAAGCCTAACAAGGTTTGCTCAGCCTGGTATCAAAACATAGAAAAAGCTCCAGTACTTAAAACCACGTGGGGAAGCCAGAATAGATGAATGGATCAGAATAAGGAGTCAAGAAACAGAACCATATGTGACAAAAGTGAAATTAGTGCGGAAAGGACAAACACTGGCATATGTTTAGAGAACAATGTTAGATGCCTTCTCTCATCATTTGTAAACATTACTTCCAAAGCTAAATACAAAAAATAAGGACCTTGCCAATATTAGGGAAAAACAGAATCTGGAACCCTGGGGTGGGAAGGAAAACATGAAGCAGAGAAGCTCCAAAAGCTGCCTCGTGAGAGCAGAAGCTTCCAAGAGGAACAGGCAGTCTCGATGCCTCTGTGCATGAGGGTCACCACGGTGCAGGGGCTGCCTTCCCTCTTTGCCCTACTCCCTGACTTGGGGGAAGCTTGGAAGCAGGCCAGGCCAGCATGAGCTGTCCCAGGAGGGCACGTGTCTAAGGCACCTGTTCTTACATGTTAACGCACATGTGCAGTTTATCTATATGCTTTACGTGATGCTGTAGAGATATTTTCTCTTGACCATAAGCGTTTCAAATCATGTACTTACAGTTTGGGAATAAAGACTTTTCATGCTTGTGCAAACAATTTTCCCATACCATTGCTTCACACGGACGGTAACTGGAAGAGGAGCACAGAGTGTGGTCGAGAGGGGAGGATTCCCAGCACAGAGGATCTGATGCGAGGAGCTTCTGCTGAGGAGCGCCTGATGCAGTGTTTGTCGAGCAGTCTGCTGCTGGAGAAAGAGGAGAACAAGAGGTGAAGTCCACTTCCTTCGAATTCATGTGTCTTGTTTAGTCCACTTTATGCTGGGAGGGGAGACTGGCTATTGCTTGATTGATGATACAAGACAACCAGGATGGAGAAGGGCCGGTGGGTTATTAGCAGCAGTTGTAGTGGTGTGACTGTTTAAAAGCTCTTTGAAGACAGAAGCAGTACAATAGGTAGTATGTTTTTAACTGTTTTATATTGAAGTGAATTTCATTTATTATTTATTATTGAAAGTCAGTGTTAAGTTTTTGTGGGAAATTCATGTGGCTGAGTCTACTCAGAAGATGGTGAGTGCTGAACAGTATGGCTGGCCACAGGGACCCTGCCCTTGGGTGGCTCGTCCCATGCTGTGACTAGGCAGCAGCTGGGCTGCCCCTTCTCTGCATTGCCCACATCCCTCCCTCCCATGCATACCTTTGCTTTCATCCGATGGCCATGTTTACCATTTTACTGAGAAGTAGAACCAGGAATGAGGGACCTTCCACAGCTTATCCTCTGCCTTCCCTTCCCTCCCAGCCACATCCAGCACCCTCCCTGTACCCGCTTCCTAACCCCTCTTGTTGCTAGAAGGGAACCATCCAGCTCTTAGTCAAAGTCAGTCCTTCCCTGGGCTGGGATCTCATCTCCTGCTCTCCCAAGGACATTCATTCCATGGGATCCCTCTTGTGTTACCACCCCTCCCCATCCTAATGGTACCATCAGCAACACACAGGCATGAAACATGCCGCATTTCTCCCTATCTTGGGCCCATTTCCCTCTTTAGCCACCACTCCATGTTTCTGCCCTCATAATAGTAAAACTCAGAAACGCTTGTGACACTCACTTCCTCAGCCTTCTTTCCCAGCCTCCTGCAGCCAGCTCAGGACTGAACATGACCGTGAACTCCAGTCCCTGGCAGCATCCCATACTTGCTCCTCCCCTCCTTGCTCCTAGGATGTCTGCATGTCCCCTCCTACCCTGCTGGTTCCTCCTTATCCCGCAGCTGCCCCCTGGATTCATTCTCTCAACTTCTCCTCTGCATCATCTGTACCTATTCCTCAGAGATTTCATCCAGGTCCATGGATTTTTAAATAACATCAATAGTCTGACAACTCCAAATTTGTATCTCAAACCTGTGAACTCCAGACTTGGAACATCCTACTGCTTCTTTGAAATCTTCATTAGGCATCTGCTGGATGTCTGGTAGCCACTGCAAAGTTAACATATCCCAAATCCAGTTCCTGACTTTCTACTAACCAACCCTTCCTTTGCTAAAGGGTCGTCTCTGTTGATGGCGGCTCCATCCTTCCAGCTGCCTAGATCAGGTGGCTTGGAATCATCCTCTCACATCATCCCACTCACATATCCTGTTGGCTCTATTAAAAATGTATTCACAATTGGACCAGTTGTTACGGCTTCCATGGCTACCACTTGGCTCAAGCCGCTGTCATCTTCCTTCTGGATTATTATAGTAGGCTGTCGTTTAGTCTTGGTAGACCTGGTGGGTGCCTTTCAGGTGAGTTAAGATGGAGGTTGGGTCACTTGCTTGCTCACAGCCTCTCGGTGGTTTCCTTCTTTTACTGGAATGAAAGGCAGATTTTACAAGGGTGGCCAGGCCCGGAGTGATCTGTCCCACATTTCCTCTCTGACCTCTGCTCCATCCTTGAACATGGCGAGCAGCTCACAGTTGGGCCTTTGAGTTTGCTGTTCCTTTTGTCTGTGATTATCCAGCCCCTCCATTCTCCCCAGCATCCCCATGGCTGATCGCATACGCACTTCAGATCTCTGCTCAAATGTCTGCTTCTGTTAGGCCCTCCTTGCCCATCCCCGACCTTCCTGTTTCCATGGCCCGGCTTTGTCTTTCTCTTCCTCAGACCGTTTCTCTTGTTATGTGTTCCTTGTCTGTCTCCCCTCACTAAAGGATAAATTGCTTAGGGCAGGGCCTGTTTTGTTTCAGTGCAATATTCCTTGTACCTAGGATGATGCCTAGCGTTTGGAGGAGGCTTGATAAATGTGTTGGAAGAATGAATGAATGTGTCCAATTTCTAGAATCAGTGTCTGTAAGTGGTTTTGGATGAGATCTTTTCTTCTTTCTTTCTTTTTTTTTTTTTTTTTTAATTTAGAGTCTTGCTCTGTTGCCCAGGCTAGAGTGCAATGGCATAATCTTGGCTTACTACAACCTCCGCCTCCCAGGTTCAAGTGATTCTCCTGCCTTAGCCTCCCAAGTAGCTGGGACTACACGTTCCTGCTACCATGCGTGGCTAATTTTTGTATTTTTAGTAGAGATGGGGTTTCACCGTGTTGGCCAGGCTGGTCTTGAACTCCTGATCCACACGCCTCAGCTTCCTAAAGTGCTGGGATTACAGGCATGAGCCACTGTACCTGGCCAAGATTGTTTTTCTTGAAAAGACCGGTATATGAAAGTAGACAGCTCTGGAGTATGTTAGGTGGCAGTGGGATATTATTTTGAGTTAATTGTAAGTTATAAGCAGCAATCCACACATTTGGAAAATGTCAGAATAATTATAGATGCATAAAACCAAAGTAAATAAAAAGAAGATAAGCCAAACAAGACAATTACAAGTAATGTTAAGTAACACACAGAAGCAGTTGTTTTCGGATTAATGCCACCTTTTTCATTAAATATAAATTGGATTTGTAAATTAAAGGGAAGTTTTTTGTTTGTTTTTTTGAGATGGAGTTTTGCTCTCATGCCCTGGCTGGAGTGCAATGGTACAGTCTTGGCTCACTGCAACCTCCGGCTCCCAGGTTCAAGCAATTCTCCTGCCTCAGCCTCCTGAGTAGCTGGGATTACAGGGACCTGCCATCACACTTGGCTAATTTTTATATTTTTAGTATAGATGGGGCTTCACCGTGTTGGTCAGGTTGGTTTCAAACTTCTGACCTCAGGTGATCTGCCTGCCTTGGCTTCCCAATGTGCTGAGATTACAGGCGTGAGCCATCGCGCCCAGCCTAGTTCTTTTTTTAAATTAAGCTTTATCATAGGAAGTTATGAAATTTTCAATAAGTACATTTCTACTTCTCAGTTGATGTCATCTCTTACATTCTTAGTAAAAAGCAAAGGCTTAAGGCTGGGTGTGGTGGCTTATGCCTATAATCCCAGCACTTTGGGAGGCTGAGGTGGGCAGGCGGCTCATGCTTATGATTCTAGCACTTTGGGAGGTCTAGGTGGGCAGATCACTTGACCACAGGAGTTGGAGACCAGCCTGGCAACACAGCAAAACCCGGTCTCCACAAAAATTAGCTGGGTGTGGTGGTGTGCACCTGTAGTCCCAACTACTTGGGGGGCTGAGGTGGGAGGATCATTTGAGCTTGGGAGGTCAAGGTTGCAGTAAGCCAAGATCGTGACACTGCATTCCAGCCTGGACAACAGAGCAAGACCTTTTCAAAAATAATAATAATAAAATTGGCTGGGCACAGTGGCTCACGCCTGTAATCCCAGCACTTTGGAAGGCTGAGGTGGACAGATCACCTGAGGTCAGGAGTTCAAGACCAGCTTGTGCAATATGGTAAAATCCTATCTCTACTAAAAGTACAAAAAATTAGCTGGGCGTGGCAGCATGTGCCTGTAATCCCAGTTACTCAGGAGGCTAAGGCAGGAGAATCACTTGAACCTGGGAGGCAGAGGTTGCATGGACCCGAGATCACCCCACTGCACTCCAGCCTGGGCAACAGAGTGAGACTCCGTCGGAAAAAATAAATTAATTAATAAAATTAAAAAGAAGAGGCTCAAAAAGTTCTCAAGTATATATAGAAGATTAATGAACAATTGTTAACTTCCTGATGCTCAAATATTTTTATGATCATAAATTGTTTCAGGTTTGAAGATCAACTTCAGCAATGGTTGTCTGAAGACTCAGGAGCATTCACGGATTTAACTTCCCTTCCCTTCTATCTTCCTCAGACTCTAGTGTCCATTTTTCACAATATTGAATCTGTGATGAAAATACCTATAACTACTCGCCCACAGGTGAGAAGAAAGTATGTTTGTCATTTACATAAGAATTAAAGATTGAGAGAATGGCTGGGGAAAATTTATCCTATGATGTTGTGATGACCAACAAATTATTAGCTAAAATTAGACCTTTTTTTTAACTTTTATCATATCATTGTTATAGAGACCCAAGTGATTTTGAGTTTCTGCCTATGAAATAAATAATAGAATTGAAATATTCTTAAGAACTGAATAAGACCTGTAGCTGCTGATGTGTAGTTAAGGGCATTAAGGTGATGACAGCAGCTTCTGTCAGAGCAAATTTTGTCTGAGCTTTGGGATTACCCAGAGCTCTCTTCTGAGATTAATTTTTCTATTTTCATTTCTTTTTATATTTTTTTTTGAGATGGAGTTTTGCTCTTATTGCCCAGGCTGGAACGCAATGGTGCGATCTCTGCTCGTGCAACCTCCGTCTCCCGGGTTTAAGTGATTCTCCTGCCTTAGCCTCCTGAGTAGCTGGGATTACAGGCATGTGCCACCACGCCTGGCTTATTTTGTATTTTCAGTAGACGCAGGGTTTCTCCGTGTTGGTCAGGCTGGTCTCGAACTCCCAACCTCAGGTGATCCGCCCACCTTGGCCTCCCAAAGTGCTGGGATTACAGGCATGAGCCACGGTGCCCAGCCAATCTGGGATTAGTTTTTCTTGAGGAAAATTAATGAATGAGGAAGGTAAGCTCCCGGAAGTCAATGCCTCACTCAAGGGTATTCCAGTAGTGAGTGGTTAGGGTTGCTTACTCAGAGCCAGATCCAACTGGCTCCAAACCCTAAGGTCTTTTTACTTACTTACCATTCTTCCTTCAGTAGTTAAAGATGCAAAAACAGAGTTTTAATCACAGATATGTGCCACTGGACAGGTAAAAACTGTGCTCCTGGACTGGCTTTAGGAAGCTCTTCAGTAGGGGGGAAAAGCAAATTAAAATGACATACTGTTTCCATTTATCAGTTTGGCAGATATTTTTAAAATATTCATACCCTTTGAATTACCAATTCTGACCTAAAGAAATTAGCAGATATTCACTAAAACTAATGTATAAAAATGTTTACTATAGTATTAGTTATACTGTACAAAAGTAGAAAAAGACTAAATATCTGAAGATGGGAGTCTGATTAAACAATTATAATACATTCATGCGATAGAATACTTCACAGCCCTTGACAATGATATTTTCTAAAAATGACTGGCTGGGTGCGGTGGCTCATGCCTGTAATCCCAGCACTTTGGGAGGCTGAGAAGGGAGGATCACTTGAGCCCAGGAGTTTGAGTCCAGCCTGGGCAACATAAAAGAGATCTCATCTCTACAATAAGTAATTAGCCAGGGCATGCCTGTTGTCCCAGCTACTCAGGAGGCTGAGCTGCGATGATCACTTGAACCCAGGAGTTTGAGGCTGCAGTGAGCTATGATTACACCACTGCATTCCAGCCTGGGTGAAAGATGACTGACACTGGAAATCGTTCATGATAGAATACAAAGGCAGACGGTCTATGTGCAGATACCAGCTGATTGTACAAGCTAAATGAGGCTGGAAGGATGTACAATTGGTAATTTTTCCCTCTAAAAAATAAATGACTACTCAGATGAGGTTTCTAACATGATCCAGATCTACCCACTTCACAGAGAATAGGTCGTGGTTTATTGACATCCCAGAACTCTTTAGTTTCTTTTTTATTCAAATAGAATGACACGACAAGGGAGCAACTGCAGCTGTCAGAGGTGACAGGAACATGTCTGACCGAACGGCTAACGCACCTGGAAAGGCTGATCCAGAGTTCAAGGGAAGAGGAAGTTGCCTCTGAGCTCCATCTCTCTGCATTGCTAGATATGGTGGACATTTGAGCAGCCTGACCTATGGGGAAGGGGGGTCTCTCCAGAAGAGTTTGTTTTTACTCAAAATAATGTTATTCTCAGATGCTTGATGCACTGTTGGAAGTGTGATTGTTAATCATGCAAATAAACCATTTAAATGTCAAAGTCTCCCAGTTTTTCATATGAAAAGTTGTTGACCTTGTGGGACATCTTCAGTATTCTATTTTCATGACCTCGGCAGACTGTCACCCACCAGCATATGCTCTGAGGCAGTTTGGAGCTTACATTTCCATGTGTAACGGGCGATTCATTCTCTCAGCAAACTTGCAGTCCTTGATGTGTCAGACATCAGTGATGCAGAGATGAATTAAGGCACAGGGCCCCTGCCTGCCAGGCTCACCCAGATTACATCCAGGAGAGTGAGCAGGTGTATCTGTACATAACTCTCAGAGAATGTACACAAGGCATGGGCCTGAACTGGTAGCAGGGAGAAAACAGGATGGAACAGGGTCTGGTTGGGTAGAAGAGAAAGCAGGATTCCTAGAGAGGGGTGCAGGGGTGTGGCTGGGGACAGTGTACTTAAGAAGAGGACATGATGAAAGCTTGGAGGTACCAGTTTGGTTGTGTGGCCAAGTGAGGGGGAACAGGCCAACAGGGTGAGATTGGAGATTGTTGTTGCCTTGTTCTAAGAGCTGTGAGAACCAGTTGTTGAATGTTAGGCAGAGAAAAATGGCATTTGGGGCAGCAATCTTGAGAGGTGGGTGCTGCAGCCATCCAGGTGAAATTCAAAGGGAATAAGCCTGAGCTCGCTAGCAATTGGTGTGAAGAGGGGTTGAATCTGAGCCACATACAGAAAGAAGTATTAATAGACTTGGTGATGTTGAATATGACCACCAATCTTAAACTGGCACTCAGCATCTCCTGACTGTAATCCTCCATCCCCAGACTCAATTTCATGTCTTCTCATTCTCTTCAAACCACCAACATTCTTAGATCATGTCCTTGTTTCACTGAAAAAACAACAGCACTAAGAAGAGAACCTCCTCCACTCCTCCACCAAATCCACCATCCAATCCCTGCTTCCTCAAACACACATTACTCAACTCAGGGATCTTCAGTGATTAACTTCATGTAAAAACTTAAATAATGCTATTTTTTAATCTTGACTTTAGAGATGGTTGACTTCCTACAATGGAAGGAGTTAGCTTCTCTTAACTGTCTTTCCTGCAACGTGTAATCACCCCCACCCTCGACACCCACATTTCCTCTATTAGTCTCCCTAAAGAGTTTAATATAATATTGGCTGAAACCTGCATTCACAGTTTAGTATAACTATGTTTACCATTTGCTGTTGAGCCCTTTATTAGTTTATGACTATATTTCCTTTAGGTATAATTGTTGATTTTTCCTGGAGTTAATAATTGAATTTTTTTTCATTTGATTGGTTTTCTATGCTCCTGTCACTACTTCACTTCCCTAAGTGTAAAGCTCTTCCCAACAAAGTCATGTGCATCAGGCAGTATGCTCCACTTTCTCTTAGAGATGATCCTCTGGGAACCCTGTCTTCCTGCCATAGCTTGGACATTTCCTGGATTCTGAATAATATTTTCCTCTTCCTTGGTTTTCTCTTGATAAAGCCTGTCCTTTAGTAGCCTTCTGAGCTTGAATATCTAAAATGTCTTTATTTCTACTGTAATATTATCAAATATATATTTGGTCTTTGCCTCTGCTTTCTGACATGCAACTCCTAAAATCCTTGGAATCTGCAAAATGTCTTTTTATATGCTAGTAAGATGACTGATGGCTGGCAGCACCTATGTAGTTTCAGGATAGGGACTGGTCATCTGAAAGACCAGAACATGATCTAGAGGGGTTGGAACTTTGAGCCCACCCCCTAAACTC
Source organism: Aotus nancymaae (assembly GCF_030222135.1). NCBI lineage: Eukaryota > Metazoa > Chordata > Mammalia > Primates > Aotidae > Aotus > Aotus nancymaae. Next base: position 94,378,588 of record NW_026988450.1, read on the forward strand.
CCAGAGGCTGGGGGAGAGGGACTGAAAGTACGTTGATCATCAGTGGCCAATGATTTAATCCATCATGCCTGTGTAATGAAGCCTCCTAAAAACCCAAAAGGACAGAGTTCAGAGAGCTTGTGGATAGCCAGATGTGTGGGGGCTTCCAGAAAGGTGGACGAGAACATGTCCACATGGCAGGAGAATGGCACACCCCAGCACCTTGCAGACAGAAGCTCCTGCTCTCGGGACCCTTCTAGACCTCACCGTGTGTATCTTTTCATCTGGCTGTTTATTTGTAGCCTTTATCCTCTGTAATAAACGTGTGTTTCCCTGAGTTCTGTGAACTGCTCTAGCAAATTAAAGCCAAGGAAGGGGTCATGGGAACCCAGAAGGACAGGTAAAACAACCTGGGGCTTGTGATTGACACTGGACGTGGGGCTCAGTCTTGTGGGACGAAGTCCTCAACTTGTGTGATCTGCTGCTATCTCCAGATACACGGTGCAGGACTGAAGCAGATACCTGGCTGGTGTCTGCTGCAGAACTGATTGCTTGCTTGCTGATGGGAAGAAATCCTTTACATCTGGTGTCAAAAGCATGTTGTGAGAGTAAAGAAATGGGTTTTCTTTTTTTTTTTTTTTTTGACTTATCCTTATGTTTGATTCATCATTTGAATGGGAATAGAATTTTAGATTGCAAATCATTCCCTTGTGTTTTTGCTTTTTTGTTGCCAGAAATTCTTGAGATCACCTCTATTCCTGGTGGTCTCAAATTTCTCAACAACATTACTTGATATGTTGCCTCCCCACCCCCTCACCAACCCCTGCCCAATTTATTGTGCTGGGTATTTTGTAGTCCTTTTTCCTAGTTTTTATTGCTATTGAACAAATTATCCAAATATAGTAGCTTAAATTTGCGGAGGATTCAGCTGGGCAGCTTTCTCTTGGGATCTCTCATGCAACTGCAGTCAGGTATTGCCTGAGGTTACAGTCATCTGAAGGCTTGACTGGATCAGCTGTCCACGATGGATCACTTGCATGGCTGGAGGTAATGTTGCACTGTTTTCCTCAAATGTCTGGCTCATGCTGATGATGGGGCTCTAAGGAGCTTGTTGGAAACTGTGTCAATGGGTACACAGCCTGACAGCTAATAGGTTTCTGTTTTGCCACTGGGTCATAGTTGCCAGTGTTTGCAGGATGTTTCTTGTGGACCAGCTGCTCCAGAGGAATCCTTCCACTCCTATCTCATGCTATCTGGCTGAGTGGGAGAAGTGAGCCTGGACTCACATGTGTAGACTTTCACTTAATTCCTCTGCTTTCAGTGGCCCTCAGCTATGCCTCATGCCTGAGGTCACACCTACTCTGATTCAACTGCAGGCTTCCTCCACCCAAGAGAGGGGAATCTATGGTCACACTGTTCCTTACAAAAATTTTCCACCAGTTATTCCAATTTCGACACCTTCCTGGTGTTCGCTGGCAGGACTGGTCTCTTTCTTCTTGACTTCACCCACAAATATTAAGTTTCAACTTTGTCTGGCTAAGTCAGTTATAACTTCTTCAATCCATTCCCTGCCTCTGTAATTTTGTTGACTTCTCTTGCTTACTGGTGTCTCCTCTCCCATTCTTTGTGGGTTTTTATGTCTTTTATTACTTAAGTGAGTAGGGTTTGGGCAGGAAGTGGAAGTTAATGCCTATGCTCAATCTGCCATGTTTAACTGGAAATTTCTTTTAAAACTGCCATTAGAGTTTTCTCCCCATGTCTCCTGAGATAGCTCGTCAGTCACCAATACATTGCTTTGTTACATCCAATAATACTTCAGTCTTCATTTTGCAATCCCTTCAAAGCCTCAGCAAAGATCACCATATCTTCACTTATATTATGTCTACATATTCTTCTGGTTTTCCTTCTCTCTGTGGCCACTCCTCTATACTGGAAAAGGTTGGTGCCCCAGGGCTCCTGCTGGAATTCTCTTTTTTGTATGTGCATTTCCTAGTTGATCTTGTCCAATCTCATGATTTCAAACACTACCTGAAAGCAGATGACTCCCAAATACCTGTCTCTAGCATTATCTTCTCTCCTGAATGCCAGCCTACTCAGCATTTCACTTGAATATCTAATAAGCATCGCTAGTATAACTTGTCCCTACTTAAACTGAACTTTCCAATCAAACTTTCCCTATTTTAGGCCAGATGTGGTGGCTCATGCCTATAATCCCAACACTTTGGAAGGCTAAAGTGGGAGGACTGCTTGCGGCCAGGAGTTCGAGACCATCCTGGACAATGTAGTAAGACCCATGTCTCTAACAAACTTAAAAATTAGCCAGGTGGCCAGGCGCGGTGGCTCACGCCTGTAATCCCAGCACTTTGGGAGGCCGAAGCGGGTGGATCACGAGGTCAAGAGATCGAGACCATCCTGGTTAGCATGGTGAAACCCTGTCTCTACTAAAAATACAAAAAATTAGCTGGGCATGGTGGCGCGTGCCTGTAATCCCAGCTACTCAGGAGGCTGAGGAAGGAGAATTGCCTGAACCCAGGAGGCGGAGGTTGCGGTGAGCGGAGATCGCGCCATTGCACTCCAGCCTGGGTAACAAGAGCGAAACTTCGTCTCAAAAAAAAAAAAAAATTAGCCAGGTGTGGTGGCACAGGCCTGTAGTCCCAGCTGTTCGGGAGGCTGAGCCCAGAGGATCACTTAAGCCCTGGAGTTTGAGGCTGCAGTGAGCTAATGATTGTGCCACTGCATCCCCACCTGGGTGACAGACTGAGATCCTGTCTCTAAATAAGTAAAAGACACCTTCTCTATTTTAGTAAATGACCAGCACCATATACCCAATTGTTCAGACCAAAATCCTCAGAGCCTTAGAATCTGGCTTAATAAACAAGCTGGATGTGGCAGTATGTAAGCAGATAGAAGCATTGTTTTTTCTCATGACTGCCCCTAGAAGCTTACCTGTGTCAATTCTCAGACGTATTTGACAGTTTTTTCTTTTCTTTTAAATATGAAAAAGGTGGGTTATTTTACTCATAAAAAAGTCCAGTCCACTAAAATATCAAAACTAAAACTCTTTTCCCATTGAAACCTCTTCCCTCACCTAGCTTTGCCAGATTCAGAGTCTGAGATTCCATGCAGGCTGAAGCCCCTTATTCCTCCTCTTCATGTTTCTACATGGAGGGATTTACCTGGAGAAAAACTTTCAGTCTCTTTCTGCTTCCAGAGAAGTGGAGTGACTATTTGGTTGTATTTCAGAGAACAGATAGGGTGGAGTGCGCTCAGGTCCCTCTGAGTGTTCTTTCTGGGGTCTGTGGTTTGACTGGGGCGCGGGGCAGAGGTGTCTTCTAGTCGGCACTCAATTGCATAGAGCTTGATGAGGCAGCTCTATGGCCCAGAGGCTGGGGGATACGTTTTTCTGATTCAGGGGTGATTTCGTAGCCTGACCTCTTGCTTTTTTAAATCTTGCAGATTTAAGCTTTGTCCTTCAAACTAGCTTTTTATTTGTGGCAAGGCTGACATTTTGATATCCACCCATCTTATCGCTGTGTCTTTTTCATTTGTTTCTGAACTGGGATAGGAAGAGTTGAGTATCCTCGATTGTGTAAACCCGCTATTCCACTGCGGGAAGGTGCCTGTGGGTGGTTTTCCTTTTGTCCACTCTCCCTTCCAACTTTCGGGCAGGAATTGAGAGGTGGCTGCAGAGACGCTCATTAGGCTGGGGCAGTAGTGACCGGATGTTAGGGATTCTGTGGGGCAGATGCAGACGCGCTGGGGTCTTCCGGGTCCTTGACCTGACTTCGGGCCCACGGTTGCAGCCTGCAGACGTCGGCCACGTTTCCAGCAGCCACGTTTCCACCCCCCCCCGACAGCCCTGCTGCGTCCGGCTGTCCCTTCCAAGCGCGGTCACCTCCTTCTGCTGCTCAGGTTTTCACCTTCAGTTTCTCCTGGGGTCCCCCCGAACTCCAGCGGCCCCGTGAGCTCTCCCGCGCTTGGCCCCGGCCGACGACGCAGCCCTTCCCCGCCCGGGGCTCCAGGGCTTCTGGCCCCTCGGCCTCACCACGACGCACACACGCCCCGGGCGAAGACCGCGCCTGTCTCGGCTTCCCAGGGACGCCCGGCGGCGCCCTCCGCTCCTCCCCGCCCTCCGCCTGGTCTCGCCCGGGCGCCTCCTGCCCGCGCCCACTTCACCTCAGGGCGGCCTCCCACCCCCACCCCGGGCCCTGGCGTCCCGGCAAATCCTGCGGCGCAAGAGCGACTCCCTGCCACCTGACCTCCGCACCGTCCCTCGCTCGAGCCTCGCTCCCCACATCGTCCTTCCCTCTGACCTCCGGCGGGACCCTCCTGACCGGACCCTCAGAGATACCCTCACCTCAGAGCGCGGCGCACCGGGCTAAGCTCCCGGGACACACTGCCCCTGAAGGCGCGCGAGAGGCCCCGCCCCCTGCCGCCAGTCCCACCCACCTTCCCCGCCCCACGCCCCACCCACCGGCCCGCCTCACGCCCCCCCACTAGCCCCACCCACGCCCCCCCCACCGGCCCCGCCCCTCCGCCCCCGCCAACAAGGCCCTACCCACCTCCCCCCGCCCCGTCGGCTCCACCCGCCAGCCCCGCCCCTCAGTCCCCGCCAACAGGGCCCCACCCACTTTCCCCCGCCCCGTCGGCTCCACCCACCACCCCGCCCCCACCGCCCCACCCACTAGCCCTGCCCCTCATGCCCCGCCCCACTCCGCGTGGGGCGCCGCGCGCTCAGCCACTGTGGTCGCCTGGCACACCCCGGGCGCACGCTCGCGGGGCTCTGATTGGTTGCGCGGGCATCGGCCCACCTGGGCCTGAGCGTCGGCCGAGGCCGGCGCCTGCGTAGTGCGCGTGAGGGAGGCGGGGCCGGGCGGCCTGTCCGGGAGCGGGCGGCGTGTGGCGTGCGGCGTAGAGCTCGGCCGCGGCGACGGCGGACGGCACGTGAGTCCCCGCGCCCCGGGCCCCTGGCGAATGCGGGGTGGTCCTGGGTGCTGAGGAGAGCGCGCCGCGGGCAGTGGGCCGGCGGCCGGGGGGGCGGGGCCGGGGTCGCTGATGGCCGGTGGCCCTCAGGTGTCTGCGGCGCCGAGGGGGCCCCTACAAGACCGAGCCCGCCACTGACCTCGGGCGCTGGCGGCTCAGCTGCGAGATGGGCCGGCAGACGTGGACCTACCTGCAGGACGAGCGCGCCGGCCGCGGGCAGACCGGCCTGGAGGCCCACGCCCTGGGGCTGGACACCGTAAGTGGCGTCCGCGAGCGCTGGGACCCCGCGGGGCGCTGAGCGGGGAGCCGCGAGGAGCTGGTTTCTCTCGGAAGGGTGGGTGCTGCGAGCGCCCGGGAGAGCTGCGAGCGCGGCCCCTTCGTCTCCATGCCACGCACAGGACACTCCTGATGTTGTTTTTTAGCATCTTATTTTGAGATAATTTCTGACTTACAAAGACACTTGTAACTTTTTTTTTTTTGAAGACGGGGTTTCACCGTGTTGGTCAGGCCGGTCTTGAACTCCCGACCTCAGGTGATCCGCCCGCTTTGGCCTCCAAAGTGCTTGGATTACAGGCGTGAGCCACCGCGCCCGGCCGTAATTTTGTTTTTATGCACAAAAAGTTTTTGGACCCAGTGTCTTAGTTGCGTGCGTTGTAAGAGATTTGGCTGGTCTCCGCCAAGCCCTGGCCGCCGTGGGAGAGGCTGTGCCATCCTTTGGGCCCTTTCTGAGAGGCTCGAGTCCAGGACCCAGGGGGCATCCGTGCCCCGCCCCACCCTTTGGTGCCTGGTTTATACAGACATCTTGGAGAAGTTGTGAAGAATCCGTGACTGGAAAGTAAAGCAATGAAAATGTGGAACTGTCCTTTTACTTTGCTGAGATGTGATACGCGCATCAGAGTTTCATACTTTTGATGGAAACAGCTGAAACTTTTGCAGTAATTTAGATTCACTATTTTGACTTGGGCTGTGTGTGAGGAGGGCTCCTCTGGCCGGGCAGCAGGACCCTCAGCTCGCTCTCTCTCTCTCTCTTTTTTTTTTTTTTTTGGTCTCTTTACAGAAGAATTACTTTAAGGACTTGCCCAAAGCCCACACCGCCTGCGAGGGGGCTCTGAACGGGATGACGTTTTACATGGGGCTGCAGGCTGAGGATGGGCACTGGACGGGTGATTACGGTGGCCCACTTTTCCTCCTGCCAGGTAGGAGTGTGCTGCCCCAGCCCGAGGGTGCGGCCACCCTGGGTCATCCTTGGGATCCTGGCCCAGCCTGGTCTAGGGTTTTGATGAAGAGGTGAAAATCCGGGAGCTTACATAGGAAAGGACTAGCAAACTCTGCCCCGTGTCAAAGTCCACCTGCTGTCGGTGCTAGGGGATCAGCTAGCCTTGGCCATGTAGGATGACAGGCCCTCTGATAAGGGAAGCAAGTGGTTCTCTAGGGGTCTGTTGCCTTGAGGGAGGAGGAAGGTGGGCTTTGAAGTCTCAGCACAGAGTGGGATGGGCATTCCAGGTGGAAGGCCCAGCGTATGCCAAGGGGCTGTAGGTGGGCCGAGTGGTGGGTGGGAAGCTGATAACTGCTGTGAACTTATCTTGAGCTATTGCAGGGGAGCTCATGCAGGGGAGCTTCAGGTTCAGACCAGTGAGTAGGAGGGGGATAGCAGTTGGACTGCCTGGGTACTGAACTGCTTTGGCTACACGAGACTATTTTGCATCCTGGGAGTGTTTCTTCACAGAAATCCTCAGCCTTGTAAAATGGGAAATTCCCTACGCAATAGGACCTTCTCCCTAGGACTTGTGCTCACATTGTTTCACTGACGTGAGTTCCTACATAAGTAGGGTTTCTTTCCGTGATAGCTCATTGATACGTCGTTTTCTTTTACCACGCTGTCGATTTAAAGTTCTTATATACCTTCGTCGCCTTTCTTTTTAAAACATCTCTTAGCTGTGTCTATCCATTTACTCATCCAAATTGCCTTTATCCTGATTCTGTCCCAGAATAAAACCTGTTGGGACTTTGAATGAAGTTGCATCGGGCTTACGTGTTAGTTTGGGAAGAGTTGGCCTTTAATGTTAAAAATGGTTCCATGGTGTTTACTGCAGTCCAAGCCCTCTTCAAGGCCTGCTCTTCTTTTAGTCCTTAGAATAAGCCTAATGGGATCCATTAGGAAACCGAGGCATATTTATTCCAGGCCACCAGACTAGCAAGATGAGCACTGGGATTCCATCTCTGCTTTGACTCCCAGCCCTGCTGCCACCTGGACTGTACAGCACTGAGTTTTTCTGTCCTGGGATTTGAGGGCCTGTCGTTAGGGGACGTTGAGGTGCTCTTTCTTCCCTTGGCTCATGGTAAGACGATGACATAGAGTTGGTCAGGAGATGAGTCAGCCTCACTTTGCCTCTGTAGCCTCATCTGTGACTGGATTGGAATCAGGTTTGGTTATGTGCAGTGTCAGGCACGCTGTGGTGTTTGGTCAGTGGGGTTACTGTGTTGTTTTGTTCTTGCTGCTTTGGCTCTGGGCTGAGCTTGCTGGGACCCTTCCTGTGGGCTGGCTGTGAGTTGGGTCTTTTCTTCCTTCTTTCTGGACTTTGGAAAATGCTCCTGGAGTCCACGATCCTGTGTAGACAGCTCCCGTCGCGTGTGCCTGTGTGGCACTGGGCAGCACTGTGGTGAGCACTGAAAGGGCTCTGACCTAGCCCCACCATTTACTGGCTGTGCCTCAGTTTCCTTGCCTGTAAGATCAGGAAGATGCTGGCTCTGCAGACCGGCTCTGCTCCTGTCTGCACATTTCCCTGTCCTAACAGCATCATAACTGATAGGAAGAGACGGGTGTGTTTTGGGATAGCTCATTTTATGTGAACCCGTGCAGTGTTTCTCAGCCCATCTCTCCTTCCAGGGCATGTCTGTATGCTTTGTCCACTAGGGCTTCTGATGCTCTAAGCCAGAGTCAGGCATTCATTCCATGGCACATGTGGCTGGGGTCTGCCCTGAGACCTGCCCCATGCTAGGCTCTGGGGGCGCATGGCTGATGGAACCAAGCATGGGGAGTGGAGGTGGAGGGTGGCCTGTGAGCACCGTGCCTGAGAGGACCAGGCTGGGGACGGAGGTTCTTAGTAGATAATATTTATTGTCGCTCCCTCCCCCCTGACATTTGCAAAGCGGCATATGCTTATAAAAAATCTATGAAACAGAAAAATATGAATAAGCAAGTAGGTATTACCCCATCCAAGGGTGAGCAGTTTTGTATTTTTTTCCCAGCAGATGTTAAAGCAAGACCAACACTCTCCCCTCATGGAGGGTCCACTGATCTAAAGTGCTGGTTCCTTTTGGACCTTCGGGGCACTTGGGGGAGGCCTTCCTGAGGTGCTGTGCAGTGTTTGGTGTTTCTCTGACCCAGCGGGTCATGCGAGCCAGGCGTGGCTGAGTGGGCTCTGCAGGCCCTAGGCAGGGAGCATCGCCTGTGCTGTGGCTGACGTCTTCTCTGGCCCTGTGCCCAAAGTGCCTGTTGACCTGGGAGGAATTGCCTTTCCAGGGGTGTTTTTATGGGAAGTAGGTAGCTCCCTGTTGGAGTGGGGTACTCAGGAGGAAAGGGGCCTGGTCTTAGCAGCGATGCCCACCTCCCCAAAGCGAGGAACATCTCTCCTGCCACACAGGCCTCCTGATCACTTGCCACGTGGCACGCATCCCTCTGCCAGCCGGATACAGAGAAGAGATTGCGCGGTATCTGCGGTCAGTGCAGCTACCCGACGGCGGCTGGGGCCTGTGAGTGTGCCTGCCCCGGTGTCACTGCACACGCACGTGTGCGTTCTCATGTGGGAGATGCTTGGGTTTCCAGGCAGCTGCCGGGGGGTAGGAGGATGGCAGCTATGGGCCTGGGGTGGGTTGGGGAGAGCCTAGCAGGACGGGAGTGGGCTGAGGCTGTGCAGGTGGGGCCTTGGCGTCATAGTTATTCCTATATATGGTCATAAAGAATCCCATAGCTATTCACATTAATCATAAATATACGTATAGACAATCGTGTAATCTTTAATCTCACTAATAAGTCTCAGGTCAAGAAGTATGGAACCGAAGTGGTGTTGGGAAAGAGGTGACCCTAAGGTAGATACTCTAAGCCCTCTGTCACGCCCGCATAAGGGCTGCTGGAGGATGCCTCGGCCGTGCGGCAGTGCCAGCGCTGGGAAAGTGCCTGCTGTTTAGCCAGCTAGGGACGGAGACGTCCAAGATGACTGAGACGTCGCCTTCCTCGGGGGAGTGAGGAGAAAACTCCACTTCTCCAAGCTCTTGTGGTAGGCCTGGCGGCTGTCAGGGAGGCCCGCAGACGTCCGGGGGACTTAATTGTCTCTGTGTGACGCTGTGCCTCAGCGGTCACGTTCCACGTCTACTTTCACGTTCTGCGTCAGCACCTGGTTCTTCTCTTTCTTCTCAGATAAGAATTAGTAATAGTAAAATAAATTTTAATGTCCTTGATATTCTTGACAAGTGTGAAAAAAGTGCTGACGCATTAGGTTTTCTCCTCGCCTCGGCTTCTTGAAAATCCTGAGCCCCTGTCTCCAAGACATGTGACTTACCTGACCCTGTCACTGACCACCCGTTGCCTCAGCCTTTCTACCCTGCTTCCTGCTTAGTACTCAGTAAAAGTCAGAGTGTCCAGGCCCTCGGGTGCACCGCCGGTCTCCAAGATTTGGTAGCGGTGGACCCCTGGCCCAAACTCTCTTTTCTCTATCTCTGTGTCTTGTGTCTTTATTTCCACAGTTTCTTGTCTTCACACCTGGAGAGAAGGACTACTTCATGACCTGAGACTTACTAGTAAAATTAGAGATGATATGATTGTATATATGTATATATTTATGATTGCATGTAAATAGTTATGTGATTATGATTATATATAGGAATAACTATGTAACTATATCTCTAATTCTTTTCTAATTCAGTATTTATATGAAAACTGACTGAGGCCTCAGACTCTTGCCTCAGCTCTTGCAGGGCTTCCCCACACGGACTCTGGGCTGGCAGCAGGTGGAGGCAGCTGGACAGCTTTCCTGCAGCGTGGCACACACTGGGAGCAGAGCCGTAGCCCAGAGTGGACCGCCCTCGGGAAGGTGTCGAGCAGGTGGGCTAGGTGGATGGCGCGGGGCTCGGGTGGCGTGGGAGGTGCATGAACTGGAGAGCGGCCGCTCAGGTGTCTCCTGTGTTGGCGTGTTATGTCAGGGTAAGGGATGTTGGCATTCTTAGTTTGCTGAGGAAACTCCAGAAAGTTTTGCTTTATTTCTTAGAAGTAAGGACAGATACCAGTTTCCCACCTGTGCTCTGCTCCCGTAGGCACATTGAGGATAAGTCCACTGTGTTTGGGACTGCACTCAACTATGTCTGTCTCAGAATTCTGGGTGTTGGGCCTGATGATCCTGACGTGGTACGCGCCCGGAACCTTCTTCACAAGAAAGGTATGCCCCGTGCAGCACGTGCTGGGTCAAGGGATCATGTCAGCTCTATAACGAGCTCTCACAAACGAGATATAGAAAGGTGCACCTCCAGATGAAACAGTGGGCAAAACACATCAACAGGGAATTTGTCAAAGCAGAAATAGGCAGAAACTGTTTAACCGATGCATAATTTCTTAAAAAGCAAATTGAGAGCCAGGTACAGTGGCTCATGCCTGTAATTCCAGCACTTTGGGAGACTAAGGTGAGCCTAGGAGTTTGAGGCCAGCCTGGGCAACATAGTGAGACCCTGTCTTTACAAAAACAATAAAATATTAGCCAGGTGTGATGGTATGCACCTGTGGTCCCAGCTACTTGTAGGCTAATAAGGCAGGAGGATCACTTGAGCCCAGGAGTTCTGGGTTGCAGTGAGCTAATTGTACCACTGCACTCCAGCCTGGGTGGCAGAGTGAGACCGTGTCTCTTAAAAAAAAAAAAAAAGCAAAGCAAATTAAGACAACCAGGTAATCATTTGTTTCCTGAATTGACCAAGACTTAAACGAAACACATTAATATGTTGCTTGAGGAAGAACACAGAAGCCACCTTCTGGGGGCAGCCTGGCTGCAGGCGGGGGCAGCCGTGCAGCTTGCACCTGTCAAGCCTGGCCTGGCTACCTCTCCTCTTGCCTGTCGGCCCTGACGGTGATTTCAGCCGAGGGAATCCATGGCTCCTGCTGCTCCAAGAAAGTCTAGTTCATGTTGTGGCTCTGCAGAGCCTGGCCTGGTTTTTGCCCCCGGCCTTTCCCAGACCTTCCGTAGCCCATCATGCCTGCCTGCTCTCTGCTGCATGCACAGGGGTGACCTGTGAGCTCCTCAAAGGTCCTTACTACACCAGGGCTCACCGTGCACTGGAGCCTCTTACCTTCCACTCCCGCCCCGGTGGCTCACACTTGCAGTGTTACTTCTTCGAGGGCCCCTTCCTGACCTGCCGTGCCAGGTGGAGTGTCCTGTAATGCATTCCCATGAGATCCTGCCTCCTTCCTTCATGAGCTTGTCACTGTTGTCATCAGTTCACTGTCAGCCTTTGGTGTCTTCGATGCTGTGTTCCCAAGGCTGCTGACTGGTTCCCCGCCACAGTCCTGGCGCCTGCCTGGTGGAGGAATGTGTTCAGGCTGCACTTCAGTAGCTTCGTGGGTGTTGCTGGCTTTTGCATACCCTTTGGGGTTTGGAGCAGGGACTCCTCAGCAGTATGTTTAGACGGCGTGGCTGTGCCGGAACTGAGTGCTGCTGGAAGTGGCTCTGGCACGTGGGGCCAGTGTGCCGGAGCTGCTCTGGAGTCTGGGGCTTGTCATTGTTCCCGTGCAGGACCAGTCTGCCAAGTGGACATGACAGACTGGGGCAGCTCAGGCTTGGCTCAGAGTGCGAGGCCGAGTGCGCGCTCTCACTGCCGCTCATCGCCTTCTCCAGGCACGTGTGCACCTGGGCCCCTCGCTCGCCTGAGCACTGAGGTGTCCCTGGACCTTCCAGGTGGCTGTCTTCATGGGCTCCTTCCTGGGGCCAGGGGTTGGAAACACCTCTCCTGGGGCTGGAAACACTCCCAGGAAAGCCACTGGTTTCACCTAGGGGCCGTGCGTCCAGGGCATTTCTGAGCACTCTGGAACCTGCTTCTCACATGGGCTTGCAAGATCGCATGAGGCTGCCCTTGACTCATGGAGAGGGGCACGCTTGACTCCTGGAGGGCGAAGCTTCCCAGCTACAGACAGCGTGGGCTCTGCTGACAAGAAGCAGATGACACGGGCCTATTCTCTTTCCTCTCAGGTGGTGCTGTGGCCATCCCCTCCTGGGGGAAGTTCTGGCTGGCTGTCCTGAATGTTTACAGCTGGGAAGGCCTCAATACCCTGTTCCCAGAGATGTGGTATGCCTGCTGTTGGCTTGGTCGTCGGGTGGCTGCTGCTTCCCTGAAGAGTAGAGTGACAGGGACAGTGGTCAGGTGCAGGCTGTTAGACAGAGAGGGGTGGTGGTTCTGTGGGTGGGTGCAGTTAGGCTCCCGGCGGGGTCCTTGATCGAGCTGAGTCCTACAGGGATACAGAAAGGGGGTTCCCAGCTTGGCAGGAAGGTGGCTGTGCTGTGGATGGGGGTACCCTGAGTCAGGCTACAGGCAGGGCGGGGTGGCTTGCATCTTGTGGGAAACTGAGCATCTGTAGAAGTAGAAGGAGCTGTCCCTCCTGCAGCCTGCACAGGGGCGTCCTGTGCTGCTGTTGCTGACCTTGTCTCCTTTGCTGCGGAATGTGAAACGTGTCCCAGCGTCACACCTCACCTGCGGACCCAGTGTGCTTGCCTTTAAAAGATCAGTGTTTGTTTTTCTAAACAGAACCGAATGCTTTTAAATACCCAGCAAAGCCAACATTAATTTCTTATTATCTAGTGTCTTTTTTTTTTTTTTTTTTTTTTGTGACAGAGTCTCGCTCTGTCACTCAGGCTGGAGTGCAGTGGCATGATCTCAGGTCACCGCAACTTCTGGCTCCTGGGTTCAAGTGATTCTCCTGCCTCAGCCTCCCAAGTAGCTCGGACTACAGCCATGCGCCATCGTGCTCAGCTAATTTTTGTATTTTTATTGGAGACAGGGTTTCACCATGTTGGCCAGGATGGTCTTGATCTCTTGATCTCGTGATCTGCCCACCTCAGCCTCTCAAAGTGCTAGGAATGCCTAGCCTGAAAGTAAACTTTAAATTTTGGAATAGTTTCCAATTTCTGGAAAAGTTGCAAAGAGAGCCAAGAGTATTCGCTGGGGCCCTCACCCCATATTCCCCTTGTTGATGTTTTATGTTACCAAGGTATGTTTGTTGCAGCTAAGAAACCCACAGACAATCCTAAGCATTTAGGAGCTCCCTCACCTGGCTGTAGGGTACAAAATGCTAACTGAACCAGGAGGTGCAGCTCCCTGGGGAGTGCACCGATGGCTCGACTGTCCCCCTCAGCAGCACGGTTGAGAAATGCCGCAGGTGCACTGATGCGGTGGGGAACAGCCACCCACCTGTGTCCGTGCTTGGAAGGGCCCAAGGTGTGGATCCTGGCGGAGTGGCAGGCTTCCGTCTTGCGGGTCTCCCAGTGACTCCTGCTGTTGCCCCAGGCTGTTTCCTGACTGGGCACCGGCACACCCCTCCACACTGTGGTGCCACTGCCGGCAGGTCTACCTGCCCATGAACTACTGCTACGCTGTTCGGCTGAGTGCCACGGAGGACCCGCTCATCCAGAGCCTCCGCCAGGTAGGACCTCATCAGGGAACAAAGCGAAGGCTTCTGGGGCTGGGACCCATAGGGCCTGGGGCTCCGACCCATAGGGCCTGGGGCTCCTGGAATCTCACCACACCTGTCCGCTCACCTGGGGGCCCTGTGGAACCGAGAGCCCTGTGAGCACAGTGGGCCTCCACCTTCCTCCAAGCTCTGCCCAGAGGGGACTCGTGCTATGGGACAGGCAGCAGCTGTTGCCCGGGGTTCTTAGGGGGACATCCAGGACTCAAGAGATGCAGGAGGCAGATGTGCACTGTGTCCTCAGGAAGCAGGCCCTGAGGCGGGGTTTGAGGTGCAGGATGTCTATCAGGCCTGCCCTGGGGAAGGAGGAGGGACAGAGGGAGGAAATGAGCTTCTGGGTAGGCCTGGGGCTCATGGAGTTGGGGAACTCCACAGAGTGGTCCGCACATAGCCACAATGGCCAGGCCTTCATGTACCCTCAGGGTCAGTTGCTGGAGGGCCCCCCCGACACACACCCAGGAAGGGGCTGGTCCAGGGCCCTGAGGGTGGGTGGTGGGAGACTGCCCCTCCCGGTTTGAGCCAGGCTAGCCAGCTGCCCCCACCAGGAGCTCTATGTGGAGGACTTCGCCAGCATCAACTGGCAGGCGCAGAGGAACAACGTGGCCCCAGACGAGCTGTATACACCGCACAGCTGGCTGCTCCATGTGGTATATGGTGAGTGCCTCCTGAGGGGCTGGCAGGGCAGCCCGTGGTCGGGCTGTCCCACTCATTCATGAACTCATCCCCTGCCAGTGGCACTGGGCCATCTTTGTGCCAGGCCCCAGGAGGCGGGCCCTTCCACCCCGAGAACCGGCAGGACTGACTTCCAGTCTCAGGAGCCCATCCCGAGCAAGGGTGTGTGTAGGAGGTGTGGGGTGCCCCTCCTGGGCAGGGAAGGAGAAGCTCAGCAACCAAGTCTGGCGGTGGGGAAGGGGAACCCTGGAGAAGGGCAAGTCCAGGTGCGCGGGGCTCCAGGCGGAGGCCAGGGTCCTGGTGCCTGGCGTCCACTGACCCCTGTCCCCTGCAGCGTTCCTCAACCTGTACGAGAGCCACCACAGTGTCCGCCTGCGGGAGCAGGCCGTGCAGCAGCTGTATGAGCACATCGCGGCTGACGACCGATTCACCAAGAGCATCAGCATCGGCCCGGTCAGTGCCTCCGCCGGCCTCCGGCTGCAGCCGCTGGGGGTTGGGGTCCAGAGTAAAGTCCATGAGCTGGGAGTAGGGTCTCCTGGAGCCTAGTGCACCGCCATCTGGGAGGTGGCCCTCAGATCCCACAGGCGTTTGAGGACTTCTGTCCTGGTTCCCTGCACGCCCAGCTCAGGGAACCGCCCCCCCACACTCGACCCTCCCTCCTGTTCTCCAGTTGCTCTTGTCCTGGGGGGTGCCTGGTCCTCTCCTGGAGGCCCTTCCTGAGATCTTTCTGGCCAGCTGGGAGGGGCGTTTTTTTCTCACTTGGTTCCTTCCAAATTCCCCTCCCCAAATAGTTGATTATTTGTCCTTCTCCCAGGGGGTTTAGAGACGCCCAGGGTGGGTGGGAGTAGCAGGGTCCTCGGGTTCCACTCCTGATTCCTCCTGCCTAACCAGGGACTCGGACCTCTCTCTTCTGTGGGGCCCACGGGGGGCCAGGTTTGGGCTAGTTCAGTGGCCTTGGAGGGTGCAGTCCCCGGGCTGTGCTGGCGCAGGGCCGCCTCCTGACAGAGTCAGCAGCCCCTGGGCTGTGCCGTAGCTGCTGCGGTGTAGTGGGTTGGCCTTGGCATTCTCTGGATGTACCCCGGTGGCACTGGGCCACCGAGTCCCACCCTGATGCCGCATCTCGGGTTTTCTGGGCCTGATGCCACCTCAGTGAATCACAAATCCCGACTGACCTTGCAGCAGGTCCTCTGTTTTCCGGTCAGCAGTGACGTGGTTCTGTGTGGGTTTCGGTTCAATCCCATATAGAGCACATCTGTACTAAGCACGTTAGAAACATGCTTGCAATTGGATCTTGACTTGTAAGATCCATAAATAAGAAGTTGGGGCCTCTGGAACAGTCTGCTCTGAGGAAGGAGGGGAGCAGACATTTCCTGCTACTGCAGTCCCATGTCCACACCTCTTCCTGGGCCCCTCGGGCCCTGCCTCTGTCCCCTGTGTTGTTTCTAAGGCGCCTGACAGCCCATGCCCCTCTGGTTGTGGGCTGGCCCCTATGGCTTCTCCTGGAACCCTTCACTTCTCACTGATGGAGTGCGGTCCCTCCTCATCCTAAGCCAGGCCATGGTCTTAGCTGACACTGCCTGTGTCTGAGTCGGGTCCTGGGTACACATTTGTTGTCCATCCTCGCTCAGTCCCGCCCGTTAGAGCAGAAGGCCCCTTTCCTGGCCCTGAGTGAGCTACATGGGACCCTGTCCCTGGGGGCTGCTGTGGGTCTGGATCAGAGCCCTGACAGGGCCGTGTCTCCGGCAGATCTCGAAAACCATCAACATGCTTCTGCGCTGGTATGTGGATGGGCCCACCTCCCCTGCCTTCCAGGAGCACGTCTCCAGAATCCCGGACTATCTCTGGTGAGTGTGGCTGGGATGTGCTGGTGAGGCCTCTCAGTGCAGCCACACGAAGGCTGGATCTGAGCCTCGGCCGTATCCCAGTGAGGGGGCCACCACGGTGCCATCTGGGAACACCGCCAGGGAACACCGCTAAGGAACACCACCAGGGAACACCGCCAGGGAACACCACCAGGGAGCACCCACCACCAGGGAACACCACCAGGGAGCACCCACCACCAGGGAACACTGCTAAGGAACACCACCAGGGAACACCAACAAGGAACACCGCCAGGGAACACCAACAAGGAACACCGCCAGGGAACACCACCAGGGAACACCGCCAGGGAACACCACCAGGGAACACCACCAGGGAACACTGCTAAGGAACACCACCAGGGAACACCACCAGGGACCAGTAGTGTCACCGAGGGTTGTAGAAGCCACCGAGGGTTGTCTTTGACTTGGAAGATTTGCCACCCAGTCAAAGAGTGGGATGGTCCTAGAAGGTAGAGTGAGGAGGGGCGTGGTGGGCAGCAGGGCAGGTGCAGGTTGGCGTCAGGAAGGCCTGTGGACAAGGGGAGCTTGTCAGCCATGGAGTATGCCCTGAAGGTGGGCCCCTGTCGTGGATGGCACAGCACGGTCCCATGGTGGGAAGCCCTGGTTGGTCCCACAGCACTGAACACGGGCAGCAGGGCTGAGGCGGCCTGGGGTCGGGGGTCGGGGGTTGGGGAGCCTCCTGCCGCCCTTTGGCTTGGGTGCGCCCTTCCTGGGTGAGTGTGTCCTGTCTTCTCTAGCGTGTGGGCCTCATGCCCAGGAGTCTAGCAGCCCAGCTGGGGCGGCATCCAGGCCAGTGCCAGGCCTTGGGGGAGGGGACAGATGCCCTCCCTGGGACCTCCCTGAGTGCAGGGTCTGGGTAGCCGGCTGGGCTTCCAGCTTTCTCCTCGCACCTGACTTGGGCATTTTTGTCCTCACAGGATGGGCCTTGACGGCATGAAAATGCAGGTAAGGGCTGCAGGACTGCGGCTGCCGGATTCCTTTGCAGTCATTTCTACCCTTCATTACTTTTCCTTCTGGGTTCATTAAGATGCAGAAATAACTCCTCCTGGACCAAGTCCCGGCAGCGTGTGACCGGACGCTGAGTCAGTCGAGGCCTCTGGCTGTGTCCCCGTGGGTGCCGTCGGTCCCTGTGTGGGTGCCCACAGTTCTCGAGTGTCTGTCTGCAGCTGTCCTGTTTGCTCTTTGCCCTGATGGTCCGAGTGGGCCCACCCGTGTAACAACAGACCCGGAGCTGCAGACGCTCTCCTCTTGTTACCGTGGCAGGAGGCGGCTCTGGTTAGTGGGGGCCTCTCCTCCATGCACTCTTTTTGCTGCTGTTGTTGAGATGGAGTCTCGCTCTATTGCCCAGGCTGGAGTGCAGTGGCTCAATCTCGGCTCACTGCAACCTCCACCTCCCAGGTTCAGGTGATTCTCCTGCCTTAGCTTCCCTAGTAGCTGGGATTACAGGCATGCAGCACCACGCCCGGCTAATTTTTGTATTCTAGTAGAGACAAGGGTTTCACCATGTTGGCCAGGCTGGTCTCGAACTCCTGACCTCAGGTGATACGCCTGCCTTAGTCTCCCAAAGTGCTGGCATTACAGGCGTGAGCCATTGCGCCCAGCGACACTCTTAAGAGGCTCCTTCTTAAGGTTGTGGGTGCACAGGACAGGAGCCTGGAGGGCCGTGGTGGCGTGTGGCTGGGCCTGGGAGCTGCCTGGGAACTTGCCCTAAGTGGACTGGAACCCAGTCATGAGGGGCACCAAGCACGAGGGAGGGAGGCAGGCAGCCATCGCCACGTCCAGGGAGAGGAGGAGCAGGCGGGTGTGCTGGACACTTGGCCACGTGGCGATAGTCGGTTTCTTTCTGGATCCTGCCCTGAGCTTTTAGAAGATACACTTGTTTCCAGGCACGGATGCCTGACCGTGTCCTTGCCCTCCAGGGGTTGTGCGTCTGCCACCACTGTGGGGGAGGCCCGAGGTGTCTCAGATTTCCCAGAAGTCTGTGGGCTAGAGTAGCCGAGAGCTGCGTTAGGAAGGGCCAGCGCTGTGTTCTGCTATACGGTCTGTGATGTCGGAAGCATCCGCCTGGGTGTGGCCTGCTCCGGGTGGAGGTTGTGGTGGTCTCCAGGTCATTGCTCTACGGAGCGGGTTGGTCATCGAGGTGGGAGGAGAACAGCCCGCTGCACAGGAACCGTGGGCTCCCTGCCTGCACTGTCTATGCCGTGTACTGCGGGTCCTTCTCTACGCCGTCCCGCTCAGCGTCTAGATTTTGTAGATGGTGCTGTCCTGGGTGTGGCCCTGGGGGCAGCAGGGCAGTGTTGAGGGCGGGGTCCTGGCTGACCCTGGTCCTGTCCTGGCTCTGGGGGCCCTGTAGACCCCAGTTCTGTCCAGCTGGGCTGAGCCTGT
Source organism: Aotus nancymaae (assembly GCF_030222135.1). NCBI lineage: Eukaryota > Metazoa > Chordata > Mammalia > Primates > Aotidae > Aotus > Aotus nancymaae. The sequence continues at coordinate 94,397,206 of NW_026988450.1, forward strand.
GCCCCTTTGTGCATTATCACAGTGGGTGTGTCAGAAGCCCAGACAGTGTTGCCCTGTGTGTTGTGGTCTGGTGAGGGTTATGCCCTGCGGGTCTGTCTTCTGTCCCCCACCTGATTCAGTGTGGAAATGTGGAGTCTCCAGAGGTGTCCGGGGTGTCATGTTTGGGATGGGCACACAGGGGCCCAGCACTGCCCGCCCCAGGGCTACCCTTGGTGCCAGGTTTCCCCAGCCATGGGCTTTCACCCAGCTGGCCTTGAGCTCCCCCGAGGCTCCCTGGACACGGTCCATGTTTTGTGAAATGGTTTTCTAAACACATGCAAAGTGGATGAGTTACATGAGTAACGGCCCCAGAGCAGGCCCTGGCCTCCCTGCCCCTCCCTGACCAGCCCCCCGCTGCGCCCTCTCTTCAGTGCACCTCGGGCTAATGAGGGCCTCTGTGTTTTTACAGAGTTGCTCTGTGGTTGTCACACCCAGCAAACTTCACGACGGTTCCCGGGTATAGTCCTCACGTTGCCGTTGGTGCGTGTGAGTCAGGGTTCAGGCCAGGCCCACACGGGCCTTCGCGTGTTGGTATCTGAGCTCCTGTTCGTCCACAGCAGTCTCCTGTGGCCTCTTTTCTCCTCCCTGAAGGGCTTCACGTTCCGGATCTGACCGGTTGCTCCCTCTGTTCTCTGAGTTTTTGTGAACTGGCCATGCACTGAGGCTTTATCCCGTTGTGTTTCTTTGGCGAGAGTGCTTTTCTGGTGGTCGCTGGCTCGTTCCTCCAGTGCATGACGTCTGGATGCCTCTGCCCCCTGCCGCCCCCTGCCACCATCCCCATGTCTGTTGCGGTCAGTGTCCAGCTACTGTCTCACTGGGGTTTGGTCACCGGCCCTTTGAATTGAGACCAGCGTATGTATCTGGGAGTCCAGGTCCGGGGTGACATTTGAGGTAGGGCCTTCCCAGCCTTGTGCAGAGTTTCCATCACCTCAGGTATACTTAGAAATGGGGTCATTTCCAGGCATCACCATGACTGAGGTGCACTGCTCTGACTGGGCGAGGGCAGCTGGATGCTCTGTGTGTGGGTGCTTGAGCCTCTGGGGGATTGTCCAGTCCTACAGGTGTCCTGAGAGGGACACTGTTCTGCCTGGTGGCCCATGAAGAAAGGTGGGGTTCCCTGACCCATGTCTGCCTGCAGGACTCAGCCTTCTCTGAGGCCCTTGTCAGCCATGAGGGGTGCACAGGGCTCAGAGCCTGAGGTTGAGTGTTGGCTGGATAGGAGCCCCCGCACCCAGCCCTCGGGCCTGTCAGCTCCTGGAGGCCGTAGGTGGGAGTGGGGGAGGCTGCTGCTGCTGTAATGCCCGTCTTTTGTGTGTAGGGTACCAACGGCTCACAGATCTGGGACACTGCCTTCGCCATCCAAGCTCTGCTAGAGGTTCGTGGCTCATTCTCTTTTCTCAGCCTCAGCTGACCTTCCTTCCTGTGCACGTGAGCCCTCGTGTCCACCTGAGGGCAGCACTGCTGGCCACACACTTGTGGCTCCTTGAAGTTTCCAGTGACCTGGGCTCTGGCCTCTGGTTTGAGATGGTGGTGCTGTGGACGGGGCGGCCTTGCCCAGCAGCCCTGGGTGTTGGGCTGGGTCAGAGGCTTTGGGAGGGCAGGAGCTGGAGGCCGTGTGCGCAGGGGAGCCTGGTGAAGGCTGTTTCTCAGCATGGGCAGGAGGGGGACTCCAGCCTCTTGGAACTGGAACTGCTCATTATGGGCATTCTCCAGCCAATACTGCAGAGAAACAACAGTGGATTTTTATGCTGGTGGGAATGAGGTTGGTGGGATTCTGAAGGTGTTTCTGGAGTGCCCTGAGGGCTGGGCCATTCAAAGGACCTGCCCACGCCGGGGTGCTGGAGATCCTCTGGGCATAGACGCTCGCTGGGCGGGTGGGGTGCTGGCACCCATAGATGGTCTCTTCTGCTCCCTTCCGTCTTGTCATATCTCATGGACCTTTGATTTTTTGTCTTTAAAGGTAAGTGCAGCAAGAAACTCTGGCACTCTCTGGAGATATCTGCCAGTTTCATTCTGGTTCCCAGTCGGGGCAGGATGTGGCCAGGACCATCGGGGACCCACTCAGCCATGGTGGCCGTGCAAGGACAGCTCAGCCTCTCTGTCCTGCTGTCTCTTCCAGGCGGGTGGACACCACAGGCCCGAGTTTTCGTCCTGCCTGCAGAAGGCACATGAGTTTCTGCGGCTCTCGCAGGTGAGGCCTGTGCCTGGGGCCCTGAGGGGGCTGAAGAGGGGGATCAGGGCTGGGATCTCCTACAGGCAGAAGTGCCCGCCTCACCTCCACCCTGCCCCGTTCCCTGCGCTGGTAATCTCAGGTTGCCCCTCCCCACCCCTGTTCCATCCACCCGTCCTTGGGCTGGCCTCACCCGGAGCAGCTCTGTGAGGCCTGCGGGGTGCTGGGGGGCTGGGGGTGCTGGCAGTTCTGCGTCCTGCTCCCGTTGGAGCCATGGTGTGCAGGAGCCAGGCACAGGTAGGGGCCATTTACCCTGAGCTGCGCAGCCTAGACTCCACCTCTGGGTCTCTGAAGCACCTTCTGCCCACGGAGGTGATGCCAGCCTGTGGACGTTCCCTCCTGAGACTGTTTGCAGCGAAAACCCCTGTCCATCCTGCTAGATCAGCTGCCCACAGACGGTACCCCAGCCCCTAGTTTGACCTCAGTGTCTCACACACGCCTACACCCCAGTCTGCAGCCACAGTCATCCCATACATGCGCCCTAACCTCCCATGTCTCCCACTGTCCCTGCCACGGCCTCAGCCAGTGTCCTTCTGCCTGGAACAGCTGCCCCTCTCCCCCCCAGCCCGTCTCACCATGTCCCTTCAGATGTCATCAGGACGTTGCTTCTGCAGGCCCTCTAGATGTTCCTGGCCTCTGTGTGGCCAAGGCTGGCACCTGTCTGGGGCTCAGGCAGGGGAGGGGCATTGTCCTGCTGTGGCTGACCCTACAGCGGACTGCTCCTGCCTCCTGCCTCCTACCCAGGACTTGCTCTGGTTGATGGAGACTTGGGGAGGTTGACTGAACCCTACTACAGTCCAGGCCTCTTCCCTTCTCATTGAGGCAGGAGAGACGGCCCAGGAGCTGAGGTCCACGAAGCTGGGGTTGTTCAGGAGGCAGCGGGAGCCCCTGGCAGAGCACACCACAGAGGCCTGGGCCACCTCCTTGCCTCCTGGCCAGTGGGGAGATCACAGGGGAGGCATGTGCCTCCCGTCTCGGCTAGTTTCAGCCCTTGCTGGCCAGTCACGTTTCCCAGCAGCAGTGGGTGGTGAGCTCTTGGTTTGGGCCCTTGGTGCCTCGCAGCACCAGCGGGGGCTGTGGCTGGCACATCCTGCCTCTCCAGTCCTGCCCCGTCTGTCTCAGTGATGTCCCCGGTGCTGACATGTTCTCTGCTTCCACATTCGCCCTCCATGCTGCCCAGGTCCCAGATAACCCTCCCGACTACCAGAAGTACTACCGCCAGATGAGCAAGGTATTCGGGAGCCGGCCCCGTCCCTGCCCCGTCCCTGCCCCGTCCCTGCCCCGTCCCAGCCCTGTCCCTGCCCCGTCCCAGCCCCGTCCCTGCCCCGTCCCTGCCCCATCCCCCGGGGAGGCTGCCCTCAGCAGGTTGGTCCTTCCCTTTGAAGGCGGGACTCTTCCCTTGGCGTCTTTGGGTGTGCCTGGCATAGGGGCCCATGCCTCATGTTGCTGAGCTGCCTGGCACATGGGGGCACCATTTGCTTGCACATGTGGCCGTGCCTTAGAGCGGTTCAGGTGGTCATGGCACATATAGGCTTCAGGACGCCCTGTAGCCAGGGCGTCCGGGGAAGGCAGAGGGAAGAGACCTCAGCCGGGGTGGGCTGTGACCACAGGTGCGTTCTGTTCTGTGAAATTAGGCATGAGCACAGCAGCTGCTGCGTGTTTACAGTGGGGGTGGGGGGCACCTGTGCCCCGTCCTGTCCCGTCGTGAGATCTGAAGGTGTTGAGGGTGTGAGCTGCCGCCCTGAGGGTCTCTGTGCTGGAAGCTGGAGTTCCATCTAGATGTGCCCAGCTTGGGCCCCTGGCCGCACCCACACCTTTGGTGGATAGACCCCCATCCTGACTGGGTGCTCTGTGGTGGGGAGTGATGTGTGTGGCTGTGGGGTGGCTCCGAGGACTGGGGTGTGGACACCCTCAGCCTAGGGTCACGGGTCGTGTTCTGCAGGGCGGCTTCTCCTTCAGCACGCTGGACTGTGACTGGATTGTTGCTGACTGCACGGCTGAGGCCTTGAAGGCCGTGCTGCTCCTGCAGGAGAAGTGTCCCTATGTAACCGAGCACATCCCCCGAGAGCGGCTCTGCGATGCGGTGGCTGTGGTAAGGCTGTGGTCCTAGCAGTCCCGTCCACAGCTCATGTCTGCAGATGAGCTGCGTGCTCACCTCCACTCCCACGAGCCCCACCCCCCCACACTCCGGCCGGGCTGTAGGAGCTTGTCCTTGGACGGCGTTTGCATGTGGAGAACTGTGAGCTCTAGCTGGACCCCTAGGGCTTGCTGTGCTGTTTGCACAGGGCCCTGCACAGCAGGGCTGGTGTCCAGCTCAGCGCGATGCTTGCGGGAGCCGGTGTGGCCCCCGAGTTTCTCTCTGGTGCTTCCCACTGGGTGTCTGAAGGAGGAGTTTCCATTGGTTTTGGTGCCACATTCTTTCAGCACATCTGGCTGTTGCGTGTGTTTCTGGCAGCAGCACACACTTGGTTTCTAAGTCATGGGCACGTGTAGGGGCGTGTTCCCAGGTGGCTGCGCGTGGAGGCCCTGACGGCTGAGGTTGCAGCTGCTGCTCGGGGCACCCGAGGGCTTGGTTAATGTGGAAATCGGCTTCTTGCCCCCGTGCCTGCCCCACTGGTTGTCAGCCCTAGTGTTGCCTCTAGAAAGCTCCACTGTGGCCTGGGCGTCTGCGTGTGCTCATCATGTGGGTGAGTTCTCGGGTGCTCTGTGATTTCAGCTGCTGAACATGAGGAATCCCGACGGAGGGTTCTCCACCTACGAGACCAAGCGTGGGGGGCGCTTGCTGGAGCTGCTGAACCCCTCGGAGGTCTTTGGTGAGTGGTCGGCCAGCACCGTGGTACACAAACCCTGGAGCCAGCTTTTCCCCCTTGCCCGAGGCTGCAAGGGCCCAGGTTCACCAGCAGATCTGTCTGGAGTCCTCTCTCAGCCCAGGCTGTTCTGTGTTCCTCCATCCCTGGGGGTGTCCGGATCCCTGTGTTGTGGATAGGAGGGCATCAGGTCAGGCCTAGGGGATGGGATGGTGGAGGGTTCCAGTGAGGTGCACAGCCTGGGCTGGCTCCTGCTCAGTCCACAGGGCTTATGTTCTGTGGAGGCTGCTGTGTGTTGCGAGCCCACTTCGTGGATCCCAGAGCGCCTGCAGGGAGGTGTCTGTGGGGACTGAGGGGACCCACGTCATGGGCTGGTAGGCTATGTGTGCATCGCTGCCACTGTACTGGTCTGGGGGCAGGATCTCACCCCTGGTCCACCTTTGGGCACCTCACATGCCCCCTTCCTGGTCCTCTACCCATCACACATAGCTTTTTGGGCTGGGATTGCAGCTTTCTGCTGCATTCCCCTCATCTTTGCTCTCTCGTAGTACAGGTGTGTGTCCTGGGCCGGCCAGTGTTTGCTCTGGAGGTTGGTCGGGGAGGCAGCATCCAGGCACGGGTTCTGCACACAGCGACACTCTTGCTTGTCATGATTTGGCCTGAGTTGTAGGCCCTGGGCAGCCAGGGTGAGACTCAGCACCTTGGTTCTTCCTTCCCTTCCCCAGGGGACATCATGATTGACTACACGTATGTGGAGTGCACCTCGGCCGTGATGCAGGCACTTAAGCATTTCCACAAGCATTTCCCAGACCACAGGGCAGCCGAGATCAGGTACGCAGGGCCTCGGCCCGGGATGCTCTCACTCAGTGTGGGGGCTGCCAAGTTGGGGGCCAAGGCCCAGACGCAGCATTCTGTAGCACAGCCCTGGCGGCCCATCTCAGAAACAAAACTCACGTAGACGTGGGAGCCTGCAGAGGTTATTGAATGCAGTTATATGCCCTAAAGCCTACAAAGTATCTACTGGGGCTCAGAATAGCATAATTACAACACAAAACTGGATTTTCTCCCTATCTTTTAATAATGTTAAAAAGCATTTCATCCGCGGCTCCACCTGTGTTCCAGTAGCAGTTTTTAAGGGTGGCAAATATTCAGGAAAGTGCACAGGTTGATCTTCTGAAGCAAACAGGTCCCAGTGCCAACGTCGAACATGGCGATGCCACCAGAGCCCTCAGGCATCCCCATGAGGGGGCCGCCCGCACGCCTGCCAGGCTGTGGGTTTCTGTTGCTCGCTCTGAACCTTGTCTAGGTGGAACCCTGAGGTGTGGACTTCGTGTTGCCTTCTCATCTGCTCGAGGTTAGCCAGGTGGCTGGGGTAGCAGCAGCGTCCTCTCCCTCGGGCCTTTGGTTGAATGCAGGTGCCTTGCTGTCTAGCTGCCTGTCCTCAGCACCGGGGAGGATTTCAGTCTGGGTTTTTACGAAGCGTCTCCTGTGAACACTCTTGGCTCCTGGGTACTTATTTCTCACGGTCATGTACCTCGGAGTGTCGTTGCTATGTCACAGGGTACGTTAAAGGGCATGTGGTTTTTGCGGGTTCGTTATCCTACTATGATTACAGTTTTTACTTTTGTTAAGCCTGGTGTAGACTCACCTTGGTCATGATGCACTCTTTATATAGTGCTAGATTCAATTTGAGGAATATTTTGTTAGGAGTTTAACAGCTCTGGTTACTAGAGACAATGGTCTATAATTTTCTTTCTTTTTTTTAAAGATGGGGTTTCACCATGTTGGCCACCAGGATGGTCTCAATCTCTTGACCTTGTGATCCGCCCACCTCGGCCTCCCAAAGTGCTGGGATTACAGGCGTGAGCCACAGCGCCCAGCCTATAATTTTCTTTACATAAAATTATATGAAATTTTCTTTACATAAAATTATATGAAATTTTCTTTACATAAAATTATATGAAATTTTCTTTACATAATGTCTTTGTGAGGTTCTCCTGTTAAGATGATACTGAACTCAGAAAAGCAGTTGGAAAATGTTTTTTAAAATACTCTTTGGAAGAATTTATGTAATGTTCGTAATATTTTTGCCTTAAATATTTGGGAAAAATTACTGGAAATGTCAGTTGGGCCTGGAGTTTTCTTTGAGGAAAGGTTTTAAATTAGAAGCTCAATTTCTTTTTTTTTTTTTTTGAGATGGGGTCTTGCTCTGTCGCCCAGGCTGGAGTGCAGTATAATTTCTTTAATAGTTTATAGGACTGAGTAGATGTTCCATTTTTGTGTCGGTCTGGGAGTCTTCCTTTTTCCACTCAGTTTTATACTGATGGGCACAGAGTGTTCCGTGTCCTCTTAGATGGCTCTGAGCTCAACGCTGACATCCTCTTCTTTCTTCTGAGATCTTATGCCGATCTTCTGAAAAAAACAAAAACAAAAACAAAAACAAAAACCGTCTTAGTCTTTGATTCTGTTTTTTAGGAGAGTTTATTTTTTGTTTCATCAATTTCTTTTCTTTGTTCTTTTCTTTTCTTTTTTATATTTTTTGAGGCGGAGTCTTGCTGTGTCACTCAGGCTGGAGTGCAGTGGTGTGATCTCAGTTCATTGCAACCTCTGCCTCCTGGGTTCAAGTGATTCTCCTGCCTCAGCCCCCCGAGTAGCTGGGAATACAGGTGCTCGCCACAATGCCCAGCTAAATTTTTGGTATTTTTAGTAGAGACAGGGTTTCACCATGTTGGTCAAGCTGGTCTCAAATTCCTGACCTCAGGTGATTCACCTTCCTTGGCCTCCCAAAGTGCTGGGATTACAGGTGTGAGGCACCACACCTGGCCTTTGCTATTTTCTTTCTCCTTTATTTTTCTAACTTGAATGCTTAGATATTTGATTTCAGGTTTGTATTGAAATATGCACTTGAGGCTATAAACGAGTTTTGATATATCGTTCAATTAAAACTGTTGTTTGGTGCTGGCTGCGGCAGCACAAATACTGAAAGTGTTTTCTGTTTCTACTGTTCTTCTCTGACCCTGAGTTACGTGGGAGTGTGCTGCTTCATTTAACATCTGAGGATATTCTGGTTGTGTTTTTGTTGGAAGCCGTGGGTGGAGCAGGGGTTTTCTTGTGCTTCGCAGGTGCAAGCACTGTGTTCATTGTCTTCCATGGCCTGACACGGCCTTTGGCCACGTGCTGCCTGGCGGTGTGGAGTGGGGTTGGCCTGGCACGGTCCTTGGCCACGTGCTGCCCGGCGGTGTGGAGTGGGGTTGGCCTGGCACGGCCCTTGGCCACGTGCTGCCCGGCGGTGTGGAGTGGGGTTGGCCTGGCACCGCCCTTGGCCACGTGCTGCCCGGCGGTGTGAAGTGGGCGTGCGTTGTCCTCAGCCACACTCACAGAATTGGCCTTTTAAAAAATATATTACCTTTTAAAAATCACTGTAATAAAAGTAAAGCAGGTTCTTTACAAACAAGACTTGCAAAATACAGAAAAATGCAAAGAAGAGGCTAAGTTGCCCCCTCCTCGCCCCTGAGTAAGAATCTGCCGCTGCTGTTGGTCTGCACATTTCCATGGTGGTCTGCCGCCCCTCTTCAGGCCTGGCCCACTCTGTGCCTGGGTGGGGTTTCTCAGAGCCCCACCATTGAGCGTGCTCCTCCAGCACAGGCGTCGTGTCATTTCACTCGGTAGCCTCTGGGCTGTTTTTCCGTTTTCATTGTTGTTTTTAGCTTTTTCCCCAGTTTAACCTTAACCGGTATTTTCTTGGTAAATATGTATTCATGACCATTATTATTCCCTAGAGCTGTATGGCTTGGGGTCTGCCTGCCTGGGTGGGCCCCCAACCCTCCCTCTTCCTGGCTGACCTGGCCTGGTCACTTCTCTGCCCATCTCTTTCCCTGCCTGCATGGGCAAGAGTACAGCCTGGCAGAGTGGAGGGACTGTGAGAGGTGCCAGGGAAGCGCATGTCAGCTGTTGTCACTGTGTAGAAATGGATCCTGGATGTGGCACACGGGGGGCCGTGGTGACTTCATCATGGGTTTCCTCTGCATTTCTTTGGTGACTTCCAAGTTAGAACATTTTTTTTATAATTTATTTTTTTAGACAGAGTCTTATTCTGTTATCCAGGCTGGAGTACAGTGGTGAAATCATGGCTCACCACAGCCTCAAGCTCCTGGGCTCAAGCAATCCTCCCACCTCAGCCTCCTGAGTAGCTGGGAATAAAGGTGCATACTGTTACGCCTGGCTAATTTTGAAAATGTTCTGTAGAGATGGGGTCTAGCTCTGCTGCTCAGGCTGGTCTTGAACTCCTGGGCTCAAGTAATCATCCTCCCACCTCAGCCTCCCCAAATGCTGGGATTACATGGTAAGCCACCACCCCCAGCCATTTTTAAAATTTTCACTAGGATGGTTTTTCTTTCATTTTTAAGCACAATAAAGTATTTGTGTATTATGTTACAGATATTTTCTCCTCAATTTCTTTGTTCTTTTTATCACTTTAGGGTGTTTGAACGTAAGTGTTAAACTTTTATTTATTTATTTTTATTTTTATTTTTATTTTTGAGATGAAGTCCTGCTCTGTCGCCCAGGCTGGAGTGTAGTGGCGCGATCTTGGCTCACTGCAACCTCCGCCTCCCGGGTTCGAGGGATTCTCCTGCCTCAGCCTCCTGAGTAGCTGTGACTAAAGGTGTGTTCCACCACGCCCAGCTAATTTTTTTTTATTTTTGTATTTTTAGTAGAGTTGGAGTTTTACCATGTTGGCCAGGATGGTCTCAATCTCTTGGCCTCGTGATCCACCTGCCTTGGCCTCCCAAAGTGCTGGGATTACAGGCGTGAGCCACCGCACCCGGCCAAGTTTTTAACTTTTAAATGGTTAAATATATTAGTCTGATTTTTATATTAAGATTTTAAATTTACCTAGAGAATTTTTGAGATGCAGTATGGGGTTGCCAGTTACTTTAACACTATTTATGTGGAATATTCTGTTTTACTACGCAGACTTAAATTCTCCCCTAAATTTACAAATTTATAGAAAAGTTGCAAAATCAGTAAAAAGTGCTCCTGTTACCTCTTACTAGGATTCCTCTCCTCTGAGGCTTCACTGCCTTCCCTCCCTCGCGCTCCAGAGATGCTCTTTCTTGAACCTTTGGAGAAGTTGCAGAGAGGATGTACTGTGTTTCCAACTGCTTGAGTATTTCTTTTGTGCAAGTGTAGGTCAGAATGTTAATGTTGATGCAGTACTAATCTGCAGGCCTTGTTCAAATTGGCCTAATTGTTCCAATAATGTCCTTTGTGGCAAAATTTTTCCTCAAGCTTTAATCCGATATTTAAGGTTGCATTTTTTTTATTTTTATTTTTTTGAGACAGAGTTCCATTCTGTCACCAGGTGCCAGGCTGGAGTGCAGTGGCATGACCTCGGCTCACTATTTAATAAATCCAATGCTACCAGGTTGTTTCATAAGTGTATTTTGTAGAACACTTTTTTTCTGTATCTTTCCTAGGGTTGGTAAAGACATCTCCGTGGATATCAGAGTACTAGCAATTACTTAGTAAGAGTAGAAAGGGATATATTTTTTCCATTAAGTACTCCTAAAGCCTGGTCTATCTTTACACCATCCAATAAAGCAATCTTTAAAAATATTAGAAATATTGGCTAAATTTTTCATATTATGTATACCTTCTGAAAATTGTATGAGTATCAGGATCATATTTAACATCTTCTCAAGTATTTTATAAAATACTTGGTAAAAGTGAAAGTAAATCTTGAGCAGTTTTAAGCCACGGTTAACCCTTCTCCATTATAATTCAGACAATGTAAAGTAAGTCTGAATTTATTAAGACAAAACAGTCACATACAAAGCTCAATCTTGTTATAAGAAGGGATTTTCTAGTTTCTGAAAATAAAACACAAAATTTAATTCTTTTCTTCAAAGGCTTTAACATTACGCATCACAATTTCAATAAATAACAGTCATTCTGAACAACCAGAAATGTTCTTACCTTACTTTTAATCAGTTTTTTGATTTGCTGCTAGCAGCTTTGTGTCATATCTTCCAGAACCTCTCTTAAAAGTTATAACTTTATTTAATATAAAAATGTTACTCGTTTTTACAGCACAGCTGCAAACTAGAGTTATACCAATTTTAAAGAGTAACTGAAAGTCTAAGCATCATTTCCCAAACTAGAAGTAACCATGTGACTATCTATTAGTCATACTGTCATTAATCACAGTTGTCTCCTTGTCAAAAAAAAAGGTTTGCCAAGGAGGAAGGAAGTTGGTGAAATAAAAATTCAAGGTTGAAGAACACACACAGGTTTTCTTTCTCAACGGGGATTCTCATCTGAACAACAGAACACAAAATTACTCAAGTGGGTGTTTTCTGATTCATCCACTAGTAGTACGTAACTGGTATCCATCCAGAGCTGTCGGAGAGGCTGATACCGATTAATTAAACAGCATTCTTTAGGACATTACTGCTTTATTATCTTGTGTTAAGAAAGATCACCTTAAAAGCGACAGAATCAAAGAAAAAGCAATGCTTTAAACTTTGGCTACTGAAAGAAAAACAAAAACTACTCTCTCAAAGACAAATATTTGCACAGTCACACATGTAGGTGTGAGAACACACACACCCAAGCACACACAGAGGGAGAAAAAGAAAACAGAAGTAACAAAGTGCCCAGAATGTTACCATCAACATACAAGACGAGGCTACTATGCTTTTGCTGAGTTACGAGGCCACAATTTTTTTTTCAAATCTGCTTGAATCAGTTTTCCAGTGATTTTGCATTCCCCCTCAACAAATATGGAGGAAATGAGGAGGAGCAGCCAGTGTCCCACGAGCAGCTTTGGAATTAACACTGCATTTTTTCTGAGAGAGAAACTTGAAGTGGAAAAGCAAAGGAGAATAGAGAAGAAACTGTGGCACGCAGGAATTAAAAGAAAGAAAATGTGAAGAGAATAAGAAACACAGGTTTAATCATTTCTGGGTGTCCTCACACATACCTCTGGTCATGTCTGTCAGCTCTCATAAAGAAATTATGCAAAGTAAACTGCAGAAGGAAAGGACAGATAACAAAATTGCTCTTTTCATTTTTGGACAGAAAAAAGACAGAAAATGTATGAGAAAATGAATATATTCTACCTTTTTTGTTAACAAAAGATTGTATCCAAAGAACTACTAGAAATGCATGTATAGAAAAATATAGAGATTACACAGTTATGGTTAAGTGAAATTTAGTTTTGTTCCAAAAAGGAAAACAGTCAAGATATAAAACATTTTCAACATGGCAAAATGTTCTCCGCTGTTGCTTTGCAGTTCATTCTCACCCCTGAAACCAGGCAGCAGTCAGCTAGGAAGCTTTGCTGGTTTTAGACATTTCTGTAAATAAAATGACACAATTGGCAGTTCTGGTAAGTCTGATGTTTTTCACTGAGCGTAATGTTTTTGAGTTTTATTCATGTTGTTGCACCGATCAGTAGTTAATTAGTTTTTATTACTGCGTAGTATTTCATTGTATAGACATATAATAACTTTTATGCATTTTATAATAAAATGTATCCATCACTACACTGAGCTTTTTCCACTTCATGGATAACATAAGATCAAAATAAACCTTTATGCAAAACTCTTTCTATTGACACATTTTTTTGATCCTTTGAAGAAATATTTCGAGGTGGAATTTCTAAGTTAGATGGAAAATTTATGTTTTATTTTATAAGCATACATTTTTCCAAAAAATTGTGCCATTCCCAACATTAATACTGAATGGTTCTGTTTGCTCCACATCAATAGCAACATTAGCTATGCCCAATCTTTTTAAATTTAATCATTCAGGTAGATGTGTAGTAGAATCTAAATGTGATTTTAATTTGTACATCTCTGATGTTATATTGAGCATTTACTCATGTGCATATTGGCAACTCATACATCTATTTTCAATGACCTATTTAAATATTTTGCCTATTTTATGGATTTATTTTTCTTATGGTGATTTGTGTATATATGCAAATATATATAAAGAGAAACATAAATACACATAAAATGTGTATATAAGAAAATAAAATGGGTTGTAAAATAACATAGAAAAATTCCATTTTTAGATAAATATATTAAAATTACTTTGTCATTTGTATAGTGCCTTCTGAAAAATATTTTCTCAAAAATTTAAAAAATCTAGAATCTTCTAAATGTTGTACTCTCTAATCCTGACAAAGTTACATATTCTCCCTTGTTGAGGTCATGCCTTTTTCCTTACTTAAAGAAAATATTGAGTCCTTCATGCCCTTCTTACAACTCTCCCTTCCTTTCCTTTCTTAGTTATTGGTCATAAGGCCAATAACTAAGGTTATATGTTAAGCTTATAAGGAAGATAAAAGGCTATACTAAGGGTGAATTTGGGCCTAATTAATGTATTATAACAACAACTTGGAGTGTATACAACAGGATTGGATTCTGAGAGTGGCTACATCATAAGGGAAACATAAAGCTGGATAAGGGATATTTTATCAACATTGGGAATTCAGTTGCAATACAGAATTTCATAACTTGGACAAATGCTGTGAACAGTGATGATACACTGCTGAAATAACTCCAAGAAGATTGCAGAAAGCAATGGCTCATGTTAAGTCGAGTAACATTCCAGAGTTCCCGTGGCAGGTAGCTGAAGAAAAGATAGAAATGCTTAGAGAAGTGGGCATGCTATAGGGGATAAATTATATAAGGCCAGGAAATCCACCAACGGACTCTGTTCTATGGGATGGTATAATCGGCACCATAAGGAAGGCACTGGGGAAAGGACTTAAGTCCTACATAAACATCACTGAGAAGCTTAGCATGACTCTCCTCTGCATGCCAAAGATTACAGTAGGAGGTGTTCCCACAGAAGTGGATTCAGATAGAGTATTGGGAATGACAGGGTTTAAAGTAGGAAAGGCCAAGTGTCCGAGCTCCACCACAAAACAAGGTGGGCCCCATTATGGTAATAAGGGTTGAATTGCAATAGCAGCTGGGATTACTCACCCAGAGCTATAGCAATGTCAGATAGAGCTCAATGTTCGCAGAAGTAATACACAGAGCAAAAAGGTGCTTCCACTTCAGTGCTGTCCTTTAACAACTAGTGGCACAGAGGAAAAGACACACACAACAAGCCCTGGTTTGTAACATCAGCTGATTTCCGTGATGTGATTATCCCCAGCATTGCTGATTTCAAGGTACCCAGGTGACATCATTGAACACAGAGTTGGAAATTAATGTGCAGTAGTACAGCATTACTTTTTCTTTTCACTATACAGATGTAACAGATGTTAACAATTTCATGCATGGATAATAGCAAAATGTACTAAAAATCGCAACAAATTGATGAGTTCTAAGTGTTTGTTTTATTAGCTTGGTGTTAGGTCCACAACTATGCCAAATGTCATGACCCGGGTTAGGTTCCAGCCAATGCTGAGGTCTGAGGGGAGTGGGTGGATGGATGACAGCTGAAAGAACACTGGGGGCCATAGGCAGGTGAAATGGAGTTTTATTTAGCAGCCGTCTCATCTCACACAGTCTGCCTTTATCTCGGCTGTCTGCTCCGGCTCGCGGCTCCTGCCACTCCCACACCTGCAGCAGCACTCCCCGGCCTGCAAGCCCAACTCTGTCAGGACCAGCAGCTGCACTCTTTCCCTCTGGGCACAAGCTGGTTCCTGGTTCCCTTCTGCTCATCTTCAAGGTGACTGGCTCTCCCTTACAAGGGTCAGTACTGTTACTCTCTCTTTGGGCACCAGTGTGAGCCATGTCATGACATGCCGTGCAATGCTGAGCCAAGCCAAGCCTAAGAGTGCCTGTAGAGCATCAGCAGGGTTATTCTATTTTTTCCATGGCTTCGAGGCAAGCATGCGCTTACACAAACAGGCCATACAACATGTGGAGTTACATGCCTACACTCCAAACTCACTGAGTCACTTGCCTGGATGTCTGCCTCAGCCTGCTTCTTGACCAAACCACATTCATGTACCTTACAGTTGCTGCAAAATTTTTATGTTTTTGCTTTCAATATTATTAATTCAAAGTCTAGATAATGCAATTTTTAAATATAACTATGTTTAACAATGGGCTCGAAAACCCTCAGAAATTTCACAATCAGCTCTTGCAAGTATACCACTGGCTTTGCTGGACGTGTACAACAGGAAAGAAACCAAAGGTAGATTACTAGGAGGCTAAGGGCAACCGTGTCCTCAAAACCTATAAACTATTACCCCAAACTAGTTTGGCCAAAGCCAGGTTTCTGACAGAGGACCCAATAATGGGAGAACTCATTGTTAAAAGGAAGCCCTTTTCAACACCAAGACTAGAGTAAATGGTAAGTATTCCATTTACTCTATTTTTTTTTTTTTGAACTTAACAGATACTTTATTGCTCACCTTTCACACAAAGCACACCTCCAGCCATTTTCTTTCACAGTTTGACAATGTTTACATATACAAAAACCCAGCAAGAAGCATCATGTCAATGGTAGATTTCAGTAAGGGGAATGTAAACATCGACTCAGCCAGGCTTTTGTTTTCTGCAGCAATAATAAAGGGCCTCCTGCACTTGGCAAAAATCTGTCTTAACTTTGTAGTGCATTTCTTCCATTACAAAAAGTCTCCTGCCTAAAGCAAACTAACTTGTATTTGCTGAGCCAGTGGTATTCACTGATGCATAAAACAAATTTCGGTTTGCTGTTTCTTCTAGCAAATTTCAAGTAAAAATAAGGTTGAAGGAGGAATTTGTTTTGGATGGATGCAGGTCAGTTTGAATTGCTATAATTAACTAAATGCCTACATGTACTATAGATTCACAATTTAGTTTGCTTTTATAATCTTTATGGATTTTGGCCATGTTCAAGGTTTTCAGTTGAGCATATGGTACAGTATTTCATCAACAAAATAAGACTACTGAATGTGCTGTCTGCAGAAGAGCTCATTTAATAGGAACTGACCTAGAGGTCCATTTCGTCAGTTGTGGGGCTTAGAATTTTGGTTTACAGAGCCTAAGGGAGTCCTGGATTGTTGAAGTCAAAAAAGCCACAATTAAAAGAGGGTGAGATCCCCGTTGCTATAATTTAAATATGTATCCCAAAGTTCACGTGGGGAAAACTTAGTCCCCAGTGCAGCAGTGCTGAAAGAGAAGTGTGTGGCCAACTCCATGGTGACTCAGATGAACAGCTAACTCTGGTGTCTCAATCAGGTGGATGAAGTGGTCAGGGTGATGACTTCTAAGCTCCTTATATGCCAAATAGGAAACCAGAAGTTCCTAGAGAAACAAAGAGTCTGGTAAGCTTCCTGGCCTTAGGGTAGAAGTGGAGCTCAAAAGAAAGGCAGAAGAGACACAAAATTCCTTCTTTGGATGGATATTCACAAATCAAATGTCCATTTGTTTATTCTAACATACTTAGAAAAAAAGAAAAGACTTATTTCCTTCCATATAAGTGGTACTAGTAATTCTTATATACTACCCGATAATAAGATTAAATAGAAAGTTAAGATTCTGACTATGACCACTGACATACTTCTGTACATTTTTTTTTTTTTAGGAAGCAAAGCATTTCCACGTATGGAAAAAATCCTGTGTTATATTTCTTGATTTTTAAAAGCCCATCAGCAAACTGTCAAAAAGAAACTTTATAATTGCCATTTTTAAGAGCAGTTCAATCAAAACCCAGCCAATAAAAGTAAGCAAAGTTACTTCCAAAAAAAAAAAATTTTTTTTTAAACAAATGTACATTGTTCTAGTGTTTTCATTCAACAGAAACAATATTGAGTTTTTTGACATTAGAAGGCAACTAAAGACATTAAATATAACTTATTTGTCCTCTTTGATGAGGCACAAAAATAGAGCTTCCCGAGATAAAGTTGTTCCCATAGCATGTGGGCACATTTCTGATTTGTCTCTGTTCAGAAGTGACTACGGCAATGGATAGGCCTGAGAGGAGGTGAGAAGGGGCAATTAGTGATGGTGTGTGTAAGGGAACTTTGATCAACATCAACAAAGCTCACGGTTCTATCTTCACAGTTCAGGAATATTCCTACTTGGTTGGTGGGTCTTGGAACATATTGTACCATAAGTGGGGAAGTGGTAAGGAGACTGCAGTGAACATCCTCCTTAACACATCCAAGAATAAAGAGTCCCTTCTCTTCATCTATCTTGTCCTTCTGTCTCTTCTCTTTCCAATAATTGTGACAGACCCCAAAAGCCCAATTGCAAGAGTCCCCCACATGACCACCCAGTAATATTTTCCAAATGTGAAAGTCTGAGCACCCCATGAAAGAAAACATCCAGGTGCTGCAGTGATATGGGGATCATCTTGAGCGTCAAGATGGAGAACCAGTGCTGAGGTCTCTTTACCTCTCGGCAAAATTGACTCCTGTGCTGGGCTGAGGATGTGCAGAGTGAAGGCCGGAGAGGGAAGGCCTGGAGGACTCTGGAATTCTGCAGGGGACAAAGGGGGAATTTGAGGTTAAGAACATGGACATGAAGCTGGGGTCGACCCTGAAGATCACAGGCAGGATCGATGATGGCGCTGATGGCGTTGTAATTAATTTGGGCCGGAAGACAGACACGCTGAACCTGCATTTCAACCCTCGCTTCAGTGAATCCACTATTGTCTGCAACTCACAGGATGGCAGCAACTCGGGACAAGAACATCGGGAAGATCACCTGTGCTTCAGCCCAGGGTCTGAGGTCAAGTTCACAGTGACCTTTGAGAGTGACAAATTCAATTTGAAGCTGCCGGACGGGCACCAGCTGACCTTTCCCAACAGGCTGGGCCACAGCCACCTGAGTTACCTGAGTGTGAGTGGCGGGTTCACCTTATCCTCCTTCAAGTTAAAAGAATAAAAGACCATTAAGTGGGGAAGTGGTAAAGAGACTGCAGTGAACATCCTCCTTAACACATCCAAGAAGAAAAAGTCCCTTCTCTTCATCTATCTTGTCATTCTGTCTCTTCTCTTTCCGAAAAGAAAAGTTAGATTTCTTTTTCTTATTTTACAATTTATAAAACATCAGCCGCCTCCCCCTGCTCGTCCCAGCTCAGCCCCGAGTGGCCCGGCGCCCGCTCGTTCCCTCCTCTCGCCCCTTGGCCGAGTCTTTGTCTGGCCCCAGCCCCGGGGGGCCCCGGGTCCCTGTGCCCTCGGGGGTCCCTAGAAGGCGACAGTGGCTCGAGTCCAGGCGCCGAGGCTGGCGAGCGCCTCCTTGGCGCACAGCTGCCCGTTGAGCGGCGGCGGCTGCTCCGAGGAGTCCGGCTGTCGGCTCACCAGCCCCGAGAAGCCCGAGCCAAAGATGGAGATCAAGTTTGAGATGTTGGACGCGTCCGGGGACGAGTCCAGGCAGAAGTCCTCGAAGCGGGCGCGCTTGCAGGGGGCGAAGGGGGCGCCCCCGGGGGGCTCGGCCCCCAGCTCGCCTGCGTCCTCCTCGTCCGTCATCTTCCTCCTCCTGGCCAGGGTAATACTTGCGCTTGCAGCCGGCGGCGGACGCCAGGCCCCGTCCCGGAGCGCCCTGGCCACAACAGGGGCAGTGGGCGGAGGCGCAGCAGTCCTGGTGCAAGTAGCCGTTATCCACCGTGGTCACCACGTGAGTGTCCATGTCCAGCACGGTGGTCTGGCCGCTGCAGTGCACGCCGAAGTCCGAGGGGGCCGGGTATGCGCCCCGGTAGAAGCCGGGTGTGGAGGTGGGGACCAGTCCAGTCCATCCCCGGTGGGACTTACATTAGTCTTCTCAAGCTGCCATAATGAAATAACAGGCTGGGTGGCTTAAACAACAAGAACTTATGTTTCATCATTTTGGAGACTGAAAGCCTAAGATCAAGGTGCTAGCCAGGTTAATGTTCAGTGAGGTCTCCCTTCCTGGAGCTGACTACTGCCTTCTTACTGTGTCCTCACATGACATTTTCTCTGTGTATATGCAGAGAAAGAGAGCGCTCGGATATTTTCACCTCTATCTGTATGTACACCAGTCTTATGAGATTAAGGCCTTATCCCTATGACCTTATTTAACCTTAGGTTCCTCCTAAAGATACTGTCTGAAAATATAGTCACAATTGGGAGTTAGATCTTCAGCATATGTGTTTGGATGGGAGCACAAATCAGTTCTCAACAAGATTCATGGCCATTTATTTGAATAACTAGGAAAAAAATCTAGGACATACATTTCTAGGATTACAGAATGCAGGGATAAGTTGACGTTGATTCCCAAGAAAGGATCATGACCTTCCTGTTAGAGTAGAAGCTTATGGAGTCTCAGTAATAGAGTACTTGTTTATGTCTGGTTCACAGTAGGCCCAAGGACTCACCCAATAGACATTCTTTGGCCTTTGAATACACAATTGGGCATAAGGATAGGTATAAAGTTTACATTGCTTCCTTGGCCAGATTGGTACATACTGTGGTGAGAAAGACCAAGGCTCCTGAAACTGTTCTCCTCCCCTCCACTAGGCACAATAGTAAACCCAAACTAATTTTGAATTATAGAGTGAGTGACAAAGGTTATTGCCACCCATAAATACCTCAGAGATGCAAGGATACTGGCATCCATTTTTCTGTATTTTATTCACCAGTGTAGCTCTTACGGAAACTATATGGATTCTGGATGATGACAATTGATTATTGCAAGTTCAATCAAATAATTCCAAGTGTAGCTGCTGATTCAAATGTAGTAAACTTGTTAAAGCAAATTACCCTACTCTCAGGTACAAAAAATATGGTCAGTCATTTGGCAAAAGAATTATTTTTTAATCTCTTTAAGAAATGAGTACCAGAAATATTTGGTATTTATTTAGGGCTGACATGAGTAAATACTTATTATATTCTTATCCTAGATCTGTTAATCCACCCACTGTGTATCATAATATAGTGAAGAGACCTGGACTGCTTGGACATCCTACAAAGTTTAACTCTGGTTCACTGTGCTAATGACATTATACAAATTGGACCAGATGAGAAAGAAGGAGCAAGTACATTGGAGGCATCAGTAAGATGCGTACACTGCAGTGAGTTGTGAATACAACAAAGATTGAATGGCCACTGTATCACATCAATGAAATTTTTAGGTTTACATGGGCTTGGTGCATGCTGGGTCATCTCTTTAAGAAAGCGAAGGACACAATGTCTGGTAGGCCTCACTGGATACTGAGGAAGCATTGTTCATCCTGGGAATAGAATTCTGACATATATATTAGGGGATATAAAGGGCTGCAAGGCTCCTATCATGGCTCAGAGAGTAAGTGTGGACTCCTCAGCAAATCTGCTGCAGTGGAAGAATCTCTACCACTGGAGCCATGCAACTTATCGCACACTATGATACCAGAGGTATCAACGGTGGGAAAAAACTTTGTGGAATTTATGGCCAAGTCCTAACATGTGAAACAATTTCTACTGATCCCTTGAGCCCTAGAGCAAGACCAGATCAATTATACCTAAGCATTTATAGAGCTTTTGTGAAATAGCTCCTGGCATGCTACTGGACCTTGTAGAAATTGGATGTGAGTCATCATGCATACATATATTCTGAACTGCCATTAACAAAATGAAACCCAGACAGGCTCTGTGGCTCATGCCTGTAATCCCAGCACTTTGGGAGGCCGAGGGAGGCAGATCACTTGAGGTCAGGAGTTCAAGACCAGCCTGGACAACGTGGTGAAACCTCATCTTTACTAAAAATACAAAAATAGATGGGCTTGGTAGCAGGTTCATGTAATCCCAGCTACTAGGGAGACTGAGGCAGGAGAATCACTAGAACTGGGAGGCAGAGGTTGCAGTGAGCCAAGATCCCACCACGGCACTCCAACCTGGAGACAGAGTGAGACTCCATCTCAAAAAAAAAAAAAAAAAAGAAAAGAAAAGAAAAGAAAGAAAGAAAAAGAAACCTGTAAGACTCACCAAATAAGTTCAAGCACTACCAGCAGCAATTCATTATAAGATGAATTGGTATATCCAGAATCAGCACAGGCAGATTCTCAATGAAAAGGCAAGCTAAAGACTCCTATGCCAACCAGAGAGGACAGGCAAGCTTCAGAAATAATACTATCCAGCTGTTTCACTGGCACCTCTCCCTTGGTTCATGTCTATGGCTGTTTAAGATGTTTCCTATAACCTGCTGATAAACAAGGAATAACGTTGAGTTGGTTCTTAGAAAGGTCTGTTTTGGATGTAGATGAAAGCTCTAGATGGACTATGGGTACACTATAGCCCCACTAACTGAGATTCATAAGGCAATAAAAGTAACACACATTTAAAACATATATATACTCCTGGGCAGTGAGTAATGTGTCTCTGTCACTGGAATGAAAGCTCTATGAAGCTATGAAATCAGAGGTATTTTTCTGTTTTACTTGTTGATGTCTTCTCAGTAGTTAGAACAGTGCCTGTAGCATAACATATTCAAAAAATCTTATTGAATGAATTAATATATGAATGAAAATATATGGTGGAACAGTCATAAATACATTAGTAACAGAAAATGAACAAAGGCACAAATAGTTAACCCATTAAAAGTCATACATAGTTAATGTATCCAAAGTTATTTAAAAACAATAAAAATTCAAGAAATCTGAACTGAAACAGGCCGAGCGCGACGGCTCATACCTGTAATCCTTGGGGAGGCCGAGGCAGGTGGATTACAAGATCAGGAGTTCAAGTTCAGCCTGACCAAGATGGTGAAACCCCATCTCTACTAAAAATACAAAAAATTAGCTGGGCATGGTGTTAGGTGCCTGTAATCCCAGCTACTCAGGAGGCTGCAATCGGAGAATCGCTTGAACCCAGTGGCAGAGGTTGGAGTGAGCCGAGATCACACCACTGCACTCAGCCTGGGTGACAGAGTGAGACTCTGTCTCAAAAATAAAATAAAAAATAAAGTGAAACAATACAACAGCCTATCAGGTTGAAAATGTGTCCATAATCACTTGAGCTCAGGGGTTTAAGGTTACAGTGAATTATGATCACACCACTGCATCCAGTCTGGGCAACAGAACAAGACCCTGTCTCAATTTTTAAAAAAAATCCTATATAAGACTAAAATAATAATCTCATATAGGTCTTGGAAATTCTGAATTTCAGAAGTGTAAAGTTGTAACATTTCTGTAGAGAATAAAGATTTCCTTTTATTAACCAATTAATACATGAGGATATGAATTTTGTAAAAGATGCACATTTTATATGTCTATTTTGGATTTTTTGGGCATCACATTTATTAAGCATGTCAACCCTTACAAATCCTCTTGTTTTTCATGGGACAAGGGGAGAGGGAAAAAGGAGATTAAATGCCATGAAGGAATAGTGTCAGCCCACATGGTGTTTAAGCCAAGATAATGGCTTTTAAAATGGAAAGTAATGAATTTACTAGGGAAATGTGCAGGGGGTTAAACTGACAGAATTTCATTATTAATTATGTAGAAAACAATGGATAAATCTATAGTTTGGGAAAAACATTAAGATGTAAATTTTAGACATCTTCAAGTTTTGATACTCTAAAATACTTCAGCATTCAATCCCACCGAATCTGTCAGACCCATACTGAGAGAATTAGCCCAGGCATAGAAGGTAAAGAAAAGAGAAGTTTCTGAAGCTACTTGATGGCCCTGGGGTAGAACAGAGGGGTCTGGAGTTCAGCATGGGCGTGGGGGAGCAGTTTCAAGGTCACCACCTTTTATACAGTGAGGAGGCTAGTCAGTCATTGATCTCATTTCTACAGCCTCCTCTAGGCTTTGATTTCCTCTCTTCAAGGCCAGTTTTGTGAGTTGATTTTTTGGAAAGATAAAGGGTGGAGAATGCTTTGGTGAGAGAAACTGGTGACGGTCTGTTGTGGCAACTGTTCTCTGTTGACTGCAGATGTAGTGGGAGATGCCATAGTGGAATCAAGGTTTCTGTTGTCACTGGTAATAATTTGATTCTAGAGGTCAAGAGGTTGAATTTGACACAATAAGCCAGCGGGAAAAAGCCAGAGTTTTCATCCACAGAAATCTGTGACAGCGATTGGCTGATTTTGAAGTTTTGGGAAATAAAAAAAAAAAGAAAAGAAAAGAAAAGAAAAAATAAAGAATATTTCACTAAGGAGCTGCTTGATATGCTAAGGAAAAATCCATGCATGTTGTCTGGAAACTTAACACATATTCTCGGAGAGGAGACTCATTGTGTTTTACCCAATCCCCAGACTTCAATGCAGTTAGTAGGCAAAGCTTTTCCCAGACCAGGAAGCACTCAACTGGAAAGGAGGTGGACTGGGTCTCTTGGTGAAGGACGTTGTAACATGGCCACAGGTGTGATTACAACATTTATTCCCCAATATCTAAACCAGAGGAAACTTCAGTCATTTTTTTGAATGACTATATACTGGGAAAATGCTGAGAACCTGTGATGGTTTCCGGCTTGTATTTACAAACAGAAATAACAAACATTTCTTTGCCACCTTGCCCAGGTGTATGTCAGCTCTCCTGATCTCTGTTATAAGATGGCCCAGAGAGAACTAAATCATCTTGATATAGCTGCCAACATGATATACCTCAGAACTCGTTGCATACAATAGATTCATTACATTGATGCAATCGTGCTAACTATTCCTGGTGAAAGGCAAGCAGTAAACATTCTACATATTTTTATAAGATATTATGTCCACCAGCATGAAATTGATGCAACTTGACCACTTTGACCCAATGAACCCTAAAGTTACAACTGCACAGAAGCATTTGATCATAAACATCATTGTGGCATTTTGGAGACAAGGCCTGAGAAGTTCCAAAGAAGCTCAGTAAACTGCATGAGCAGATGACTCGGACTCCGATGGCACATGTTCACATTCCTTTGCTATCTCCATCTCAAACATACCTATGGTCCAGGTTGGGGGATGGGGAAGAGGGTTCTATATGATCTTATACTGAAGTAGTTGAAAAAAGAGGTTTATCAGTGGATATGTAAAATATAGCAACTGGAAATAGATGCCATACTATAATCCCATTCAGGAGAAGACTGTGAAAGACAGAGGTGAAGGTAAATCTTCCCAGTGAACCGAAGTTTGGGTGATATGTCTGGTTGTTCACCTGACAGGAAGGATAAGCACTCAGAGAAATAATCTAAATTGTCTCATCAGAAATTAATAAGTGAGATGGCTTATCAGAAACTCAAAAAGAACTAAACAGAAAAATTAATGAGAAGCTAAGAGGTACATATAGAGATCATGCAGAAAGGACACAGAGTGTGTAAATATTTATTCCCATGTACATACTCACAAGTGACATCCAGTGTTGAGGAGGAGACTCAATAACCAGGTGGACACAACACGTGCTGTGGGAAATAGTCACTTTCCCCACATACTCTGGTGTTTAATCAATGAATTGATATTGAGTGGCCATGTAACAGAAACAAAGCCAATAGTGCATGTGTGTGTGTGTGTGAGAGAGAGAGAGAGTTGTGTGTGTGTGTGAGTTAAGTAAAAAAAAAAATACATATATATATATATATATATATATATATATATATATATATATATAATAAGGAATGCGATTACGGAGGCTGGTAAGTCAAAATTCTGCAAGTGGGCATGGACATACTGGATACCTGGGAAGGCTCGTGTTTCAATTCAAGTGCAAAGTCTATTTATTGTCTGTAGAATCAGGAAAAGCCAATGTCGCAGATAACGTCTGAAGGCCATTGCTGGAGAATTCTTTCTCACTCAAGGAAGATAAGTCTTTTTGCTCTATTCAAGCCTCCAGTTGACTCAGTGAGGCCCAATCACATTACAGCAAGGCAAATCTGCTTTACTCAAAGGCCACCAATTTAAATATGAATCCCATCCAGAAACACCCTCACAGAAATAAACAGAATGATGTTTGATCAAGTATCTGGACCCTTTGTGGCTTAGCCAAGTTGGCACAAAATATACTTCCACACCTACTGAAGGAAAATCTGTCAGGAATTTTCTGAAAAACAAACAAAGATATAAAAAAGTTAAAAAAGTTAAATTCTTTTAAAGCGATTCCTATTTTCACTAACTTGAGACTTCTTGATCATTTATTTTACTATTTTGTCCCATCTAACCATTGCTGTTTGGACCCTACGCATCAGATACGTCCCAAACAGCAAAATGACTATTTTAACTTTTTTTAATTTAAAATTTGAATTTTTATTTATCTAGAAATTTGTTTCGTTTTTTTAGAGATTATTTGGTTTATTTTATTTTTTCCCTTACTTCATTACAAAAAATACGAAGGAAGGAAGTACGTCTGTCTTGTTCACTATTAAGTTTCTAATACACCACACGCAAGTGGCAGGTACACACAAGTCCATTTGTTGGAAAGAATAGAATACACTAGCTACCTTTATCTTGAAATACACAGAATTATAGCCAAATATTAAGGAACTTATGTCCGTTTTCATTTACCAACACATCCTGTGTGGTTTTAGACGTCTGAGTCTGAATAAATTTTGACTATTTTTGGTCTTCCTTTTAGTTTCTTTTGGTATCTTGTGCCTAAGAGACATATCCAAGGTTGAGATTAGTTTCCATGTTCTTTGTGCTATCTTCTGGATAATAATGTATTAAACATTTGAAGAGATGGAGAATGAAGATGGGTATATGATGCTGAATTTCAAGAATCATTGTAAATCCAAGCAGAAATCTAAAAGAAGGAATATTGCCTCCCAGCCCCCCATTCAGTTTAAAATTGCATTATTCTTCTAGGAAGAGAATTATCTTTGAATATTTTTAACATCTTAAAACTGATCATAAGAAGAAATATAAAAATGGTCATAAATTGTCCAAGATAGATTATTTAGATTCATGAAAGCATCAACAATAAAAACGCGGCATTTTCAGAGCCATGAGGTAAGAGAAATGCTAATATGACTATGTATAATCCTGCGTGTTGTAGCATAAGAAAGAATATAACTTTCAAAGAAAAGGCTGAAAAATTGTGTTTTTACAGAAACTTCCTCCTACAAAACTTAAAGATTTTGAAAACACTTATGTTGGTATGGTATCTATGAAAACATGTTTTGCGAAGTTGCCTATTACAGTTGGAAGGTAAGATCTAGTGGTGGTGGTGGGAGTAACAGTGGTCCTGTAGTGTGTTACAGCTTAAAAAAGCATCTATATATTAGTTTTAATCTTCATAAAAGCTCTATAGGATTGGTAGAACAATCCACTGGGAATGAGAGAAGAGGGAGAAAAGAAAAATGTTAATCTTTGCTCCTTAGGGCTGCTCTGTGGTTGGTTTTTGCTTAAGGTCTGTTACAGGTTCTATAGACAAGTTTGATAAACAACATGCTGGTGCCTGAATTCAATTTGTCTAAAAGGAATTTAGAAAACGATCTTGTTGAAATAGTCAAGACTTAAGTTAAGATGACATAGGCCAGAAATTCAGAATTACCAGCCACGTGGCAGTTCTGCCATATGTATCGAACATTCTGGTGTACTCTCATTTTATATCTAGCAAATGCAAACTTCCCCCCACCACCAAAAAAATGACACTTTTGTGATTATCTGAAGACTCAGGGTCTTTTTGTGTTTTAATATCATGAAACAATTGTTTACTTTTTCAATAGTAACTTACTTCCATGCAGCAAAAGCTAGTACCAATGGTATTAAATTGACTGAGTCAGGCCAGGCACAGTGGCTATTCCTGTAATCCCAGCACTTTGGGAAGCTGAGGCAGGCGGATCACCTGAGGTCAGGAGTTTGAGACCAGCCTGGCCAATATGGTGAAACCCTGTCTCTACTAAAAATACAAAAAACTAGCTGTGTGTCATGGCGTGTACCTGTAATCCCAGCTACTTGAGAGACTGAGCAGGAGAATCACTTGAACCAGGGAGCAGAGGTTGCAGTGAGCTGATACCATGCCACTGCACTCCAACCTGGGTGACACAGTGAGACTCCATATTAAAAAAAAAAAAAGAAAATTGAGTCAGACCCTATAGCCCACAGACTAAATGTACAGCTCTGGGAAGAAGCATTTAGTCTTCTTAAATCTCAGTACATTGATTTATAATAAGAAAAATCTACCTAATGATGCTTTTATGTGGATGTTAACTAAATTTACTATTTTTAATCTTTAAACTACTTTTCAATACACAAATATGTACAGAGACTTAAAATCTGAGTATTGATACATAAAATGTAAGATAATATACATTTAAATTATAAATGAAGGATAGGGCTGGGAAAATAAATTGGGCCAGAAAGGTTACTGTAGGCATGTTTGTTCTTGTTATACATTTCCTTCTAAGCTTCCTTATTATTATTGAGATAAGGGAAGCCTGACTAGTTGCTCAATTCACATTGTGTATAAGATAAAGTGACACCTATTTCTCAAGATGGATATAATTAATCTTGATCCTAATTCAGAAAAAAATATTTTCCTGAGTTCTCATGAAGCACATAAAATAATACAATGATTGTTCTTGCAATAGTAGCATTAAAAGATTTTGAAGGGCAATTTGTTCATATAGCCCCATGTAAGCCAATGGCATCTAGCCAAGCATTGCTAGGGCAGGCCAGCATACTGCGCTTCAGGTACTCAGCTCTCTGTTCACTGGCTTTAAAGTCTCCCTCCCTGGCATGTATGGAATGAGCACTTGTTCTTTATCACCAGTTAACTGCAGATCCATATACCTATGATTGGTATTTCCTCATAAAATTACACAAATGTATTTTGATGATTTTCAGTTAAGTAGAAGTCTTTCTGTATTTCCTTGAACAGCAGAAATATCTACAAGTAAGAAAAAGAAAGAAAACTATTTTGGACTTAGTAATACAGACAACTGAGTGGTAAATTTCAAAAGGTACACTACGTATAGTAAATTCTCTAAGTATATACTATAGAGCTAATCCGATGCAGTAAATCCATAAAACCTACTGAAGTAAGGCACCCACGCAGTAATTAGATATGAGAAACAGCACTTTTATTATGACTTAGAAGACAAACTTTTTGTGAAATGTACAACCAAGATGATGAAATTAAGTGCTTACTTATAGATAAAATAATAAAAACTAGGGAATAATTATCAGAGTATCTCAAATTACTTTGCTTTCTCTTTGGCCACTAGCCTGGCAAATCGGCTAGAATGATTCTAGATTGAGATGCTAATCATATGATGTCTGCATGTAAAAGGAACCTGTCATAATTCTGTGAAAAAAGTCTATACATCTAATTTAGTCAAAATTGCTAATATGTAGAAGAAAGTAGATAAAATTGAAAGAGGATTAATATATATATATATATTCCTGTTTACCCTTTCTAGAGGTTACTTGTTTATTCCTCTGTAAGGAAACTATTCTTGTCAACTCTAATGCAATGAAATACTATAGCATAGATTCCTTGTAAGTATCATTAATTGGAGATCTAATACTGCCTAGGCTGAAACTGATTCCTGTCTAGAAAGCCAAATTCAGAAAAACATAATGTATCACATGTATAAGGTGAAATAAAATGTGAATATTCTCAGTATAGTGACTGGTATATACTAGAACTTTACTAGATATTTCTTTCCCTCTTTTATGTCTTACAGTGAGTCACTAAATTGAGTAAAACACATAATTGTGCCTGACATAGCTATGTATATTCTATATGTTATTCTTTCTATATAATTTACATATATAAAATAATGTATTATATACATTTACAGTGCATATATTTATATTTTATATATTAATATGTTATAATAAATATATATAATTTGTATAACTATATGTCATATTTATCTGTATGTATAATATATATGGAATTTAAGACATCATTTTTAGGTCTTCAAAAGCACCACCAAATAATTATCAAAGCCATCTCAGTACAATCCAAAACATTAAATAATAATAGTATCTCCTTGGTTTGGGATTATTGACTTTTTATCTTTAAATTTTCATTTCATCATAAATTCTAATGACATATCTAAAATGAACATGAATAATCTCTGTAATAAAAATGAAACAGAAAAATGTTTATAAAGTGAAAAATCACCAGAATTTAAAAATTCATGAAATAAAATTCAACATTTCAGATTTCGCCCTGTATCCACAATGTTATTGTCTTCTGCTCTTATTTGGATGCATTGCGATCCTTATTTTCATTATGACAGTGACTGACCTGTTCTGGCGTGAGTAATGAATCTGTATTTCTTTGAATATTTTCAGAAGATAAACGTTGATCTTTCATTCCTCTTAATGCCAAGATAAGACATACATTATAGCCCAAAACTGGTAAATTAAACTGACCAGCAGTATATGTCATATTATAAAATTATATTAAATTTAAAAAAATTAAATGCTTAAATGCAAAATTAGTATTTATTCTGCACCTTTTCTTATAAAGAAACCCCTATAGGGCCGGGCGCGGTGGCTCACGCCTGTAATCCCAGCACTTTGGGAGGCCGAGGCGGGTGGATCACGAGGTCAACACATCGAGACCATCCTGGTCAACATGGTGAAACCCCGTCTCTACTAAAAATACAAAAATTAGCTGGGCATGGTGGCGCGTGCCTGTAATCCCAGCTACTCAGGAGGCTGAGGCAGGAGAATTGCCTGAACCCAGGAGGCGGAGGTTGCTGTGAGCCGAGATCGCGCCATTGCACTCCAGCCCGGGTAGCAAGAGCGAAACTCCGTCTAAAAAAAAAAAAAAAAAAAAGAGTTGGAAAACTGTTTTCCAAGAAATCACATTTGATAATATTTATATCTTCCCAATTGGCTATAAAGTTTAATTAATTTTACCCTATGTTTTCTTCAGGACATAATTATCTGTGCCCAAATGATTGGCTGTTGAACCAAGGGAAATGTTACTGTTTTTCAACTTCTTTTAAAACCTGGAAAGAGAGTCAACGTGATTGCACACAGCTACAGGCGCATTTACTGGTGATTCAAAATTTGGATGAGCTGGTGAGAAATCAAAAACAGGATCTAACTGCACAAGGAAAACTTGCTAGGTGCAGATTCACTGTCTAAGAAGCAAGGGAGGTTTACTGTCATTGTTTTTGAACATGTGTTAGCCATAAGGTAGTTACTATTGTTTATGAAAATGCTAATGTATATAAAAATATATTTTATTAATGCCTGGCACAGAGATTTACTCTGTAGAAGACATCCAATTTGTTTAAACACATAAATGAATAAATACACCATTTTCTCTGCAGAAGTTCATACAGAACAGTTTAAAACCTGGGCATTTTAGTTGGATTGGACTACATGTTACATCCCAGGGAAACCTATGGATGTGGCTAGATGAACACTTTTTAGTTCCACAACTGTGAGTAATTATGTGTAAGGGAGGGGTGAGGATGTTTATTTATAGAATTAGTTTTTAAACACGCTCCCTTACTTTCCATTCCTTTTGTCCTGCTTTCTCCACTTTCCCTCATCTTTAATTTTGTTTTCTTTTTTTTCTCCTTTCTAGCTCTCTCTTTTCTTTTTTCCTTCCCCCTACCTTTTGTCTTTTTGCTTCCTCTCTTCTTTTATATTAACTGATTTTGAAAAATGGGGATGGAAAGTATTTGTCACCTGGCCTTTTAATTGTCCAAAATTCATAATAATTTTTAAATTTCTAAACTTATTTAAATCTCATTTGAAATCATATGCAAATCTTTTTATGTGGTAAATGCAAAGACAAAATTCGCCTGTAAATAAAAGCAGCTGGAATATGTAGAAAGGTCTAAAGTTGAAATCAGAAAACG
This sequence comes from Aotus nancymaae, assembly GCF_030222135.1. Lineage (NCBI taxonomy): Eukaryota > Metazoa > Chordata > Mammalia > Primates > Aotidae > Aotus > Aotus nancymaae. The sequence continues at coordinate 94,427,927 of NW_026988450.1, forward strand.
TGAATTTAAAAATCTGGCCTTCAGGCCGGGCGCGGTGGCTCACGCCTATAATCCCAGCACTTTGGGAGGCCGAGGTGGGTGGATCATGAGGTCAAGAGATCGAGACCATCCTGGTCAACAAAGGGAAACCCTGTCTCTACTAAAAATATAAAAATTAGCTGGGCATGGTGGCGCGTGCCTGTAGTCCCAGCTACTCGGGAGGCTGAGGCAGGAGAATTGCCTGAACCCAGGAGGTGGAGGTTGCAGTGAGCCGAGATCGTGCCACTGCACTCCAGCCTGGGTAACAAGAGTGAAACCCATCTCAAAAAAATAAATAAATAAAAATTTTGGCCTTCAGAAATTCAACTAAACATGTTGATCCTTCCTTCCTTCCTTCCTTCCTTCCTTTCTTCCTTCTTCCTTTCTTTTTTCAGCAGAGCCTTGATCTGTGGCCCAGCCTGGAGTGCAGTGGCATGATCATAGCTCACTTGATAATGCAAGTCTTCCGCCTCAGCCTCCAGAGTAGCTAGAACTACAGGTGTGTACCAATACACCTGTATTGGCTGTTTGTATGCTTTGTAGAGATGGGTTTTCTCCATGTTGCCCAGGCTGGTTTCCAACTCCAAACTATCACCCACCTCAGCCTCCTGAAGTGCTGAGATTACAGGTGTGAGCCACCACTCCCAGCATGATACCTGTACATCAGTATAAAAAGAGCAATGGTACTTTCTTTACATTGTTCTTATGTGAACAACATGAGGTATTGCATGTAAGGGTGCTTTAACATTCTGAAGTGTCACATTTAGACGTTTTCTTCTGTGCTTTCATTTACTAGTCATATTACCAGAACATTTGAGATGTGGTAAGTTTGGAGCAAAGAACATGGAGTGATAGTTCATTTCAGTTGATAGTTATCTACTTCTAGGTACATCTATTCTACATTTATTATCGTCCTTTGTAAACATAAAACTAACATATGAAGTTGTATCCATTTCCTGGACCTGCTTTTAATACAATCTTTGGAAAATAAGTAATATTTCTTACTAATTTTTATTATAATTTGTATTATTTTTATTTTGTTTTACGTTTTTGGAAACTAGTATTACTATAAAGGTAACATATCCCTTTGAAAAGCTTTTATCTTATCATTTAAAGGAAACAACACACATGCAGCTGGTTATAATAGTGTTCAGTTTGTATTTTCTTAAATTATCATTAGTAACTAGAAAAAATAGTTTATGAAATAGCTCTCTTCAAGTCATTCGATTCATACATCATGCATCGTCCTACCTTACATTGTGGAAGTTATATAAGAAATTTAAGAGTCATCTAATAGTTTTTACTTTGACTTAAACAAAATCCTGGGTGGCTGCCTCTCAACTCAACATTGTTATAGCGTATCTATCACTGTGTAGTTTTTATTGAAAACATTTATTTTGACATCTACTTACCATATACAAAATTATTTATGCTGCTATGTGGAAAATGAATAGATGGGAGACAAAATTGAAACTATGGAGGTCAGTTCGAAGGCTATGTCTAGAGATGAGGGAGAGATAATGGTAGCTTGAGTCTAAATTGAGAAGCTGGGAGAAGTGAATGGATAGAAGGGATAATCTGGGACTAGAATACTCAGGTCTTGCAGGTACATACAATGAGAGGTTTGAGAGGTAAGGAAGAAGTTGGGATGTCTTCTAGTCTAGCTTGAGCTTGCATGGCATTGTTAGTAAGATAGGAAAGAGGAGAAGAGGCTGCATTAGCAATGAAAATTCCATTCTAAAACATGTGTAAAATGTTGGCTGCTGAAGAATTACCTATAAAAGTTTGGCTGGAGAAAACTTTAAAAGATGCTAACATCGGGCCAGGCCCAGTGGCTCATGCCTGTGATCCCAGCACTTTGGGAGGTCAGGAGATTGAGACTAACCGGACCAACATAGTGAAACCCCATGTCTACGAAAAATACAAAAATTAGCTGGGTGTGGGGGCACGTGCCTGTAATCTCAGCTACTTGGGAGGCTGAGGCAGGAGAATAGCTTCAACCAGGGAACAGAAGGTTGCAGTAAGCTCAGACACGACTGCACTCCAGCCTGGCGACAGAGCGAGACTCTGTCTCAAAAAAAAAAAAAAAAAGATACTATCATCATTTTAAGATAGATGCTCAAAAATCTTTTCTTTATCTTAGGTTTTCGGTGATTGGACCAACTGATGACAGAAGCCGTTATCACAGGAAAGCAGGTGTATTCTGAAGACTGTGGCTCCACATTTAATGGCATTTGCCAGAGAGATGCGAACTTGACACACAATAGAACCAGTAGTGTGTAAATGTACAACAAAATGTAGAAATACTTTACATGTTAAAGCCGAGCCGGACTTTAAAGACTTGGGTTTTTAAAGCAAAGTTTCTAAAAGAAAGTTTCGGGAGAGAGAGATCCAAGATGGCTGATGATTAGCAGCTCGGGCACGTACCTCCCAGTGAAAGCGCAAAGAACGAGAGGATGCCACACTTTCAGACGAATATTTGTTGCTCACGGACCAGGAGATTCCCAGTGGAGGAGCTCCACGGGTCGCCAGGGCGACTCTTGTGGCCGGCGTGGCGGTTTTGCTGGTGCCTTAGCACGCCAGTTTTTGGTGCAGAGTCCGGAGATTCCCGGGCAGAAAAGCACCATCAATCTTAACACCGCTATTTTGGCCGGCTCAGTGGATTGCTCAGATTTCGGCGCAGGGAATCAACAAGTTGGACGTCAGAGACCCAGTTAGAAAGTCGGTAATTATAAAGACGACAGACGGACAAATATATAATGAAGGGAAGAAACCAGCGTAAAAAGGTAGAGAATACTCAAAATCAGAATGCCTCTCCCTCTACAGGGGATTACAATTCCTCATCAGTAACGGAACAAGGCTTAATAGATTACACGTGTGTTCCAATAACAGAAGCAGGTTTCAAAACATGGGTGATAAGAAACTTCTGTGAATTAAAAGAACTTGTTCTAACCCAATGCAAAGAAACTAAGAACCTTGAAAAAAGGTTTGATGAAATGTTAACGAGAATCGACAATTTAGAGAAGAATATAAGTGAATTGATGGAGCTGAAAAACACAACACGAGAACTTCGCGAAGCATGCACGAGTTTAAACAGTCGAATTGATCAAGCAGAAGGAAGGATATCAGAAGTCGAGGACCAGCTCAGTGAAATGAAACGAGAAGACAAGAATGCAGAAAAAAGGATGAAAAGGAATGAGCAAAGTCTCCAGGAAATATGGGACTATGTGAAAAGACCTAATTTACGTTTGATAGGTGTACCTGAATGTGATGAAGAGAATGAATCCAAGTTGGAAAATACTCTTCAGGATATCATTCAGGAAAATTTTCCCAACCTGGCAAGGCAGGGTAATATTCAACTCCAGGTAATACAGAGAACACCACAAAGATATTCTTCAAGAAGACCAACCCCAAGGCACATAATCGCCAGATTTATTAGGGTTGAAATGAAGGAGAAAATACTAAGGGCAGCCAGAGAGAAAGGTCAGGTTACCCATAAAGGGAAACCTATCAGACTTACAGCAGATCTCTCAGCAGAAACCCTACAAGCCAGAAAAGAGTGGGGATCAATATTTAACATCCTTAAAGAAAAGAACTTTCAACCCAGAATTTCCTATCCAGCCAAACTAAGCTTTATGAGTGAAGGAAAAATTAAATCTTTTGCGAACAAACAAGTACTTAGAGAGTTCACCACCACCAGGCCTGCTTTACAAGAGCTTCTGAAAGAAGCACTATACATATAAAGGAACAACCAGTATCAGCCTTTCCAAAAATATATCAAAAAGCAAAGAACTTTAACACAATAAAAAATTTACATCAACTAATGGGCAAAACAGCCAGCTAGCATCAAATGCCGGTATTAAACTTATATATATTTTAATTGGATAAAAAGCCAAAACCCATCGGTATACTGCATCCGGGCCCATCTTACATGCAACAATACACAAAGACTCAGAGAGAAGGAGGAAGATTTACCAATCAAACAGAGAGTAAAAATAAACCAATAAACAAAAAGCAGGAGATGCAATTCTCGCCTCTGATAAAGTAGACTTTAAAGCAACAAAGATCAAAAGAGGCGAGGAATGACATTACATAATGGCAAAAGGATCAATGTAACAAGAAGAGCTAACGATTCTATAGATCAACGAGATAGAAAATTAACAAGGATATTCAGAACTTGAACTCAGACCCGGAACAAGTAAACTTAATAAACATTTATAGAACTCTCCACTTCAAATACACAAAACATACATTACCACCTCACACCTATTCCAAAGGTGACTATATAATTGGAAGTAAATCACTCCTCAGTAATCGCATAGCATTTCATAGGTTTAAATGAAATATTGGTTGGCTGTTTGTTTGTTATCTTCTTCCCTTATTCCTTCCTGACTACATCATTAAGTATAATTATCAGTATAAAAGAGGTTTTCAATACCCATTACTAGATTGCATTCTAGCCTGGGCAAGAAATCAATACTCCCATTCTCTCTCCCTCTTTCTTTTCCTTCTCCCTCCTCCCCATTCTGTCTCTCTCTTTCTCTTCCTTTTTCCTCCTTCCTATTTTCCTCTCTTTCTCTTTAAAAAAAAAAAAAAAGAATAGTTGCACTACCTCTATCAGATTAAGGGTTAATACCTGTGATCTATAAAGTGATAGTCAATATAAAATTGGGCAATTGATATGAATAGAAGTTCAGAGAAAAGCAAATATAAATTATCAACAACTATTTGAAAAGAAGCTTGAACTAATAGTAGCCAAGGAAGTGCTAATTAAAATTTTAAAAAGGGATATCTATTTTGCACTATCTTCACTGGAAGAAAGAAAAAAAAAGAAAAAAAAAAAAAAAAGAGATACCTGAATGACTCATACGAACACTGGGACTGAAAACTTTGTCCATGTCTCAATGACTTGTCTGTAATGAAAATGTTTTGTTGCCACGTCTGTGACAATTTGGAGGATTGGGCGGAGGGGTAGTAAATTCCTTCAGAAGTCATATTACTAAGTCTGTACTATTTGATTTTAATGCAAAAATTTTTCTTGATCATTTTTCCCTGTTCATTTAAAGAAAATCTTATCTGAAATCATTATGATAAAATTTAATACTTTAGCTAACACTTACTAAATGCTTATTTATGTCACAGGAAAAATGGAAAGAGTCATGCATAATCCAGGTAATTGCTCTATTCTGGCCTAGTTTAGTATTTCCTTTCTATTTAGGAGGAGACTTTAATTCTTATACTAACCATTAGGAATTTTTATAAATAAAGCAAAATAAATGAAAAGTGATATTTAAAATAAAATTTGGGACTACTCTTTTCACATTATCATAATTAACTGAAGATCTGAAATTCCTTGAAGATAAATGGCTAAAAAATTTCCAATCTGCATTCAATAAGAGCCTTACTTATCTCATAGTTCTTTTATAACATTTAATAATATTTCCTGAGGAGGCAATTGAGTAAGTTCCAGAATTAGGTTGTGCAAGTTGGGCGGAAAAAGAGTTACAGCCCAAGTCCAGTCACCTGACCACAGCTTTGCTGAATTTTGGCTTCTCCTTGGTCCTTACTGACTAGTGCTCCTACTGGGGCAATGCCACTGCTACAGCTATGGTCATCTAATCTGGGAGAAGAGATGGCAGTAACTTCATTCTCGTCTTTTTTTGTTAAATGTGTTCAGAGTAAATACATGAACATTAGTCTGTCCCTCTTTGCCTGATAATTCCAAGGCTACACTGGGCCAGTTCTGATGAATGAGGCAGAGGCTCAGCCTCTCTTTCTAGGCACCTCCGGCATGCACAGACCACTGTCCATGTGACCACAGGCAATTATGATATTTCTGCCCTCAAAGGGTTTACAATGTGAGAACAATTCACTTGATGGGAAGGCTGCATGAGGTGTAAAATGTTTCAGACAGCTTGCTTTATTCTTCTCTTGCTGCTGGATCCATCATGAGTCCACTTCTTCCACAGCATTACTCGATCTAACTTTTCAAAATAGCCTAGGGTAGTGGTTTCCAAAGTGTGACCTTTGTCAGTACAGTGGTGTGTAAACCTCTTGGTGGTTTACCAAGAATCAAGGCAGTGCCACCAAGCTGCATGAGTATTCTTTTATTTTTTTTTAAGGCATTTTCACTTACGTATGTCCTCGAGGAAGTAAACGTTTACTAATTTTATTGAATCTCAGCTATTAAAGACACATCTTCTTAAATTCTGTATGATGACAAGAAAAGTGCTCTTGAAAGCAATACTGGGGCACACCGAAGTACAAGGATGATCTCAAGGAAAGTCACCTGGGGCCATTCCTTACATTGTGGGGCCAACTAGCTGCCTTTTCCATAAACATCACTTTAACCTAAAACAACTCACAGCAATGAACTAGGCTTATTCAGACTTGGGTATTTTGTTCACATTTTCTAAAAAATGAATAAAGTGATCCTGTCACTTTAAGTAAAACAACTGACAGTACTTGTAACCAATGACAGAATTTGAGCTTTCCAGTAAAAACTGCAATTTTGGAAAACCTGCATTTGTTACTGTAAACTGACAGCAACCCAATGCTTACTTATCTCTGTTGAGATCAGTGGTGATAATATGACTTTTTCGATATTACCTAATGAAACGTGTCACAGCACTGTGAAGATCCACATAACTCAATGAAGACATTTTTCAAATGATATATGCATGATGCCATAAAACCCATCAAGTGTAAGGCAGACCAAGATATTTTAATGTAACAGAATATGAAAAGGTTACTGGTATGGTTTAGAGTCTACATTACAACTAATCTTCAAGAAACTTCTACCTGCCAAGTTTTGGTGTAGTATCAAAGAAGAATATCAATGATTATTTGAAAAGGCTACATTCCCCTTTCCAACTACATACCTGTTGTTCCAACTACAGTCAAAACAATATATCACATCAGAATGAGCACAAAAACATAAATGAGAATCCATAATTCTTACCATTTTTTTAGAAAATAGGTATTCTTTTCATAAAAATAGATTATATTAACAAGCAATGGGTTAAATGTTACATTTAATGATTGATTTTTTAAATGTTTCTGTTTTAATTTCTAATATGATAAATATTAATGTATATAAACCACATACACTGAAATATGTTGTGGCTCTCAGTAATTTTTTCCCCACATAACACCAATGTACTTTACTAATTGTTAAGAGTATGAAGTATACAGGGATTGTGAGATCAAAAACTTTCAGAACCAGTGGCCTAGGACACAGGGCTGCAGTAAATTTCAGGAGGCCAGCAGACTGAGCATTATACCCTTGCCTGCAGAATGATTCTTTTATCTGGAAAACTGTCTCCTTGTCCAGCAGTGACGAGGGAGAAAACATTCACTAACTAGCTAGCCAGAGGACAGAGCTCCATGTCACAACTGCTTAGTTTCAGATCTCACATAATACCATGATCACAAAGCTCAGCTGTCTGCGGCAGACAGCAAAAAGTCAGAGAAACTAGGATGTCACATAAGCAATGCAAATTTAGAGATTACCTTCAAATCCTTACAAACAGTTTTGTCATGGGAATAGCTTCAGTTCCCTAACTGGCATGTTTTATCTACTGGTGCCAAGACGTAAGAAAAGAGAAACAAACTTAAGTTTCAAATAAATAATTTTCTTTAGAAATAAAAAATCACATTCACTTGCCAATAATTGGAATATTTAAGTAAGTTTCCATTGGAAACACCAAACCAAATTTATAGTTTAATCAGAGAATCCCCCTCTAAGAGAAAGGTTCAGAAATCCTATCAGCTTACAAAAATTGAAGGTCTGGCTTTCTAAATTATAGACCTTTCAGAGTTGATACTGTGAACCTGACTGTTAGCCATTTCACTGCTCAGGAGAATATCCATCACAGTGCTGACAGGGGATAGAAAACAAGGGCAAACTTAAAAAATAATTTCACCATGTTTCTCAAGCTATAAAATGTGATTTGGGAAAAACAGTGGGAAATAGGACTTAAAAGCAATTTGAGGAATCATTCCTGCTCCCTGTTTAATTAAGTTAACAAAAATCCCAGTTTATAATATAATCCTATTTTAAGAAATGGGTTGATATCAACTGTATATACACCATAGTATTTTTAAAAATGTAACTGAGTCAGCAATTGGCAGGGGTTGAAGGAAGGGAGGAATGACTGGGAAGAGCACAGAGGTTGTTTAGGGCAGTGAAAGTACTCTGTGTGATACTCTAATGGTGGACACATGTCATTAGACATTTATGCAAACACACAGAAAGTACAACACCGAGAGCGAACCCTAATGAAAATGTAAACTAAGGACTTTGAGTGACAATCACATGTGAATGTAGGTTCACTGACTGTAACAAACATACCACTCTGGTGGAAGATGTGGATAACCAGGAGGCACGGTGTCTATGGAAATCTGTACCTTCCTCTCAATTTTGCTGTGTATCCAGAACTGCTTGTAAAAATAAAATATTTTAAAAAATCATAACTGAAAATTTATTCCCCAGGGACAAAACAGAATTTTAAAATGATAAATGAGAGAACAGATCCTTTCCTCTTATACTAATAAATTAGTAATTAAAAAACCAATGAATTGTTCTACTATAAAGACACATGCACACGTATGTTCACTGCAGCCCTGTATACAATAGCAAAGACCTGGAACCAACCCAAATGCCCATCAGTGATAGACTGGACAAAGAAAATGTGGTACATATACACCATGGAATACTACGCAGCCATAAAAAACGATGGTTCGTATCCTTTGTAGGGACTTGGATGAATCTGGAAATCATCATTCTCAGCAAACTGACACAAGAACAGAAAGCCAAACACCATATGTTCTCACTCATAGGTGGGTGTTGAACAACGAGAACACATGGACTCAGTGAGAGGAGCATCACACACTGGGGGCAGTTGTGGGGGAGGTAGGGGAGAGACAGCGGGGGATAGGGAGGGAGGGGAAGGTGGAGAGGGATAACATGGGGAGAAATGCCAGATATAGTATACATCTAAAGTAAAATAAATAAGTTTAAAAAAAAGAAACTGGTTTTATTTAAATATTTAACAGTCCCTATATTTCATAAAACGAAGGCCATTAAAATCTGAACCTTACTGTGGCATTAACATCAGCTTATATTTCTATAAATTCAACAAGGAAAGTAGAGTCACCTGGCTTTTAAGTCTTGCCATTGCTCTAGAACAAAGTTATCCATTTTACACTTGCATTCATATGCAAACTGAGGTGTACAGCAGTGAAGCCTTGTTGCTAAGTAACTATCTACCACCCAGTGGGAAGTGAGGGCATGAAGAACACTGCACTGTGCAGCAGAGTCCTGGCTCTGCCACTTACCAACTTCAGCAGTAGCCATGCACAGAATCAAATAATATGAGGCAATCGTATCATGCGTGCATGCATGCATTTATGGATTCAAGTTATTTAAAAAACATTTAAGAACACAAATTCACAACTTCCATGGAGCTGCCTTTAATGGAAAAGACAGACAATAAACTATATATATATATAGTGTGTCACATGATCAGATGTGCTACTGAGAGTAAGAAGAACAGTTAAGAGATTGAAACAACTGAACTAAAATTGTTATTTTATAGTCTAGTCAGAGAATGCTCTCTAATAAGGTATCGTCTGAGCTGAGATATAAAGGAATTGGAGGAGATATGCAGATACTATCTGGGGCACAGTACTTCGAGCAGAGGGACTATCAAATGTCAAAGTCCTTCAGGGGGCACATTCTTGGTACAGCTGAGGAGTAGAAAGGAAGGCAGTGCACTTGCAGCAGAGAGGACAAAGGAGAGGCTCAGAGAATCAGGGAGGAGGCAGGCGGACTATGTAGGGCCATGCAGGCCACTGAGGCGCTTTGGTTTCTTGTGTGTGTTTTTAAAATCCTGCTTAAGTGAAATGGGAAATTCTGAACGTTTCTATGGTTCCAAGAAAAAAAACAGAACTGTCATTTACAGAGAAAAGGAAGAGGACAGCAGCAACAGCTTTCGGGGCAGGAAGACTTCAGGTGTTTGATTTGGAACACGTTAGGTTTGAGAGGCCTATCAGACCTCCCTCTGGAGACAGTAAGGAGCCCGCTGGAAAGAAGATCTAGAGGCGAGGAGACAGGTCTGATCTGCAGAATAAATCTGGGAGTCATCATCATTCCTTTTGGTCCTTAAAACCATGAGACAGTCAGACCACTGAGAAGAGAGCAAATGGAGAAGAGGTCAAAGGACTGAGCTCCCTAGACTCCAGAATGCAGAGGGCAAGAAGAGGAGGGTCTAGCAAGAGACGGAGAATACCCAGCCAGAGAGAGAGGAGCCCAGAGGCTCCGAGATGGTGAGGGCCTAAGGCTCTTCAGAAGGAAGGACGGATCCCCAATCAAGTATGGCAAAGGTGCTAAGAGGAGGTGACTGAGGACCTGAACAGAATTGTTTCAGTAGCAGGGTGGGGACCAAAATATCAAGTTCAAGAGAAAGTGGAATAAGATCAGGTGGAGACAGTGAGCTGAGACAATGCTTTCACACTTTGGTTTTGAGTTTTTTAGAGGAAGTGTGTGTGCGCATGTGTATACGGAAACAGTCAAGCACTGCATAATGATGTCTGAGTCAATGCCAGACCACATATACCAGGGCAGTCCCTTCAGATTATAATGAGCTGAAATATTGCTATCGCTGTAGCCATGGTAGCATCACAGTGCAATGCATTACTGGTGTTGGTGACACAGGTGTAGACAAATCTATTGTGCTGCTGGTCATAGAAAAGTCTAGCACATACAATTATGTATGGTACATCTTACTTGATAAGAAAATTAAAGGACTATGCCAGTGGTTGTGTATTTGCCATACATTACTTTAGAGTGTATTCCTTCTACTTATTAAAAAGAAAAAAAACGATAACTTCTGGTTTCCTTCTGAAGGACCTACCCGAAGCTGTTTAGCTGTCTCTACTTGATCTGAAGAAGAGCTTCGGGCAGGTCCTTTAGGAGGCAACCAGAAGAAGGTACTCTTATCCTAGGAGATGACAGTTTCATGTATGTTACTGTCCCTGAAGATCTTCCAGAGGCACAAGATGTGGAGGCGGAAGACAAGGACGTAGATGATCCTGACACTGTGGAGTGTGTATCTGTCTTAGTTTTTAACAAAAAAGTTTAAAAAGTTAAAAAAAATTAGTTTAAAAACAGAAAAAGCTTATAAAATAAGGATATATTTTTGTATAGTTGTACAATGTTTGTGTTTTAAGCTAAGTGTTACTACAAAAGAGTCAAAAAGTTAAAAAATTAAAGTTTATAAAGTAAAAAAAGGTATAGTAAGCTGTTAACTATTGAAGAAAAACACCTTTTTTTTTGAAATAGAGTCTTGCTCTGTCACCTAGGCTGGAAGTGCAGTGGTGTGATCTTGGCTCACTACAACCTCCCAACTCCGGGGTTTAAGCAATACCCCTGCATTAGCCTCCCAAGTAGCTGGGATTACAGGAGCATGCCACCATGCCCGACTAATCTGTTTGTATTTTTGGTAGAGATGGGGTTTCACCATGTTGGTCAGACTGGTCTCTAACTCCTGACCTTGTGATCTGCCTGCCTCAGCCTCCCAAAGTGCTGGGATTACAGGTGTGAGCCACTGCACCTGGCTAAAAAATACTTTTTAATACATAGAGTGTAGCCTATGTGTACAATGCTTATGAAATCTACAGTAGTGCACAGTAACGTCCCAGGCCTTCAAAGACACTCACTGACTCATTCAGAGCAACTTCCAGTCCTTCAAGCTCCATTCATGGTTAAGTGCCTTATACAGGTATACCATCTTTTATTTTTCATACCATATTTTTACTGCATCTTTTCTATGTTCAGACAGATTTAGATATGCAGATACTGACCACTGTTACCACTGCCCACAGTAATCAGTGCAGTGACATGCTGTCCAGGTCTGTAGCCTAGAAGCAAGAGGCTGTATCATCGAGCCTAGGTGTACATTAGGCGATACCATTTAGGTTCGAGTAAGTCACTCTATGATGTTCCCCCAATGATGAAATTACCTAAGGACACACTTCTCAGAATGTATCCCTATTGTTAAGCAACACAAGTCTGTATGTATACATACATACATACATATATTAAATTCATAACTCATTGCAGGTAGATATTATCCCATTTCGCAAAACAGAAAAAAAAAAAACAGGTTTGGCAAATTAAGAAACTTACTTAAAATCACACAGCTGGTAAGTGGTGAAGCCAGGATTAGAACAAAGGTCTGTGTAAATACAACAATGCTCTTAATTTGTCTGAGACCAAGGTTTTATGTTATCAAGATTAGTAATATTGGACTACCCTGTTACTCCCCAGGGAGTCAGTCAGCTGAAACCCAGAACACCACAGGAATTCCAGACCCGAGGGCTCCTTCCTCAGGAAGCACAGGCATTGTTGCTCCATCAAGCTCAGGTGAGACTCCACAGGCAATTACTTGTTCCAGGTTCTCTTCCAGGGGGTTTTCTAACCTTGCTACCCAGACATTCCTTACTCCCTCCCCACCCCCAGGCATGTCACTGTAAATGCTGGTGGCTGGTCTCTCATCTCTTTGCTCCCACCATAAACCATCTCCTAACAGAGTCCAGCAGCAGAATGTTTCCCACTCCGGAGGTGTTTCTGCCCCTGTCTCAGCCTTTTCCTCAATCTTCCACCAGTTACCATCTGGGTGGAGTCTGCAGCCATGAAACAGGTAGAAGCCTGACAGGAGTTACTGAGTTTACTGGGGTTAGAGCACTTGCTTTCCTATCAGGTGAAGTATTCAGGATCAGACATACAACATGGGTTCAAACCATCCCACAGTATTCTAGATGTCTCAATCCATAACTTCAGTATGTCTTTGCACCTCAAACCAATGCCTCTCCATTTCACATTCTGGCAATTTCACTGGCTGCTATAGGATCAACTAAGATTGTATGTGAAAGCATTTTATGGACAAAGTCCATTATTATTATGGAGACCTAGCATGGTGTAATGAGTTTGGATTAAAGGCTCTCTTAGTTCTGAATCCTCTTCTTCCATTTAGAAGCAGGGTAAGCTTGGGCAGGGAGCTAAATTTTTTGAGTTCCAACTTCTAGAATTGTTTCAAGCATAGAAGGTGCTCTATAAAGGACACTGATGGAACGAATGAATGAATGAAGGAATCTGGCTTATACTTTCTGCTCAATAACTGTCTGCCACAGCTGCCTTACACCCAGGCTGATAATGAATGAGTAATAATGAAATGAGTTCACCTACATAAAACACTAGTCACTGGCCTGCCATTTAGTCAGTACAAAATAAATGGTAACTATTATTCTTAACCCTATTGTAATTAAGTTTGCTAAACCTCAGATATAATAATCACTTTGTCAAATAAAAAGATTTCAAATGCTGATACAGGTTTGCCAGAGAATCAGAAACACAAACTTTGTCTTTTACAGCTGGTCCTTTCCCTTTTCTACTATGAAATACTTCTAAAGTTTATCTCCACTACAAAGTGCAGGAACTCACTGGTACTTTGCTGAATCAAAGGGAAGAAATCAACCTTGAGAGGTCATGTGGCCCAACCACTGGCCTTCAGGCTAAACTATCTTAATCATCTGAGAGAAAATGATTATCTCTTCACTTCCAAAGACCTCTAGGGATGAAACCTGAATAACCTGTCACAGTAATACCCTCGAACAGGGCTGCCAGAAAGTTCTTGCTTTATGCTTAACCTTAATCTCTCATGAGGCACTCTGAATCCTTTTTCTCTTATTTTATTCTCCACAAAGCTTGAGTACCATCTTCTGTGTAAGAAGACCCAGGAAGACACATTACTCAGAGGAAGCAATAAAGAAGCATGTGCCCTGGAAGTTTCTGGCGAGACTGATTTAGAGACAGACCGATTGCAACGACTACTATCTGATGTTAGGTGATGGGCATGTGAAGACAATGAGTTCACACTCACAGAGACCCAAAGACATGCAAATCAGATTGAATATAACACTAGCAATAGATATCACTTATCAAATACCTATTATAAGCCATGTATTCTAAACAATTTATCTTTCATCTTTAAAATAAAGTTGCAATAAAGCTGTTTTGTCTATTTCGTAAATTTAGGTTTAAAAACAATAATACTTTTTTCTGCCATTTAAGAAATCAAACTCTAACTACTTCTACTGTGTTTTGTGAAATAATCTTAGTATGAATTTAGGAGTAGCAGAGACCACCTTTTTCATTTGACATCTGTTCAGCCGATATTTACAGAGCACCCACTGTGTTGCTGGGCCTTGGAACGCAGCAGCAAACAAGACTTGGTCTTTGTGATAAACCACGTTTAGTCTAGTGTACAAGTCAGACAAGTGTCAATAGGGAAATGGCACACGATGATACCAAGAAACCCAGAGTTCTGTAGGAAGTCAGAGGTGGGATACCTGAACCAGTTTTGGGAGACACGGGAGGATTCCTGGAAGAAGAAATGCCTCAATTGACAACTAGGAGTAAAGCTAGATAAAGATGAAGAAAAAAATCATTCTAAGAAGAACAACAGCAATTCATTCTGCCTTAGTAATAAGAAGGCAGCTAATCAGAGCCATAAAGTTTAGACATTGTCTAAGTCACATGATTAGAATGTACGGAATCAGGACAGAAGTGTAGTTACTCTGAATGCCAAGTGTATATCCTTTCAACACCACCTGCTTCTCACTACCATCCAATTTAGCTGTCAATCACTACATTCTCAGAGTAATAAGAGATATGTTTGGGTACTTTAAAAAATCCATATAATTCAGAATCAAAAGGAGACAATTAGAAGTAAGATAATTCATAATCAACATCTAAGAGAAAAAGCCAGAGAAACTTCTGAGGTGCTGGAAATGTTCTCCTCTTAGTTATGTGGGTGTACATATATGTTAACATTCAATGAACTATTTTTTTTTTCAGGGAAATAAAAATTTATGCTCTTTTCTTTGTGTACATTGTGTCTTGGTAAAAGTAAAACATCTTAAAGAAAAATCCCTAATTTATATGTTAAAAGGGAAGAATCAATAGGCATTCCTGCCTGTTTAACATGCATCTTCACCTTCTTTCTTACCAAAAGATGACTGGAGATTGGGTGCTGGTGATAATGTGTCACTCCTTTTGCAGATCAGGTAGGCAATGAGATAGAAGCAAAATTCACCAAGTGAAGCTTCCAGGACATTTCCTAACAGAAGGTCAACTCACCTAGGAGGCAGGGCTTTCCACTCCTCCCCCTTCTTCCTGCCTGCAACTCAGCTTGGCAGCTGGAAGTATACTAGCCACTGTGAATGAGAAGAGCCTTGGGATAGAGGCCAGGGTGAAATGTGGAAAAGACGGGCAGAAGCAGCCTGGATTCTTAGTGACTACAGAAAGTTGACACAAGAGCTTGGAGCTGATTATATCCTTGCATGAGAGGAAAATTTGACATCTAACTTGACGGAATTTATGAGTAATTCAGAGTTTAACCTAGTCCTAAAAGATAGAGCAGTACATTCTAAAATAAGGCATGTGAGTATATTTTTCTGATATAGAGATAGCTAACCTTAATTTCTTATTTTAACAGAAAACAGCAATGTCCTGCTACTCCTTCCTATTAAAAAATTGCTTAAAAGGTTGCAGATGGTTCTACATTACTGAAAAAAAACTATGAATTGTTATTAGATTTCAAGAAAAAGTGAAAAGGAGAACAATGTTTTCCTGATGAGAACTGCCTCAGTTCCCACTATGCCTCTTTCCTCCCCCAGCACACGCAAGTCCACCACGCCGGGAAGCCTCAGCAGTGCCCAGGCATGCGTGTGAGGTCTGTGCAATGCCGTATTTACTTTTATAGGCTCATGTTTTCATTTTCAAGCAGGTTTCTCCAACTTACTGTCATCATTTTAGAAGATGGTATAGAACAGTTAAAAACCAGGCTTTGAAGCCAAACAAACATATATCAGAAATTAGGCTTCAGCATTTATTCTCTGTCAGCTTAAAGTTAATTCAATTTCTCATCTGTAAAACAGCTTAAAAAAATCTTTCATCAGACTGTTGTTGAGTTTAAATGAAATGTTATATACATATATGAAGGACAGATGTTGTTAACGATATTAAAGCAGAAGTTCTTTCTAAATCAGTAATTTTCGTCAGAGTCCTTATTTTTGTTGTCATACAATCTATTCAGCAAATTCACTCTTGCCTGAAAAGTAAGGAACTGGAATTGGAGCTGGGTGTGGGCAGTGGAAGTAGTTGCACCGAGAGCCGAAGACAGCAGTGAACGTACATATACTCAACGTCAGTGCCCAGTGATAACCTGTTGACGTGACATGCTGGCCTGGATCAATGAGTCTCTGCAGGTGGATCTGACAAAGGTTAAACAGCTGTGCTCAGGGGCTGCCTATTGTCAGTTTATGGACTTGCTGTTCCCTGGCTCCATTGCCTTGAAGAAAGTGAAATTCCAAGCTAAGCTAGAACACGAGTATATCTAGAACTTCAAAAGACTACAAGCGGGTTTTAAGATGATGGATGTAGACAGAATAATTCCTGTCGACAAGTTAGTAAAGTATCAGGACAATTTCGAATTTGTTCAGTGGTACAAGAAGTTTTCGGATGCAAACTATGATGGAAAAGACTATGACCCTGCGGCTGCCAGACAAGGTCAAGAAATTGCAGTGGCTCCCTCCCTCAGTGCTCCAGCACTGAATAAACCTAAGAAACCTCTCAGTTCCCACAGTGCAGCTCCCCAGAGGCCCATCTCAATAAAAAGAACTGCTGCAGCTCCTAAGGCTGGCCCTGGTGTGGTGTGAAAGAACCCTCATGTGGGCAATGGGGATGATGAGGCAGCTGAGTTGATGTAGCAGCTCAACGTATTGAAATTTAGTGTTGAAGACTTGGAGAAAGAGAGGGATTTCTACTTTGGAAAGCTATGGAACATTGAATCGATGTGCCAGGAGAATGAGGGAAAATGACCGTGTATTGCAGAGGATTGCAGACATTCTGTATGCCACAGAGGCAGGCTTTGTGATACCTGATGAAAGGGGCCGATATGAGAAGCAAGAACAGTATTAACAGCCTGGACCAGCAAAGCAACAATCTGAATTCTTCACTCCAAATCATATGCTTAACTGTAAAATACTCCCTTTTATTATCCTTAGAGGATTCACTGATTTCTTTTCATAAGCAAAAAGTACGTCTTCTTAAAAGTGTACTTTGCAGACGTTTCACTCCTTTTCCAACAAGCTTGACTTAGGAGCTTTCACCCTGTAGCAGAGCAGTATCAACATCTAGTTGGGTCACCTGGTAAACAAAGAGGCTGACTGTGGGGCTCACTGTGCTGATATGGATCACACTGAGTGCCGGAGGAGGTGTTATGTTATATGCTGAGGCGGCGACCTCAGTGGAGAAATGTAAAGACTGAATTGATTTTTAAGCTAATGTGAAATCAGAGAATGTTGCAACAAATAAATGCCTTAAGAGTATTTAAAATATACTTCCACATTTCAAAATATAAAATGTAGCATGACAGGAGATTCTATGTTTGACACTGTGTCTGGGAAGGAAGGTCCAGACCCTGGAACCTTTGGAACCTGTGGTCATAGGTCTTACAGGGCTGCTTGAATCCTCATAGGCCTAGGCTTTGGTGTACAAGAAACATTTAAAAAGTTGCTCTGTAAAGCCATTTGGTGTCACTGACCAACTGCATTCCCTGCTAAAAAGCAAGAGGCAGTGCTGCCTGGATAATAAAGGATGTCTCAGCTCTGAAGAGCTCAGTTTTCATTGAGTATTTCTCTACTTTTCCAGTTATCCCCAAAATTTCTACGTATGATGTTTTTGGGGAAGTGAAGTGTGGCCAGTTTTGTCCTCTAACAACTACTTTTGGGGGCTTGCCCACATCTCTGGGATTTGAATGGGGATTGTATCTCATTTTACCATCTTTTAGGTTTACATTTACCATGTTTCTCTTCTCTGCTCTCCTTGCCCACTGGGAACTCCTTGAAGTTTGCTGCTTAGAGTTGGAAGTGCAGCAGGCAGGTGATCATGCTGCAAGTTTTTTTCTGTATCTCTGGCAAAGGGAGTGGTCAGTGAAGGCCATCGTTACCTTGAGATCTGCAAGGCTGGGGTGTTTTTAGTATCTGCTGTCCATAGCTCTCCATTGTAATCTGAATACTTTGCCAGTGCACTAACCTCTGGAGATAAAATTCATTAATGTGTTACTAAATGTTAATTTTCTTTTGCAGAAAAAACAGTGCCATGTCTGAATTATTAATATTTAAAATATTTCATTCCTTAAATCTCCCTCATTTGCTTTGTCCACAGCATATTCAGTTCCTTGGTTTGGCAGGATTCTGCAAAAGTTGTCTCACCCACTACTGAGATTGTTCAGTCCTGAATGTATTTGTATTGATTTGTTTCTGGTAGTAGCTTGTCCAAAAATGTATGTAGAAAGCAAGTATTTTATGATAAAATTGTTGTGTAGTACATGCTCTGTGTGGAATTCAGAGGAAAACCCAGATTTAGTGATTAACAATGCCAGAAAATGCAAGTAACTAGCCATTGTTCAAATGACAGTGGTGTGATTTCTCTTTTGTGGCCTTTTAGACTTTTGTTGCCCTGAAATTCCATTTTATTGGGAACCCATTTTCTACTTGGTCTTTATTGACAGGGATTTTTCTACTTTAGTTAAGCATAAGATTTCATAAGGTTTACTGTGCAGCTCGCTCAAGGTCACACAATAAATAACATAGTAAGGATTCAAATTCAGACATGTCTTTTGACTCAAGCTTCAGTATTTTCACTGTAGTTGGTTAATTTCAAATATCAATTAATTTCTCAGAAACACTAACAAGAAAACTAAGATTTCTTATAAAGAAACACAAGAAAACAGATCCTTATGGTTTGTTTTTTTCTGGCAAATGATGACTTATAAAATACTATCAATTACATATACTGTCACAGACATCACCAGTAATTTTAATGACAATTCTTTGCATGAATCATTGAAATTACATATTAGAATTTTATGGAACCTAACATTGAAAAACCAGGTTGAAATACTGGGGAAATGTAACAAGGAGAACTGTTACCACAGACTGAGGTTCTGGGGAAGGTCTGGAGAGTAGAAAAGAGGTCAGAGATTAGTCACCAAAATGGGGAGGCCGGGAAGGCTGCCACAAATGAAGTGTGTGGTTATAAGTTCAAAAAATTTACAACTTTGGGGAAAGACCAAGATCAAGGTTGGGTTCCTTAAGCCTATTTTTTTGGATTTCTGTTTTTAATTCCTCAAGTCCAACTACACTGAGTTGGTCAAGGCATGGAATTTTTTGGTATTGGATTCCTTGGCTCTTCCAATACTATTAGAAATGGTCTATCAACATGTTATGAGCCAGGGTACGGTATTTCTCTGCATCACTTGTTAATCTTGCATTTGTTTTTACAGCCAATCCTTCCATCTGCCATACTAAAGTATCTTTTTGAGGGGATTTCTGACAAACACATTTGATATTTAGATTTCAAAGCCGTATCTATTACTCTTTAAGAAAACACTGATTGTCAGCTGTAATATTTGCGTATGTGAAATAATTATCCCTTTTGATTTTTTATGGGATTGTCAGCATCTTCCTTTGACACAATGTTAGAGCAGCAAATGGTTTAAAAAGTGTTTCTGGGGAATGTGGTGGCACACTATGGTACATCAATCTTCATATCAAATTACACAGCCTCACTCTTTAAATACGTAGCATTAAAAGAATTTAAACTATGATTCTTATAGTACTGTATTTAAATCAGTTAAGAAATTGTGATAAGAATACCTACTTTGTTTTAATATTACTTATAGTTCTCAACCTTTGGCTGCTTATCAGAATTATCTGTAGAATTAAAAAAAATTATATGGACAGCTGAACTACACCAAGATTCAGATTAAAAAATAACGGGTGATTTTCTTGGCACTCCCCACCCCCCTTTTTAAGGCTGCATAGGTGACTCTTCTGTGCAGCCAGAATTGAAGATCACATCAATTTTCACATTATACTTTCAATGGTACCAGATTTCTTACAGTGTTTCTAATAAAGAAATGTTTAAAACAGATGCAGACTGACACGTTATAAATTCAACTGAAGAATGCACATAGATCACCTTTCTAGTGAGTACTGCATTAGGTGCTGGTGATATAAACATGAGTACAAAAGGGTCCCTGCCACTGTGGGACTGTTTATGAAAAGGAGATGGATTCTCAACAGCCCAGCAGGTTCTGCTGGAGGACGGAGCAAGCATAGAGCATTGTGAAAACATAGAAGCCTTGGTACTTATAGGACATGGAAGAATGGGATGTGAGGTGAGGAGAATCACAAAGGGTTGTTGGATGCTATAACTACTGATTCAAGAAACTGGTGGCTCTCTTGCAAGCAATCTGGCAAACTGTCCTGTTTGCACCATTTTAGAAACTTCTAAAAATCACAATGTCTTTGAAAGATATATGTGAGAATAACTGAAGAAGTCATGAAGATTTTGATGACAAGGTAGTCTCACAAGTTAGACTTTACGTTTTAATAGTAATTGAGACAAGTATAAACAAGCCATAACTGAGAAACTCAGTATCAGCTTACATTACATGAGTGAGTGACCTAAGATGAGCAGAGAAAGAATTGGGGCCAAATCAGGAAAGGCCTTGCTACCAGGCACTGTGGCTCACACCCGTAATCCCAGCACTTTGGGAGGCTTAGGTGGGTAGATCGTTTTGAATTCAAAAGTTTGAGTACAGCTTGGGCAATATGGCAAAACCGTGTCTCTAAAAAATATACAAAAATTAGCTGAGAACAACAAAGAGTAAAGAGACAACAGTACAGTCTCGTGCCTGTGGTCCCAGCTACTCAGGAGGCTCAGGATGGAGAATCACTTGAGCCTAGGAAGTGGAGAGGTTGCAGTGAGTGGAGATCACACCACTGTATACCAGCCTGGGTGACAGATTGATACCCTGTCTCAATTAAAAAAAAAAAAAAAAAAAAAGGGCCTTGCTAAAGTGATGGCTTCTAATAGAAGTAACAGTCTTGTATCAATTATTTAATCCACCCTATTTAAACATTACTTGCTAGCACTAGCAATATTGCTATATGTGGTGGGACTGGAAACTGCCAAGGCTGAATGCCACACACCTCCCTTAAGAAATCCCCTTCTTTTTCAAGTTGCCACATATGCTTTACACCCTCTGTAATCAGTTTCCCTGACCCTAAACTTAAAAGAATCCAGGGAGAAATCAATTATCTTGGAGAAGCACAAGCAGGACTCCACCAGAGCTGTACTAACATATGGTATGTATATGTGTACCTGTATTGTTTTTCCAAAATTCCAAAAATTGGAATGTAAGATATTTAGCTTTAATAGTTTTAGATAAAGAATTGTAGAACTTTAATGTTAGCCACTGACAGAATTTATGATGTGTGACATGCTTTTCATATATGACATGCTTTCAATTTCACTTAACTTTACAACAACACTATGAGGTAAGTACTATCTATCTATTGATCTATCTATCTACCTATTTATTTTATTTTAAGTTCTGGAGTACATGTGCAGAACGTGCAGGTTTGTTACATAGGTATACATGTGCCATGATGGTTTGCTGCATCTATCACCCTGCCATCTACCTTAGGTATTTCTTCTAATGCTATCCCTCTCCTAGCCTCCCAACTCCTGCTATCCCTCCCCTAGCCCCCAAACCCCTGACAGGCCCTGGTGTGTGATGTTCCCCTCCCTGTGTCTGCGTGTTCTCATTGTTCAACACCCACTTATGAGTGAGAACATGCAGTGTTTGGTTTTCTGTTCTTGTGTCAGTTTGCTGAGAATGATGGTTTCCAGCTTCATCCATGTACTATTATTGTCACCCCCATTTTACCTTAGAGCACAGGTTAAAAAACTTGCCCATGGTCACACTTTAATTTACTATATCTTGATATGGCCTTAATTGAGACATTGTTTTAATCATATTACTTTGGCTAAGTTAATATGCATAGGTTTTTTTCTCTATGTAAGATGTCTTATTGGGCTATATACCTATATTTTACTTCCAATGTCTCTAAAATGTAGCAACATCTAAGACTAAATCCAATGGCCGGGCGCAGTGGCTCATGCCTATAATCCCAGCACTTTGGGAGGCTGAGACAGGTGGATCACGAGGTCAAGAGATCAAGACCATCCTGGTCAACATGGTGAAACCCTGTCTCTACTAAAAATACAAAAAAAAATTAGCTGGGCATGGTGGCACATGCCTGTAGTCCCAGCTATTCGGGAGACTGAGGCAGAAGAATTGCCTGAACCCAGGAGACGGAGGTTGCGGTGAGCCAAGATCGCGCCATTGCACTCCAGCCTGGGTAACAAGAGCGAAACTCCGTCTCAAAAAAAAAAAAAAAAAGACTAAATCCAATACTTTTTATAAATCATTTCAAAAAGGTTGCAATTGGATTAAATCCTTCTATTTTATAAACTTATAAACAACATAAATTCATTTTCATGTGGTACAGCATTCCTTATAAATGGCAGATAAAGGAAATATATGGATTTTTAACGATTATTTCCCTACTTTCTAATGAGTATGTCTACTTTTTGGTCCTTTACAGAACATTAAACAAAAAGGCATCAGAGGAAGAAACAACTAACAAAAAAGCAAAATATTTCTGCCTTTACACTTGCAGTGTGTCCAAGTTAGGTTTGTGATACTCTGTACAGAACATGATCAGATATGAGGTGAGCTGGAAGCAATCTATCGCCTGGTGACAACGAAGGTTCCAATGATCATCCCACAACAGTCAGTACTACTTACTGAGCACCAGAAAAATGCCCAGAAGTGACAGATACATAAAATAAAAAACACAATTAAAAATTCCAAGTGCCATGTGCCAGGCTCTATGCTAAACCGTTTAAGTATATTCTCTCACTTACTTTGTTTTGTAGATAAGAAAACTGAGAGCTAGTGAAAGATCACATACATAGCTGCTAAGTGGAAAAGTCAGGTCGGCCTGACTCCTAAGTATATAACATTTTTGCTCTATCTTGTTTAATATACATGTGGAATTGACTGTCTTACTCTAATTTCTGGGAGATTAACCATGTACATATACTTTAGGACACCAACAAAAGATAATACAAAAAACATAATAAAACACAACTACAGCTCAGTTACTTACTAAAATTGGGGTAAAATATAATCATAATAATACATTTTGTAATTACTGAGAAAAACTGGAAGAGACAAAATAGTTACCATTTATATAATGGCTTACTAGTGAGTACACTATTTTTATATCAATTATTTAATGTAATTATTATAATTCTGTGGGCAACCTAATTTCAATACATCCCAAATAAAGTTTATTAACTTTTTCCTAAATCTCACTGCCATTTAAATTAATTATATCACTATCTACCCAACAGGGTAAGTGAGAAACTGAATTTACCATCTACCCCTCTTTTACTAGGCCAGAAATTGCTTACTCTTTTCAATTAAAGAACTCTTAAATGTATTCACGCTGTCAGACACTCACTGTTATATTGTAAGTTGAGGCACTTACTGTAAAAATATTGAATCATAAGTTACAAACAATTTTAAGGCTCTCAATGCACACTCATAAAAATTACCTTCCAAAAGGAACATATCCCTTCACGATGACAAATACAAGGGAAAAATATCTACACCATGTCCGAATATTATTTCAGTTTCTAAAGTTGTGAGTTTAACAATGAGGTATGAATCGTTTCTGAGAAATTCAGGCACCAACATTCTCCATTATAAGTCAACCTTCAACAAGTAACTTTGAGCTCTATCCTTAAGTCTGTCCTCAAGTCTGCTTCTAACAGATTTTAGGACTCTAAACAATCTAAGTTAAATGAGCCTTTAACAACTTTTTATTGCACAGTAAGATATCAAAGTGGCATGCATAATTTTATTTAGATTATTTGTTGGGATTTTACTGACTGGAGATGTTATCAGAAAAGACTGTAATAGTTTCTGGATGTAGTACCTAAACTCAAACTAACAACAGGTACATAGAGAAGTGTTA
This sequence comes from Aotus nancymaae, assembly GCF_030222135.1. NCBI lineage: Eukaryota > Metazoa > Chordata > Mammalia > Primates > Aotidae > Aotus > Aotus nancymaae. Next base: position 94,451,972 of record NW_026988450.1, read on the forward strand.
TAGCGGAGTGCCTAGACTGCCTGGGTTCACATGCCAGCTCTAGCACTCACTCTCCATGAGTTCAGGGAACTTCCACCATCTCTGTGCCACAATTTCCTCATCTATAAAATGGTATAATAATAGTAGCTACAGCTGGGTGTGGTGGCTCATGCCAGTAATCCTAGAGGCTGGCATGGGCAAATGGGAGGCTAAGGTGGGCAGATCACTTGAGGTCAGGAGTTCGAGATCAGCCTAGCCAACATGACAAAACCCTGTCTCTACTAAAAATACAAAAAATAGCTAGGCTTGGTGGCACATGCTTGTATGTAGTCCCAGCTACTTGGGAGTCTGAGACAGGAGAATCGCTTGAACCTAGGAGGTGGAGGTTGCAGTAAGCCAAGACTGAGCCACTGTATTCTGGCGTGGGTGACAGAGTGAGATACTGTCTCAAAATAATAATAATAATAATAATAATAATTAAATAAAAAAATGTATCTAAAAACACTGTAAAATGCTTACAACGGTAAGCACCTACTACATGTTACTATAGCAAATTTATTGAACAACTATTATGTATATTACATCTGCTATCTCAATTATAATGTTGTAAGTCAAATATTAGTCATCATTTTACAGATGAGAAAAGACTTGAAGAAGCAACCCGGTCAACATCACAGAGCTAAGGAAGTAGGTAGAACTGACATGCACATTCAAGTTTTTATGAATTTATAGCCATTGTCTTTTTTTTTTTTTTACTAAAAATCATGCTACCTCATTTTAAAAGTCAGAAATTATACAAAAGTTATTATTCTCTTCCACTAAAAGGAGACTATATATGCAAGATTTGTAGGAAAAACTTTTTAAAAATCAGTAAATACATTTTAAGAATGTATGAAACATGAGGAATAAAACATGGGAAGACTTTAGAGTAGGTCTTCATCTTACAGACTTAGAATTCTATAGTGAAGATTTAAAATTGTTGGTTTGATCATCAACACAAGCACGCTTTAGAAACCCTGTCACGTAATCCACATTTTAGTAGTGAACCTGCTTCCCTGGTATGTTCACTCTCCACAGCATCTGTCATTGCTATGAATGGCTGATCATAAGTACTGCTGTAGTCTTCTCAATGCTATTAAGCAGATGGCAGTGCTAAATCCAAATGATGTAGTACATCTCCCTGGTGGACTTTGTTTTCATTTACTACCATTATTCTACAATTCCTCAGTGATAAATCTCATGCATTCTCAAGAACATTAAAGAGTAAAGCGACAGTGGCAATTGATTTATTGCCACTAGCATGCCTTTGCCCTGCTACCGTGTTGCCATACACTTGTGGAGATCACGCATGAAGATTCCATGTGTGATCTTCTCTACATTTATAGGAACCTATTTTTTTCCCCTTACTAGTTGCTTTTGAGTTAAGCAAAAGAATGTAAGCTTGATCTCTAAGAAAACGGAGTATGAGGATTAACTGATATTCATTAGCTATGTGACTCTGCTCAAGCTCAAATTCTGTGAGCGTCATCTCCTTTTGTAAAATTAAGGAGTGACAATCCTACAGAAGTTCTTAGGAATTAAATGACACAATATGTATGAGAGCACCTTGATACACAGTAACTCACACTTGGTAAGTACTCAATAGCCATGTCATTCCTTCAAACTTGGTTAAACAAATGAATCTTGAAAAAAAAAATTCCTTTCTTTTGTATTCATTTAATTTTATTTTTATTTTTATTTTTTATTATTATTTTTTTTTCATTTAATTTTAAAGAAATTCCTGATGAAGATACAAAACTTATTTTCAATATAACCAGGGCACCAAATTTGGTAGGACACTGTAACTTAGTGAGCAGCTCAGTGTTGGTCCTCAGACTCATCTGATCAAACTTTCAGTATGAGCAGTGTTACAGGTTGTCCACTGACTGGTGGCACAAATGCTCAGTGCAGCATCCACCAAACCCCAGCCACTCAGGGACAGCTCTCAGGACATGCAGTGTATTTGCCACCTACATACACTCCTATCCTGTTCGTGACTCCATACTAACTCTCCATGTTAATTTTCTTTTACTTTAAAGAAATTTGCCATAAGTGAATTAGAGTAGCAATCACAAAATCGTGTGTTTGATATGCTAATCACACTCTTCCAATAATGTTATAATCTAATTATTAAAATTTTTTTACATAATCTGCCCATGTAGCATCTGAAATCACATTGTGAGACATGGATGATATGTCTCACAATGATATGTGTACCACTCTTTGAAAAACACTAGTATAATGGAATGAAAATGGACTTTGAAATCAATAGTGTCATTAAGGGTGTCACTCAGGCCCCTTATTTAACCTCTCTGAGTCTCAGTTTTCTGAATAATAAATTGAGGATAATATCCACCTTTTAAGGTTAAGGTTAAAATGACAAGGAGTGTGTGTATGTGTCTGACTGATACACCACAGCAGATGGTCAATACATAATAACTATAATAAATAGCAACACTTACACATGCTAACACTCAGTCTTGAGCTGTTCCTTCCCTTTTCCCTGTCAGCGTTGACAAAGATTCTGTGCTTTGCTAAACTTTAGTCAGCCTCCTTATCCTTCTCCTAGGCCCATCAGTGCAGTTCCTTGTAAAATCCAGTTTTAGGAAACAACTTTGCTGAGTCAGTTTAGCAAGAACCTGCCACCCACGATATCTGATCACCCTCAATATCTGATCAGGTTCCTTATCCTCTATCATTTCCAGGGGAGGAGATGTCTGATCAGTCTGGCCTGCTTTAGGCAAGAATCCTGTTAGGTCAGTTCAGCCAAAATCCCCGCTACCACTGATGTTTCCTCTCAGTAATTTTCTATCTCCTGACCCCCACCCGGCTCCTTGGCTATAAATTCCCACTTGCCAATGCTAGGTGCAGAGTTGAGCCCAGTCTCTCTTCCCCCTGCAGTGGTCCACGTATCTACTGCAGTGTTCCTGAATAGTCTGTCTTACTGTGCTTTAATAAGTGTCACCAAATATTTTTTTTTCTTTACAGGATTGTAGTTTCACTTTTTCACCACTGTCTCCATTCTTTTTTTGTTTTTTACTTACCATAGGGTCCTGAGAATTATGTATTTAAAGGTCTATGTGGTAATTTGCATTGATATCTCTTGTTTTTGTTGATGTCTACATAGTACTGTATTAGAAGTATTTTTGTTGATAGCTTATAATGCTCAATTTTTATTAGCACTTTTTGAGACCCTTTATGTTCTATTTAGTTTAGATCACTATGGGAGTCGAACAGTTCTTTGGAGAATTTATACTTATTCAGAAACACGGGCTAAAAATATTATGATAGTTATTAGGACTGTGAATAAGACATCAAATGTAAATTAATTCCACTTAGTTTAGAATAAAACAATCACATTTACAAGGGGTTTCCAGGACTCAAAAATAATGCCTGTGAAGATTCAAGCCATGTCAGGGTAGAGAAAGGGCTCTGAGGGCTGAAGCCATTATCACCCACTCTTTTTAATTGACTACACTAGCTATTCAGAAGCTGTATATCCATAGGAAGTAATCAACATCTATTTTTGAGCCAATGTGTATTAGAATAATTCCAATATTGTAAAGAATAGTATATATTTCTCTTCATAGTAATTGTGTCAAAATCTTGTTATTCACTAAATGTGTGAAGTTTTAGACAAACAATGCTTTTGTTTTATACTATAATGCTATCATTATCAACGTCATTACAAAAATCAATGGGGAAATGTAGCTGAATGAACTATACTGAATTTTTCATAGGAATTCTCATTTGTACTCTGGTTTGAATACAAGGCATGTAAAAATTGGGAGAAAAAATTCCTAATTTATAAATCCTCAGAAGAGAAACTTGTTTTTGTAACACAACAGTGTCACAATAAGAAGGACCTCAGAAGTTTAAAGGTCACTATGGAAAGAAGCCCTTCCACACCACAGATCATACTCAGTGGCAGCCAGGTCACCTTGCTGACTTACTCAGTTTTGTTTTCAGGTAGGATACGGCTGTTGACCTTACCAACTCTAAGTGCACAGGAAATACTGACACTGACCATCCACAGGGGAAGATGACCTTTGCAAAGTTTCCTCTCTCATTATAAAACATTCTCTCACACGGTCCTTGCACATTTCCCAGGACCTGCTCTTCATAGCCACTCTTGTGTGAAACAACAAGCAGAAGGAATTCAGAGCTGTAGAAGGAGGGCAGGAACTCAGGTTCACGCTGCATTCACACTGTGCTATCTCCCTTAGGCAAACCATCTCATTCAGTCCTCAAGCAGAAAAATCAGAGTGGCCAACAGATCCCCCTCCACACAGTTTACAAAGATGACATGCTTTTCCGTCTCCTTCAGCTTTCAGGCCAGCCCTCTGAATGAGAATCTTTTTACACTTTTTGCACAAGTAAAAACAGTTATGCATTTTATAAACAGAGGCTTAGAGAGGTTCAATAACTCACTCCAAATCACAGAGCCAGTAAATGTTAAAGCTGGCGTCTGACCATAGATCTGTCAAACTCTTAACAACTGTGGCACTGGCCTCTGTTTTTGATAATGCATCAGCATAAATAAAAATGTTTTTGAACTTGTAACTATAATGTGCTTAATTATACTATAATATTACTAAGTTATATTTTAAATAACATACAAAACATTGAAATAGGCATTTAAAAAGCAGGAATATGAGGCGCTGCTTTCCAGTTCTCTCTCTGCAGCTTGTGGATTGTTTTGCTTATACTTAAGTGAGTATGTACCAGAGACAAACACAGTGAGAATCATTTAACTGAGTGCTGTCTATGAGAAGACACTGTAGTAGAGAGCTTTCCAGTAGCCACACGTAAAAAAAATAAAAAGAAGTAAGTGAAACTAATTTTAATAATTTTTTAGCATTCTTTTTTTCATAGGAAGTTTCTGGAATGTGGTGTGAGTTTTACACTTCCAGCACATCTCAGTCTGGACTGGCCATGGGTCAAGGGTCCACAGCTCCACATCTGGTGGCTGCCACGGGGGACTGTGCAGCTTTTACCTCTGCTCTGTGCTCTCTCCTACCACACAAAATGCCAAAGAACATTTGCAGTTTGTACTCTAAAAGGAGGCCAAGTAAAGAATTCTGCACTAATACTGAACTATAACTGCAGCATCGCACGTACTTTCAAATTCTGAACTGAGAGAACTATTTACATATAAAATGAATCTTATGGAACCTGAATTGTCAAAATCAAGACATGTTAGATTAGACATCAAGTGCTACATGGAACTGCTTACTGGTACATATCAAGACTGGTGCTCCTTGATAGCAGTGACAGTAAATGCTATTCGCTGAAAGGATATAATGTAAAATTGGAAAAACAAATTTCTTAATTTCACTAGTCTTAGACTGCAACTTTAATATGTATATTTAATATAAATTAAATTCCCTGTTTGTTTAAGGTAGTCCAGATTTGATGAGGCAAAACTTCTAGCTCATATTGAAGCATAATTCCTAAGAGATTTTAAAGCATCACAAAGTATTAGATTTTTGAGTACTGTATATGGGAAATAGAAACAGGAATTAGTCCCAGCAACTGTAATCAAAACCATGACAAAAGGAGAGCTGAAAGACAATGGAGAGAGTACAAAAAGGAATGTTTAGGCACCAAGGTGATTTCTTTATACCGCTGCTTGGCCTCCTGAGTTTGAATGAGGAACTTCACCTCTCTGAGTCTGGGAATGATACTTTTAAACTCGAATTTAGCAACATTGAAGCGGATGCAGAGAGGGGAGACAATTTATGTAAAGTGGATGAAATAATGGCAAGCACACAGTAAATACTAAGATGATGGCCGTGATGCTTTTCTTGTTAATATCTACTATTGATATTGAGGATGATCTGAAAATCCGCTATCCTCACTGGTTCATGCCAGGTTCCTAGTTCTGAGACATGCAGTGTTGTGCTTAAACCGGTGTTAGAGTATGTGCATTTTATGTGCTGAATTGTATACCTGGCCATCTCAAACTCATATATTGAAACCTTAATCCAGTACCTCAGACTGTGACTCTATTTGGAGACAATGCCTTTAAAGAGCTGATTTGAACTGAAATGAGGCCTTTAGAGTGGGTTCTAATCCAATCTGATTTGTGTCCTTCAAAGAATGAAAATTTAGATACAAAAAGAGACACCAGAAATGTGAGTACACAGAGAAAAGAACATGTGAGGATATGGAGAGATGGTAGCCATCTGCAAGCCCAGGAGAGGGGACTCAAGAAGACTGGAGTATTTTATTATGGGAGCCCTAGTAAACTAATATGGTGCATAAAATCATTTCTTCACCCTATGTCATAAAAAGCTGCTTCCTTTCAATTTACAGAAGAGCAGCTATTTAATGCAAGCTAAGGGCACTGTAGTGGAAGAGATACTAATATATGCTCATAGTCAGACCTCAGTTCAAAATTTGTCTCCTTTGTGCAAAGTGTACAGTCTTAAGCAAGTTATCCAATTGTGCAAGCCACTGTTTTCTTCTTTAAAAAAGACGTTTATTTTACATGTTATGAGGATTAAATGAACACTGAGGGTGTCTAGCAGTGGCTTCTGCATTTGCCCGTGTGAGCACTTCTCATACAATTCTCTGTATTCCTTTAGGTAAGATAAGTTGTAGCACTGAAAAGATCACTTCGTAGAAGGTGGTTAGCTGAAACAAAAGATGTTTCTTTTAGTGAGTCTTTCCTGATATTTAAAGGGCTTATAATTTACAACATATCAGTATCTTAATTAGTCTCTGCCTCTGGGCTCACCATCTGTGTATCCAGCCTCCACAACTATCATCTAATTAATTTCTCTAAATTCAAGTATAAACACATCATACCTTCACATGTAACTCTTCAATGGCACTGTCTCAGCTCCTTGTGGGGGAAACATGCCGTCACTCTTCCTGCCCCACCTCTCTCCCCAAAGCTCCTGTGTGTCACGTGTTCCAGCCTACAAAGTTATGTGTAGTTGCCACACAAAACTTACTGTTTGATGCCTCTGTGACTTGCTGCCTTCCTCTGTGAAATGCTCTTCCCTGTCTGTCATCTGGTGACTCTACTTATCCTTCACTTTCTCAGGTAAATGTCTGCAGTACTCTCAATCAGAATTTATTATTGTCTTCTTATGAAAACAATGAATCTCCCCAGGCCTCTCACAATGATTAGAATATTACATTGTTTTTCAATATTTATATTTGTTTCTAGCCAGTAAGCTTTTCAAGGATAGCGTCTCTGTCTTAATAATCTTTGTATTCCAAGCATCAAGCACAATGCCTAGTATAAAATGAACATCAATAAACACTGTTGAATAAATGACCAAAGAATAAATGCTTGTCATCTATCATATTAATATATAATCAGAGCTTAAAGTGAAAAGACCATGAGATTTAAAAGCCCAGGTTCCCATTTGAGATTAGTCATTTACTTCTCTGAGCCTCAGTTTCATCATGTATATCAGGTCTTGCTGTTGTCATTTGTATTAAAACAGGACATGTAAGTAACAGATTAAATTCCATGCCTGATTTAGCGGAGGCTCTAAATCAATGCTAGCTCCCCTTAGTTATCTCAGTTTACCCACAGTCACATTTTGACATCACTCTCCTGGACAGATCACAGTATTTAATTCGGCAAATGCTTTAAGTTTGGTTCTTCATATCAAATATCAAAAACCAAAAGATCATACGGTTTTTTATGATATACATATACTTCATGAAAAAGTTACATCTTGTTTTCTACATCTATTAACTGGAGGAAACTATATTTATTGTATAGGACTGGGTTGATGCCTGTGAAGATCTACTGAAATGATACAAAAAGCATTAGTACAGTAACTGAAACACATTAAATACTCAATAAATATTAAGTCACTTCTCTTTCCTCCACAGAATGAATCGAACTGTAAACATCACTAAATTGTGATATAGTTCAAGTAAAAAAAAAAAATATGCTTGCATTTGAAAGTCCAACACACTGAATATAGTCATGTGCTGCATAACAATGTTTCAGTCAACAGCAGACTGCTGGTACAGTGGTGGCTCTCTAATATCATAATGGTGCTGAAAAATTCCTATCACCTATGACATCTCAATGATCCTGACCCTATGTAGGTCTATGCTAATGTGTGTGTTTGTGTCTTAATTTATAAAAAGGTAGGCCCGGTGTGGTGACTCACACCTGTAATCCCAGCTCTTCTGGAGGCCAAGGTGGGCAGATTGCTAGAGACCAGAAGTTTAAGACCAGCCTGGGCAATATGGCGAAACTCCATCTCCACTAAAAATACAAAAATCAGCCAGGTGTGGTGGCACATGTCTGTAATCCCAGCTACTCTGGAGGCTGAGGCCCAAGAATTCCTTCAACCTGGAAGGAGGGGTTGCAGTGAACTGAGATCACACCACTGCATTCCAGCTTGGGTGACAGAAGGGAAAAAAAATGTTTAAAAAGTTAAAAAAAAATTAAATAGATAAAAGTACATAGAATGAGGATATGAGGAAAGGAAATATAATTGTACAGCTGTACAAATGTATTTGTGCTTTAAGCTAAGTATTATTACAAGAGTCAAAAACTACAAAAGCTAAGTATTATTACAAGAGTATTTCATGTGTTTCAGACACTAAAAGAGTCAAAAATTAATTAAAACTACAGGTTTATAAAGTGAAGAAATTACAGTAAGCTAAGGTTAATTTAATATTGAAAAACACTTCTTAATAAATGTAGTGTAGCCTAAGTGTATAGTGTTGATAAAGTCTGTGGTGGTGCACAGTAACGGCCTAGGCCTTCACAGTCACTTACCACTCACTCACTGACTCACCTAAGAGCAACTTCCAGTCCTACAAGCTCCATTCATGTTAAGTGCCCTGTATGGGTATACCACTTTTTATCTTTTATACCACATTTTTACTGACGTTTTTCTATATTTATATACACAAACACCATTGTGTATCCACTGCCTACAGTATTCAGTACAATAACATGCTGTGCAGGTAGACCATACAGTCCAGATGTGTAGCAGGCTATACCATGTAGGTGGGTAAGTGCACTCTATGATGTTCATGCAATGACAAAATTGCCTAAGGATGCATTTCTCAGATCATATCCCAGTCATTAAATGATGCATGACTGTATATAATAGATATGGGAACAGAACTAACAGATATGTGCAGTGAGACTCTCGCACAAATGCACCAGGGTAAGAATATGCACTGGCAGTCACACACTTCAGTTACCATTTCATCAGCTGTTCAGTCACAAGCAAGGGCCAGAGTCTCTTGGTTATCTGATCTCCTCATCTACAGCAATACCATCAGCTTTGTAGGATTGTTGTCAGGACTGATGTGTTCAGACAACCCAGACTGTAAGGCCTTACAAAACTTACAGAAACAGTGCCAGGAGTATAGTAAGCACTCAGCAAATGCTGTGGGGGCGGGAGACTTGCTTTGCTAGGATATTTAAAGTACATATTGAAATATTTGTGGATATTTATGTTTTTAAACAAAATCAGAGAAGGACTTGTTTATTTATAAAGGGTACAAATCTTTGAATTAGAATATGTGACTTAGAATTTCATCTTTCCACTTTCTGTGTGATTTCTGGCAAATTACTTAATTCTGTGCCCCTTTTCTTCACGTATACAATGAAAACAATGCCATATATTTCATAAAGTTGCTGTTATACTTAAATGAGACAGTGTATACAAAGTCTTACCTAGCATTCATCACATGCTAGCCACTGGGCTCCATAAGTGTTAGGTCTACCCTCGACACACTAAAGGGCACAAACATGACATACAGGCTTCCACCAACAAAGACCAGTTGACAGTCAAAGTTTGAAGGCTACTCAATACTTACGAGTTACAGAAGAATAAAATTTGGTATGAGCAAAAACATGGTTTTTTTATATCCCTATCTACCTTAGTACCAGAGTTAACAAATAAGAGAATCTATGAGTTCAAAGCTCGACTTGAACCGGATGAGTTCAAAAGTGAATCTGTGCTTTCATCAAAATCACCTCATAGTCCATCTTTACTTATGCTTCATAATCACTATAAAGCCAATATTTTGTTTGGTGTGTATGTATACCTTTGTCTTCCACTTAGAATTTTAAACATAAGAAACACTAATTTCATATATCAATGAACATCAAGGTAATATTATCAGAAGAGGTAACTTTGAAGCTCTGTTTTGTCTCTGGTAACATTTGCTTATTTGTGGGTAAGTATTTCGTTGGAAAATAAATCACAACTAAGTCATTATTCACAGGAAGGAGTCTGAAGTTGTTAGAAAACAGGAGAGTTGCTGCTTAGAAATTGAAATGTTCTATGAATAGGAATCAAAACTTTTAAACCTTCTTCTCTAGGCACTGACAATGTAGAATACTTACAAATTTCCAATGTAATTTTGGGCCTTAAGACTAAATAGTCACAGAGCTTGAGGCCATTGTTCTACCTAAAATATACTGAATACTTAATTTTTAGACTAAAACTTCAATTTTTATTTCCCAAGCCTGATTTCTTTAACATTATGGTAAACTTGGGTAGGGTAATACATGCTGGTTGCTAGAACAGGTAGTGCTTGTCCATTTAAACATTTATTAAAACAGGCCAAATTACCCTCTCTAGCTGACTGCCATACTTTTCCCAGAATATATGAATGTGGAAGGGAATGGTTTCTGTTGTGGGGTCTGTAATAAAGACTGACTCTTACCTTTGGGCTGGGGTGCTATAGCTGTTATCATAGGAATCATAACTCTGTTCATCATAAGCAGTGCCATATCCATCATCATAGTCCTAAAACATAACAGGAGAAGTACAGAAATATTCAGAGAAGTTTCTAAAGAGGAAGAAGCATTCTGCTTTTAGTGAATTTCCATTAATTCAGCTAGCATTTAATTACATGTCTAATTATAGCATAAAGAAAAATATAGGAGTGACTTCAGTGAAAATGGTGGAGAACCTCCCAACAGTCTCTCTACAAAAGCAAAGAGAAATTGGTAAAAATGGTCAGAATCACCATTTTCAGAACCCAGAAAGTTAACCAAAAGACTGCAGAGCTCTAGAATACATTGTCTTTCTTCTTTTTTTAAATAGCTGAATCCTGCTAAGAACAGTGATCTTTGTGCTGTTATAACTTGGTCTTATTCCCATGCCCCATTCCCCAGCTCTGCAGAAACCTTGAAAACCAACAGCCACAATCACCAGGAGTCTGCATGACACTAGAAGGGGCAGAACAAGGCTGGAGTTCTGCCAAAACCTCATTCCTAAAGCACTGTTTTCATCTGACCTGACTCAGACCTCACCCTTTGTGAAATACCTTTTTCCTCAGAGTATTTGAAGAAAATAATTAGAGCCAATTGTTTGAAATTTCTGCAGCCTAAGGTAGTCAAGAAAAACTAAACAAACAATGGGCTAATCAAAAACCTTCAAAAGAAAAGTGGGGAATGAGGTGTCCAAAACAGGCCTTGGAAAGCTCTGAATTATTCCTGGCAATCTGGAAGGCTGGGACCATGCATAGTGCCACATTCCTGCCCAGAAAAGACCTGAGAGAGCTCTGAGCTCTCTCTTCTAGCTGATCTTGAGGTGAAGCATGAATTACAATATGCACCCAGAGAGCCTTGGCAAAGATTAGAAAGCTTCCAGGCATTTACTAAAATTTCTGCCCAATCATTAGCTGACTACTAAACTAACACAGAGGAGACTTCAATAGCAACACACAAAAAATAGAGACTTTATAACATTAGTTTAGAAAAGTCACTAAACAAATAAAAACAAATAGGAAACACTGGAAATTTTTGATTTCCAGAGTTTACACATTAAACGTTCAGTTTGAAACCAAAAAAAATTTGAGACATGCAAAAAACCACACAAAAGTATGTCCCTACAGAAGAAAAAAAGTAGTCAATAAAAACGGTCCCTGAGGAAGCTGAGACTTTGGACTTTTAGACAAAGACTTTAATTTGGTTATTTTCAATACAGTTGGCACTTGAACAACATATCTTTGAACTGTGTGGGTTCACTTATGTACAGATTTTTTTCAACCAAATATGAATTGAAAATACAGTATTCATAGAATGTGAAACTCATATATATGGAGAACCAACTTTTCAAATATGTGTGTTCTGCAGGGCTGATTATGGAACTTGAGTATGTGTGGATTTTGGTATATACAGGGTATAGCTGTGTAGTCAAGGAATTAAATAATATACTTTCTAACCAACTAAAGTGTAAGAAAAGTGTCTCATCAAACAAATATTAATATAGATACAGAAAACATAAAGAATCAAAATAAATTCTTAAGATGTAAAGTACAATAACTAAAGTAAAATATTCATTCAAGAAGCTTATCGGCAGATGTAAGAGGATGAAGAAAAAAGTTAGTCAACTTGAAGATGGATGAGTTGAGAAAATCCAGTCTGAGGAAGAGAAAAAAAAGATGAATGAACAGAGTATCAGAGACCTCTGGGACAGCATCAGACATATCAACATACACATACTGACAGACCCAAAGGAAAAAAGAGAAAGAAGTAGAGAGAGTATTTTGAGAAACAATGGCTGAAAACTTCCAAAATATGATGAAAAACTATAATCTACACATCCAAGAAGCTCAATAATCTCCAAAAAGGATAAACTCAGAGACCTAAATGTAGACATGGTTATTGTCAAACTGTTGAAAGACAAAGAGAAAGAGAAAATTTTGAAAGCAGCAAGAGAGAAGCAAATTATCACATGTAAGACATTTTTATAATATTAGCAGGTGATTTCTAACACAAACCATAAAGGCCAGAAGACAATGGGAAGCCATATTAATGTTATTAAAGAAGAAAAAAAAAAAGACTGTCAACTAAAATTTCTCTATCCAGCAAAACTATCCTCCAAAAATGAAGGAGAAATTTAAAAAAAGGTCATTTGAATCCACATGAAAAAAACAAAGAACATTGGTAAATCCTTAGGTAAATATAAAATATAGTATCAACATATTTTTTATTTGTATCTCTTTTCCTTTTATCCAATTTAAAAGACAAATGCATAAAAGAACTATAAATCCATGTTGATGGGTATACAATGTATAAAGATGTAATCTGCATGACAGTAATAAGACAAAAATGAGTGGAGAGAATGGAGCTATTAAAGAGCAAAGTTTTTGTGTTGGTTTAATTCTGAGAAAGCAATACAAATAATTTAAACATAAAAATGTAGAAAAAGAAATAACAAAGTAGTGCAGTAAAAAAAGAAAGAAAACGTTTAACACAAAAGAAGAAAGTAAGGTACAAAAAAGACATAAAATATGTAGAAAACAAATGGCAAAAAGGCAGGTATAAATCCTACCTTATCAGTAATTACACTAAGTGTAAGTGGATTCAACACACCTATTATAAGGCAGAAATTAGCATCATGGGAAAAATGATCCAACCACATGCTGTTTATAAGAGACAAACTTTAGGTTCAAAGATAAATACAGGTTTAAAAGAAAAGTATGGAAGAAGATATACCAAGAAAACTAACTAAAAGAGTATTAAAGTGACTATAATACCTAACATTAGATAAAAGAGACTTTAAGACAAAAATTGTTATTAGAGAAAAATGACATTTTAAAAAATGATAAAAAGAGCAATTCATTAAGGTAAAATCATTATAAGCATTTATGCACGCACACACACACACACACACACACACACACACGTAACAAGAGTTTCAAAATACATGAAGCAAAAACTACCAGAATTAAAGGGAGAAACATAATTCAACAATAATAGTTGAGTATTTCATCAACAGTTTTTCAGTAATAAGTAAATATCTAGAAAGAAGGCCAAAAAAGAAAAAAAAAAAATTGAACAATACAAATCAATTATACCTAACAGACATCTATAGAGAAATCTACTCAAAAGAAGCAGAATGCTAATTCCACTGCACATGGAAAATTCTTCAGGATAGACCATAAGTCTTCCCAGATCAAAATTTACTATAAAGCTACAGTAATCAAAACAGTATGGTACTATAAAGCTTTCAACTTTGTAAAACAAATGTTAACATGAAGGGACAGTGCTGTCTTTGTAGGAGTAAGACATAATTTATATATAATCACTAATGTTTAAAAAAAATTTTAGAAAAGAGCAACTGAGTATTTGTCAAAGAGCTGTATGTTAGGTATTTTGATGACAATGGATAATATAAAGTGATAGTCATTAAATGAGGGCAGAGGATAATAAAAGTCACAAATATGATTATAACACAATTTGCAAGCCAAAGTATTCTTCATAGTAGCTGAAGGTAGATTACTAATTTGACTACGATCTTCCAATAGTCAGTCAAGGAAGAAAAAGCTGTCAGAAAACAAACAAACAAATATTTTGAGATGACTTTGGTTATCAGGTAACTAGCAAAATGCAGACATTACAAATAATTCTTATGAATTAAAAGAAGCTGGAGGCTCCTAATGGAAGGAAAATTCCTATTAAACCTTCATTTAGCACCTATGCCATTTCTGGCACTCTGCTAGACACCATGGTTGGAAAGAAGCATCCTAGTCTAGTAAGCAGGGTGACATGAGGTGTAGTGGGACACAGATGACAGACATCTAAAGAGACAACTATAATTCTACAAGTCAACTGCTGTGTCGAGGGTAGGCACTGAGGTGGGACAGACCATTAGGAAAGAGAAAGTAGAAGAAAATTTCCCAGGTGTATCAATGCTAGAAATCAGTTTCAAAGCACAGCAAAGTAGAAGTTGCCATTAAAATAGTCATTAAAAATTAAAATTAGGCAGAATGAACAGCAGGTGCAAAACAAGAGGTACAGAAAGAGACAAGAACTAAGCTCATCCGAAGAATCAAATAGCTTGTTGTGGTTCCACTGCAAGGTACAAACAGAAGAGGAGACTCAGAAAATCATACGCTAGTTCATGAAGGACCAAGTTAAGGAACAAGGATTTGAATGTGGAGTGACATCATTCATGCTGCGTTTATGAAATATCTCTTGGTGTGTGGGCATGAAACAGAAATGGTGAAGATGAAGGTTAAGATTCACAACTAGGTCACTGTATCATGTATACAGTTTGGCAAAATGCAAAGATCATGGTTTCTTCAGTAATCTGTTAGCTTGGAAAAAATATGCTTCTTCAAATAAATAATTCTGTTTCGGCGCATATCTAAAGAATCAAGATTGTAAATGACTGGAATTCTAAACAGTATACTATTTTAACTCTACAGTTATGACACCCATTCCTTACTCAATTATTCTGTCAGCTATTACAACATTAGCAATTTATCTGAATTTTCAGATTGTTTAGGTCTTTGCATTACTGACTTTAGTAATTTTATACTCAAGATTTTAGGAGGTTAAATTTGTAATTTTCACAAGATTTCATTAACGATGATTTCACAGTTAGATTTGGCCATGGTGGTGAATATTTTGTACTTCCATTATGACAAGTGTTATTTGTTCAGTGGACAACACTTGAAACATATAGGGAAGCATGAAGCAGAGTGCAACAGAAGAAAAGGAGGAAAAGCTGAGTGTGACTGCAAATCAGTGTCTAAGTTTCCAGGCAGGGAGCACAGAGAATTCTTGCTGAACATCTACTGTTATCACAAGGTAAGAGATGAGGTCACTGGATGATACTGGATGATAACAACAGTGAAGGGAGATTAACCAATAGAAAAATGACTCAGGAAATGATTAAAAAGAGGAATAGTAGAGGGCAGTGGAGCTGGGTAAAAGCCTCTAACCCTTAAGTGTTTTTGTCTGAGGACTGGGTGATCTGAGAGTTTAGCAGGCCTCCCTTTTTTCCCTAATGCGTTTATCTTCCAGTGTTCTCAACCACTGGTTGCTCATTTTTTATTTATACAGTTTTATGTTATAAAATTCTCCTGTAGATGTTTCTGAGGCTAAGATAAAAATTTAAAAGAAATAGTGAGTGCATTATTTGCTATAATTCAACAGATAATTGAGTGGAATCAAAATATAAAAGGAGATGTCAAAGATTTAGATCAAGCACACATCTAAACTTAGAATCTACTCTTAAAAAGCTTGCCAAAACCTGAGATGAGAAACTCACTACACTTCACTGCTGGCACTGCTCAGAAATGCTGCAAGATTTTCTTTATACCTAAATATGTAATTTCTCACATTTCCCTACTTGCTCCTAGAGAACATCCCCACTTTGACAAGCTGCAGTCTTCATGCCAGTCTCATTTTTCTGCAATGTGTCCTGTGCCTCCAATGCAATGATTATTTCTAGTTCATGTGCTGTTTCCTATAAGTCTCTGGCCTGCCCTCTCTGTCTAGTGAATTTTTCCCGGTGATGCTTAAATGAGAGCTTCCAATTCTGTTATAACTTCTCAGTCCCATGAAAACAGTCTATGATACCTTTGTTATGCCAACAATGGACCTAATATATATACTTCCATTACTGGACTGCATAGGGTACGCCTAGCTTTTTGCCTTACCTACCATTCTGAATATGGATTATGTCTTTTTCAATCTTTCACACCATCACATCAGGCACAGAGTAGTAACAGTGCCTGGAACACAATGAGGACTCAAAAGATGCTCATTACATTGCTGGATTGAATGCCTCTCGAGGCAAAGCAGGCCAAATCCTTCTCTGCTTAGTCCTCTCATCTCTTTCCTGAGTTTTCCTCGGTTGATCCATACATCTCTGGAGCCTCTAGCCATTCATCAGATGACCAAAAGTGAGGAAACCTGGCAGTAAAAAGTTATAAGCAACCTAAAGGATTTCCTCTGGAAGAAGCTTAATAAAGCTCCTTTACTAATCCCAGTACTTTGGGAGGCTGAGGTGAGCAGATCGTTTGAGCCCAGGAGTTTGAGACAATCCTGGGCAACATGGAGAAACCTTGCCTCCACTAAAAAACATACAAAAATTAGCCAGGCATGGTGGTGAGCACCTGTATTCCCAGCTACTAGAGAGGGAAGTGGTGGAAGGACTGCTTGAGCCCAGGAGGCAGAGGCTTCAGACCAAGGCAATGCAGGGCCAAGACCATGCCATTGCACTCCAGTCTGGATGACAGAGCAAGACCTTATCTCAAAAATAAATAAATACATGCATACATATATAAAACAATCCTATGTTGTCAAAATTTACTGCAAAGATGTTTTATCCCTTTCTTTGCACTTTATATATAAGGCCCTGCACTTGTGCACAAGGCAGTGCAGGAGATACAAGAGATCTCTAACACTGTGGTGAGAATCTGCCAGTCCATACACACCTAGGAAGGCATTTCTATCTGGATAAAAATCAATGCTTTCTGCTTTAGCATCCCATTGTCATTTCACCTAGCCAATGAGTCTATTTTTAATCTCCCTAAATTTCTCTCATACCCATCCCCCATTCTCTACATTCCCAATGTGAATCATTTCATTTAGAATTATTAGATTCATTAGAATCATTCCAAATTCTTCAACTGGACTAGTCAGAGACCCTAACTGATCCCAGCTTCCTAATGCTTCCTTATCTAAACATTCCTCCAAATTTATACAGCTAGAATCCAAATCCTCACTTGTATTGCTTCCCTCCCTGCTTAAAATCTCCACTCTGCACTACTCTGTCCTGAGAACAACAGGGGGAGATTACACAATAAATAAAGATACAAGATAAAGAACAAATTCCTAAGCCTCTCACAGTTATGCCCTTAGCAACTCACCCCCGGATGGTGCCTGCCACTGCTGCTTGGTGCTGTGTGCTTCAGCACCTGCCTGACGCCCTGCGGCAGCTGTGTCATCTCACACCGCAATTCCTCCGCACAGGCTATTTCCTCTGACATCACCTTTCTGGTGAGCCAACAAGAAGACTCCAGGCTGAATTATCCCTCTCTCCTTTGTGCATCCATGATAACTAATAACTTGTATATTCACAGCTCCTGTAATTATTTC
Source organism: Aotus nancymaae (assembly GCF_030222135.1). Taxonomy (NCBI): domain Eukaryota; kingdom Metazoa; phylum Chordata; class Mammalia; order Primates; family Aotidae; genus Aotus; species Aotus nancymaae. Next base: position 94,469,844 of record NW_026988450.1, read on the forward strand.
TTTGCCTCCTCTCTCTTTCACTAGACTGCAAGGTCCTTAAGGGTAAAAAGCAGGCCTTTCCTCTTGTATTCTGACTGTCTAGCACATAGGAGGCATGTGGTCATGTTTGTTGAATAAATAAATGAAGAAAAGAACTAATTAATGACAAGTGGCAGGAAATGTAGTAAGTGCTTCTTTAAGAAGAATGTAACTTGAGGAGATATTATATAATAAAATGTAGTGTGCATTAAAATACTGTAAAATTTGATGACAAGAACTCACCTATATCATTTTCTGTCAAACATTAAGTAACGGTCTTAGATTCCCTGCCCTCAGCAGAAAAACTGCCTATGGAGCACTGTATTCTACTTTTGAAAGTCAGAACATTATTAAAAACAGTGAACAAACATGGATGAGAAATTAACGTTATTATAAACATAAATAATGCTCGCCTCATTAAAAAGACTTGCTTGTTCATCAAGTCTGACTTTTTAGCTTAGAAACGGCATTGAACTGGCAGAGGTGAGCTGTCTGTTTGGTGGGTGCCAGACTACAGGAAGGGAAGATGTGTTCTAATACAGGTGGAGAGTCTTCATTTGTCATTCCCGACCTAGAAAACTCAAAGTGGCCAAACACCACAGAAATCTTGCTTTGAAAAGAAGAGATTTTCCAGGATAAAGGAAACAGCATGACCTATTTAATTCTATTTCTGTCCAAAGTAAAGTTACATTTAAACCTGGGAAAAATCATTTTAAATGAACAGATGAATTTACAAAAGAGTGATTGTTAAAATACTGTTTCAGTTTTGAGTCTTTTTAAAAGAATGTAATTATGCTATCTGACATTTCACTTTAATTGGGATAATAACTGGTCACTTCAACATGTAAAAAGTTTTCATATAAAACACAGTGTTAAAAGCTTAGTCTTGCAATGATTATTTTGAGTTTAAAAAACAAACATTAACTGAAACAGTCTTTTCAGAAATTCAATTTTCACTGGAGTTCTGGGAAATAGTATCTGGGTTGATGTAGTGTCACCTCTGAGACTCACTAATTAGATAGTGAGCAAATCACAAAGTCAAATTATTTTATAATTAAAGATAAAAGTTACCATATTACCATGATTCTAAATAAGAATCATTCTCATATCATTTAAATAAGGCATCCTTTAAGAATTAAATCACATGCCCAGTTGTTAATTTTATGGCTGTGAGGAAAATATTATGTGACTTCTAGACTAATAAAATGTCTTTGTATCAGTGTTTGGAGTCTGATGACTATGTTCAAACTCCCACTCTACTACTTACTAGCTGTGTGGCTTTGGGGAAATCACTAATTTCTCTGAATTCCCATTTAAAAATCTGCAAAATGGGAATCACAATACGCCTCCTGGTTGTTTCCAGTGATTGTGGGAGGAGTAGCCAAAAAATATTTATGAAAATTGTTTGGCACAGTTCATACCTAATAAAGGAATAAAGGTAGTTCTGTTTTAGTTAAAAACCTATTCCTTTTAACACTCTCAGGCTGTCAGGCCAGAGAAAAATCAAAGCTATCCAGGTATCTGACTTTTATAGAATATGATGAATTCTTAAAACTTTCTCTAAAATGTGATGTCTACATTTCCATCCTGCAAATATTCATATTAACTACTTTGTTTTTTAGGTAATGACTGACCAAGATTAGCTGCCATTCTACTACATCTGAATACAGACTTTTAAAATATGTCTGTGTCAATCATTCATAAGATGTCTTCTCTTAGTTCATATCCAGCTGAGATAGAATTGCATTTGTTTGATTTGTCAAGGTGCTGAAAAATACAGTGAAAGAAAACCAAAATAACAATGAAGTCAGAAATCCTACAAACAAGTAAAGGGAAAACTAACTGTAAATGAAAAATTAAAGAAAAATGAAATTAAATCAGAAATTCCACAAAGATAGAAGAAAATGGGACTAACTAAATTTTCCTGGGTCCATATTAACCTTGTATCATGCTACAGGTTTTTATAGCCATCTTTCCACCTATCCTAGAGCAGACGTTGTTGGGAACGTCTGGGAAGCAGACGTTGTTGAACACCGACTGTGTCAGTTACTGTGCTGAGCACTGGGGATACAGCATTAAAAACACAAACAAAACAAAAATCTTTGTCCTCATGGGGAAGCAGAGAACAAAACCAATCTAAATATACAGTATGTAAGATAATGAGAGTTTGGGGAGGTTTGAGATTTTAGACACTGTGGCCAAGGAGGTCCTTATAGTCAAGAGACTCTGAATACAAATGTGAAAGCGGTGAGGGAGCTGGCCACACGGAGTTTACGGGACTAGGGGGAGAGCATTTCAGACAGAATAAACAGCAAGCATAAAGGCCACGAGGTAGAGGGGTGCTGTGGTTTGCATGTTTGTGTACCTGCAGCATTTATGTTGAAACTTAATGTCCACTGTGGTGGAATTAAGAAGTTGGGCCTCTTGGGAAGTACTTAAGACATGAAGGCTCTACTCTCATGAACTGGTTTAATGCCTTTGTGACAGATTTCAGAGAGCTGCCTGACCCTCCCGTCACTGCCATCCATTTTGCCCTTCGGCCCTGTGGGGACACAGTAAGAGGCACCTCTATGAATCAGAGTCAAGCCTTCCAGACACTGAATCTGTCGGTGCCTTGATGTTGAACTGCACAGCTTCCAAAACTGTGAGAATACATTTCTTTTATAAATTATCCATCTAAGATATCTAATTACATCTAATTATTATAGTTCATTAATATTGTAATTTTGTTACAGCAGCAGGAATACATTAAGACAAGAAGTAAAAGTGGAGTGAACCAGGAGAGAGGGGCAGGGACCCGACCATGTGGAACCTCTGGGCTTTAAATGAGTAAGGTGGCCATGAGAGAGAGATTTTGTGCTCAGGGTCCTTTGCACCTGGTCCAGTCTCTTACCTTCATGCTCCGTTGATCTAACATCCAGTGCACTAGTTCTTTCTCCAGCTGTGTCTAATCTGCTACTAAACCCATCCATGTAGTTCTTTTCAGTTTTGGTCCTTCTCAGTCACAAAATGTCAATTTTTCTATATGTTACAGTTCTTTGTTTAAATCATCAAATTTATTTTTTAATTCCTTTACTATAATTGAGTACAGTTAATGTTTGCTATCTGAATCCATTCTGTCTGCTTCTATAGTTTTCCTTAGCTCTTTATTATAGTACCTTCTCGTATGCTTGTAGTTTTGTACTGAATATATGCAAATACACATGAAAACAATAATGTCAGTACTATGTTGCTGTATTTCTCCAACATAGGAGAATTAGCAATTCTAGGTTAACCTTAGCCCCATAAAAAAGTGTTAAAATTGCAAGCTGACCATCAGGCATCCTCTGGAAGTATAGTTTCTTTGGGATCCATTCTACCAGCCCAGGGGATTTATCTGTTCCTTCATCTAAACTGGGTAGACCCTTAAGCCCCATTTTTAAAAACTTCTCCAAGCTCTAGATTTCTTTTAAGACTCAATTCACATTCTCATCTGCCTTCTTTAGAAATGAGCAGAAGCTCATAGCAGTATTTCTTACCAGGCTTCCACCAGAGAATGACCTTGACTTCCTAAGACATCCACTATGTGTAAAATGAATTATGTCTTTCCTCTGTATTTAGAATGATACTAGTATGTACTATTCTTAGGAAAGTTGAGGAAACAGTCACACCAGTCATTTTTCATACTCTGTGATTCAGAGGAAAATTGACTTTCATTTCCATTTTCCTCCAAGCTATTGGCCCAGTTATGATTATTTTTTAGCCATTTTAGCTTTCATGCCGTCAAAGTTTTTTTTTTTTAATTTGTTGATGTTTCACCTTTTGTAGTCATGCCCAGCATGAGTCTGGAAGCTGACTTTCATCAACACCCAATATGTATTATTTACTGCCCACATCTCCCAGTAGAAATGCAGTATCCATGAGAACAGGGGCTTCATCTGCCCGTCTACCACTGTGTTCCCAGTGCCTGGCACAGGATGAGCATTCAGTTAGTCATGGATTTATACTGATTCATTCATTCTTCTGAGTGCTCTTCCTTGAGAGCAACAGCCCCCCTTTGAACGATGGGCCAGATGAGATAGGTCAAGTGTCTTTAGTCTCACTGTAAAGGGGAAATGGCTCCTGACTCACCAAAAGGCACATGTAATTCACAGTGCAGAGGCTTCTATATAGCGAAAATGTAAGAACAGGCTATCAGAATTTTATAATATTTGCATTAAGATTATTCTCTGCTCTGCTTTTAGACTCACTGAGAAACCTTCAGATTATCACGTGGTCTAATAACAGATCTGCTTGAAGAAAGATATGCTCTTCTGTTACAAATGAGAGCATCTGGTCTATTGTCGTATCAATTCTCTTAATTCACAAATTGGTCGTATTTTTAAACTTCTTATTCAAGCATAAAATAAGTCGTAAAAGGTAAAGTCCTAAGTGCACAGCTTAGTGAATTCTCACCAAGTGTACAACTAAGCTACACAGCAGGAGTAAAGTAGAGTAACCAGTACTCAGATCAAGAAATGGAACATCAACAGTTGCCAGAAGCTGCGCTTGTTCCCTCTGAGTCACCATATTCCCCCACAAGTAATCACCATCCTGGCTCTCAGCACCATCAATGAGTTTTGCCTGCTTTGACCTTTCTATAAATGAAACCAGAATATCTACTATTTTGTGCTATTTTTCTTTCACTAAGCATTATGCTTGTGAGATTCATCGATGTTGTCTGTAGCAACAATTGGTTTATTCTTATTGCTTTAAAATACTAAATGATTATATTATAATTTGTTCATCCATTCTACTGTTGATACACATTTTGCTTCTTTCTAGGTTTTGCCTACAGAATTCTTACACAAGTCTTCCAGTGCATCCAAGTACGCATCTCTGCTGAGGAATGACCCAGAAGCAGGACTGCTAGGGGAGGCATGTGCTCGACTTTAACAGACAGCCAAATGTGCCAGACATTTTTCCAAAGTGGTTATAGCAGTGTACATTCCCACAGCAACACATCAGAGTTCCTATTGTGCCACATCCCAGTCAACAACTGAAAGTACTTTTTTAATTTCAGTCATTCTAGCACATGTGAATAGCACTGGATATGACAATTTTTATATATTAATGTCCAATATACAAAAGAGCATTCCCTGAAAGATTGAGCTACACCGGTAAACTGAAGTGAGCCAACAACAATAAAATACTTATTTATCACCTTTTATGTGTCAGATGTCAAGTACGTTCCATATGATCATTTTTACCTAATCTTACAAGCACTAGTATATCCATCTTTGAATTAGGAACTGAGGCACAGAACAGTTACGCAATTTCAGTAAGGTTACATAGCAATTAAAGACAGGGCAAGGATTTGAAAGTCAGTCTGGCTCCCAACTTTGCTTTTAACCACTATGATATACTGCCTGGCTCTATCATAGTGGGCCAGACTCTGTACTGTAGTACAGACTTTGTATTGTACTACTCTGTATAAAATTGAGGGCCAGACTCTGTGCTGTAGTGAACTTCCCAGGATAATGCCACACTGTAAGAACATATCGAGATGGCCAGCTGGCCTTCCACTTCTGTCACTCAACCTGACAATGTGCTTCTACTGTTTTTTTTATTTTGTTTACTTTTAACCACCATAGACCTGATTCCATATCCTGTTATATACCTCACACTCTATTCTACCTATAAACAAACTTAATAAAAATGTGTAAAGATAAAGATGATAGTAAACCTCATTAATAATGGACCATCACCCAAATTCTTCTGGCTGACTGCAGTATACTAAGATCTCTCCTGTGTCTATGCCTTTAAATATCACATAGAGTTTGTGCAGAGTCCTCTTGGTTCCTCCTACCTGAGTGCTACTCATTCCCTTCCTGTGGTAAAGTCCTATCACCCTCCATCAAGCAGTTATTCTTCCCTGTTTGTTCCTCCTATTCTTTGTATAGAAGTCAATTATGGGTGTTCTAATTCTCAAGGTTAATTGTGTTTTGTCTCTGTATCAGGAAATCCAGGTCGGGCAAAGTAGCTTACACCTGTAATCCCAGCACTTGTGGAAGCTGAGGCAGGAGGGTTGCTTGAGGCCAGGAGTTTGAGACCATTCTTGACAAGTGAGACCTTGTCTCTATAAGACAGGTCTTATTGTATAGAGACAAGTGAGACCTTGTCTCTATAAAGAAAAGAAATATATAGCTGGGCACAGTGGCACACACTTAGGGTGCCAGCTACTCAGAAAGCTGAGGCAGGAGGCTTGCTTGAGCCCAGGAGGTTGAGACTGCAGTGAGCTGTAACTGCACCACTGCACTCCAGCCTGAGTGACAGAACAAGACCCCTGTCTCAAGCAAACAAAAAAAACAAAAAAAAAAAAAAAGAGAAAGAAATCTAACATTGAGTATATACTATATACTGGTTCCTGTAGATCAAAAGGCATGGCTCCGACCTACCACTGATTACTTAAAGTAAAATGGAAAAGAATATACAGGTAATTAGGAAAGGATTCAAAGTGAAGGTGATAGCTACTTCAGGAGATGTGGCATGCCACCCCAAAATTAAGCCACTTTAGCTTAAAGATTATTTTGAGCTGAAGCTAATCGAGAATCAGCAGATTAAAAAAGCTCTCTGCCCTCTTATATCTGCATCAAAGCAAGACATAAATTTATAAAGGCAAAGGTTTCCCTCATCCCCTCTCTACCAGGAGGGACAAAGGTTGATCACTGAAAAAAAGTTTATTTTCTTAAATTTATTTTATATTTTGTAGAGACAGGGTCTCACTATGTTGTCCAGGCTGGTCTTGAATGCCTGGCCTCAAGCTATCCTCCCACCCCAGCCTCCCAAACTGCTGGGATTATAGGATTGAGACACCGAGGCCCACCAAGATACCTCTAGACCCTTGTTAGCCTGAGATGGCAACAGAGGAATCTACATAACAAACTTCCATTTATTTGCTTTTCTAGAATTTGTACTCCCTAGAAACTTACAGTCTTTTGCCTTTGTCTATCTAGTCATTTCTGCAAAAATGTACTGTTCTTTACTGAAGGTGCTATATAAACCAGAGTCCTAAGACATTTCTTTGAGATTTACTAATTACCTGAGTATCTCTCACATATATATAAAATACGCATGTCAAAAAACTTATTTTTCTTTTGGGTCCATTCCAGCTAAGAACTCAGAGGGTAGAGGGAAAATTATTTTTCCTCCCCAACATTATGTTCCTTCTTAGACTCTCATCTACTTAAAAGCAGAGACCGTGTTCTATGAATGCTGGTTGAAAATTATGAAACTAACATGGCAGGTTCTTGCAGAAAATCCATTATAACAAAGGAATAATCTAGTGGTTCACAAGTTCCTTTCCCTGTCTCACCCTAATTCACCTGAGGGATATGTTACATCTGTCACACCAGCTCAAATAAAACCATCATAGCTCAACTAACTTGGATGGGCAAGACTAATTATGACAGCAAATTTTCCTTTCCATGCCTTAATGACATTTTCATTTTAGAGCTTTCCATTTCCTTAATAAGGTGTTTTTTTGCTGCTGTTGTGGAAAAAAAAAAAAAAAAACAACCCCTCCATACTCATATATTTTAAATCTGGACTGATTTCCTAAAGTCTTACATTTCTAAAATAAGTCAACCTTTCAAGCAATTTAGGAAAACGACTGACTTGTGAGGCTCCTGATAGACATTTCAAGTAAATTGCATACTGCTCTTACCCTGGCTTCTGGTAAAATGAATATAAAAAATTACAGAACCTTCATCTTTTTATCTAAAATAAAAAGGTGTCCCTAGGCTTTTCAATTCACATTTAAAATGCATTTTCATAAATAACCTTTTCACAATCTGTACTGTTTTAATTAAATTTCTCACTATGGAAAACAAGATAATTGAAGCAGTTTTGAGATTAGTTAACTGTCAAAAATTATGTGAGTAGTCACTGCATTGGGAAACTTTACCGTCAGTACAACTCTCATCTGTACAAAAATCCCCAAACTTGTCATATAATTAAAGCTTCAGGTGAGCTCTAGCTTTCTCAAAAAGTGAGAAGGATGACTTCACTGAGTCTTTAAATAAAATCCACATTAAAGAATAACATGTATATTAAAAAATATATTTCATTTCCCCAAAAGGCCTTCATTGATATTCCTAGCCATCATAATTTCAGAAGAGTTGATTCTTATCACAAAGGAGAAAACAATGGTCCGTCTATTTCCATGTACAGATGAGGGCACCATTTATGGTAGCAGCAGTGTTTTCTCCAAGACAACTTTCATCTTTCACAGCCTTAGTGAGTCATGAAGCTGGAGAACACACACAGAAGGCATGCCTGCTTGTACAACATGAGGTTTTGTTTTTTGCTCCTATTCAAAACTATCTCTTTGACTCTTTAAACCTGGATTAATTAACCAATGGCAGTTGTCCTATGAGGAAATAACATATCCTGCAGTAGCTGCAGAAGGATTGGTAAAACCAATTATTCCTTAATCATGTACTGCTTGCTCAAAATTCTGTATAACAACTTTTATATCCAAAGAGATTAAATAATTTTTCCCATTTATTTATTAGCTTCTCCATTAGAATACATTGACAGGGTGCTGGAGCATGGGCTCAGGGCCAGAACACTAGGCTTTCAATTCTAGCTCTGCCCTAACAGGCTGTGTGACTTTGAAAGGTGTCTAGTGCCTCTCTTAAGTAGGCACTACCATTCCTCAGGAGGTGATTTAAGGACGATTCCACATTCTGTTCAATAAACACCTTATAGTTACATAATCAAAGCACAAAAAATACCTGCTGAAGAAAAGAGTTTTTGTATTCTGACGAGCTTATATGACTACATCTAAAATGCCCTACCATACTTACTTTTAAAGGTGATTAACCCATCAGCTCAGCCTCAAATGCTTAGAATTGATTGCACGACATTGAGATATCAAGAGATATTAGTGACTGATAAATACTACCTATGAATAGATAGTTGATGCAATCATAGTTAAATGACTTAGAGAAAAGTAAGATTGGAATTCCTAAGGCAATTTTAGTTTATACATTTTAAGGGACAACAAGTCTGTATTTTTTTTAAATCTCATCTTGTAAAACATTTTTCAAGATATTTTAGAAGTCAAAAGGCTCACAGCTACTCATTTTTAGCTTGTTTCTACCATCATTAAAATATGTATGTGTTTATTCTGTAACTTACTTTTTTAATAGAAAGGTTTCTATTTGAGAAAAACAAATTTCTTTTTTTAAAAAAACCATCCTTAGGATGAGAGTGGAAACCAAGTTTTCACAAAAATACTCAATCCATTGCAGAGTTTTTAAGTTGGAAAGGAGGATAAGAACGTCATCTGGACTAACCTCTAGCTACATATCACCATTACTATTTTGCAAGTTAAGAGAAAATTCAGGCCCAGAAACATTAAATAGTCTGCATAAAAACACAACAGATGGTAATTCTGAAGAGAAGGGAAGTTAGAAACCAAGTATAGCCACACACCACATAATGACATTTTGGTCACTACAGACCTCATATAGGACAGTGGAGCCATAAGATTATAATACCACATTTTTGCTGTATCTTTTCTATGTTTAGATATGTTTACAAACACAAAAACCCCATTGTGTTAAAACTGTCTACAGTATTCAGTACAGTAACATGCTGTACAGGTTTGTTACCTAAAAGCATATTGGCTAGGCGAGTGTTCTTAGACAAACTGAAACAGTAGAGCCCACTACCATCTCAGTTTGTCTAAGAACACTATGGTGTTCACACGATGATGAAACTGCCTAATGATGCATTTCTCAGAATATATTCCCATTGTTAAGTGATGCATGGCTATTTTGCCTCTCAGAATAATATTCTTTATATTAAACTGCATTGTCTTTCATATTTATTTATTGGTTCACTAAGTGGACCATGTTATGTTTGCTAAAACTGGTTTAAAATATTTAGTTTTATTGCACTAAGTATGCTGAAAAGTATACATAACACGTGGCATGACACAGAATTAGTTGGCATTGACAAAGGCCATGTTATCCATCCTCCATATATTTACTTAGTAGCTCCAAAATGTCAGGTCCTGTGATAGACTGGGTAAACTAAGATAAAACAAGGACATAGATCCTTCCCTAAAGGATCCCACAGCCTACTGAGGACAAGGACAAGTAAGTAAACACAGAGGTGGGTACAATATGTTAAAGGGACATGAAAGATGCTGCTAACTATGCTTGATTAGATCCAGAAGGCTCCATGATGGAAGATTATGAATAATAAAGAGAGTTGGCATGGACAAAACAAGAAAATGCATTCAAAGAGAGCCAAGAGCTCGAGAAAACAGAGAGTTTACAGTTCCTGCTATGTTTAAGGGACTGCAATTGGTATAGAATGAATGCAAAATGACAGTCGGTTAGTCAGTCAACAGGAGGATGGAAGGCCTCAGGAAGGCCCTTAAACACAATGCAGAGGAGTCTCAACTTTATCCTGAAGAGACTAAGATCCTTCTAGAATTTTCAACTAATTCTCTTCCTTATGGGGGGAGGTGGAAGGCAGTAGCATGTCAGAAGTTAGATATTAGAAAGTACACTGGAAGTAGTATGAAGAATACATTATTTAAGGAAAGGAACGGGCTGGAGCAAGACTACAAGCAAAGGTACAACTGAAGAGGCTATGACAACCTCTGTGGTGCGTGTTCATCCATCCAAAACACTAGTATTTATTAAGTGACCACTATATGTTTGGTGCTAGGAATAAAACAGTGAACAAGGAAAGTATCATAACAAAACCAACTGCAATGTAGATGAACGTGAAATCAAACAGCTATTCATGAGGAACAAATGAAAAGACTTGGTAGCTATTTGAATACAGAGAAGGAAGATGAAAGAATTAGATCTTGGGAGTCTGGTTATATGGTAGCGCCATTCATCTTAACAAGAAACTCTGGAGAAGAACGAGGGAACTCTGGGGAAGAAAGCTGTGCTAGAGACTGACCTTTGTGTTGGTCTCTAGCACAGCTCTCAAAGTGCTTATAGGGCATTCAGGGAGAGGGGACTGTGAACAGATGATACCAGAGTTAGAAATTTAAATTTGGTAGTTTTGATGCTATGATATAGAAAGAAATGTATATTTTCATTTTCTTCCACAGTTCCTGGATCACAGCTCCTAAAACCCCTGGAATTCTCTAAGTGACAAGAGCAATAAAGGTGAAAGGAGGGCCTTTTTTTATTCATAAGAAGTCCCTTTCAATCACATAAGAGTTTACATCAATAGGATGACTTCCAGAAAGCCCCTAGGGATAGAAGAGGGGAGGCTGGCTGCCAAGGGAACCAGCAATGTGATTAAAGGGTGGAGAAACTTGCTGCTCCACCTCTGACCTCCAGGGAGGAGGAGAGGGGCCTGGAGATTGAGTCAATTGCTAATGACTAATGATTTAATCAATTATGCCTATGTAGTGATGCCTCCATTAAAAACTTCAACTGAAGGGGCGTGGGGCACCTCCAGGCTGGGTGAAGACATGGAGGTGCTGCGAGGGTGACTGCCTGGAGAGGGCATGGAGCTTCCATGCCCTCCTCAACACCTTGCCCTATGCATCTCCTCCATCTGACTGTTCCTGACCTGTATCCTTTCATAACAAATTAGCAATAGTAAGTAAACGACTTTCCTCAGTTCTGAGTCATTCTAACAAATTATCAAACATGAGAAGGGGGTTGTGGGAATCTCCAGTTTCTATCCAAGTCAGACACAAGTTGTGGGTAACCTGGCGTCCACCGATTGCGACTGGCATCTCAAGTGGGACTCAGCCTTTAACTGTGGGGTCTGTGCTAACTCCAGGTGTCAGAATTAAACTGTAGGACACACAGTCGATGTCTGCAGAGAACTGAAACAACCCACACATACAGCGCAGAAGTGAAGTACTGAGAGCAGCAGTAAGGAGGAAAGTGTTTTCCTTTCAGCAGAAATCACATGCAAGTGTTTAGGTGAAGTAATGGAAATGAACAAGATCTTCCAGAGTTAATAAATAAAACTACCATATTGAACGTTAGGGGGATATTCATTTATTCAGATTGTGTGTTTTCTTTGCATGCTGACCCTGAAACAATTTATAAAAACTGGTTTCACTTCAGAAATTCCTATGTAAATTGGGCTCTGCCAGGACACATCAGGTACGCTTTTTTGTGTGTGTAATTACACCAACATTTTAAATTGTTAGTGTTCTCATTGAATGTGTACTGGGATATCCTAATTAATTTGTCAGTTATTTAATCATTTGGACATAAATAATAAATCAATGTCATTTTGGAAAAAAGGTACTTCTTGTTCTCCAAAAAGAGATGAGGAGTTCATGTAATTATATCTAATTTTACTAAGTTAAAAGTAGAGTGGAAGGTCCCAATTTATACTTAAATGACTGAAAAAAAAATCCATTATCTATATTCTTCATTTTGGAAAAAAGCTAACCTGTTAAATTGTCTTGTTTTAGAGTTATTCTTGAAAGAAGAATTACTGAGAGATGCATTTGGTGTTACCAATGGCTGGCCTATCTACTCAAACAACTACTGTGTCATACACCACTCTTGTAATAATAATCACAGAGTCAAAAAGATTTATTTGCTAACAGATGTTCATCTCAATGACGCACACTCAGGGCATATTTTGTTATAGTGACCCTAATGAAGAACAGTTGGCTCAGATGACAGTATAAATGATCAAATATCTTCAACAACTCACCTTGAGAAATATCAGATGAGTTACAATAGGGACATTTTACAAGGAAATACCTGTGAATTATTAAGTTTTCTCACTTGGGCTAATAAAGCGGTACATTTTCTAAAATGGGCATAATATAACTATTTAAAAATAATTAGAACAGATACCGTTGACTAAGTTTTTCTTGGGCCTAAAACTGTATCAGAATATTTGTAGTACACATAATCTGAAAATCATTGAGTATCTTTAAAGACTGAAATGCAAACTTCTGAAAAATGCAGCTATTGTGGCAGGATTTGAAAAAATAGAATTTTCCTCATTTTGTTTAAGTAAACCACTGATGTGATATTTTTTCATCTTTTATTCTGGAAATAATGGCCACAAATAGCAAATTTTAAAATTGATGAAAAGTAACCTGAGTTGACTTGATATAGCCAAACACATTGTATAGAAATCAAAACTTTATCACTAGATACATTCCAAGGAGATTTTTAAAAATTACATTTCTGAGTTTCAATGAAATGACAAACCCTTTTCAGAGATACAGGTGTTGTGAAATTCTTAAATAATAAAATGTTATTCTTACTTTTGCCAATACATGTATTCGTAGTGCTTTGTTCACTCATTCAGTTTTTTAACCCAAACATCGTCCCTTTCTTCCTAACAGTTCATTTCCATTTACCTACTTTGGGTAGCTTAAAACCAGAGAATTAATGAATTGCAAGGAACACAGAGGTTATTTAATTCAGTGTCCTATAATCCCTTTCATGGCATTTCTGATGAAGGGAACAGGCGGCATCTGTTACACTGTCTCCAAAGATGAAGAGATTTTATTTCTAATCTCGGCTCGTAGAACAGTGTATTTTTGGTTTTGTTTTTTAAAGTACTAATTTTTTGAGACAGAACATAGGACTTGAACTTTGAATCCTGAATCTGCTCCTTCTTTACCAGTGCTGTGGCTTTGGGCAAGGCACTTAACTTCTTTGACCTTAAATTCTCATTTGCACAGTAGAGATCATAGTAGGTGGTTATAAGGAAAACATGACATATATCAAAGTGCCTTGTGGAGAGCGCTTTCTCATCAAATATTACATCTTTCTTGAAAGCCCTTTTTATACTGAGATGAGATTTACAGTAGGTTATTCTGTTTCCTCTAGGAACCAAAGAAACTAGTCTTGGTCATTTGTAACCTGTGACTAGCCGTCTAGTGCTAGAAAACAACAGTAACTTAGGAAAGTTATTTTCTCAAATGCTAACTATCACATTTCTTCCCATCACATCTTTTACTAGTAACTTAGAAAAAATCAACAGTAACCCGCATTTGAGCAACTTATCAAGTCTCTGTATAGGGTTGTTCAGTCCAGCAAACATTTATAAGTGCTTACAATGTGCCAAACACTGGGCTAGTAGCCAGAGATTAACTTAGAGATTCAGAATTTTTCCTTAGAAGTTAATAATCTTTTGAAAACTAGACATATTCTGAATGATTATATTACACAGCAATATGCTAAATACTATGTTACATATAAATTGCTATGTGAATAAAACTGAAAATCACACGAAGGCATCTGTGGTGGGTTCTCTGCAGGTGGCAATTTTTAAAAACAGTCTTGTGACCATTCATTCATTCAGTAAATATTTACGAAAGACCTACTATGTGCCAGACATTATATACTAGTTATGGGAATAAAAAAGTGAATTGTGGCGAGTAGGGGATAGGGGAGGGAGATGGAGAGTCCCTAACCTTATGGAATTTAAACCTAATATATGATATTCTAGTTCCATGTAATAATTTTAGTATATTCAAAGATGACCAACTTTCCCATTTGATACATGAATGGATAACCATTTATTTGTGTTACAGGCTCCTCATTTTCTAAAAGTTGGGTATCTTATAGTATACCCACCCTATCTAAAATCCTAGTCACAAAGAAACAAAAAGAATTTTTTTTTTTAAGATGGAGTCTTGCTCTGTTGCCCAGGCTGGGGTGCAGTGGCGCCATCTCGGCTCACTACAACCTCCGCTTCCTGGGTTCAAGCAATTCTCCCACCTCAGCTTCCCAAGTAGCTGGGATTACAGGTATGTATCATCACACCCAGCTAATTTTTGTATTTTTTTTTGGTAGAGAAGAGGTTTCACCATGTTGGCCAGGCTGTTCTCAAACTCCTGACCTCAAGTGATATGCCCACCCTGGCCTCTGAAAGTGCTAGGATTACAAGCGTGAGCCATTGCGCTGATCCCAACATAAAAAAATTTAAAGAAGAGCTTACTTCCCACTTCCCCTACCATACTACAAAACTAAAAGTGGTAGGTGAATAATCTTTAGGATTTCAAACAGTTGAGACCAATGGCCAATGTCTAAAATTATGCGAGAGACTGCAAGCTGTATTAGAAAGGTTGGAAGTAGAAAGTTCAATTAAAACTGGGTCAGTGGAGGAAGATGAGGTTAAAAGGGTATACCTGGGAGGCAGTGCTACTGATGGAGCCATGGTAAGTGGGCTGAAGGGCTTTATCTACTCTTTACACCAACTACCAGCAAAGTTTGTTATATATAGTGAATATATATACTTTTACTATACTAAAAAAGCTACTGAAGCTTTTACTATACATCTGTGCCAAGGCAGCTTACAAAATGCTAGGCTAAATGAGGAAAATCTTTCCTCTTGACTAGTAATCTTAGAAGACATTCCAGGAATAATAGATGGTAAATTAAGTGGGAAAGTTATAACATTTGTAATCTGAACCCTTCATGACAGTAATTTAACTTGGGGAAGGAGGTGCACTCATGATGGTGTTTCTTTTTCTTTGGTGTTCCACTCTACACCCAAAGCACATCTGGAAAGCATACAGCTGTTTTATGTGTGCAAGAGTTGTTATTGCATGAAGCTGATGAAATTGCAAATGCTGCATTCCAGTCACATTAAAACACTTGTGGATGTGGCCCTCAGTTATTCGAAGGCAA
Source organism: Aotus nancymaae (assembly GCF_030222135.1). Taxonomy (NCBI): domain Eukaryota; kingdom Metazoa; phylum Chordata; class Mammalia; order Primates; family Aotidae; genus Aotus; species Aotus nancymaae. Next base: position 94,485,491 of record NW_026988450.1, read on the forward strand.
TACTACCATGTGACAGAAAGCGCACTGGCTGTGTGTTGAAATCACAGCTACAGTCATGTCAGTGCCTGCAGGAGTGCCAGACATGAATAAGCATGGGAATCAAACAATGAAGGTTGACTTTCTCCTTTAGAGCTCTTAAACTGTTGTCTGGTTCTGGAAAGACACAGGTAATCTTCTATAGGGCCATTATCCCATTATCCTTGGTAGCAGATGGAAAAGGGAGTAAATTAATCCTACAGAGTACTTCTCAATTCAATTGTTTTGATGCTTTTCCCATCATTTACTGAAAAAAAAAAAATCAAAAGTATAAGCAGCAAATTCAAATGTCTTGAATTTCTCTTGCTTTTGCTTTTTCTCCCTTGGGATTTAACCTTTCAATAAATTTTCATTTTAATTAATCAACATAATTATTTCCAATTTCTAATTAGAGTATACATGCTGAGACAGACAACATGTGTGTCTGGCTCACATGGTAGAAATCCAATCTTTACTGTATGCAAAGATAAATACATGTAAAGAAGGCAATAGTGCTTTTCGAAATAAGTGGATTATGAAGCCCAAAAAGTTAAATATCTCGCCTAACTGATGTTAAAATTTATGACAAAATGGGGTATAGGATCCAGGTTTCCCACACAACCTGCCAGGCAATTTCTACGACATCGTCCAACCACATCTATATTAAATCTAAACCTAAGAGAAATCAATGTAAGCCAATGTGGAAAGGAACAGACACTGGGCCTACGTAAAAGGAATTTAACATTTCCTCTACTTTACAGTCTCTGCTACTTTCAGGAGACTCAGCATTTATGGAAGAGCTGAGGCATGATTATTATTGGCATCTGGTAAGAATATATATTAGGAAGTAGGAACACATGCTACTGTAGTAAGGAATTCAAAGAGAAGAGAGGAACTACATCCTTCCTCAACTGAAAAACAAACTTGTGAAACTATTACGGGATTTATTTGTTAAAATATAACTCAGTGAGCTCCCAGTATGCACTCTCTCTCAAGTATAAAGAGATAAAAGCTGTCTATTCCTGCCCTTCCAGAGGTTCACAAGCTGGGTGGGAGAGAGACTGTAAGAACTGTAGTAATGCTCAATAGGTTAACTATTACTGCCTATAAATTTCCCTAGCAATAGCTGACCTAAGTCTAGAAGGACAAAAGGAGAAGTCAAATGAAACATGAGAAGACCATCTAGGCTGAGGAGGCAGTATGAGCAAAGGCCTGGAAGCCTAAGATGACACAGCATTTTCAGGGAATTATAAAAACTTAAGTATGTCCAAGACAAAGACTTTGATCTTACCAACAGCCACACATAGATGAGGTTGAAGAGGTCATCTGTGGCCCAGGGGATTATTGCAACCTTCTAGAAACTATGCAAAGAGGCACAGAGCACCTAGCAAGAGATCTCTCTTAAAGTAAAACTCGAAAACCTACTGGTTCTTGCATTTTATCATTGTCACTGCTTCCCTTTCATTGACAACAGTTCATACACTCTTATTCTAACAATTTTAATTACTAATATGAATCACCTATCCATTGCTTCTTATTTTCTTCATGTATGGTAAATGAGGACATCAAAAAATTCCTTTCCCCCTCAATTTTTGCGGTTGTAATTCTCTCTTATGTTAAGTCAGTCTATGAATTACATCAAAGAATCACTGAATGATAAATGAAAGACTGGCACTAATTGAAAATAGAGAAGTTTTGTTTTCTTCACTGAAACGAATTTCCACTAAGAATCCATACTCAGCAGCATAGCTCAAAAGGAAACAGTTAAGGGTGAAAGCATCTTGGTATACGTAGGCAATTATTTTTTAAATGACTGAAGTATTCAGGAGTGGAATATAGAAGAATGTTACATTGAACTCTTGTAAGGGCTCGAAAATATGTCTCCTGAACCTTAGTCTTACACCTCTCGACCACCTAAATTCCTCTTCTATACCTTAGATTTAAGCTATCTGATGAAAAACATCAGGCCATTTTTATACTTCTAGCATTAAGTACTTCTTTAGCACTCAAATATTTGCTGAACCAAGGTCAAGTACTCAAGAACCAAAACAAAGGGTACTTGGGCACAATATGCAGTGCTAAGTCTGGGTTGGGTCAATCTGATCAACAAGGCTGTTGTCTTACATCTTACACCTTCACTTACATATTCTCCATAAGTCTCTTGTGTTGGGGGTGGCGGTGGAGGTCTGTACCCAGTTGGGGGGACTCCTCTGGCTCTGGGAGTGAGAAGTCCTCTTCCCCGACTCACAGGCCCTCGGCTGGACAGGACTCCTCTGGGTGTTGGCGTCCCTCGTGGTACTACAACTCCAACTGGCCGGGCTGTAACTCCTCCCCTTCCCCTGTAACCAAGAGGGTCAAATTAGCAGTATCTATCATATTCTCTGACATTATGTTATTCACATATATTTATACCTCAGGAACAAAATTAATGTTCTATATTTTTATAAAAAGGAATAAGGAAGTCATAGCAAAGACCTAAAGGAAACACAAAACAGGTATCTGCCAAAATGAAATTAAGTCATTTAGGTAGTTAGTCTAGTAACAATATAGAAGAAGTCTGGACTCAATATCTGGTCAATATACAGAGTAGGAAACTATGATATTGGGGAAGTCATATGCACCCTAGACTTCTACAGGATGCCATGCCAGGATTACACCCAAACTTCACTCCCACATTATGAAGTGTGCCTTGTCTTGCTTATCTCTGGACAAGGAAACTGAGGCTTAGAGAGATTTTAAAACTGTCTGAGAACAGCTGTGAGCAAAGCCAGAGGCCAAAACATATGCCACAATTCCACCAGAGAAAGAATAAAATGTACTTTCCTGAATAATGTATCAACTACATGGTAATAAAACAACATTCTTAGATTAAGTAAACACTAGCATTTTCTGAGGTAGAATTCAACATATTCATGTATTTCTAATGTAAATCATGAGACCCGAAGTTAGAAAAGAAGGAGGTGGCTCTATCAAGTATCGTTCCACAGAAGCAAAAACCTGAGAAAATGTGCAGGTCCTATTTGTAGAAATAAGGACAGGAAAACGTGGCTACAGTAGGGAATACAAACACAGCGTGATGTATGTCACTTGGACAAGACCTGCCAGCAAGAACTACAGCTGATAGGCTGGCTGCCTACAGATCAGCTTCCTCCTTCTTCGGTGTGTTTGGCTTAGCAAATATACAGCTAAAGACTCATTTTTCCAAAAACAGCAAATTATCAAAACCCAAAGCTGGACTTTGAAAAGACTGAAAAAACTGATAAACCTGTATAGACAGGCAAAATAAAAGCCCAAACACCAGTATCAGAAATAAAGAGGGTTTCGGCCAGGTGCGGTGGCTCAGGCCTGTAATCCCAGCACTTTGAAAGGCTGAGGCAGGTGGATCACCTGAGGCCAAGAATACAAGACCAGCCTGGTCAAAACGGCAAAACCCCATCTCTACTAAAAATACAAAAATTAGCCAGGTAAAGTGGCTTGTGCCTGTAGTCCCAGCTACTTGGGAGGCTGAGGCACAAGAATCACTTGAACCTAAGAGACTGAGGTTGCAGTGAGCCAAGATCACATCACTCCACTCCAGCCTGGGCAATGGAGTGACTCTGTCTCAAAAAAATAAATAAATAAATAAAAATAAGAAGAGGATTTCATTATTACTGACCTCCTGAAGGATACTTAAGAATAATGAAGAAATACTATGAACAACTCCAAGCCCACACATTTTTTAACTTACATGAATGTGACTGATTCTGATTCATAATGTCCAACACAAGGAGAATTAAATAATCTGAACAGGCTTATGTTTATTAAATAAATTTAATCAACAGTTAATAACCTTCCAAAGAAGAAAGCATCAACTCCATATGATTTCAATGAATTCTATGAAATACTGAAGAGTAAAATAATACCAGTTCTCTATAATCTTGTCCAAAAAAATATAAGCAGAGGGAGCATTTCCTAACCCAATCTGTGAGGATGGTCATTGGAAATGCCTCCTTAAAAGTATTTCTACATTACTCATCAGAGGCTAGGACTAGTCTGGGCCAGCCAGGGAGGCCAGAGGTGACTGTCCCCAGCTGGGTCTTGAGCCCTGGCTGGGACCTGACAAAGAAAGTATCTCCCAAAATTCCAAATCACCCTCAGAGGCTGCAACTGGCCAGAGATGGAGAGGAAAAGGGGCAAACGGAGCCAGCCTTGTGAGCAGCCCAACTGCTCTGTGACCTCCCTAGGATGAGACGTGATCTGAGGAGAAACAAGAACAAGGCCTCCTAATAAGCAATGTGGATAAAGCCAGTCTAAAGTGAAGAACTATAAATCAGTGTATCTCATGAACACAGGTACAAAAATCCTCAAAAATATCAGCAAACTCCATTCCATAACGTATTAAAGGAATTATACACCATCACCAAGTAGGATTTATTCCAGGTATATAAGGTTGGTTTAATAGTAGAAAATCAATGTACTCTACCACATCAACAAGGCTAAAGTAGAAAAATCATGTGATCATATAAATAGAGCAGAAAAAGCACGTGGCAAACTGCGACACTCATTCATAACAACATTCAGTAACACAGGAACAGAAGGCAATTTCCTCAAGTTGAAAAAGAACCTCGGCCAGGCAAAGTGACTCACATCTGTAATCCCAACACTTTGTGAGGCCAACGCAGGTGGATCACTTGAGATCAGGAATTCTAGACCAGCATGGCTAAGATGGTGAAACCCCATCTCTACCGAAAAAAGACAAAACTTAGCCAGGTGTGGTGGCACAAGCCTGTAATCCCAGCTACTCAGGCTGAGACATGAAAATCACTTGAACTTGGGAGGCCAAGGTTGCAGTGAGCCTAGATGGTCCCACTGAACTCCAGCCTGGGCAACAGGGCAGACTCTGTCTCAAGAAAAAAAAAAAAACACGTAAAGCAAACCTACAACATATTGAATGGTGAGAAACTGAATGCCTTCCCCTTAAGATTGGGAAGGATGTCTATTCTCACAACTACTCTTCAACACTATACTAGAAGTCCTACCTACTTCAATAAAACAAGAAAAGTTAATAAAACTTATAGATTTTGAAGGAAAAAGTAAAACTTCCTTTGTTCACAGGTGATGTAATTGGCTATGTAAAAAAATTCCCCAAAATAGTCCCAAAAACCCACCAAGCCCTACACATATGCCTATAATTAATAAGCTAGTAAAATAAGATCTCAGAATAAAAGATTACTAGTCAAATGCTTTCCTATATACTTATATGTCCAACTATTAAAAACAGTTGGAATTTAACAACACAAAAACATTTACTGAAGCCGCAAAAAATTGCATGTTTTGGTACAAATTTAACAAAATATGTACAGTATCCCTATGTAGAAAACTACAAAACTCTGATGGAAGAACTCAAAGGAGTAACATTCAAGCTTGTGGTCATAATATTGTTAAGATGCCAGTTCATCCCAACTAATCTATAGATTCAATGCAATTCTAAACAAAATCTCAGCAAGTGATATATATTTAGATATAGACAAATATTTTCTGAAGTATACATGGAAAAGCAAAAGACTGAGAACAGACAACACAATATTGAGAAGAAAAACAATGTTAGAAGACTCATAATATCTGATTTTAAGACTTACTATAAAGCTACAATCAATATAGCATGGTATTTATGAAAGAAAAGACACAGATCAATGGAACAAAATACAGAGCCCAGAAACTGACCCTCAGAAATATAGTCAACTGATTATTGACAAAGGAGCAAAGAGAATTAAATGAAAAATAATATTTTTTTCAGCAAATGGTATAGGAACAAGTGAATATCAATAAATCAAAAAAAAAAAAAAAAGCAGACACCTACACACAGATGTTATATCTTTCACAAAAATCAACTCAAAATGTATCTTAAAGCCAAATACAAACTATAAAAACTATAGAAGAAAGCATAGAAAAAAATCTGTATTATATTAGTTTAGTGATGAGATTTTAGATACAATATCAAAAAAGTCATTGAAAGAAAAGTTGGTAAGTTGTACTTAATTAAAATTAAAGACTTCTGCATTGCATAGGACACTATTAAAAGATGAAGCGACAAGCCACAGAAAGGAAGAAAATGTTTGGGAAACACATTAGCTGATAAAGGATTTGTATCCAAAACACACAAAAAACTTTTATAACTCAACAATAAGAAAGCTAATGACCCAATTAAAAAGCAGGCAAAATATCTGAACAGACAGCTCACCAAAGAAAATCTACAGATGGCAAATAACCAAATAAAGATAGTCAACATCATTTGCCACTAGGGAATTCAAACTAAAACAAAAGTGAGATATCTACTTCGTACCTATTGAAATGACTAAAATAAATAACTGAATATACCAATTGTTGGTGAGGATAGAAAAACTGTGAACTTTCATTCCTGTGTGACATACAACATAGTATATAGCCAGTTAGAAAGACAGTTTGGAAATTTCTTGCAAAGCTAAATAGAGCCTTATTATACAATCTACCAGTTGTATTCCTAGTTTTTAACCCAATGGATCTGAAAACTTATGCTGACATAAACACTTGCACATAAATGTTTAGGGCAGCTTTATTTATAGCAACCAAGATACCCTTCGAGAGATGAACAGATAAGCAAACTGGGTTACATGCATACAACAGAAAATGATTCAGCAGTAGGAAGAAATGAGCTAACAATCCACAAAAAGTAGGAATGAATCTTAAATGCACATTTCTAAGTGAAAGAAGTCACTCTGGAAATGGAAAGGCTACATACTGTATGCTTTCAACTATATGACACACTGAAAATACCAAAACTAGAGAGATGGCAAAAACAAAACAAAACAAAACAGTAGTTTATAGGTTAAGGGGTGGAGGGAAGGTTGAATGAGTATAGCTTAGGGTGATAAAACTATTCTGTATAATACTAAAATGATAGTGAATACATGACACAAAGCATCTGTCAAAACCCAAGGAACTTCACAGCACAGAGAGTGAATTTTAATGTATGCACACTGAAAAACCACAACATTATTTAGGAAATAGGAGACTCTTAGGATGCAATGCTGAATGTGAAAAAACATTTTAACTATATTAAAAGCATATGAAAATAACCTTATAAAGGGCTGGAGAAAAGTAAACTTAGAAATAAGAGAAGTCTGTTAGACTAAAGGCAAAAAAACAAAAAACAAAAAACAAAAAAACAACAACAAAAAAAACTGTACATAAGCGCTGTTCTAGTTGATGAAGATATATTATACAGGAAGAAGTGTGCATACAGGTTAACAATTCTGATATCACGGTACACGTACCCTGGAACTCAACAAATAAAAGAATGGTGGGAGCCAGTTTCTCACTTTGGAGTGGAGTGATAAGCAAATGGAAGAGAGTATAACAGTCAATGTAAAAGATTAAAATCAGAGACGTCATTATGAACTCATGTTTAGTTTACTATATTTACAGATTGTTAAACAAAGAAATATGCATAAATATGAGGAGATCCACAGGTTAGTACATACACATATATGTTCATTTTCCGTCAGCTGAGAAAGTGCAGACTCAAGCACATCCCAGAAGCAACAAGCAGAACCAACACCCTGATCTTGCTTTCTAATACCATACTCCAATAAAAGGAACCTAAGCTCCTTGGAGAAATGATTGATTTTAGAATTGGAGGTAGAAATACATAAGATTAGTCTGGAGTAATGTGTAGTGCCAGAAAGTAAGAAAGTGCTAAAAAAAAAAAAATGAATAAATAAAACCCCCAAATTATGGGTGTGTGTCAAAGCCAACTGAAAGAACTCCTAGCCAGGCATGGTGGCTCAATCCTGTTATCCCAGAACTTTGGGAGGCCGAGGCAGGTGGACCACGAAGTTGAGAGGTTGAGACCATCCTGGCCAAAATGGTGAAACTCGGTTTCTACTAAAAATACAGAAAAAAAAAAAAAAAATAGCTGGGTGTGGTGGCACACTCCTGTAGTCCCAGCTACTCAGGAGGCTGAGACAGAATTGCTTGAACCCAGGAGGCGGAGGCTGCAGTGAGTCGAGATCGTGCCACTGCACTCCAGCCTAACAACAGAGCAAGACTCTATCTCCAAAAAAAAAAAAAAAAAACCTCCCAATGGCCAAAGCTGACATGAAATGACAATCTGAGCAAGAAAAGACAGTGGTACTGAATTGTAACCCAATGTATAAAATTAATATCCATGAGTCCACACTGATAGAAATGACTGGATCAATCAATAAATAGATAAATAAATAGGGGAGGAGACAAATCTTTCAGATAATTTTTGTAGATATTCCACGTCGCAGGAGGTGAACTGTAATTCCCCACTTCTTATTTAGGGGCTCCCCATAGTGACTTCCTTTTAAAGGATACAGTAAGAAAAGAAAGAAAAATGAAGAATTTGACAGTGGAGAAATCTGACAAGTCCTACCTCAGTTATGTTATCAAGGTAACATAAGCATATGATAAGTCATGTGGACAGTACATATACTTGATATGATGTGACAAACATGGCATTTTACCTCTGTGGTTTTAGTTCTCCAAATTCATAACCCCAGGTTAATGATGAAAAATATCTGACAAATCCCAGTTGAGAAACGTCTTAGAAAAAACCTGAGTAGTAGCCCTCCAAACTGTTAAGATCATCAAAACAAACAAGTTTAAGAAACTGTCACAGCCAAGAGGAGGCTAAGGAGACATGACGACTCAACGTGATGTATTCTGGGGATTCTGGAACAGAAAAAGGACATTACTAGGTAAACACTAAGGAAATCTGAAATGGACCTTAGTTAACACTGTACCGATATTGTCAATAATCTAGCTAACAATGTGTCAATATTGGTTCATAAACTGAAATAAGTGAGCCATGTTCATGTAAGATGTTAATAATAGAGAAAAACCACATGCAGGTTTTTCTCTATTACTACCATATTACATGAAACTCTGTACTATTTTCACAATATTTCTGTAAGGCCAAAACTGTTCTAAAATACTAAGTACATTTTTAAAAAATCTCAATTTTACAGCTTTCTTGCAGCTGTGGTGGCCTGTGATCCAGTTCTGGCCAGTGAGATATTAATTAGCACTGAGTGAGATTTATGGGAAGCTCTTTACAACTATATAGTTGGCATTCTCTTTCCCCTTTCACTCTTTTTTTCTTCCTGCATGGGATGCAGACATGGTTTTAAAGGCAGCAGGCTTGAAGGAAAAAGTGAAAGGCTAAGAAAAGCTCAGCTACAAGCTATATGGAGCTGGGGAAAGACAGTGTGGCACTCCTGTACAGGCTTTTAAGGGGGATAGGAGAAGGATGTAATATTTCTACTGGGTTAAGTCACTACAGGTGGATATTTGATACTAGCAGTTGAATCTAATCTTATGTCTAATGCAGTCAAAAAAAATAATACTTTTTCATAACCTCACCCTCAGGTAACCGTTTAATGACTATTTTTAATCAGGCTTTTTCTTTAAAATCCTAGATCATAAGCATTGGTACAGTAAAAATGGTTGTCATGAGCAAAAACAGTGGAATCATATATGGATTCCATTCCTGACGTACTTACGAGCTTAACATCTACCTGCTAGTTAGCACTCAAACTAATCAAGAGTCTGAGCTTTCCAAGTAGTTTCCTCAACTGTGAAATGAGGCTACCACAGAGCCCACTTTTGGGTTATTAGGAGAGAAACATGAGATAGTGCATATAAAGTGTTTAGAATTTTTACTGACTCAATAAAAATCAAGTTTATTTAAACTTCAATCACTCTAAACTGCAATGATGATATAATTTCTGTAGTATCTTACTCATCTTTGTATATCTCCAGTATATATCTAGAAAAATCTTCAACGTGATTAAAGAGTAGTTTGTAGCTATAGCACATCTAACTCCTTTGTGACATTTTCATTAATTAGTGTATATTTAAACAAATTAAGGCTTCCTGCTTCCTTATCCAATACCCAAGGTTGCCATCCAAGGTACTATATGAATCACAAAATACTAAATATGCTTCTTGAATATATAAATGTATATCTTTCATCAAATTGAAAGTTTCATCAAATTCAAAGACATACATTTATATATTTGAGAAGCTCATACTTCTTTTCCATAACCATTGACATGTTGGTTATGTCCCACTGCTGTACGAAATCACACTAAGGTATTTTTATCTGCTATGGAATTTTAGACAAGTCATTTGATATACATCTAGTTGTTCTGGATGCTTATCTATAAAAGATATTTTGAAAATTAGTTTAAATGCTGAAATTCCACAGACGTAGTATTACGTAGCAACAGCATTAACAATACTTTAGACGACACTGGTGGAAGAAAGGCATGATGGAGATGACATGCTAACTCAAGAATCCTGTCTAATTGCAAAGTTTCCACTGAGTGCTACACATGACATTCAGGGCAAGGCTGAACAGCTGGGTTTATAACATGGGGATGAGAAGAGAACAAACATCTATTAGTGAGAACTTGATAATCAATGACACTTTTTTAAAAAACAGAAAAGTAGATCCACACTGATAGGAATATCACAGTGTCAGAGAAGAGCAAAAAGATAACACAGCTGCACAGAGTTTTGAAAGCAGATCAATGGATAGACTACAATGTAATAATTCTTTCTATTTGGGTTTTTCAGCAGAGTGACATGGTTTCTGGTTTTGAAACTCAGAGACGAAAAAAATCCAGGAAGGTTTTTGTAGTGAGCTGCCATATCATGCTTTGAATGAACAAATACCAAAAAAAAAAAAAAAAAAAAGTACTCTGAAACAAAACTAATTATTTAGTTTACAGATTAATACAAGATTTTAAGATGTAATGAAGAAGCATGCACTTTGGGTTCCAACACATTAATACTCAAATGTAGTTCTGTCATTTGATGTCTGAGGCTCAGTTTTCCTATCTGTAAACTGGGGCTAATAAATCTTACTGCAGAATAGCTGCGATGTTTGTGCACTGGGTATATAAAGTGCCTGGCCTAAAACAGGCATGTAGTAAGTGGTAATTAGTACACAGACTTCTGCTTCTACTCTGTCCTGACTTTCCTTTTGACTGTTTAGTGAAAGATGAGGGAAGGAGACAGAAAGTACAACTCATGTCAGTTCTTATTTTATACATTTAGCAACAGTAATGTGGTCTGAGAAGAGTTTGTAAACACATACTAAATTGTTAGGTTTTTGTCTATAAATTTTATGAGAAGCAGCAACGCACAGCAGGTAAAACAATGAATTTCATGGCAGATGCCCTGACTGCTCAAGTGAGTTCCAGCACTGCTAATCTGGTGACCTGGGAAACTAAAGCTGACTCCTGGGGTTCATTCAGAAGGAGCAGGACCCACGCTGACCACAGAGCAGGGCCTGCAAGGTCTGGTAACAGGGCCTTAGTTGTCTCTCATGGGTCACAGTGTGAAAAACCTTCCTAGAAATCCACTTGAGGTCTCTGTGTCCTGATGCAATAAGCCCCGGAGGGTAACTGTATTTTTCCTACAACATCCCTAATACATTTGACAATCTTTCTTCATTTCTGTGAGAGTGCTTTTCTAAGAACAAAGTTTAATCATTCTAAGAGTGTTTTCCTTGTCTAAGGTTGCCATCCAAATGAGAGAGCTGACAAAAGGAAAAGGAGAAACAGCCTACAGTTACAGTCTCTTAGAACACAGGGAAGAAACTGTCAGAGTTGATGAAGACTAAAACTGCTGAAGAGATGGTACTGGCAGCTCTTACTCTGAGCAACTTTAGAGACCACCTGAAATGCGGTTCTAGGGCAGGGCATCTCACACGTTCACGTGTATCCAAATCACCTGCGGACCTTGTTTTAGGCCAGGGCAGGGTTTACATTCTGCTTTTCTAACAAGCTCTCAAGTGCTGCTCTGGTTGTCTGCAAACCATCTTCTGATGAGCTGAGTCTTAGATCCAGAGGTTATAGCCCTTTTATGAAGCAAGTTATTGGTTATTTCTTTTTATTCTATGTTTCATTCAATCTTCAAAGCAATTAAAAGAAAAAACTGAGCAACTGCTTCCTTATCCTACCTCGTATGGAGTATAAAAGAAATCCAATGCAATTTACAAGTTACAATTTAACCTAACAAGTTACAAAGTGGTTATTGGTAAAATGGTTGACAAATAAGACAGTGTATAAGGAAGTATACTCTTAGGGGCAAGAGAGTTATTTTTCTTCTCTTTGTATCCAGTGAAATGATCTCTGATAACAGAGAGCTCACTTATTTTGAAGGCTGTATCATCAACTGTCTTCCAATTCTGATTTTTAGCATGCTTTTACTTTTTTCCTTCATTTAAAAACAAAAATAACAAAAATCTTTCTCTGTCATTTCTAACTATCAGCTCTATTGCCTTTTGGAACTATGCAGCAAAAATTTCCTTCCTGTCTGGAAGCAATGATACTGATAATAAAATTTGAGAGAGAAGTAATTTGCCTCTGGTCGTCTGTTGAGGGACTGATCAAATATCTGTGCTATAAGAATTCAGTTTTTAGTGTCAAACTATTTTGAGTAATCAAAAAAGGAATCATGGCACAGTTTGATTCCTTGAAAAGGAAATTTTAAAAATTAAGTAGGATTTGGAAGTGTGTGCTTACTTTTCTATTTCCATTTTATTGAAGAGGGAACTATGGCTTAAAGAGAAGTAACCCCAAGCTCCCGAAGGCCACACAGTAAGTCAGAGTCAGGGGTGACCCTAGAACCTCTGGCTTCCCCACTCTAATCCCCAGCCTCGAACGCTCCCCTTCTTTTCTGTCTCCAAGACTTTGCACCCTTAACTGGGATGACTTCCCTCCAGCACTAACCCATCTGATTACTTCTGTTTGTTCATATCCGCTCTCTCCCTGCAGAATAACTTGCACCCTCATTTCTATTTCCATGGCACTCTTTTCTTCATGTCTCTTTTCCTCTATACCATTCTGTTACAGTTGTTTGTTTCTGATTTTCCCCTCTAAAACTCTAGACTTAGTTAAATACAATGACTTCCTCATCGCTGTAACTTCAATTCTTGTCACAAAAGGGAATTAAGGAAAATCTGTGATTTTCCTAATGACCTAGCATCAGAAATAGGTGATTTTCAAAGAGGTTTCGAATAACTCTGAAAAAACTTCTGAAAACTTCTGAAAAACCAAAGTGTGGAGGGGAAGAGAGAGCTGCTGTATATGAACATACTCACTGGGTTCCTTCTGCTCTAAACTGCCTTAGCTCATTAGTGGATCTTGTTTAAACTTTAGGAAAAAATAAGTTGGCCAGCTAGGTGTCAACCTTCCTCCCATTGGCACTGATATTTACAGCAGGCTCAGAACATTTCTCCAGCTTTATGTCACACAGGACATGTAAAAGCGCTCGCTGAGCTGTAACCGAGAGAAACTGTGCATAGTTGCATTTCTTGTCTGTTAATCTCCGGGTAGCATTTAAACTACAAATTCTTATCAGAAGTTACTTAATTTACAACACTATTTGCCTCTGTTATTATCTTCCCAAAGCCTATGAAAGTGATCTTAAAAGAAACCCAAGATTTTCCCTTTTTGTCTCCCCTTCATCAGCTCCAGTGTGACTGCTCAACACATCATCAGAAAGTGCTTTAATACAAAGTACTTGAATACTGAAGGCTGATTTCAATAGGAGGAATTGGGTGGACTTTACACCAAGAAAAAGCAGAGAGACTCATTTCCATGGTAAGTCCTCTAGTTTTCTGCCTGGAATGTGGCGTGCTTGTGCCAGGTTACGAGCCCAGCTGGTGTTAAATGCACAGGCTACACAGTAGGCACAGAGTTGGAAGGAAGGAGAGGTAGGTGACTGTTTGGGTGGGAGAATGTCCCGAGCAGGTAAGCCAAGTAGAAAAACAAACTACTTAAATAACATCCCAATGGAGTATTTTTTATTTAAAATTTCCATAATTTTATCCAATTAGGAAATATATTACCATTTTCCTATATCTATCCTTTCCTCAATTAAAAAAAAGACTTTTCAATATTGATTGGTACATTAATATAATTCATACCATACTCTGGTAAAACATTTATGGCCCTAATATTAACTATTCAGTTTTCCTAATAAAATTTCTCATAACTTCATATATGATGGAAGGAAAGTACATCATTTTTAGTTATGAAGATAATCTTTAGCATCTATAATCATTCTTAACCAATTTTAAAGATAATATCTTATAACATTTCTATTCAGTATGTAACACTTTGTTGTTTATGCCTCTATAAAAAAAGAATTTTTTTTTTTAATGGAAGGCTTAACATTCCAAATGGCAGTGGAGTTAAGGACATTTATTTTTATGTTACCAAAATAACATAACATTAAATTCCTAAAATGTGCATGCATAACAGAAAGTTTTGTCAAAATAAGTGCATGCTGCCTTCTATGATATGAATTCATTATCGATAGATACAGAATTGCCCTGTAAGGCTGCCTTATAAAAATCATAGATAATTAAAGATAATAGAGAAGAACTATCTTTTTTAATACAGTAAAAGGCAGAGAGGTGTTTTTTTTTCTTTCTTCTTAAGAAACTGTATGCAATTGGGTTTGGTGTTAGGAGTAGAAAGGCAGTGGGAGCCAGGCTGGGTGAGATGGGGAACAGGAAACAAGGCCTTTGCAGCCTGGCACTCCGCACTGAGCAAGGCCTCCTAGACAGCACTCACTCCTTCATCCCTCCTTCCACCACAGAACTTGCCCTGGGCAGCTGCTGTGCCACAGGCCCTGTTGTGGGCAGTGGGAATGGAACAGTAAACAAGGCAGGAGTGTCGCCCAGAGACCAGTGGGGCTTACCTTCTATGAAGATTCACATGGATAAACGTATTTTTTAGAATAAACTTTTCTTTTCCCCCCCGGAAATTTCATGGAAGTAAAGTGTAACTTTCCTGTAACTGTCTAATTTTTGTTATAATTTCAAATTACTAACTCTCATGTTAGTTTATATCTTAAGACAATCTAAACTTAGAAAAACTTCTGGTGAACTTGATGTTGATGCTTAATTTAAAACTTCTTACCTGGTCCTTACCTAAAGTTTTTCTTTAATGATAATTCTTTAATTATCTTGCCAATTTGCCCAGTAATTTTATAACAGCCAATTTAACACTACATTTTTCTACGTATTTTGAATTCTGAAATGTGCATTTCTTTACCTCAAGGCCTAGAGTTAATGATTCTATATTTTTATTTCAGTGCACATCAGAATTACATACATATTTTTTTGATTACTGCATTTTATTTCAAAAGCTGAAATAATTTATGAATTTCAGAAAACTTCTAACTAAAATACTCTATTTTTTTAAATGAAACCAACTATGAATAAAAAGTGTTGACGTATTATTACTTTTATTAACTACAGGGCTCCCACTGGTGATTGGTTTAGTTTTCCAAACAGTAAAACTCAATTATCTTATAAAATTTAGAAGACACCATTGTTTAAAAAACTAATATAAACACAACATTTAAAAAATGTGAAGTCAAAAAATCTAAGCCCAGATTTTAATATGGTCCTTCAATATAAACTGATGATGAGAGGCTGCTCTGTAGACAAAACTGGCTATAAAATTTAGGCACCAGTTACAGGGGGAGGCAGGAGGCAAGAGCAGAGCACAGGAAAATGATCATTCATAAGCTGGACAGCAAATGTGGACTGGAAAGGAGAGTTCCTACAAATTCAGATGACTGGTCAGTCTTCAACCTCCTAAATTATTTTAAGAAACACAGGTTTCCATTGATTGTTTCAGAGAGCACATGTTTATTACTTTCCCTAGTTCTTCAGAATCTTTATATTTGGACTTAACAGCTATGTATATTTGTTTACTTGTCATTTTAATTCTTTTCTCCATGTATATTCTGTAGCTCAGAGTTTCTTTTGGGCTTCTTTAGAAACACTCTTAGCTCCCTGGCAGCCTTTTACAATGCATTCTTCTCTGATGGTTCTTGTCCATTTTAGTCTCATCATTTTTTCTCTTCCAAAAATGTCTTATATTTACTAATTTAGTAATTTCCAGTAGGTTTATAGATTTTGAAGCATTTTATTTTTCAGTCATTTAGTGGAATTTTAGGGGAAAGGAGGATACATGAATAAGCATCTCTGAAAGTGAAGTTCTTTACTATTTTTTGAAAAAGCTCTATATCGAAAACTGGTGAGTTACCCTGTTTTTTAGAATATATTCCATTTTAGCAGCTAATCATGCTTATGGTTTTTATTGTGTAAAGGTGTTATAGTTTTAGGCTTTGAAAATTTTAAAGAAAATATATAATATCCAGAATGGAGACAGCATAAAGAATTAAAATAGTATTCTTTAAAGTTGAGTGAGGGAAATGGAAGACAGGAAGCAGCTTTTGTCCGGGGCTCCGTGTGTGGCAAGTAAGGCAGTAACCACCTTAACACACGGCAGGCACTGACTCCTCAGAGGAAACCTGTAATATTGGCAGTGCTGCCCCATCTGACTTAAGTGTAGAGAAGGAGCTTCCCCGTGCCACTTAAGTAGTAGTGGTAGTGACATTTGAATTTAAGTCTGATTCTAAAGCTCTCTTTTCTATGTGCTACCCTTCAGGGGCAAAAAAAAAAAAAAGAAAATTTCTTAATTCTAGCAGGCAATTGACATGCAAATTAAACTGTTAAACATGTCCTCAGTCCAAGGCTAAATTCACAGTGCTTTGCTCTTAGTGTTAGGAGTGACTGGAAGGCCATATGAAACATATAATCTGTGGTGTTGGGGTGGGGGTAAATGTGATCCTGACACAGAAGCAATGACAGATTTCTTAGATTTTTAAAAACCTGATCTCCACTCATTTATCAGTGAATATTTACACAGCACACACTGAATTTCTATACTGCTTGGACCCAACAATACAAAGGGCAAAAGGCACATTCCCTCTATACTATAAGCCCAAGCTAGTCTGGAGATTAACAGACTCAGTAATTGCATTGCCATATTGTCCTAGTGACAACAGAGTACAGCACAAGGTGCTAGATGCTCACTCAGAAAAGATGTATAGTACCCAAACTGGAGTTATTCCATACTATTGGAAACAGTACATTTCAATAATTAAAAAGAGGGGAAATATACTAATGTGAAAATCTCTGATGTAATCTCTCTTCTGAGGCCTTCGGGAAGTGCTTACAAAAGTGCAGACTGACATGTTTTCCACATCTGAGAACCTCTTTATTCTCTGTATCCAGGATGGAGTTTCACTCAGTTGCACTGAGTTTTCTGACCCAAACCACTGTTAACAGTGCTGTTAATAATCACAAGGGAATAGCTTAAAAGCTCTTTGGCACAGCAGTTAACACACTTCCTCATCATCCTGACAAGTGGTCAACTCCAACTACATTCAGCTGCTGTAGGTGTGTCCAAGGGTGTTAATATGCAGGCAGTTAATTCAGAGGTGTTCAAGAGTAATTATGCAGCCAGTCAATGAAGACTGCCACCACTTGGGTCCATTAAAGGATCTGTGCTGTTTTCTTTAGCAGAAGTAAATGTGACTGTTACTTCTGTTAACTGTTTCTTGTTCTACCAGCCAAAGCAATGGCTTTGTAATATGTATGTCTGGATTAAGTACAATTGATGATATATTATTAGGTTTAAATATTAAAAAAAAACTTTGTTTTATGCGACCTCTGCTTCCCGGGATCAAGCTATCCTCCCACCTCAGCCTCCTGAGTAGCTGTGACTATAGGCATGTGCCACCACATTCCACTGATTTTTAATTTTTTTTAGTAGAGGTAAGACTCATTATATAGCCTATGCTGGCCACAAACTCATGGGCTCAAGTGATCTTACCACCTTGGCTTCTCCAAGTGCTGGGATTACCGGTCTGAGTCATGGTGCCCAGCCAAAATATAACTTTAATAATGAAGGTGTTGTTGTTAATTCCTATCTCGGCATTTCTTTCATCAGCTAATTTATTTCATCCTCTACTGTTTCTAGTTTTACACTCTTGGGAGACTTAATTTACTGTGTTTGATTGAATTATGAAGAAATTATAATACTTTGGCTTTGGCTTATAACATTTTGACATTAAAAAATTCAGGCAACTTCCTCCTCTAATGTGAAGGACTTCGACTTTAATGTTACATTTATATTCAGAGAGAATGCCTGCTAATAAGAAATTTAGTATATTCAGCAAACATTGGGAGTACTATTTTTCAAATATAAAACTACAGAGGAAACATAGGAGGGCAGCAACTCAATTGAGGTAGTTAGGTATTAATTCTGACTCCACTAACAACTAACTGCATTAACACTTGAAGAAGATGTATAACTCTGTATTTATAGTCCTACTTTCATCATCTATAAAATAAGGATAATAATATTTAGCTTATACACGGCTATTGTGAGGCATTAAAGAGCCACACATATGAAATTTCCGGCACATGTGTGTTCTCAAAACACAACCACAAGGTTCTATTTCTAGTATAACAACATAAGCTCCAACCAAACCAAACCTTGGACAAAAACTAAATTTTGGATAAAATACAAAAAACAATTACTTGAAGTTACTGTGTAATGACTGGGTAGATTCTAAAGGGTTTCTGACACTTGAAGAAAGGTAACTGAATGAAGTGACTTCTTAGGGTGTTTAGCATGAGGACAGGCTGCAGGAGGCATGCTGAGCAGCTAAGACTCCAATGGAAGGCTGAGTCTTTGCTACCTGAAGAATCACAAGCCAAAGTTTTGAGCAACCACAGCTGCTGGAAAGTGAGGAAGGAACTGCAGAAGGAAAAGAGCCAGAGATAGGGAGCCACAAATTCTGTGTATGAACTCTCACCAACTCTCCAGTGACAACTGAACCACAAATGCATAGAGCAGACCCTAAGTATCCTTGAAAAGGATGGAGGATCTCATCTGAGATTTTAGCTGCTTACCAACAGATACAGTCTGCAGTTGGAGTTCAATTAAGCTATCTGCTAAAATACTCCAAAAAAATGAAATAAAAACAATACTATTTGGAGGAATATAACAAATTCCAGAGTTTTCATAGCACAATATTTACTCCAATGAAACCAGATTAATTAGCAGAGAAGGAATTAAACAAAGCTCTCAAAAATTTATAATGTGTAAAAGTATAAGCAGGGATCTCAGTTTTAAAAATCACCCACTTTTTCTTCCTTCCCTCCTGTCTCACCTCTTCATTCTTTCCCTCTCTAGAAACTCCCCTCCAGCAATGCATGCTTATCAAATTATGTTCTTGCCTAAGAAATTCCAGAGGATAATCTTAAACCAGGCACAAAGCCCCTGTGGAATCCCCTCACTTAGCAGGAGTCAAGAACAATTAGTCCACCACTACTGGTCTGAAGTCAAGGTAACACCAGCCAGACCTCCAGGTGGATGATTATCCAGGGTAGTCATTGGAACAAGACTCACAGCCCCTGCGCTCTGCAGCACTCCCACCTGTGTCCCACACCAAGTTTCCCTTTAAAAACCATAGGGTAAATTTTAAAATTTAGAACACTAGTTCACCATCTTCTCAATTGGTTGACTCTCTAATTAAACCTGCTTTTCTTCCCATCAACCCTCACCTCCTATATTTGCCTCTTGTGTTTGGCTTTTGAGCAGCCAGCAAGCAAACCTGGGTCTATTACAAAAGAAAATATCCTGGTAATGAACAGATTAAAAAAAAAAAAAACTCAGCAGAGAAGTAAAAACTATTAAAAATCAAATGAAAATTTTGCATCTGAAAATAAAAAGGATCTGAAATGAAAAAATCATTGCACTGGCTTCAAAATACAAAGGAAGGAGTCAGTGAAACTTTGAGGCTACATCAAGACATAGACTGGTCTGTAAAACACAAAAAATAACAGAAAATGAACAGAGACTCAGCCTATAGGACAATATCATAAAGACACATGACTTAAATTTCTCAATTCACAATGTCTTCAGTGTTTCATTATTTTTTTCATGGTATTTACCCTAGGCCAAACCAATACATAACAAATTTGGTGATCGAATTGTGAGTACCAAACAATTTACATACTTATTTCCCAACAACTTTGCCGCTGTTTGAGAAATAATATATTATTTTATAATATGTATTATAATTGAAAGGAAATATTTTATTTCATTATTAAATAGCAGCAATTATTATGTCTATAGAGTGCTACGTAAGTTCTCAAACCATGGGATCAGATAGGACACTGTCACTTTCATTTCCCGATCCATACTTATTTTCAGATAATGATTATTGTTTATCTCAGCACCTGCTAAAATACTAGCTTTACAAAGATGTGACATCATTAAGATCAGTAACATATGATCTAATGCTGAAATGAAACTATAAAGGATTATCTTAGGCTGACAGTTCCCATAGTGTGGAAACAGAGAAAGGGGCAAGTAAAATACCTGAAGAAACAGTAGCTGAAAATTTCCCCAATTCAATGAAAACTGATAAATGACCTTGGGTGACTGGGATAGTCTCATGTTCTCACTTAAAACCACCACATTAAGCACCCAATATCTGTGAACACACACTTATTACTTAGGAAGAGGGCATACTCTCCTTTGTTCATGTTTCTTCCTGCTGCTTCTGGTATCAAATGTGGGGAGGTAGGACTGCTTCTATGTGGAAGAAAGGGCCAGAGCAAAGGCCAACGGAAAAGCAGCACAGAAACCACCGAATGTTAGGAGAGGAACAGAAGGCAGCATCCTGGAGGACTCACAAGTGTTGAGTTAGACAAAACTAGTATTTTGACATACCCGGTCCTGCAGCAAATAGGATCAGCAGTAACAAAAGAATATTTCTAGTGGTCAACACTTGATCAGAAAGAGGGTGAAGAATGTGCTTTAGCACTTTATTCACATTATTGTTTACTGAGCAATTACCACATGTAAGGTACTAGGAACACATGGGTCTTTATGGATTTACATTACCAATAAGGAATAACCAATGACAGCATGAATAAATAAGGTAAATCAGTTTGACAAATGACACCACCAAGACTGGGTGTGCTGAACCAGCTTCTGGCTGTGAGGATGGCCCCTTGACACTGGGTGCTTGGCAAGGGCTTCTCTGACCAGGGGCTCATGTATGCTGAGGATGCAATGCTGAGAGGGAGGCAGTCAGACACCTGGAGACAAAGCCTCCAAGGACAGGAAGAGTAGATGGGAGGGATCTGGGAAAGAAATGAGCTGTGGCTATTCAAGGAACAACAGAAAGAAGACCAGTAAGGCTGGAGTTAAGACAATGGAAAAGTGGAATAAGATAGAGTCAGGAAGGGGAGGAGAGTGCCAAGTGCCGGATCATGTAAGTGCATATGAGGAAGTGTGGATTCTCTTCTAACTGGAAAAGAAGTCACTGAAGATTTTAAGCATGGAAAATATAAGATCACATTTAATTTGAAAAAGTCATTGTGACCTGAAATGGAAGAGTAATGTGGATTAGACTGAGAAGGATGGCAGAGCTGATTAAAGAAAAAAATTACTTGAGGTTTAATTTAAAGGCAAAATAAAAAAGACTAAGGAACTGAATATGGCAAACAGGAATGCCACTAAAAATATTACCACATTATATGAAGGCAAATTTATGGCTATCCATTGGAGACTTTTATCTATATTTCACCAAGAAGACTGGAATGCTGACATACGTATGTGATGTCTGGGAGACTTATGTTTCTCTTTTTAGTTTATTTTTATTTTTGTTGAAACAGGGTCTGGCTATGTTGCTCAGGCTGGTCTCAAGCTTCTGGCCTCAAGGGATCCTTCTGTCTTGGCCTCCCAAAGCACTGGGATTACAGGAATGAGCCACTGTGCCTGGTCTGTTTCTCTTTTTACTTATCTATATGCATTTTCTGCTCACTTTTTGGGTGAGATTAGAGGACAGATGTTTGAATGTCTATTGTTTCAAAAGAGTAAGAGACAATGCCTTTTGATTGGGAGGTCTGCGATCTGCTATGGCATCAATAATGGACCTAGCCACTTATGAACACATACTATTTACCCTGAATTTACAAATAAACAAACAAATGTAAACTGGTAATGTAGGGATAAGACAAGTTTGGAGACTTTCAGAAGAGTTTTTAAAATGTATTTTGTTGTATTTGGCATATTTTGAGAAAATGTACAGGCTCCCATCACAACAAAGATAAAACTAACATGGAAATGCAGTAGGATGAATAGTAGGCCAATCAAATTATGCTGTCCTAATCCCAGGAACCTGTTCATGTTACCTTATCTAGAAAGAGAAATTTCACAGATACAATTTAGATCTTGAGATACAAAGATTACTCTGGATTATCCTGGTGTGCCCTAAATATAACCACGTCTCTTTGTAAAAGGGAGGCAGAAGGAGATTATAGATTTAAGAGCAGAAGGCTGTGTGAGGATGGAGAGGTTAGAGTGATATGCCTACAAATCAAAAAATGCTGTAGTCATCAGAAACTGGAAAAGACAAGGAAAGAAATCCCCCCGAGAGCCTCCAGAGGGAGAGCGACCCTGCCAACTCTTTGACTTTGGCCTAGTGATAGTGATTTTCACATCTGGCCTCCATAACTACGAGAGAATGCATTTCTATCATTTTTAGCCAAAAAAATCTGTGGTAATTTGTCACTGCACCCACATGAAAATAATGTAGCAGGTAAGTAATTTCTTAAGATTTTAAGTAAATTTAATGGTAGAAAAAATAGAAATGAGAGAGATTTACCACTTACTACCTACATAAATTATCTCATGAAATCATCAATAGCAACCCTATTATTATTAGCTCTTTTTATTAAGAGAGAAAATCCATATGTGTCATGCCCATACCTATGTTTACTACATTTGCAACTGCTCTGACATTCGTCTGATCACCAATGCATAACTGAGGAAGTGACTTTTTGTTTTCCCAAATAAACTTAGAGATATACAAGAATGCTATTTTAATTTTTTTCATGCAAAATTCTATCTAAAATAAAAATCTATCCATACTTATAAGTTTAACTGAAAAAAAAATTGCATTTCTTCTTTCCACTGACCTCTTTTCGGACAAAGATTGAAAAATTAAAAATAATTCTCAAATAAATTTGAGATAGTCATATCAGATTTATGATTTCTTTAAAACATTTTTCCCATTAACATTAATCACCAATGCAAGGACAGAAATAAAAAATCTGTGTGCCTAGACCAGCTCAGGAATTTACAGATACCATAGAGCATTTACGGTGAATAAAAAGACAACACCCACGTGGACACTGACTTGGTGTCTGACACTGTGCTGAGCATCGGTGGTGTGGCAATGAATTAGCCTGACGGTTTACTCAGTGGCTAAACAAGTGACTGCTATCCCAATCTTCCTATCAATGCAATTACTTACATAAAAAACAAGCCTCATTTTAAATAATTAAAAATTAATATTACAGACAATAATAATTTACCTAGAATAATAAGTTAAGCTAATACGTGTCACTTATTACCTAAGCTAAGAAGTGTCACAGGTTATATTTAAGCTCAAGAACACCTCACTCCAAAGCAAATCCCCTTAATATGACATCACGTTGTTTGACTATAGGCTTAAAAAAGTTATTATTATTTTTAAAGTCATGGGGTCTTACTATGTTGCCCATGTTGGAGTATAGCAGCTATTCACAGGTACTATCATAGAACACAGTGGCCCCAAACTCCTGGCCTGATTCCCGAGTAGCTGGGACTACAGGTGTGTGCCACTGTGCCCAGATGAATACAAGTTTTGTTTAAATAGAACCGGTTTGGGCTATTAATAAAGGAATATGGTATGTTAACCTAAAAATAAAAATTACACCTACCTGGTTATTGCTGGGGCTGGTACACCTCTTGTACGCAAGGTGGGTTTCCCTCGAACCACTGGAACATCTGCATTTTCTGAACCACCATTCAAATATGTTAATTCCTGAAGCTGTGCTTGCCTGATCTCATCATTATAATCCTACACAAAAGACAGAAGATAGTATAATTCAACTCATATTCGAAATATAAAAATATTTAGAACAAAATACAAGTAATTCTTAATAGAAAAAACCGTTAGGAAAATAGTTAAATTTACAAGACAAGATACAAGTTTACTAAAATAAAAATGCAATGACAATTTTTTTTTTAAAAAAAAAGGAAGAAAGAAAACTACAGCATTTTTTCCTCAAGCTAAAATTTGCTATAATCAGCCATTAACTCTTTTCTTTGGGCATACTTTCCAAGTGAGACATTTACAATAAAATTAAAATATCCTAAAACTGATATATGGGCATTGTTATTTACAGCACAATTCAACTAGCAGGTATTAATTACCTATGATGAACCAAGTAACAGAGAAACAAAGAGGAACTGAGCCATGGCCCAGCATCCAAAGACTTCAATCTAGCAAAGAGGAAGGAGATATATATATATATATACACACGCAATAGGATAGCTTTCATGTAGCTAAGAACCACAGGAACACAGGGTTTTTGTATATTTCCAACAGAAAACTATACAAGTTGTGAAATTCAACATTTTCAAAATTGAACACCTAAATCTTATTCCTGAAAATTTGCTCTTCTTCTTTCATCTTACACTATTATCCAAATATTCAAGTAAAAAACTGTAGGAGTCATCCTTGATATCTCCCTCTTCCTTAGCACCCTGAACTCCATTCGACAATCATCAACCAAGACATGGGTAACTACAAGTGTAAT
Source organism: Aotus nancymaae (assembly GCF_030222135.1). NCBI lineage: Eukaryota > Metazoa > Chordata > Mammalia > Primates > Aotidae > Aotus > Aotus nancymaae. The sequence goes on from NW_026988450.1 coordinate 94,510,098, forward strand.
CTATTTTATAGAAAAGGGAAAGTTCAGGCCTAAAGAATCAAAAAGGAAAGAGTAAGTTCGTTACAAGAAGTGCTGCCTAAGGATGAGAACTAATTACCAGAAGATGGACAGCAGAGTATCACACACAGAAGGAAAAACACATTTTAAAACCTAAAGCAGGCTGACCATGGTGGCTCACGCCTGTAATCCAGCACTCTGGGAGGCTGAGGTGGGAAGATCACTTGCACCTGGGAGGGGGATGCTGCAGTGAGCCATGATCATGCCACTGCACTCTAGTCTGTGTGAGCAAGTGAGACTCTGTTTCAAACAAACAAATATTAAAAAAGAAAGAAAGAAAGAAAGAAATGTAATGCTGAGTTCAGGGAACCAAAAGAGGTGCTAAATGGCTGAGTTGTAAAAATAATCTGGGTGGAAATAGAAGCTTAAAGTGAAAGGCAGAGTGGAGGTCAAATCACGCAAAACTTTAAGTCCTATTAAAAATAACTTTAACTGTTTAAAATTAAGATTACTGAGGAGTCTTTCTTGCTGTATTTCTCTCTTACTTTTTTTTTGGTGACAGGGTCTCACTCAGTCCCCAGCCTGGAATGCAGTGGTGCGATCAGGGCTCACTCCAGGCCTGAATTCCTAGGCTCAATTCTTAAATATCTACTTTTATAAAATAAAAGATTTCAAACCAATAATCTAACCTTTTACCTTTAGAAGTGGAAAAGAAAAACAAATCAAACCCAAAGTAAGAGGAAAAAAACAACAAAAAATAGAGCAGAAAAAAATGAAAAAGAGCAGAATATAGAGAAAAATCAACAAAATCAAAAGTTGTTTGTTTAAAAGGCTAACAAAATTAATAAACCTTTAGCTAAACTCACCAAGAATAAAAGAGACTGTTAAAATTACAAATGAAAATGGGGCATCACTTGGACTTTAAAGAAATAAAAGATCATCAGGGAATTCTACAAACAACCATATGCCAAAATATTTGGTAATGTAGACAACATGGATGAACAAGGACAAAAGCTACCAAACCTGACTCAAGAAGAAACAGAAATATGAAGAGACAATAACATGTGTGAAATAACAAGAAAGTTCTATTTGTTCTCTGCCACAAGTTCCTTACAGGGAGCTCATGAACCCCTTAGAATTTAGTAATAGAGGTGAGAGGAACATCTTTTGTTACTCATAATAAACCCCTTTCAACCATACCTGAGTATGCTAATGAGGTAACCCCTGGAGGATAGGAGTTATTTCCCAAAAAGACCAAGGCAGAATTAGAGGGTTGAAGCTTCAAGCCCTAACTCCTTATACCCCTTATACCTCTGGGGAGGGAAGAGGGGTTGGAGTCTGACTCAGTCACCAATGGCCAAAGACTTAATTAGTCATGCTTATATAATGAATCCTCCATAGAAACTTTGAATGATGGGATTTGAAGAGCTTCTGGGTTGATTAACTACCTGTCTGCCCTGAGGGTGGTACCTCCCCAACTGTACAGGGACAGAAGCTCCTGTGCTCAGACCTTGCCCTATGTACCTCTTCAACTGGCTATTCATCTTTATAGTATCTCTTACATTACAGTGACCAGTAATAGTAAATGGTTGTTACTCTGAATTACGTGAGTTGTTATGGCAAATCACAGGATCTGAGGAGAGGGTTCTGTATTCTCAATTTGTAGTCAAGTTGGTCAGAAGTAAGGGAGGCCTGGGACTTAAAACTGGCACCTAAAGCGGAGCAGTCTGATCTCTAACTTGTGAGGTCAGATGCTATCTCCAGAGTGTCAGAACTGTAAGTCACCTAAGAACACTGATTTGGTGTCTGGAGAGTCAAAGAATTGGCTGGTATTTGGGGCAGGGGAACATCTGCTATCAGAAGTGCTGTGTGTAGAAAAAGTTTTTTCTTTAATAAGAAAAATGTCAAAATAAATACTCAAAAATTTTCCTTCAAAGAAAAGCCCAAAATTCAATAGTGAATTTTAATAAACAATTAAAGAATTAATGCTAATCCTTCACAAACTCTTCAAAAATTTAATAGGAAGGATCACTACCTTACACATTCTATGAGGCCAGTATTGTCCTGATAGGAAAACCAGATATAGAAAGCACAAGATAAGGAAACTATACACAAATATGCTTATATTAAGCATACAGATGTTAAAGCTGTCAAATAAACATTAAGAAACCAAATGCAGCAACATAATTAATACACAAGAACCACGGTGAATTTATTCCAGGATTATAAGGTTGGTTTAACATCCAAACATAAATTAATGTAATAATATAATAAAATAAAGGACAAAAACTACATGGTAACTTTAACAGAGAGAAACACATTTGATGGAAGAATCCAACACTCCTTGAGGATAAAAACACTCATCAACTAGGAAAATCCACAGCTAACAACATATTTAACAATGAAAGACTGAATGTGTTATCCTAAGACAAGACATAGATGTCTGCTCTTACCACTTCTACTCAACATTGTACTTGAGGTTCTAGCCAGGACAATTATGTAACAAAAAGGAATAAACAGTATCCACACAGGAAAGGAAGAACTAAAACAATCTCTGTTCACAGGTGGTACAAACCTGTGTATAGAAAATCCTAAGTAATCCACAAAAAAATGAATAAAAATAGGAGTTTAGCAAAGTTTTAGGATACAACATTAATATACAAAACTCAGTTTTATTTATTTACACCAGCAGTGAACAACTCAAAAATGAAATTTAAAAAAACAATTCCACTTACCTCAGCATCAAGAATAACATACTTAGGAATAAGACCACAAAATAAAGCAAAAGTTGTATACTAAAAACTACAAAACATTGACAATTTCTTTTAATCTAAATAAAATGAAAAAATATCCAATGTTCATGGACAGGAGGTCTTAATATTGTTAAAACGATGATACTTTCCAAACTGACCTACAGATTCAATTAAATCTCAACTAAAATCCCAGCTGGCTTATTTGCAGAAATGGACAAGTTGATCTTAATATTCATATGGAAATTCAGTGGAACCCACAACAGCCAAAATGATCTTTAAAAACAAGAAAGTTGGTGGGATGGCATGCCCCCATTTCAAAACTTACTGCAAAGTTATAGTAATCAAGACCGTGTGGTAATGGCATAAAAGAGACATAAAGATCAATGAAATAGAAGTGAGAGTTCAGATATAAGTTACAGTCCATTGCTTTTTAAGTAGTGTCTTCTACAGCTGGTGCTGCAGTAATCAGAAAGCCATGTAAATATAAACAAATGAAAAAAATAAATAAATAAAGGGAGAGACCCAAATACTTCATGTTATACACACAAATTAGATCAAAATGAATCAAGAGACCTAACTGTAAGTAACTAAAACTAAAAAATGCTTAGATCAGGGGTGTCCAATCTTTTGGCTTCACTGGGCCACAATGTAAGAACTGTCTTGGGCCACACATAAAATATACTAATGATACCTGGTGAACTCAAAAAAAAAAAAAGTAAACAACAAAAAAAATCTAAATGTTTTAAGAAAGTTTACAAATTTGTGTATGGGCCGCATTCAAAGCCTTACTGGGCTGCACCTGGCCCATGGGTTGGAGAAGCTTGTCTTAGATACAAAATAAGGAGTGAATCTTCACAGAGTATACTGAAAAGGTGTGGCAAGAAACTGAGAAGGATAAGAATATATTTGTTGTATTTACATTCTGTCAAAGCAGCAAGTCCTAATTCCATGGGGTTCATTAACAATAAAGCCACTACTGTCAAAAATAGTAGTATGGGTGAAAGGTGGAGCTGGAATCTATTTCAGTGGAATAAATAGCAGTAAGCCACAGAAAGTAAAGGCAGGCAGCTTTTTTCAACTGTATGGCCACAATGAGAACAAGAGAGAAAGGATCATAGCTTGTAGGGAGGAGCAGAGGATTTTAAGACAGAAGAAACATGAGCATATTTGAGTGTAAATAGAAGATTCAGAGGAGACAGATTCCTGAATTCTTTATTATTTAGAATTAAAAACATGAAGAAATTCAGGAAATTTAAATTAAAAAAATACTACTCCTTTTCAAAAGCGGAATGCAAAAAAATTACTTAAAACTTGTGAAAGTCATTCTAGAATTTAAAAAAATATATATGAACACCAATCAAAAGGAAAGTTGCAATCATAATCAGCTAACGTTTGCAAAGCAGGAAAGGCAAATGATGACTAATACAAAGATCAAAAGAGGCGAGGAATGACATTACATGCAACAAGAAGAGCTAACGATTCTATAGATCAACGAGATAGAAAATTAACAAGGATATTCAGAACTTAATAAACATTTATAGAACTCTCCACTTCAAATACACAAAACATACATTACCACCTCACACCTATTCCAAAGGTGACTATATAATTGGAAGTAAATCACTCCTCAGTAATCGCATAGCATTTCATAGGTTTAAATTAAATATAATAATCAGTATAAAAGAGGTTTTCAATACCCATTACTAAATTGCATTCTCTCCTTTCTCTTTAAAAAAACAAACAAACAAATTTTAAAAATTTCTATGGGATTATCTGTAGCTGTCTAAATTTGTGTTATTCTTTCCCCATAAAAAAAAAGTGATGTTTGCTGTAAATTATAAGTAGAAGCTCTTTATTACATAAAAGTTTCCTTCTGGCCGGGCGTGGTGGCTCACGCCTGTAATCCCAGCACTTTGGGAGGCCGAGGAGGGTGGATCACAAGGTCAGGAGTTTGAGACCAGTCCGTCCAAGATGTTGAAACCCCGTCTCTACTAGAAATAAAAAAATAAATAAATAAATAAAAAAAGACTCGAACAATAATATAAATCAATTAGACCCAACAGACAATCACTGAACATTTTAGCCAACAGAATCAGATACATATTCTTTTCAAGTGCACATGGGACACTTTCTAGAATACATCATATAGTAGGCCACAAACAAAACTCAATACATTTTAAACTACTACAATTATACAGAGTATATCCTCTGACCATAATGGAATTAAGTAGTTAGAAATAAACCACAAAAAGAAATTTGGAAAATTTACAAACATATGTAAAAGTAAACAACATACTCCCACATATTATAATCAATGGTTCAAAGAAGATATTGCAGGAAGAATTGCAAAATGCTTTGAAATTAATGAATGAAAACACCAACATTCCAAAACATATTGGATGCGGCAAAGTCAGTGCTTGAGGGAAATTTAAAGCTATAAATGGCTATAAAGAAGAGGCCAAATCAATAACCTAATTTTCCACCTTAAGAAACACACAAACAAGAGCAAACTAAACCGGAGACAGCAGAAGGGGCGGGGGGGGGGGAGGGGGAGGAGAATAAAAATTAGTGCAGAAATGAATGAAATAGAGAATAAAAAACAACAACAAAATGAAGCCAAAAGCTTGTTCTTTGAAAACATAACAAAAGGACAAATCTTTAGCTAGACTGACAGACAAAAATACGAGAGAGAAAAAGAGAAGACTTAAATTACTAAAGTCAGGAATGAAACTGATATCTCTTCTGTCCATGTAGAAATAAAAAGGATGATAAGAGAACACCATAAAAAATTGTATGCCAAAAAAATTAGGGAATGTAGATGAAATGGAAAATTCCTAGAAAAAAAAAAAACTACTGAAACTGACTCAACAAGAAACAGGAAATTGAATAGTAAAGATACTGAATTAGTCATTTTAAAATTTCCACAAGGAAAATGCCAGGCCCAGATAACTTCGCTGGTAAATGTTTATAGAAGAATTACTCCCATCCTTCACAAAATCTTCCAAATACAGGACTGCAGGGGAAGCTAGGTGCGGTAGCACACACCTGTTATCCCAGCACTTTGGGAGGCCAAGGTGGGAGGATTGCTTGAGCCCAGGAGTTTGAGAACAGCCTGGGCAACATGATGAGACATTGTCTCTAAAAAAATAAAAAATTATCTGGGCATGGTGACATGTGTCTGTAGCCCCAACTACTTGGGAGGTTGAGGTGGAAGAATGGAATGAGCCTGGGAGGTCCTGGCTGCAGTGAGCTATGATCATGCCACTGTACTCCAATCTAGGCAACAGACAGAGACCTTGTCTCAAAGCAAACAAAAAACAAAGAAAAACAAAAACAAAGGAACACTTCCAAATTGATTGGGGCCAGTATTATTTTGATACCAAAACCAAAGACAACACAAGAAAAGAAAGAAAACTACAGGCCAATACCTCTTATGAAACAGACACAAAAATCCTCAATAAAGTACTAGACAGCAAATCCAGCACACAGAAGAAGGTTTATATATCATGACCGAATGGAATTTATTCCCAGACTGTAAGAGTGATTCAACATTTGAAAATCAATCGGTTTTATATAACTTGTGTCTTTGTTTGTGCTATTATAATAAAATACCTGAGACTGGGTAATATATAAAGAACAGACATTTATTTTCACAGTTTTGGAGGATGGTAAGTCTAAGATCAAGACACCAGTAGGTTCAGTGTCTACTGAGATTGCTCTCTGCTTCCAAGGTGGCACCTGCTGCTGCCTCCTCCAGAGGGGAGGAAGGCTGTGGCCTCACATGACAGAAGGGACAGAACGATAAAAGGGGGCCTATATAGTTCCCTCCAGCCATTTTATAAGGTAACTAATTTCATTTATGAGAACAGAACCCTTATGGTCTAATCACCTCCTATATGTATCACCTCTTACTACTATTGCATTAAAGTTTCAACATGAATTTTAGAGAGGACACACACATCCTAACCATAACCAATTAACAGACTAAAGGACAAAAAAACATATAATCATCTCCGTAGACATAGGAAATGCGTTTAACAAAATCCAATACTTTTTTTTTTTGTAATAAAACACACACACAACAAACTAGGAATGGATGAGAACATACTCAATCTGATAACGGTTGTCTGTGAAAGACCTCTAATAGTTATACTAAGTGGTGTATAACTATAACTAATAGTTATACTAAGTGGTGAAAGACTGAATGCTTCCTCCTTAAAACTGAGAAGATCAGGATTTCCATGCTTGCCATTTCTGTTCGGCATTAAACTGGTGGTTCTAGTCAGGAGAATTAGGCAAGAAAAAGAAATAGAAGGCATCCAGATTAGAAAGAAAGAAGCAAAGCTATTTCTAGTGACAGCTGACATGATCTTACATAGAGAAAATCTCAAGAAATTCGGTAAAAAACTATTAACACTAACAAACACAATCAGCAGGGTTACAGGATACAGGATACTCCCCAAACCGGTGTACAGACTTGCCAAATCCCTATGAAAATCTCGGCTGGGTTTTGTTTTGTTTTTCTATCCCCTTCAGCAGGTGTCTGCAGCCCTAGCCTGCCCAAGCCAGAGCAAGGCTGGAAAGGCTGGCCAGCACCAGAGCCATCGTGCCATGCTTGTGCTGCTTGTTTTTACAGAAATTGACAGGCTGATTCTAAAACTCATATGGAAATATGAGAGGCCTGAAATAGCCAACCTTGTAAAAAGAAGAACAAAGCTAGTGGGTTCAGGCTTTTCAGTTTCTAAATTTACTACAAAACTGTAATAATCAAGACAGCATAGTACTGGTATGAGGAGAGACATTTAGACTAATGGAATAGAATTGAGAATTAAGAAATAAACCTTTTAATTAGGTTATCAATAATAAAAATACAGATAACCTACATAAAAATGGGTAAAGTAGTAAGTAGACATTTCTCTAAGGAAAACATACAAAGCACATGAAAAGATGCTCAACCTCATCAATCACTAGAGAAACACAAATCCAAACCTTGATGAGACACCACTTCATACTAACTAGAACAGCTGTGAACAAAAAGACAATAACCAGCGTTGGTTAGGATATTAAGAAACTGGAACCCTCATACATAACTAGTGGGAATATAAAATGGTACAGCCGCTATGGAAAACAGTTTGGTAGTTACCATATGACACAGTGATTCCACTCCTAGTTACCTACCCAAGGAAAACGAAATCACACACTCACATAAAAACTTGCACATAAATGTTTATAGCAGTGTGATTCATTATAGCCAAAAAAGTGAAAACAACCCACATGTTCATCAACTAATGAATAAACAAAATACAGTATGTTCATACAATAAAATATTATTCAGCAATAAAAAAGAATGAAGTACTGATATACTTTACTACATAGATGAAACTCAAAAACATTCATATGCTAAGTGAAAAAAGACATTTAAGATCATGTGCTGTATCATCTCATTTACATGCAATTTTCAGAATCAGCAAACCTGTAGATATGAAATAGATCTGTGGTTGTCTGGGGCGGGTAGGAGGAAGCTGGGTGGCAGGTAAAGGGAGTCACTGCTAATAAGTCAAGGTTTTCATGGGAAGATGAAAATCGTCTAAAACTAGCTAGTGGAGAAGGTTGCATAATTCAATAAATTATTAAAACCTAGGAACTGCATACTTTAAATGGATGGGCTAGATGGAATGTAAATAATATCTTAAAAAGTTGTTTTGGGGGCGGGGCCGCGGGAGGCGGCGGGAGGGAAGGAGCGTCCCGCGCCGCCGCCGCCTCGGCCGCCGCCTCGGAGCCGGAGCCACCGCAGCCGCCGAGCCGCAGTCAGAGTCGCCGCCGCCCGGCCCGCCCGGCTCCCCGCGCCCACCCCGCCCGGCTCCCCGCGCCCACCCCCGCCGCTGGATGCAGGCGGCCGGCGGCCCAGCTCTCAGAGGCGGAGGGCGGCGCGGGCGGCGGCGACGCGGGCGGGGGCGGTGAGGGAGGACCCCGGCCCCGACCCCGTACTCGCGCCCCGCCCGAGGGCGCCCGGGAGGCCGCGCCCGCGCCCCGGCCGCCGCCCGAGCCCGACGACGCGGCCGCCGCGCTGCGCCTGTCCCTGGACCAGCTGTCGGCGCTCGGGCTCGGGGGCGCGGGCGACACGGACGAGGAGGGGGCTGCCGGGGACGGCGCGGGGGCTGCGGGGGGCGCGGACGGCGGGACGGCTCCGGAGCCCGCGCCCCCCGACGGGCCCGAGGCCGGCGCGCCCGCGACCCTGGCCCCCACTGTGGCCGCGTCGGTGACCCCCGGGTCGCTGCCGTTGCTGGACCCCAGCAAGAGCCCCCCCCAACACACCGCCCCGGCCGTCGCCCCCCGACGTGTTCGCCAGCTTCTCGCCCCACCCCGCGGCCCTGGCCGAGCAGATGAGCATGATCGGCAGCCGCAAGAAGAGCGTCAACATGACCGAGTGCGTCCCGGTGCCCAGCTCCGAGCACTTCGCCGAGATCGTGGGTCGCCAGGGGTTGCAAGATCAAGGCCCTGCCGGCCAAGACAAACACCTACATCAAGACCCCGGTGCGGGGCGAGGAGCCGGTCTTCATCGTGACGGGCCGAAAGGAGGACGTGGAGATGGCCAAGCGTGAGATCCTGTCGGCGGCGGAGCACTTCTCCATCATCCGCGCCACGCGCAGCAAGGCCGGGGGTCTGCCCGGCACTGCCCAGGGCCCGCCCAACCTCCCGGGACAGACCACCATCCAGGTGCGCGTGCCCTACCGAGTGGTGGGGCTGGTGATGGGGCCCAAGGGCGCCACCATCAAGCGCATCCAGCAGCGGACGCACACCTACATCGTGACGCCCGGCTGCGACAATGAGCCGATGTTCGCGGTCACCGGGATGCCCGAAAACGTGGACAGCGCGCGCGAGGAGATCGAGGCTCACATCACGCTGCGCACCGGCGCCTTCACCGACGCGGTCCCCGACAGCGACTTCCACGCCAACGGCACCGACGTCTGCCTGGACCTGCTCGGGGCGGCCGCCAGCCTCTGGGCCAAGACCCCCAACCCCGGACGACGGTCGCCCACGGCCACGGCCGGCCTCCGCGGGGACACGGCCCTGGGCGCCCCCAGCGCCCCCGAGGCCTTCTACGCGGGCAGCCGCGGGGGTCCCCTGTCCCGGACCCGGGCCCCGCCAGCCCCTACAGCGGCTCCGGCAACCCGGGCTTCACCTTCGGCGCGGAGGATGCGGGCGCCGCGGTGGGGACCGCCGCCCCAGAGGACTGCGACTTCGGCTTCGACCTCCTGGCGCTGGACCTGACCGTGCCCGCCGCGGCTACCATCTGGGCGCCCTTCGAGCGCGCAGCCCCCCTGCCCGGCTTCAGCGGCTGCTCCACCGTCAACGGGGCCCCGGGACCGCCTGCCGCCAGCGCCCGGCGCAGCAGTGGGGCGGGGACGCCCCCCCGCCACTCGCCCACGCTGCCCGAGCCCGGCGGCCTCCGCCTGGAGCTCCCGCTGTCCCGCCGGGGCGCACCGGACCCGGTGGGCGCGCTGTCCTGGCGGCCCCCGCAGGGGCCCCTGTCCTTCCCTGGCGGCGCCGCCTTCTCCACGGCCACCTCGCTGCCCGGCAGCCCCGCCGCCTCCTCCTGCTCCCCGCTGGACTCCGGTGCCGCCTCCGAGAACAGCCGCAAGCCCCCTTCGGCGTCCTCCGCGCCGGCCGCGTCCCTGGCACGCGAGTGCGTGGTGTGCGCGGAGGGCGACGTGATGGCCGCGCTGGTGCCCTGCGGCTACAACCTCTTCTGCCTGGACTGCGCCATCCGCATCTGCGGCAAGAGCGAGCCCGAGTGTCCCGCCTGACGCACGCCGGCCATGCAGGCCATTCATATCTTTTCCTAGAGCGGGCACCTGCACGCGGCCACCTGCGGGGCCGGCCTGCGAGGGGCGGGGCCGGCGGGAGGGGGGCGGGGCCTGGGCGGAGGGCGGCAGGTGTTCACAGATGAGCTTTAACTACAGTACCAGGCGTGGAGACCGAGACCCCGCAGCCCGGCGGCGCCCCAGCCCTTCCGTAACAGTATTGAGTGGTCAGGTTACAATAAACCAGAGAGAAAAGGTCCGCTTGCACTTTTGTTTTCCCTTTTTTTTTTTTTTTTTTTTTCTTAAGACACCCCTACCCTCCAGGGTGATCTTTAAAAAAAAAAAAAAACACGATTTTTACAGCACTCAGTGTTTTCCTTTTGTCCGAAACCGTTTTCTGATTTGACTGTTTTCTCGCCGGCTGGTCTCAGCCTGCACGGAAGTTTCCAGAGGAGGAGCGTGACGTTTTTACTTCCTTTTTGGGGCTAACCATTTATGCTTTTGTACATGAACCGTGCGTGGCCGGAGGGGCGCGGAGGGGGGGGCGGGGTCGAGAGGCGTTCCAATCAAAAGTTTCTAACTTTGTTAATTATTAATCCCATTTCTACTGCCGTTTCTGTTGTCATTTCTTAAATTAAAAAATTTTTTTTTTTTTACTTTTTATCTCTTGTGTATATGTAGGAATTTATAGGGAAATATGTACTTTATGGAATAAATTTTAAGAACTAAAATATATTTTATTTTAAATAAAGTAATGGACCTTTAATCTTACACAGCTAAATTACTGATTATATATTTGCTGAGCTGATTTAAGGGTTAAAAAAATTGTATCAAGAGTTTTATTTTTTGACTTCAAAGCCTTAATAAAGCCTCTTTTCTACATGTGAAAAAAAAAGTTGTTTTTTTGTTTTTCTTTTTTATTTATTTATTTTTATTGCATTTTAGGTTTGGGGGTACATGTGAAGAACATGCAAGATTGTTGCATAGGTGCATATGTGGTAGTGTGATTTGCTGCTTTCCTCCCCTTCACCTATATGTGGCATTTCTCCCCATGCTATCTCTCCCCAACTCCCCACCCCCCGCTGTCCCTCCCCTATTTCCCAACAGGCCCCAGTGTGTAGTGCTCCCCTCCCTGTGTCCATGTGTTCTCATTGTTCAACACCCGCCTATGAGTGAGAACATGCGGTGTTTGATTTTGTGTTCTTGTGTCAGTTGTTGTTTTTAAAAAAGAAGAAAGTAAGGTCGAGTGCAGTGGCTCACATCTGTAATCCCAGCACTTTGGAAGGCTGAAGTGGGTGCATCACGAGGTCAGGAGTTTCAGACCAGCCTGACCAACATGATGAAACCCCATCTCTATTAAAAATACAAAAATTGGCCAGCTGTGGTGGCATGCACCTGTAATCCCAGCTACTCAGGGTACTGAGGCAAGAGAATCGCTTGAACCTGGGAGGCAGAGGTTGCAGTGAGCCAAGATTGCACCACTGCACTCCAGCCTGGGCGACAGAGTGAGACTCTGTCTCAAAAAAAAGAAGAAAATGGCTTTATAGGCTCTGAAGGACCTGCAAATATGAGTTAGCAGGACTGCAGTGATAGCACCAGAACTTTTTTCTTCGCTCCATCTTGAGAAGATGAGTTTCTGACATGTTTTTGACAGCTGTTAACAACTTGAGGGAGAGCCAACTCTGGAAGAAATACAATGTCTAGGATGTCTGCGTGGCATTGTGTTACTCACAGGTCCTCGCCCAGACAGTCATTTCCATGGTAGCGGGGCAGCACAGTCACCACCACAGTGCACGGCTGGACCTTGGAGCCTTCGCCATCTGTGATTTCAGTGGAAACCGTGCCTGTGAAGGAACATGTCAGAAGAGGGTCATCTTGGACGTGTGGGTTACAGAGATGCTTCTTCACATGCAGACAGCATCTCCTGGATGACTAAAACTGTGACAAGTGATGAAAAAGGGGCCAGGCTCCGGGCCACAGGGAGCCCAGGGAGTAAAATACAAACTCTGCAATGGACTGTCAAGGCTTGGGGTTATATTTTGACCAGTTCCTAAATGATAAATAGAAACTTAACAGGCCTAGAAAAACGGTGAAGAAGAATTCTGACAGAGGGGACTCTTTCATTAAAAGACCTAAGACCTGTTTGGGGGACCCAGGAATTCCTTCATGTAACAGGGGTGCAGGGCTGTGGTGAAGAGACCTGCAGATCAGGCTCAGAGTGCAGGTGATGGCCAGATGGTGAGGGCCACAGGTACCATCATGGGAACCACACAGAAAGATGGATGCCCAGGTGTGCCCTATGTATCTTCATAACAACGTTCTCAACCCGAAACCCAATGCCAAGGACCGGGGTTTAATTTTGGAGATTAGTGCTTCTCAGGATGTGGTCTATGGACACTTGTAGCCCAATCGCCAGGAATCTTGTCTACAAGCAAATTCTGGGCTCCATCTTCTCCCCACATTAGGTGGGCCCTGGAGGCAGTAATTTTAACAAATACTCTTAACAGATAAGGTTGGTCCTATGCATGGACAGAAAATCCAAGAGAAGGAGCAGTTTTTAAGCAAGACTCCATTTACTCGGACAAGCTGAGTCTGTGCCATACTCACTCATGCAAAAGATGGGACAAGAAAAAGTATATATTAAGTTTTTACTATATTGTATTGATTTTGTGTCTGTTTACTCCCTTATAAATCTTGAGTTCAGGTATTCATAGGAATTGATTGTACTGATACTGATAATTACAAACAAATACCATGCTTGTGAATGATTTTTGTAACATCACTAACCCTGATACTGCTCTGGGACTGTGACCTAAATTTGGTCTGTAAATTTATGTTAAGAAATCCTTACTTCCAACACAGAGCTGAGGCTGTGGCCCAAGGTTCTTCTATTGGGATGTTTGCCCAGCCTCGGTCTCACATAACCCTGTGTGCAGCTTGACTTCAAGAAAACTCAAGAACAAAGGGGGAGTACAAAGTCACTGTGATACAAAGCACAGCATGATTATGAAGATCTCAAAATGGCTGCTCAGAAGTTTTGCTCAATATAACTGGCTTGTATCTAGAAGGTGCAAGTGTTTCTAACTGGAGATGACAGGCAAGGTTTCATGAAGAAGGCATTTCAGCTTGGCTTAAAGGAGAGGTGAAACTTAAACAAATCAGGTGAATGAACTGGTTCAGACTTTAGCCTTTAATAATCTTATCAACCCAAATCAAAGAAACTTCTAGATCAGTGACTCTCAACCTTGCCTGCACATTAGAATGCTCCAGAGGTTGAAAAAATAAAACAGAAACTTAAAAAGTCACCACCAGCGAGATTTTTATTTAACCAGCCTGGGGTGGTGCATGTCAAGATACCTTCCTAAATGGCTGCATGTCTCTTAGGCTCAGTTGAAACCAGTTCCAAGGGACTGGTTTAGAAGTAACCATGACCTCAGGAACAGGGTCACAGCAGAAAGCTGTCAACACTGTGGGATTCATTTTGTGTTGAGGTTATATTACTAACATGCTAACTCAATACTCATTTACCCCACATTTTGTTCCTTAGGGGACTATCTTGATTTGATTTCATCCATAACAAATGCAAGATTCACCAGATATGACATATTTCATTCATAAATAAGAAATGTCCTGATTTAAATATTTAACTTATATATGAAAAAACATCCTCTGGCATTTTATCATTTGCAGTATATTTCAGGTAAAATTTAAGGTATGAAAAACTGATTTAATTTGTTGATATTATTAATGTTCTTTGTACACTAAAAGGTAGATAACCAACCTAAACTGAAAAGCATTAGGCTGATCAAGGTCAATAAACACTTTTATTTTCTAGACACAGTTTAAATGATTTTTAGTTTTTGAAAACCAGGAAAAAAAGCTTTAGAATTCTAGGTCAGCACAGCAAGTGACCCCAGCTGGCACCACGGCTTACCTTTGTAATTGTCCAAGCGCTCACCAGCTGGCAACACAAAATAATACTGGGTGTCTCTCCCATGGTACAACATGTGTTTAGAGGTGTTTCCTATCTGGTAACCAAATTTATAATGGAAGTCCTATGATCCAGTCCATGGGGAGCAAAAAATAGTATAAATGAACATGTGAATGACATCCCAATACACACACACACACACACACACACACACACACACACCCTGCAGCCTTCATTGTGCCCAAGGATGTTCTTTAGAGCCAGGAAGAGGGTAAGTGACAGGTAAGCAGCATTCCCTCTTGCATAGCCCACGTGACAGACATCCCTGCGCCCTGCAGTGCTCTCTGTTCCCCAAGGCCAAAGGGCTTCTCGAACAACCCCGAGATTCCTCACCGGGGTCTGTGTCCTCTCCTTGCCCAGGAACCTCCCTACAGTCACAAATCAGACTGTCATGGCCTCCTCAGGGTGAAGGGTCCCAGCTGCCCCTCAGCTTCCCCACCGCTAGGCACTACACAGCAAGAGGAACAGGAGGGAGGGGTGGGCGTGCCTCAAGTGAAGGCCAAGATCTGGCCCCACTGGAGGACAAGAGTGCGGCTTCTTAGAAAAGGGGTCAGGCAGAAAGGCAGGGAGGCCAGTGTCCTGGCTAAGAGGATGGAGAGGGCAGTGTCAGGGTCACTGACAGGTGACAGGTCCTGCCCTGCCTGCCCACCACCTGAGGCATTCATCTTTTTTTTTTTTTTGAGATGGAGTCTCTGTCACCCAGGCTGGAGGGCAGTGGCACAATCTCAGCTCTCTGCAACCTCTACTTCCTGAGTTCAAGCTATTCTCCTGCCTCAGCCTCCCAAGTAGCTGGGATCACAGGTGCCCGCTACCACATCCAGCTAATTTTTGTATTTTTAGTAGAGACAGGGTTTCACCATGTTGGCCAGGCTGATTGGCTTTCATCTTTTTAAATCCATCCTCTCATTTCACCCTCACAAGACCCTGAGTGACAAAATCACAGTGTTCTTCTCCATGGCCCAGATGAAGAGTGAGGGTAAGTCCGGGTTAGAGATGCACCCTGGGAGGGAAAGGGCCATGCTCCTCACTTTGGGTCACATGCCTACCTTCTTCTCACGGGCAGCATTAACAGAGGCCCCTGCTCTAACAAGGCTGTGGAGCAGTGGATGCCCTGCCATGTTTCCTTGTGAGCAGGCCTTTGTCTCTTCATGAAATTCTGAACCTTCTCAACCAGGGGGCCCCTTTGCACTCCTCTCATTAGTGGCTGGGGAAGCCCACTTATGCCTAACCAACTTTCTAACATTCAACTGCAGGCCGAATTCCTTCACAGGTGGGAAGGACATCGCTGTCCATTCCTACAGCACCCATGACTGCTGTGACTGCCAGGTGCCACTGTCTTGGGTCTCTCAGGACAGACACGGGGGTTGCCCACATACCGGTTTTCTTGACATGCAGAAGACACTGAAGACGGTATGTGCCTCCAGACCATGGTGGGGCTGCACCTGGCAGGCCATGTCCTGTGGAGCCAGGTTGACTGTCAAGTACAGCTGAGCTTTACCCAGTAGGCCAAGCTTTGAAGCTAAAGGGAAAGATCAAGCAGGGGTTTCACCCATGATGGAGAATTACAGCAGCGTAGGATTAACTTTTTATAGATAAACCTTATAGCAGGGGTTCTGAACGTAGGGTCCCCAGACCAGCAGCCTCAGCCTCACCTGGGAATTTGTCAGAAATGCAGATTCTTGAACCCTACCCAGACCTGCTGACTCAGAAAGTGAGACTCATTGATAGTTTTTGCACACACTAGGGGATTCTGAACTGCTGGGGTTTGAGAACCACTGCCTATAGCATTCAGTAATATAACAAACACTCAGTGGGTGGGGCAGGCACTATCCTAGGCCCTGGGGAGACAAAATTGACTCCCTACCTGGGAGCCACATGGCAACCACCCAGACAGAAACCGAAGCCTAAGGGGGAGATGATGCTAACAGACCCATCACCCAGCAAAGCACACTTTCTCCATTCCCCTGGATTCCCTCAAAACCTCGGACATATACACACATAAGTACAGCTTAGTTGACTGTATAGCACTGATACAGTTTTATATTTATTTTATTAACTGTATTAATGTTGTAACTATTTTCCATGTTGACATATAGCATCCAAAATCACTGTTGTAAATAGCTGCACAAGATGCCATGGAACAGATATACCCTAACATGCATAACTGTTATCCCCAACAATTACACATTTTGTTTATTTTCTATTTTCTGTTATTATCGATCACCCCATAATGATTATTCTCATACACATAGTTTTTTTAATGTTTAACGTATTTTTCTTGAGATGGATTGTAGAAATGGAATTTACATGTCAAATGGTTTAAAACCTTGATGGTCATTATCCTCATCGTAACAGCAGGTACCATCTATCCAGCCTCTGCTACACACCAGGTGCCCTGCTAGACACTGTTCCTGTACTATCCTACTTAACAGTCGCAACAACCACAGAAGACAGATCTCATAAGAAAAGCAAAATCTAAGAGAAAAGGGTGATGAATTCTGTCTGGCTGACCAGGGAAATCTCAATAAAGGAAGACACATTTGAGTGAGCAGTGTTGGGGTGTCAGTCTTATACTGGGCTTAGGAAGGGATGTGGGGAAAAGAATGGGCATTCCAGCCAAAATAACCACAGGGAAATACAGAGTCACGACGGGGTCTGGTGTGATCTGAAGAGCATGGGAAGAGAGGGCAGCAGTCAGTGAGGGTGTGCAAGGCCAAGGGAGAGGAGGCCAACAGGAGACCTGGAGCCTGACTGCACCACCTGGCAGCCAGCCAAGGACACTGACCAGGCCCGCGGGCCATGGAGAGGTTCTCAGGTGTCTCCTGCAGCAGCAAGGAATATGATCCAGCTAAGAGAACTGTCTTTACACTTGCCACTGGGCAAATTTCAGAGGCAAAAGAAAGAGATCCAGCCAAAGGGCAAAAGGCATTTGTTGAAACAAAAGCAAAAGCTGCCCATCTCGAACCCAAGGCAGGGACCCAGGGCTAGTTGTTAAATGCTAAATGTGGAAAGGGCAGGCTGACGTTTACAGAAACTGTGAGAATCAAGATGACCCTCAGGGATCTCACTGAGCTCAGCCCAGCCAGTTCTCAGGAGAAAGTGAACCTCGTGTTTTCCACTTGCATGACACAAGAGTTCACATAGAATGCAAGTGTGCAAATTTCTGGTGGGTTTCAATTAATGCAAAACTGTGGACCTTGAACCAAACCTATCTGTAAATAAAAATTGTTGGCCGGGTGTGGTGGCTCATGGCTATAATTCCAGCACTTTGGGAGGCCGAGATGGACAGATGGACAGATCACCTGAGGTCAAGAGTTGACTAGCCTGGCCAACATGGTGAACCCCTGTCTCTGCTAAAAATACAAAAATGTAGCTGGGCATGGTGGCAGGTGCCTGTAATCCCAGCTACTCAGGAGGCTGAGGCAGGAGAATTGCTTGAACCTGGGAGGCGGAGAGTGCAGTGAGCTGAGATTGCACCTGGGCAACAGAGCGAGACTCGGTCTCAAAACAAAAAAACGTTGAGTCCGCTGTGCTGCTCATATGGAATGAAAACCTCTAGAAATGGGGGGAAATGTCTAGAAGTTCCCCGAAATGATGATCTCAGATTGAGAGAGGCATGGAAATGCAAGGAGGAATGCGGAGCAAGGGGAAGGGAGGCCTGTGGGTGAATTTCAATGAACATCAGCGGCACAAGACAAGCATTAACACCTTTCTAGGGTTTAAATAGAGAGGGAGAGAGATTATGGACAGATTTGCAGGAAAGGAATCAACTTGTCCAGTTGTCTAGCATTAACAAGATTTATATGTAGCTCTTTAAAAACTCAACTGCTTGTTCAGTCTTTACCCTCAAGTAGACCTGCACCCAATTCCTCAGGAAGAGTAAACTCACAGAGACACGGCAGGCCTCCTTCCCATCCTCTCATAAATCCCACTGACAATGTAACATACCCACAGACGCCTGCAGGACGTACGTCTCTCCACTGTTCAGAGAGTATGGCTTGATTGTCACCGTCTGTTCTGTAAGACCTGCAGGAAAGATGTGGCTGCATGGAAGTGACACTCAGTGGACTCAGAGACAGAGGTCAGATGGTGTCCTTGGGAATGGGCTCCCCCCTCCCCCAGAGGTGAAGGTAACATAGGTGCTAGTGAAACATGCCACTCCTGCTTGGAAAGGCTGCTAGTTTGTTGGTTACCGCCTTCTATAAAGAGCCTCTCCTGCCCAGCAGAAGCAATACTGAGGATGTTCCATGCATCCCTGGCTCAGAAATGGCACTAATGTCCCATGCAATAAGACAATTCTGGTAAGATCTTATTTTGCTTGTTTATAATTATGTTCATGTTTAATTTGGCAACTTTATAAATCACACTATGAAGTATGATTAAGGAATTTCAAAGCTATTTTGAAGTCTGCAAAATGCTGGTCATGGACAGTTTTTAATCTGGGTGTAACTGCTGACCATGACTGGGTGACTTTCTTAGCAGGGAGGGGCTGACCCCACACCACTCACCCTGAAGAAAGGAGAGATGCCAAATACAAGACTGACGATCTAAACACGTACAGTACAGTTTTTAATCTGGGTGTAACTGCTGACCATGACTGGATGACTTTCTTAGCAGGGAGGGGCTGACCCCACACCACTCACCCTGAAGAAAGGAGAGATGCCAAATACAAGACTGACGATCTAAACACGGACGGTACAATTTCACAACAGTACTTCCTGAAGTGCTTTAAGGGAAGGGTGAAGGGGAAATTATCTAAAAATAGTGTGAAATCCAGGTCCTCCCCAAGAGGTTTATAGGGATGACACATCACACGTATTACTACGAAAGGTGGCAATCCCACAAATTGAGCAAAACCAGCATGTCTGGGCTGGGAAAATCTATTAGAAATTCAATTGCTCTTCAGGAGCAGCTTCGTTTTGATCAATTCATGCAAATTCTGTCTGCCCTACAAAAGTCTGTCACGGAAAGGCTGTGCACACCACGGTGTCTGCGCACACAACGTGCATCGGTTGGAGGCGCCTCTCTTCCCCTGTGGTGTGCACACGGGGAGCTCCTGGTAGCAACAGATGCTAACTTTACTTTTGGCAGAAGAGCCTCAGGCCATAGTCCATAGAGGAACAAGCACAAGTAGAACAGGTACACAGTTCTAAACACTTATCTAGTAAAATGAAAAGTTCAGAAGAAATTGAGGGCTGAGATCTAACAGCTTCAGAAACACTGCAATTGCAGGGTCGAAAGAGAGCATTCACACCTGAGCTTGAGTAGCCTTGGAAAACTGCTCTTCCCAGCAGGGCCTTGGGCCAGTCAATCATGAAGACAGGCTTGGCTCTGCCCGCAGACAGGGAGGGGTCCATCAGGTTATCCCCATCTCCAGGTCTCTCCTTGGCACTCAGGCTAAGTCCTGATCCTGGAAAGCTGGTGTCATTTGCTGGGAAGATAAACCAAGCCAATAGATGTTAAAGAAAAATAGTCATGATGATCTTAAAGCATTAGTGATTCAATGCTGACATTATTTGTACCATTGCTGGATACCGCATATCTAATATAACGTCTTCAGCAGCTAAACATAGTCAAGAGATAGACTTTGTTATCATATAATTAGTGGTCCAATGGCATCTTCCCTCCCTCCCTTCCTCCCTCCCTTCCTTCCTTTCTTCCTTCCACAAGATTTATTATGGTCTATGAAGTCCAGGTACTAATCTAGGAACAGGGTACACAGCGTGAACCAGATCAATGGTGTCCTTGCTATCTGGAGTTTAATAGTGAGGCAGTCAGAAAAATAAATGAGAAAACACATAAGTAAATAATACAAAGTCAGGTAATGAAGGAAAGCAAAGCGGACTTGCAGAGGAAGAGAGAGGGGTGGGGAAGGGGAGTCCTTTTGAGAGGGAGGTCAGGGAGGTCCTCTCTGAAGACCAAGACTGGAAGAAGCTCTTTGAAGGTCTGAAGGAAGGAGCTTCCAGGTTGAGTAAAACCAAAATGCCATGGGAATGATCTTCCCTGGTGATTGGAGGGAGGCAGGAAGAAAGGGCAGGAGGAGGAAAAGCGTGGCTGGAGGCATTGCCAGGGGTCACATCATGCTTGGCGCACAGACATGGGCTTCTGTCCTAAGTGCCCTGGGAAGCCACTGTGGGGACCTGTCATGAGAGTGACAACTGCCTGGTTTGTGGTGAAAAGAGTCCTTCAGCTGGACTGTGGTGAGGTGACTGCAGGCAGCAAGCAGAGAAGTAGCCAGGGTGGAGGAAGGGCTACTGCATGGTCTAGGCAAGATGAAGCCGCTGCGCTTCATTTAGGCTAAGGAGGCTCTTTAAAACTTGAAACCAAGGTCACCAAAGCAAGATATAGTAATAAAACACAGACGTTGAGGGGTCAGATTACTCCTGTAAGGAAGAATAACTTTGTAAATGCAATACACAGGCAGATCTATTTCTCATTCATTCAGTCCTATTGATGAAGCACCTACTGTGAGTGTGAATGGGAGCCTCTACAACAGATCTGCATGTGTATTGTGAAGACTTTTAAATGTTTTCAATGTATGATGTTTTGATACTGAAAAACAAAGTGAAACAAAAGTCTTCTGGCTAAGGAGAGAGTGCTCTGACGGCTTCTCCCGGGGCTGGGGATAGCCAACTCTTAGAGACCACAAAAGGCCCAGCCTGCAACGTGTCTTTGATTCACAAACTGACAAATCCAGAACCACCTCTGACAAATTATCCTGGGCAACTAGAGACCACCCTTAGGCCCAGGATCTGCTGAAATTAAGCTAGCTGATTCTAAACTATTCACCCAGCCCTGCCTTGGCCTTGCCTTTCCTTCCCATGGAAACCCCAAGAAAGACCTTGGCCTAAGTGCTCCCCTTGCTCCTGTCTGCTGCCTCCTGACCTCCCTGTGGCTTCCCCACGTGGCCCTGTGTGGCCTGCCATGCCTCTTGTCTCTAGGATCTGGGAGCATCTTCTTTGTTTTTCTCTCCCCTGACTGACCATCTCCTCCAAGAACAGCATAACACACAGGAAAGAATGTGGGAAGGGCTGGAGAGGCCGAGGAGTTGGAGGCAGCTGAGGAGGACTGCTGTAGGAAACACTGCTGCCAATCAAATCGTTCATTCATCATCCATTATTCCCTTGAGAGATAAATCATCCACTCATCAGCCATTTATCCATTCATTCAACAAATAAATCACTTACCTACTCATTTGACAGATAAATCACTCACTAGACATCCGTCTCTTCCCTACACAGATAAATCAGTCACTCGCTGATCATCCATCTGTTCACTCAATAGCTGAATAAGTCATTCGCTGATCATCAATTCATTCTACAATGTGCTCACTGAGTGCCAATGTGCCAGGGACTGTGATCTATCCTGGCACACAGCATAAGCTGGCCATGGAAGCTTTCCTGAAAGACTCAGAGCAGAAGACACAGAAGCACAGACACTGAGAATAACTCAGTGAGTAAGACGAGGCCAAGGCTCACATGTGGCTTTCTGCCTCCACACCCAGCATCCCATCCTCTCTTCAAGCAAGTCTTTTACCGTCCTTTTAGAGAAGATGTCTTGCTCTTTTCTTTTAGAAGGAGAGAAATGGACATAAGAATGTCCTGCTGCAAATGTCACTTCCTGTCCCCTCAGCCCTCCTCTCCCAGAAGCTAAGGAGCTCACAGCGGTCCCTCCAGCCAGACAAGCCACATCTGGGAGGCCAGAAGCACAGTGGCACTGACAAGAGCATGCATTAGAGCGCCATCACCCAAGAGTAAGCAGCAAAATCAAACGGGGTCACCAGCTGGGGACAGTGACAGAGAGACAGGTGCCAGGCCAGAGCTTTTCTCACCATTACCTTTTCTCTCCATTTTTTAAGTACCAGAATGGTTTCTGTCCACCTGAAACCCAAGGATAAAGTGAAGCAGTTGATGCCAGGGCGGGGGAGAAGGATGAGGAAGCCCGAGTGGAACAAATGGCTACTGTAGCACAGACACTGCATACACGGGACCTCACTGACCTCACTGCAGCCTCAGAACCTGCTGTGGCTTTGTCATTTTCCCAGTCCAGAGATGAGGAATCCGAAACTCCATGATTACTGCACAGTCAGCAAGTAGTAGGTGTGGACCTGGCACTCTGACTTAAAGGCCCACGTTGATGTGATCTCACAACTTACCACCAGATTCACTGCTTCCAAAGGTAACTTTGGTGCCCAGACAAGGGGGAGGACATGCAGGAACAGTGGCACTTACCAGAGAGGTGAGGGTCAGGGCTGAGGGTGGGCTGACTTCTCTCCGAGGGGTCAGTCATCAGGGATCCCTTGCTCTGTGGCCCTGGCTCTGGGTCTAGCAAACCTTCCTCTGGAGCCTTCCCTGGGACTGCAGAGTCCCCCACAGCAGGAATCCAGTAGACTCCAGTCATGGGCTCTGTGGGGGTTCCCCTTGGGGTTGAAGGGGCAGGCTGGCTAAGGGTCATGGGTGAAGCTTCCCATGAGAATGGTGTGGTCCTGGCATCAGGATCTGCAGTGCCGGACTCAGTGGACAGCAGGTTTGACTGTGATGATATCGAAACGGCACCGAGTCCCAGTGAGCCCAGCAGCCCCACTACTCTGCAGAAGGGAACTTAAGCAAACATTTGGCAGTGTTAGAATTTTGTAGCAAAAATATAAAACATTTGCTTAAAAAAGTCTACAGACTATAAAAGGATGCTCTGTTTTCAACAAATCTATTGTGAATTTGAAAACCTACACTTAAGAGACTGAGGGCACAGAATGTGGTGTTGGCGTGTTCTGTGTTGGTGTGTTGGCCAACAGCAGGAAACACACATATGGAAGTAGAAGGTAGGTTTCACAGTGATTGCACCTGGTGTTTGCTCTTCCAAGTCAGGGGGTGGGGTCTGCTGAATCCTATGCATTCCCAGGCTTGGCTTATTCATGGTTGTTCTAGAAACAACTTGGGGTGCATAGGGTTTCTCTTAATCCTCACTCCCTTGTCCGTCAGTAAGTGATATGGTTTGGATGTTCTGCCCCTCCAGGTCTCATGTTGAAACATAATCCCCAGTGTTGGAGGGGAGTCTGGTGGGAGGTGCTTAGGTCATGGGGGTGGATCCCTCACCAATGACTCCTTAGTGCCCTCCTTGCTGTAATGAGTGAGCTCTTGCTCTGAGTTCGTAGGAGATTTAAAGGAGCTTGGCATCTGCTCTGCCGCCTCGCTCCCTCTCTCACCATGTGATGCGTCGGCTCCCTTTTGCACTCCTCTATGAGTAAAAGCTTCCTGGGGCCTCATCAGAGGCAGATGCTAGCAGCATGCTTCCTGTACAGTCTGCAGAACCATAAGCCAAAGTAAACCACTTTTCTTTATAAACTACCCAGCCCAGGTATTCCTTTATAGCAGTGCAAGAAGGGACTAATACAGCAAGTAGCTAGTATAACAGTTTTCAAAACTGCTGTTAGAATTTATGATGAAGGATCAAGAGCAAAGAAAAAATGCCACGAGCATATAAATGACCTCTCAATAAAGTAAACTTTTCCTTGCAACCATGGGAGAGCCCAATTTTTTGAGACACATCCATCTAAGGGCCATGATTCACTTTGCTGAAAGTCTAACCACTGGATGTGTTTTCCCTGCAGGTTCCTCTCATCTATTCAGCATGGACTCTGATTCAGAAAAACTCAATTTACCTAAAAGAATTTGGAATGCCTCTCTTGCCAAGAAGGGCACAATCACCCTATATGTCTTCATGTTCCTGTAGCCGCTGAGGCCAGCTGTACCCACAGCTCTACTTGTGGAAGCTTTGTATGGTCTCATGGAGGGGATCTTTAAGAAACGTGAAGGTCAGTCGGGGCTTGGCACCAGCTCTGTTGTAGGAGCTGGCTCTCCAGCTCAGAAATAAAGCTCCTCTGCTTGCCATTGAGAGCCACCTCTCTGATCACAAATAACGCCAGGTGAGAACTCAGTCTCATGACTGGTTCAAACCTTTGTGTCCTGCAGGACCCAGTGTCCTTCACCAGTGCCCAGCATGCTCCACACATTCCATCTAGCCCTGACACCACTCTGTGAAGTTGTAAGGTCTTCATCTTTCACTCAAGAAAATTAAATCTTGAGCTGCTTAAAGCCACCAGCTGGTACTGTGGAATCAAGGACTGGAACCTTCTGCCCTAGTTCCTCTGCTCGTTCCTCACCGTGCAGCTGCCCCAAAAGACAGGTGAGGGGGTGAGGGACACAGCCCTCTGGGCAGTGCATCACATCTCAGGTCCTTCCGAATGTGGCTTTAGCTCAATAAAACTGCCTACACAGATGTTGGGAGCAGCCTCCCATATCACACTGAGGTCAGAGGCAGCCCTCGAGTGTGTCACCTCTTCTGCCGGTGCCTCACAAGTGTTCACACGGATTGTAGAGGCAAGAGGGCTGGGGAAGCATGACGGACCCTTCACCAGGCAGATCAGACACACTGGGTTACGCCAATTGTATTTTGAAACATTTTAGAAATCTTACAATAACCCTGAGTTTTTTACTCAGACAATGAAATAAAGCCATCAGTCTTTTTACCTTCTATCCTATTGTTATCTGTTGCATTGACTAAAAAGAGATCCCAGGAATAAGACAGCTTTGACATTTCACCACAGTCCTCACATACAGCTTGAAGAGAGAGTTCGTCATTCCAGTTGACAAAGGTGTCTTTAAAGCTGACCCAGGAGATCTGGAGGAATCTGAAACATATACCTTGGCTTCAGATCTTAGGAAAATAGTGTGCGGGTTATTTGGTCACATTAATTCGTGTCAGGCATATTTAAATCACCCTACTTTGGATCTTTATTAAGGGAACTGAATAGCAATGTCACAGCACATATGACAGCACATACGGAGTGGCCAACACTGTGCCACGCTCAACACTAGCGTGATCTGCTTGAACATCCATGAGATCCAGTGAGGCAAGCACACCGCCACTCTACAGAGTTCAGAGAGGCTGCGCAGCCTGTCCGAGTCACACAGCAGTGAGGGCAGAGCCAGGCCCGGCCAAGGTCCCTCTGTCTCCAAGCCTGGGCTCCGGCCCAGCTCTCCACACTAGAGCAGCTGCCACCACGTGGCTTCTCCTCACTGCCCCACCTCAGGGCTGGCTTCCACCAGCCACAAACCCATCCCCTCCTGAACCCTCCCTGTGGCCATCCACCTTTGCCATTCCCACACGGCCTCAGATGCTCACAGAGAAAGAAGTCTCCACTGTCTTGCCCCGCCTCCTCCCTGCGCAGGGTTGTGGGTGATGGGCAACACACATCCCACACCCACAGGCTGGTGCCCACTTCCTTTGGGCCTGCTTTCCATGGCTGCCTGCTTGCAAGCTCTCCAGCCTCTTTGCTGACCCAGCACATTCTAGAGTGCACTTTTATGGTTTTTCACGATATCACAGGGGTGGGTTGGGATTTCACAGATTTATTTCCTGTGGGACTCAGGGAGGCTTTAAAAGGCCAGGTTGGGGCTGGGCATGGTGGCTCATGCCTATAATCCCAGCACTTTGGGAGGCTGAGGTGGGCGGATCACCTGAGGTAGGGAGTTCGAGATCAGCCTGACCAACATGGAGAAACCCCATCTCTACTAAAAATACAAAATTAGCCGGGCGTGGTGGCGCATGCCTGAAATCCAAGCTACTGGGGAAGCTGAGGCAGAAGAATCGCTTAAACCCAGGAGGCAGAGGTTGCGGTGAGCCGAGATCGTGCCATTGCACTCCAGCCTGGACAACAAGAGCAAAACTCTGTCTCAAAAAAAAAAAAAAAAAGACCAGGTTGGTAGACATTCCGGGGTATGCATGGCACCTGGTGTCTCCCATGTGAACATCCCATGAGTCTCAGACCACGGCCTCAGCATGTGGCTCCCAGCACAAGGGCTGAGGGGCCATGGTGGGAGAGGCCACACAGCATCCTTGCCTGGCACTGGGCCCAGGCGGTCTGTGTGTGTGAAAGGGCCCATCCATGTGTGTGCAGAGTGGGATGACAGAGGTGCAGATGGACACGGGCAAAGAGAGGTCCCTCCAGCCCCAGACCTCCTGGGGACATCATCCACACAGGTCCTTCCCGACAGGATCAAAAGAGGTTCACCCCACAGTGCTGGCACATATCGAAAGAATTTTTTTTTTTTTTAAGATGGAGTCTTGCTCTGTCACCCAGGCTGGAATGCAGTGGCACGATCTTGGCTAACTGCAACATCCGCCTCCTGGGTTCAAGTGATTCTTCTGCCTCAGCCTCCCAAGTAGCTGGGACCACAGGAGCATGCCACTACACCCGGCTAATTTTTGTATTATTAGAAGAGACAGAGTTTCACCATGTTGGCCAGGATGGTCTGGATCTCTTGACCTCGTGATCAGCCTGCCTCGGCCTCCCAAAGTGTGGAGATTACAGACGTGAGCCACCGTGCCTGGCAGAAATAATATTTTAAAATAATTTCTGTAATTATCTCATGAGTGGCAGAAGTGTATAATACGTTACATTTTTGGATTAAAAGTATTTAATTTGTGAAATTTAATGATTTAAGTTGTGCCCAATTGTTGTAGACTTGTACCTGGCATTTCTTCACTTTTAATACGTACCCAAAGCCTCTAATAACAGTCAGTGGTCTGGGCCTGTGGGGACCCCTGGGCAGTGCTGTGTGACCTTGGGGTCCACCATGGCATGGCCCACTCTTATCTACTGAGCCTTGTCTTCATGGCTCTAATCTTGAAACCCTGAATTCCAGTCTGGGGCATGACCTTCCAAGCAATCTTTCTGATCTCTGAGGACAGCAGATTTTCTTCCTTCTCCAGGAAGCCTTCCCAAGCCACCCAGCCCACAAATAGGACCATAGTAACTGCCCAGGCCCCTTGCCCCTACCGTTCATGATGGAAGCAACTCAGCCTGCCTGGGGTCTTCCACATGACATGTAGGGCTATGGGCAGAGGGTCAGTCCCAGCACTGCTTCCTGGGTGGGTGCCAGCTTGCAGCCCCCATGGGAGAGTGGCCAAAGCAGGTGCGCCTGGGCTCCTGCTCCATCCCTGCTGCTCACTTACATAATGATCCAACCCCTTAGAGGGGAGGCTGGGAAAGAGCTGCAACCCATGCCCACCCCTGCGCTTGGCTTGGTCCTGGTAACCTGTGTTTGGTGTCTGGGGGCTGCACTTCACCCATGGGTGCTATTCTGGCCTCAGCGCTACAGGGGTTCTGGGTTTGGGACACAGCACTTCTTTGCCCCTGCACCTTTCACAGTCTCAGACATCACAACTGGGCCCACACTGCTGTCCCCTCAGCCCTGTGATGGCTGGAAGGCCTGGGCAGAGGCCCTGAAACCCCTGGCTGGGAACTTTATGGCTTTGCCTCCTGGCTTTAGCCCCAAACCCCCAGGACAGTACCCGATCTTTTGGACAGATGCTGTGATGGGAGGGTTCCCACTGAAGTTCCACTTGGAACCCCCTGCTCTTCCAGCTTTAGCCAGTGTGCTTGGCTGTCAGATGCTGCCCAGACATCAGCCTGGTAACGGGGATCGCTTCCCCAGCCACTTTCTGAACAGCCCTCTCCTCCTTCTTTGCAGTGAGAATCCCACATGGCCAAACTCCAAACTTCTTGCTGTGCACAGCAGATTCCTTTCACAGATGCTAGCACCAGGTGGGAGCAGACACTTGTGAGCTGAGCTGTGCTGAATGCAGGGCAGGTGGTACCTGAAGGCTGAGTCAGGACGGGGGGACAGGAACTCCCGGGCCTCAGAAGAGTTCTGGCCACCACTGGAGACCCTCAGCATCACAAGGAACTGATCATAGCTGTCACTGAGCCACTGTGCCTCAAAGGAAACAGTGGGAGCCCCCGGCATCTACTTGGTGTGCAGTGGAGGGGCTGAAGCAGGGATGTCCTGGGGAGCTGGCGGTGGTGCATTCCCAGTGATACCTGTTGGAGAAGTCATCGGAGTGGCTGAGGGGAGCATCGGGCAGAGTCAGGACCACCCTGTGTCACTGTATGGATTTTTCCCGGGTGAGGGGGACCGTAGAGGACATGTGGCTAGAGATTGGCTTCCCACATTTTCTCTCGTAAGTAAGGTGGGAGGTGGCAAAGGGGCATCAGCACCACCATCTGGGGTGGGCTCAGGTCCCTCCTGACTCATGGAGGCTGACTCCAGGCAGCCTTATTTCTGGTCGCCCCAGGCTTCCTACCCCTTCTCTGTGCACAGTGACCTCCTCTGCTCACATCACTGCCACCTCCCAAGTCACACAGCTGTGCTGCCCTCAAGTATTTCCCAAACACTGCACCCTACCCTCGTGACAGCTCCATGTGACAGACAAGAATGCCACGTGAGCCCAAGTTTAGGAAGAAAATACATTTGGGAGGCCTCAGAGAGCTTCCCAGTAGCACAGCTAGTGAGGGGTCTGTGAGACGAACTTCAGGCATCTCTCCTCCCAGTCTCACAGTGTTTCTGCAATATAACACTTGTCACACCCAGCGAAATAAACATGGCTGCTCCAACCAGGTCAAGCGGGAAGACAACGTCATCCCCAACCTTGAACTGGTCTTACTCTAGCAGGGACGCACATTCAAACATGCAGTTCCAGTAGGGAGGAAATGCTGCCATGGAAATGTTTGTGGCTAGGAAGGCCTGGCCCCATCCTGCAGCCATAAGCCCTTTTCAGAGGTGCCACCTAAATCTGAACTGCTATTGATCTTTTAAAGGCATTTCCCTGTCTGGTGTGCAGGCACCTCATTCTAGACCTCTCTGTTTCCAGAGCCTGCATAGAGAGGCACTGTGATGACTCAGGAACCACCCCGCTCAGCAGGAGCACTGCTTCCAGCTCATGGGCTGTGCAGAACAACTGCCCCTGGGATCTGGCTGGAATATTCTGTACTCCCAGGGAGGAAATTCAGCTCATTTCAGCAGTCACATACAGAGCTCTTGTTTTCGGGCATCGTGCTGGGTGCTAGAACATGGGGATGTGAAGATGAGAAAGATACAGCCTCTGTCTCCTTAGGTTGGGTGCAGGGAAGGCTGCAGCCAGCTGAGGGCTTTTCCAGAGCATGTGCATGGATCAAATTGGTGAATCCAAGCAGCCTTTGCATCCTCTCAACTCAAGAAACACCAAATCCTACATTTGTAATACGGCAAATATGTGTGATCACAGAGGTTGGGAAACAGAGCAATTCATCTATTGCTT
The DNA here is from genome assembly GCF_030222135.1 of Aotus nancymaae. NCBI lineage: Eukaryota > Metazoa > Chordata > Mammalia > Primates > Aotidae > Aotus > Aotus nancymaae. The sequence continues at coordinate 94,539,782 of NW_026988450.1, forward strand.
TTTAAGTAAATATTCCCTGACTAGTTACCATGTGCCCAGCATAGGGAACGTGTCAAATAAGAGCCCTGCCCTCCAGAGCTTAGATCACTCAGTTAACAGTGACCACAGTAAGTGAGGAAAGGCTGGATGTCAGGGGTGACTACTGTAAAGAAAGAGGCCATCAGATCAGGGCAGGATCTGTCATTTTGGAGTCTCAGGGTGGGCCTCACTGGGAAGGGAATATTTGAGCAGTGAGTAAAAGGAAGGGGATGATGGCAGACATTTGGTGAACTGAGTGACGAGCTGCAGAAGGAACCCTTGCTGTAAAGAGCTGAGAGAGACGCAAGCTGGGTAAGTCCAAGGAGGGGCAGGAAGGCCCGTTTGCAGTGAGCTGTGGAGGCAGGAAGGGACAGCTGAAGCTGCAGTGGGTCAGGGGCGGTCACGTCAGCCTCATCAGCAGTGTGAGGACTTTGGCTTTTACTCTTGAGTGAAAAGGGGGCGCTAGAGGGTCGAGCTGTAACTAAGGTCTTCTGACTGTTTTTAAAAGAATCTGTCTCCAAAAGGAGGGAGGGTGGGAAACAGGTGAGGAATGAGAAATTACCTAATGGGTACAATGTACAGCAATGATTGCATTAAAAGTCTAGACTTTAACACTAAAAATTCAGGCAACGGTTACATTAAAAGTCTAGACTTTAACACCACCAATATATCCATGTAACAAAACTGCACTCACATCCCCTAAATCAAAAAGAATAAAAACCAATACTACTAGAAAAAGAACCCATCCCTGCCTTGGAGACAGGGCTGCAGGAGAGGATGGCAGTGTGAAGACTGGCCAGGAGATCTTAGGGAGATGAGCCCAAGCCCCTGGCAGCTCAAACCAGGATGTACGGGGGGTGGGGGAGGTGGTGGGAAACTCATGTTTAAGGGAGGGCCAAAAAAAAAAAAAAAGAAGAAGAAGAAGTAAAAGATGCTGCTAAAAATTTTTGGATGCGTTGGCTCATGCCTGTAATCCCAGCACTTTGGGAGACCGAAGCGGGCAGATCATTTCAGGTCAGGAGTTTAAAACTAGCCTGGCCAACATGGTGAAACCTGTCTCTACTAAAAATACAAAAATTAGCCAGGCATGGAGGCATGTACCTGCAGTCCCAGCTACTTGGGAGGCTGAGGCAGGAGAATGGCTTGAGCCCGGGAGGCAGAGTTTGCAGTGAGCTGAGATCAAGCCACTGCACTGCAGCCTAGGCAACAGGGTGAGACCCTATCAAAAAAAAAAGAGAAAGAAGATTTTGGCCTGAGCGACTGGAAAAGCCCTTCCATGGGTGCAGAAGGCAGGTGCGTGGCTGAGGTGTATCGAGGCTGTCCAGAGGGGGTGCTGGATGGAGGCCAGGACCCACAGCCTGGAGTCCAGGGAGCAGTCTAAACAGAGAATCCCTGTTTGAGGCTATTGCACATAGACCATGGATGGATCCACATCAGGACCTTGGCTGAGGCCATAGGTGGGAAGGGGTGTGGATGGAGAAGAGGACCAAGGCCTGAACTGGGGCAGCCTCCAGCAACAGGAGATCTACCCACCTGGAGATGAGTAACCCTTGGAAACCAAGCCTCCCACACACCACAGCATCTCACCAACCAAGAATTTAATAATAGTGATACTCAAACTCCACATTCCAAAACAGATCACTCTTTAAACACCACCTTAAAAAGTGACCTACATTTTCCTTCCACTCTTTTCCTCAATTCCCTTATATTTTGATCCTAAATAAAGCAGTTAAACTTATGAAATGCACTTAAAATTTAAAACTGCTAATAGCCTCCAATGTTCCAGAGCCTGTATTTGCAGAAGGCACAGTCTGAGCTGCACAGCTCTGTGTGTGGGTGGTGCTCACCTGAGACTGGCCCCAGGGTTGTCAGGGTCGAAGGACTGGGTCCCTCTGAGGACAATGGGGGATGAAGCGGTCCTAGAGAAGAACAGGTGTGTGCCCTCGGAGATCACACTGACAGGGGCCTGGGCCTGCACCTCCAGGCCCACACAGTAGTTGCTGTACACCACACTGCCTTCAATCTGAACCTGCGGAGCCAAGAACAGAGGATGTCATGCAGGGACAAGGCAGGAACTCGCTGGAGAAACACACTCATCTGAAAATTAGAAAGGAAACTGAAGAGTTTCAATGCATTCCTGGCTATAAGTCAAACAGTCATGTTAGTCAAAATAATCACTCTACTGTGCGCCATGAGAGCTGTGGCTAGAATCCACAAGAGCGTGGACATCTTCCTCTCCAAGTCTGTGTTCATGTACAAAGTTGGGCATTTCCCAGCTTGCGAACACAATAGAGACTTTCCATGCGTGCACATCTTACGGTTTTCAAACCTCCTCCTTCCACAGTGAATTGTTCCATGCTCCTGGCTTTTGTCCAGCCCCCTTCACCTATCTTAGAACTGCTTCTTTCTAACCCCCAAAGATATCATGGACTTTAGGAAACTTAAATGAAATTTAAGACAAATACTTTTAAACCCAGGAATAGCAGAACATGTTATAAATAAGACATTCACATTGTTCTTTTAAAAATTTGATGCAGCCAGGCGTGGTGGCTCATGCCTGTAATCCCAGTACTTGGGGAGGCCAAGGCAGGCGGATTGCTTGAGCTCAGGAGTTTGAGAGCAGTCTGGGCAACATGGTGAAACCTCATTCCTACTAAAAATACAAAAATTAGCCTGGCGTGGTGGTGCATGCCTGTAATCCAAGCTACTTGGGAGGCTGAGGCATGAGAATCACTTGAACTCAGGAGGCCAGGAGTGGGAGGCTGCAGTGAGCTGAGATCATACCACTACACTCCAGCCTGGGCAACAGAGTGAGACCCTGTCAAAAAAAAAAAAAAGTCTGATGCAATTTGAAAACATACAGTTGAACACTTGCTGTTCTGTCACTGGGTCTCAGCCTGTCACTCTAGATTCCCTTCAGATGCACACAGTTCTCTGCTGGTCAGTCTCCTGAGTGGGACCATAGATAACAGAACAGCTGCAGGATCAGAACTCCCATTTCCACCTCAACCTCTACTCGCTCAGCCTCTCCAGCCCCAAGGAGCCGCTGAGAATGTTCCAAGTATATACAGAGGCTGAAGGAGGCACAATGCAGGGAGCTGCTTGGGGAAGATGGAGGGATGGCCAAGAGCAAAGGAAACCTGAGGCTCTGACGGAAATCAGAGACAGCACAAGTTACCTTCTCGGTCAGAGAGTCTCAGACCTAGAGAAAGACACAGGTCCCCTGTAAAGACACTGAAGAACACAGAGGTGGCTCCCGGCTCACAGTCAAGCCTCCCTCGGAGCTCCTGTTACCTGGCCCGTCCACAGGCTGGACACATGTTCTATGGCTTGTCAGGCTGAATTTAAAAATTATGTAATTTATAAATTAGAAAGCAGAGTTTTATTTTTTAAGAAAGGAATTATCTGCAGGAAGTGTAGTCTCTGGCTAAAAAATTGAAAGTAAGTATTTTGAGGAGGGAGGGAGGGGCAAGACAGGAATTTAAGTTGAATGGGTTATCCCATATTCACAGTATATAGGAGCTATGGATATTTATGGAAGAGGATTGTGTTTTTGTATAATAAGTAAACATATACATGTGTTTTATGTTTACTTTTGGGTGGAGACAATATTGGAATGTATTATAATTAGGTCTTTTATGTTAAAAGGTGAAACAGGGACATGAAGGCACTTAAATGTGTAGTCTATAAAACTGGGCAGAATTAGCTTATGGTTGGTGGTTTTTTATTAGGAAAAAGTTATAGAAATTAGGTTTTTGTTTAATTAAAGTTGTAGTTATGACTTGAGGAATAGGACGGTTTAGTCAGCTGATGTTTGGTGGTTGTAGAGTTGTAATTGTTTTAATATTGTTTATTTTAAGGCTAGTATTTGTTTAGCTGATAGAGAAAAGGGGAGAAAACATCCTGTGGCAATGAGAACACAGTTTATTTTTTAATTGTAGGACTGTGTGACTTCACCCTTACCTGGCATCACCTTGGGTCTTGTTTATAATTTGGTATCTTATCATCATAGAGAGTATGTCCTGGCCAGGCGTGGTGAGTCATGCCTGTAATCCCAGCACTTTGGAAGGCTAAGGCAGGCAGATTGCTTGAGCCCAGGCATTTGAGAGCAGCCTGGGCAACAGGCTGATACTCCATCTCTACAAAAAAATTCACCAGGCATGGAGGTATGCGCATGTAATCCCAGCCACTCAGGCGGCTGAGGCAGAAGTATTACTTGAGCCCAGGAGGTAGAGGTTGCAATGAGCTGAGATCGCAGCCATTGCACTCCAGCCTGGACAACAGAGTGAGACCCTGTCTTGAAAAAAAAAAAAACAGGGGAGTCTGTTCTGCTCTGTCAGTCTTATAATCTCTATTTTAACATTAAGGTTGATCAGTTGTTGTGTCTAAACTGTAAAAGGGAGAGGGATAATGAGGCATGGCAGGGAACTTTATTTTTTAAGGTTTTTCTGGGTCCCCTTGGCCAAGAGAGGGTTTGTTCAGTTGGTTGGGGGGTCTTAGGATTTTATTTTTAGTTTACAGGCTCCATCTACCTCCTCCACTTTCTGCCCCCGCACCTTTTGCCGCTGGACTCCCCCGCCGCGACTGGCTCACCGTACTTCGTCTCCTTCTGCCCCCGCAAGGTTTAACGCTGGACTCTCCCGTCCCAACCGGCTCACCGTCCCTGGTCTCCTTCTGCCGCTTCACCTTTTGCCCCTGAACTCGCCGGCCGCGACCTGCTCACCTTCCCTCGTCTCCTTTTGCCCCCGCACCATTTGCCCCTGGATTCTCCGACAGCGACCCGCTCACCTTACCTGGTCTCCTTCTGCCCCCGCACCGTTTGCCGCTGGACTCTCCCGCCGCGATCGGCTCACCGTCCCTGGTCTCCTTCTGCCACCGCAACGTTTGTCCCTGGACTCTCCCGCAGCGACCCGCTCACATTACCTGGTCTCCTTCTGACCCCGCGCCGTTTGAACCTGGACTCTCTCGTCGCGATCGGCTCACCGTCCCTGGTCTCCTTCTGCCGTCCCCGGTCTCCTTCTGACCCCGCACCGTTTGCCACTGGACTCTCTCGACGCGATCGCTTCACCGTTCCTGGTCTCCTTCTGCCACCGCACCTTTTGAACCTGGACTCTCCCGCCGCGACCGGTTCACCGTCCCTGGTCTCCTTCTGTCCCCGCACCGCTTGTCCCTGGACTCTCCCACCACGACCCCCTCACCTTAATTGGTCTCCTTCTGTCCACGCACCGTTTGCCACTGGACTCTCCCGACGCGACCGGCACACCTTCCTCACCGTTTGCCGCTGAACTCTCCCGCCGCGACCGACTCACCGTCCCTCGTCTCCTTCTGCCTCTGCACCGTTTGCCCCTGGACTCTCCCGCAGCGACCCGCTCACCGTTCCTCATCTTCCGCCCCCTCATCATTTGTTGCTGCACTCTCCCGCCGCAACCGGCTCACAGTCCCTGTTCTCCTTCTGCCCCAGCACCGTTTGCCGCCGGACTCTCCAGCCGCAACCGGCTCACCGTCCCTTGTCTCCTTCTGTCCACGCACCGTTTGCCACTGCACTCTTCCCGCCGCGACCGGCTCACCTTCCCTGTTCTCCTTCTGCCTCCGCACCGTTTGCCCCTGGACTCTCCCGCAGCGACCCGCTCACCTTACATGGTCTCCTTCTGACCCGGCACCGTTTGCCACTGGACTCTCCCGCCGCGACCGGGTCACCGTCCCTGGTCTCCTTCTGCCCCCGCACCGTTTTCCGCTGGACTCTCCCGCCGCGACCGGGTCACCGTCCCTCGTCTCCTTCTGCCTCCGCACCGTTTGCCCCTGGACTCTCCCGCAGCGACCCGCTCACCTTACATGGTCTCCTTCTGACCCGGCACCGTTTGCCACTGGACTCTCCCGCCGCGACCGGGTCACCGTCCCTGGTCTCCTTCTGCCCCCGCACCGTTTTCCGCTGGACTCTCCCGCCGCGACCGGGTCACCGTCCCTCGTCTCCTTCTGCCTCCGCACCGTTTGCCCCTGGACTCTCCCGCAGCGACCCGCTCACCTTACATGGTCTCCTTCTGACCCGGCACCGTTTGCCACTGGACTCTCCCGCCGCGACCGGGTCACCGTCCCTGGTCTCCTTCTGCCCCCGCACCGTTTTCCGCTGGACTCTCCCGCCGCGACCGGGTCACCGTCCCTCGTCTCCTTCTGCCCCTGCAGCGTTTGCCGCTGGACTCTCCCGCCGCGACGGGCTCACCTTCCCTGGTCTCCTACCGCCCCCGCACCGTTTGCCGCTGGACTCTCCGCCGCGACCGGCTCCCGGTCCCTTGTCTCCTTCTGCCCGCGGAAAGTTTGCCGCTGTAATCTCCCGCTCAGACCGGCTCACCGTCCCTCGTCTCCTTCTGCCTTCGCACCGCTTGCCCCTGGACTCTCCGGCCGCCAGCGGCTCACCGTCCTTTGTCACCTTCTGCTCCCGCACCGATTGACCCTGGACTCTCCCTCCCCGACCGGATCACCGTCCCTGGTCTCCTTCTGCCCCCGCACCGTTTGCCCCTGGACTCTCCCGCAGCGACCCGCTCATCTTACCTGGTCTTCTTCTGTCCTCGCACCTTTTGCTGCTGGACTCTCCTGCCGCCACCGGCTCACCATCCGAACCGTTTGCCGCTGCACTTTCCCGCCGCGACCGTCTCCCGGTCCTTCGTCTCCTTCTGCCCCCGCACCGCACCGTTTGCCGCTGGACTCTCCCTCCCCGACCGGATCACCGTCCCTGGTCTCCTTCTCCCCTCTCACTATTTGCCCCTGAACTCTCCGGCCGCGACCGGATCACCGTCCGCACCGTTTGCCCCTGGACTCTCCCGCAGCGAGCCGCTCACCTTACCTGGTCTCCTTCTGTCCCCGCACCGTTTGCCGCTGGACTCTCCTGCCGCGACCGGATCACGGTCCCTGGTCTCCTTCTGTCCCCTCACCGTTTGCTGCTGGACTCTCCCGCCGCGACCGGCTCACCGTCCCTGGTCTCCTTGTGCCCCCGCAGTTTGCCCCAGCACTCTCCCGTCGCGACGTGTCACGGTCCCTCGTCTCCTGCCCCCGCACGTGTTTGCCCCTGGACTCTCCCGCTGTGAGCAGTTCACCGTCCCTGGTCTCCTTCTGCCCCTGCACCGTTTGTCCCTGGACTCTCCCGCCGCGAGCGGCTCACCTTCCGCACGGTTTGCTGCTGGACTCTCCTGCTGCTACTGGCTCACCGTCCCTGTTCTCCTTCTGCCCCCGCACCCTTTGCTGCTGGGCTCTCCCGCCGCGACCGGGTCACCGTCCCTCGTCTCCTTCCGCCTCCGCACCGTTTGCCCCTGGACTCTCCCGCCCCGACCTGCTCACCATCCCTGGTCTCCTTCTGCCTGCGCACCGTTTGCCCCTGGACTCACCCGCAGCGACCCACTCACCTTACCTGCTCTCCTTCTGCCCCCGCACCGTTTGCCGCTGGACTCCCCCGCCGCGACTGGCTCACTGTACTTCGTCTCCTTCTGCCCCCGTACCGTTTAATGCTGGACTCTCCCGCCGCGACTGGCTCACTGTACTTCGTCTCCTTCTGCCCCCGTACCGTTTAATGCTGGACTCTCCCGCCGCGACTGGCTCACCGTCCGCACCTTTTGCCACTGGACTCTCCTGTCCCAACTGGCTCACCGTCCCTGGTCTCCTTCTGCCCCCGCACCTTTTGCCCCTGCACTCTCCGGCCGCGGTCTGCTCACCGTCCCTTGTCTTTTGCCCCCGCACCGTTCGCCCCTGGATTCTCCGGCCGCGACCAGCTCACCAACCCTGGTCTCCTTCTGCCCCCGCACCGTTTGCCCCTGGACTCTCCGACAGCGATCCCCTCACCTTAACTGGTCTCCTCCTGTCCCCACACCGTTTGCCGCTGCCCTCTCCCGCCGCGACCGGCTCACAGTTCCTCGTCTTCCGCCCCCGCACCGTTTGCCGCTGGACTCTCCTGCCGCGACCGGGTCACCGTCCCTCGTCTCCTTCTGCCCCCGTACCGTTTGCCCCTGAACTGTCCCGCCGCGACCAGCTCACCGTCCCTGGTCTCCTTCTGCCCCCGCACCCTTTGCCGCTGGGCTCTCCCGCCGCGACCCGCTCACCTTACCTGGTCTCCTTCTGACCCGGCACCGTTTGCCACTGGAATCTCTCGCCGCGATCGGCTAACCGTCCCTTGTCTCCTTCTGTCTACGCACCGTTTGCCGCTGGACTCTCCCGCCGTGACCGGGTCACCGTCCCTCGTCTCCTTCTGCCTCCGCACCGTTTGCCCCTGGACTCTCCCGCAGCGACTCGCTCACCTTACCTGGTCTCCTTCTGACCCGGCACCGTTTGCCACTGGACTCTCCCGCCGCGACCGGCTCACCGTCCCTGTTCTCCTTCTGCCCCCGCACCCTTTGCCGCTGGGCTCCCCGGCAGCGACCCACGCACCTTACCTGGTCACCTTCTGCCCCCGCACCGTTTGCCGCTGGACTCTCCCTCCCCAACCGGATCACCGTCCCTGGTCTCCTTCTCCCCTCTCACTATTTGCCCCTGAACTCTCCGGCAGCCACCAGCTGACCGTCCATCGTCTCCTTCGGCCCCCGCACCATTTGCCCCTGGACTCTCCCGCCGCGACCAGCTCACCGTCCGCACCGTTTGCCGCTGGACTCTCCGGCCGCGACCGGCTGACTGTCCCTCGTCTCCTTCTGCCCTCGCACCGATTGACCCTGGACTCTCCCGCAGCGACCCGCTCACCGTCCCTGGTCTCCTCCTGCCCCCGCACCTTTTGCCCCTGGACTCTCCCGCCCCGAGTGGCTCACCGTCCTTCGTCACCTTCTGCCCCCGCACTGTTTAACGCTGGACTCTCCCGTCCCAACCGGCTCACCGTCCCTGGTCTCCTTCTGCCGCTTCACCTTTTGCCCCTGAACTCTCCGGCCGCGACCTGCTCACCTTCCCTCGTCTCCTTTTGCCCCCGCACCGTTTGCCCCTGGATTCTCCGACAGCGACCCGCTCACCTTACCTGGTCTCCTTCTGCCCCCGCACCGTTTGCCGCTGGACTCTCCCGCCGCGATCGGCTCACCGTCCCTGGTCTCCTTCTGCCACCGCAACGTTTGTCCCTGGACTCTCCCGCAGCGACCCGCTCACATTACCTGGTCTCCTTCTGACCCCGCACCGTTTGAACCTGGACTCTCTCGTCGCGATCGGCTCACCGTCTCTGGTCTCCTTCTGCCCGCGCACGGGTTTGCCCCTGGACTCTCCCGCTGTGACCTGCTCAGCATCCCTTGTCTCCTGTCCATGCAGCGTTTGCCGCTGGACTCTCCCGCCGCGACCGGCTCACCGTCCCTGGTCTCCTTCTGCCGTCCCCGGTCTCCTTCTGACCCCGCAGCATTTGCCACTGGACTCTCTCGACGCGATCGGCTCACAGTTCCTAGTCTCCTTCTGGCCCCGCACCTTTTGAACTTGGACTCTCTCGTCGCGACCGGCTCACCGTCCCTGTTCTCCTTCTGCCCCCGCACCGTTTGCCGCTGGGCTCTCCCGCAGCGACCCGTGCACCTTACCTGGTCTCCTTCTGTCCCCGCACCGCTTGTCCCTGGACTCTCCCACCACGACCCCCTCACCTTAACTGGTCTCCTTCTGTCCACGCACCGTTTGCCACTGGACTCTCCCGCCACGACCAGCACACCTTCCCCACCGTTTGCCGCTGAATTCTCCCGCCGTGACCCGCTCACCGTCCCTCGTCTCCTTCTGCCTCCGCACCGTTTGCACCTGGACTCTCCCGCAGCGACCCGCTCACCTTACCTGGTCTCCTTCTTACCCCGCACCGTTTGCCGCTGGACTCTCTCCTCGCGATCGGCTGACCGTCCCTGGTCTCCTGTCCACGCATCGTTTGCCCCTGAACTCTCCCGCCGCGACGGGCTCACCGTCCCTGGTCTCCTACCGCCCCCGCACCGTTTGCCGCTGGACTCTCCCGCCGTGACCAGCTCACCGTCCCTGTTCTCCTTCTGCCTCCGCACCGTTTGCCCCTGGACTCTCCCGCAGCGACCCGCTCACCTTACCTGGTCTCCTTCTGACCCGGCACCGTTTGCCACTGGACTCTCTCGCCGCGATCGGTTCACCGTCCCTGGTCTCCTTCTGCCCCCGCACCGTTTGCCCCTGGACTCTCCCGCAGCGACCCGCTCACCTTACCTGGTCTCCTTCTGCCCCCGCACCGTTTTCCGCTGGACTCTCCCACCGCAACCGGCTCACCGTCCCTTGTCTCCTTCTGTCCACACACCGTTTGCCGCTGGACTCTCCCGCCGCGACCGGCTCACCGTCCCTGGTCTCCTTCTGCCCCGGCACCATTTGCCGCTGGGCTCTCCCGCAGCGACCCGCTCACCTTACCAGGTCTCCTTCTGCCCCAGCACCGTTTGCCACTGGACTCTCCCTCCCTGACCGGCTCACCTTCCCCACCGTTTGCCGCTGAACTCTCCCGCCGCAACTGGCTCACCGTCCCTCGTCTCCGTTTGCCCCTGCACCGTTTGCCACTGGACTCTCTTCTACTCTTTGCCAAGCTGTTGCCCTTTCCAACCCCTTTGTAAGTCTATGAACAGATTCTCTTTTCAGGACCCTCTTTCTCAAAGCACACTCTAAAAAATGACCTCTTCCCTCTTTTAACCCACATGTTCTCGCCATTTTTCCAGCCAAAATCCACCAAGCACATGCTGAGAATCCAGGCGCCAAGAAGTCACTGTGAATGCCTCTCGTTTGCCCTGCCCTCTGACTGTCATCCCCTTTCCTTTCTGGGTGATTAGTCCCTAAATGCCAGGGCCATATATTCTCCCGACATCCGGGCACCAGCACAGGGATTATTCACATTAGGTACACAGGAAGGTTTTGTTCAGAAACAGGAAGGGGTTCTTCATCAATTGCTTTGCCAGCATAACTTGCTCTCTTGGGGGGAATTCATCATTTATCTTAAAATCCTAGCCAGATTTGTTTTTTAAACAGTTTCCCTTTTCCTGGATAGAACAGGCGTTGAATTACAAATGCTGAGCTCTTCCTCCAGGGCGATGGGAAGCATGGGTTTCACGGGGCTGGTAGAGCAGTAAGTCAGCGAGCTGACCTTGGCAAGGGCAGTGTAGTTCCGGTACTCCAGGGTGTGGCTCGGGAGGAGGAGGGTCTGTCTGTGAGTGTCCACAGCAGCAGGAAGGGAGACAGGGAGCTCGTCAGAGTCCACCAACTTCCAGGTATAAGAAGAAAGACCTTGGGAAATGTCACAGAAGACTGCAGCTTCAAACGTCACTCCCAGCCTCACCGGCTGAGACCTCCATATCTAAGTATCAAGAAGAGATGTCTCGTTAAAATGTCCATGACGTCTAATGCACTGGTAAATTACTAGAAACTTAGTCTTAACTTTAGATCTCCAATTATCTGTTTGCATATTCACAGAATGGTATTCTTAGGGCTGGACTTTACACTAGAATAAAAGTACATCTGTTTTATAGACAAAAATTAAAGGTAAACAAAACAGAATAAAAATAGTAAGTAAATATTTATATATTCATAGTGAGAAAAATCTTCCTATGCATAAAATTAATGGAAACATAGCAAAGATATCTGCTATTTGATTACATAGAAAATTTAAGCTTCCAAATATCAAAAGTATACATGTTATGCTCCTGGGTTTTGGCACCTATGTGTGTGTGTGTTTGTGTACATATATATACACATATATATATGGATATACATATGTGTATATATGTAAAAATTTATATATACACATGTACATATATATGTATGTATATATATAAATTTTAAAAATCAATATAATAAGAAAGTCATTTACAGTATACATGACAGATATTTGCTTTCCCTATTTTTTTCTTTACTGAAATATTCTGAAGTCATTCCCAGAAATCATGAAATTTAACCCCTAAATACTAAATATACATCTAATAACTAAGGGAATTTTCCTAGTAAACACAATACTGCTATCTTACCTTAAAAATAAACAATAATTTCTTAATATAATCTAAATGTCGCTTATGAGCAAATTTCTTGTATCATTTCCAAAACATATTTTTGTGCAATTGTTTGATTTGAGATGCACAAAAAAGTTTTCTTATCAGCTAGAACTATGAGGTTTTCTAAACTGCAGTTTGTTCAGGAACATAAGAATAAATGTTTAATTCTTTCCCTTAATTACCAACACTCAGAGTAAGAAGTTGGGGCACTAGTTACTTCCAATGGTGACCAGTGTGTTCTGTGTGTCTGCCTGCTTGGTGGGTACAGGAGAAGCTTCTCTTTCTCTTTCAGCATAATTATTTTTAAAACATTAGCATTATTCATTCAATCGTAGATGTTATCTTTTCCACGCTCCAAGTGGCCCATCTGGGCCTGGGGCATTCTCTTTGGCCTGGCTCTGGTAACCTTCTCATATGACCCTGCTAGTCTTTGAAAGTGATGGTTTGTGGCACTATTCTTTCTACTTTCATTTATGCTTTAAAATTTTCATAATAAAGAATTTTAAATGTAAATAATAACTGATACATATATAGAAAGCATATTTGCTCACTTTAATAAGCCAATAAGGACAGGATATAAGGGGAAATATTAGTGTCTACCCATCCATATCCCTTGTCCTTCCCAGCCGCTCTGTCTTTCAGAAGCCCCTCCACACCCTTTACTTTGAGCTGGAGCCAGATTCCAACTCAAGCATGGAGGAGTAAGCGAGGCTAGGGGGCTTCAGGATGGAGTCTCGGCCTGGCCGGGTGCCTCCACCCTGGGGCAGACGCTGGGTACAGAGGCTCCCCTTGGAGGGTTTTTTTCTTAATTCCTAAAGTTTCCATAAAAATAAAAATTGGAAAGTTTCCATAAAAATAAAAAATCAGCTGGAGGCAGCTGTGAAATGGGATTTTAAGAAATCTTGGTGCTCATTATAAATGAATTTTTACTTTTGATATCCTTTAAGTGACTTTATAATTAAATTACCTTTCAATTACTTTTTATTGTTTCTATTCTGAATAGGATATAATTCTAAGATTTGTCACAAAACTGCCCAGATTTATATGGGTTACAGCAAATTTTAATACTAAGATGCCAATTTTTAGCTCATTCATAATAATAAACATTAAAAAATATTAAATGCCTAGTGAGGGTGAGAGTTGGTCCGTCGGTGCAGATGCATGTAAGTTGCTACAAGAACATCTCTAGGCCTGTTGAGGTTCCGGGAAACACATGGTGCCCTTCAATTCTGTAACTTGCAGTCATTATTCCTATGAAAAGGCCACACACTTGCAGACCAGTGTGCAAACAGTGTAATCGCCAACTTATTTGCAGCAACAGGAAACTAGAAACTTGGCGAGGCACGGTGGCTCATGCCTGTAATCCCAGCACTCTGGGAGGCCAAGGCAGGTGGATCATCTGAGGTCAGAAGTTTGAGACCAGCCTGATCAATGTGGTGAAACCCTGCCTCCACTAAAAATACAAAATTAGCCAGGTGCGGTGGTACGTGCCTGTAATTCCAGCTACTCGGGAGGCTGAGGCAGGAGAATGGCTTAAACCCAGGAGGCAGAGGTTACAGTGAGCCGAGATCATGTCATTACACTCCAGCCTGGGCAACAAGAGTGAAACTCTGTCTCAAAACAAAAAAAAGAAAGAAAGAAAGAAAGAAAGAAAACTGGAAACAACAATTGTTCAATCAGAGGACTTTATAAAATGATGCATAATTTGTATACATTATTTAACATTAGGACACCATTAGAAACATGTAATCAAAAGGCTGCTTACTAACAAAAGAGAATGCTCACACTGCAACCCAGGTTTGTGACAAACACACATACCACACATAAAAAGCCTCAGAAAAATACGGAAAAGAAATACATCTGACAAAAGTGGCTATTGCCTACTGCTTGGATTTCAGATGATTTCATTTTTTTCTTTATACTTTTAGAAAACATATAAAGTAAATAAAAAATGACCAGGCAGGGTGCTTCAGGTCTGTAATCCCAGAACTTTGGGAGGCCAAGGTGGGTGGATCACTTGAGGCCAGGAGTTTGAGACCAGTCTGACCAACATGGCGAAACCCTGTCTCTACTAAAAATATAAAAATTAGCTAGGCATGGTGGTGCATGCCCGTAATCCCAGCTACTTGGGAGGCTGAGGCAGGAGAATTGCTTGAAGCAGGGAGGCAGAGGTTACAACAAGCCGAGATTATGCCACTGCACTCCAGCCTGGGCAAGAGAGTAAGACTGTCTCAATAAAATAACAATAATAATAATATTATTATCGATATTGGTTTCTGTGTTTTATAGATAAAATTAAAAATGTTTTACAGATGAAAAACTCAAGAAAACCACTCTGTCCCAAGTTTCAACCTAACGGGAGCCGGAGCCCTCCTGCCTGGGGTGTGTGCTTTTTCCTGCTGTGCCTTTTGCTTTAGTCCCTTTGCTGCTTGGGTCCATCTCTCACACCCAGAGAACATGTTCCCCCAGCACGCAGACCTGCCTAACAGTGTGGGTGCTTGCTGGCCTAAAGGTGGGCAGGGGTCTTGCCTGTGTGGGGGCCAGGACCCTCTCTGGAGTGCCTTGGGAACTTGGTCTCCGCACACTAATCTCCAACAGCACACATGGGGGGCTGACCTCTCAGGGCCAGATGCCATAGAAAGCATTTTAGCAAATGCAGCTCAGTCACGGATTTGAATTCCCATGTGTCATTTGAGCACCTTTGCCCTGAAAAGGAAACTTTGCTGTAAATCACAGGCCTCAAAGGAATGAAGGAAATATAAAGCAATCCTATCTTTTCTAATCCAGAGTAGGTTTTCAACAGATAACTGATCACGTCTTTTCATTTTGGTGCCAAATATATTTAAATGTTTCATTCTCCTGAAAATGCTAAAGTTCTTAGCACAATCAAAAATAATAATAATGAAGAAAATTTAAAAAAGAAAAAGCTCCTTAAAGTGAGCCATGCTGAATGCCAGAGTAATGCAGGCGAATAAAGAACTTATTCACATGCCAGACCCCAGAAACGATGCTGTCTCCTCCAGTCCAGGCTGGAGTAGTCCTCCTTCCCCAGAGGACCCAGGCCACCCGCTCTGAGGCCCTCATAGGTGCTCCTTTGTGTAAATTGCAGCAGGATAAACTGGACAAAGCCTCGCTTCATTCCCCAAACTCTTGCCCCTCCAAACAGTGGTCCCAACTCAGAGGATGAAAAGAGGCTGGTCAAGGATTTCCTGGACTCCGAGCCTACCTGGATTTTCCCAGGCCCCATGTTCTTCACCAGGGGTGGCTGGCAGGGCTTGCACATGATGAAAAGTTGCTTTCTTAGGATGGAGGCACTGATGTTATTGAAGGCAAGGACCTCCACTGTAAATTCTTCCCTGGGAGGGTGGAAAGCACAGAAATGAACAGATTGACATTGCTGGACATCAGGCTTTCATTCACTCTTCATACCTACCCTATCTGCAGAATTATAGTATTTGACAGCAAGTCATCCCAATGAATAAGAACAGAAGAGGCAAGGGTCACAAGATTGATTTCCACAGAGATGTTTCATCATTTAACCAACAGACTGGCTCCCCAAGTAGCCTGTGCCAGGCCAAATACCAAACTCCCAGACCGACGTCACATGCTATATTCAAACAATACGTCCATGTGAGGGGCGTGTTGCTTCCTTCTTTGGGCAACCCTCCCCACAGCCATGGCCTGACCCCCTCTTGACAACAGAGCAAATCTATGTATTTTCCCTGTGTGATGGGTACCCTAACCCATAACAGGGGCATCTTTGGGCATGGTCTTCCTGTTCTATTTCCTGCTCCATGGATCCGTTTTTCTGATCAGTTTCTCAGGGTCATAAAAACTGAGGAAGGGCAAGCTAGATCCATAGCCTGTCTCCAGGGGAGGGGAGCGGGTCACAGCTGTGGAGAGATTCAGGACAGTTGGAGGAGTGAGCTGGGTAGCTCCTGACCCAGCAGGTGGTGCTTTATTAGGAAATACATGCTTATTTCACAAATGTTGCAACATGGATAATTACTTCTGAATTTGAAACAGAAAAATATTCTCATCAGAAGACCAGAAATTTGAGTCTGCAAGGACCAGAATATCACTTGCCATCCTGGAACTCCAGCAAGAAATGTAGGGCCTACTGATAAGAATGAAGACTGGATGGTTGTCTCAGGTTGTCAGACAGCCTAGGGGACACTCTAGAGATGGCAGTGGAGCCACCAAATAAGCCATGTCACTTCCACAGGGCACAAGAGGGCTCCTGGAGCTACTGAGTACATCACCAGGGACCTAGGCCACCACATGCTCAATTGAGCATGCAGCAGTCTACAAGCCACTACTGCTCAATTCCTCATATGAAAATCTATTTCTGATGAAAAAGTCCCGGATCCATAGTTAGTGATGGGGCTATTCCATCCCCATCAAAGCACAGAGAGGCTGCAGTGTGGGTTCTCGTGGAAATCCTGCACTGGGGGAAGTCTGCAATCTTTCCCTGATGCCACTGCCTACGTGAACCTCATTTTCTAGATACTTCTGCACGCTTCGATATTTCCCTATAGCAACATAAAGTTTTGATGCCAGCCTGAGGCTCAGCCTTGGCCATGGGTGTCTCCCCACTGGGGATTTGACTCACTTGGGTCCTAGAACTCACCCTAGAGGCTCGGCTGGGAACGAGTGGTCCAGCCAGTCTGCACCTCATCATATGTCCATAATGCTCAGTAAACACAGTTAAAGGACAGAGTTCATGCTCTTCCATATGACATCAAGGCCCTTCACAATCTGTCAACCTACACTCATCTCCCCCTTCTATACACATCTTGCCAGTCAGTCCAAACATCTCCCGTTGGCACCTCACCTATCGCTTGTGCCCAGGCGCTTGTCTGTTTGGGATCCTCTCTCCTGTTTCCCTTTGGCATGCTCCTACTCAAGATTTCACTCTCAAGGAGCCATCCTCACCACACTGCAGGCCTCCTGTGCAGCCACAGCCCCTGTACTGAAAGCAACTCTTTCCCCTGGACTAGGAACTCCTTGAGAGGCATGGCCGGGTATTATTTGTCTCTGTGTAATCATCTGTCACCTACATTGATGAAAGGCAGGTCTCTATGGGGAACCCAAGGGCTGATGCCTTAAGACTCTGATCCCAGGTGCTGTCTGTAGAGAGCACTCCCCTGCCTTGCAGTGGCTCACCTACTGTAGACATGGCTGCTGGAGCTGCTCCCCAGGCTGACGGTGCCATCCCCAAAGTCCCACAGGTAGGCAACATCTGTGCCGAAGTTGATCCTGCACTCAAAGGCCACGTTGGTGTTTACCAGAGCTGATGAGGGGGACATGAGCCGATTGGCCACAATTTTCTTCTGCACCCTGATGACGCAGGGCTCAGAGACCACACTGCTGATCCTGTTGGAAGCCTTAACCATCACACGATACCTGCGGGATGGGGACAGGAGGGCAGAGAAGGCAGATGGCAAGACAAGAACAGGGTCAGAGCTAGGGAAACTGTCTGCTTTACTTCAAAAGGAAGGCAGGGGAGGGGAGGCATCATTTAATTTGTAAGAACTACCAAAGTATCCAGTGGTTTTCATCTCATTAAGAGGGAAGCTGATATTTTTGACTATCTCTTCTTCATTATTTAATTCAGTTCTCAAAGCAGTGCAGGTAAGGATCATTGCCCTTCCTTAGATGAGGAATTTCTTAGGTCACATGTGTGGCCGAGATAGAATTCAAACCTAGGACTGTCTGCTTGAAAGCCCTACACCATTTCCTTTAGTACAAGCTGAAGAGAGATGGACTAAATCTTCCTTTAAATCTTATGTTTGAATTCCCTTCACAGAAGGACCTAGTGGCCCATTATAATACAAATGCAACAGCCATAAGATGACTTCAGTAGCAGCCTCATGATCTTAAGACTGAGTAGAGGCTGAGGTACAAACAGCTACGGAGCAGACTGCTACTTTTACTGACCATTGGGGGATGCTGAGTCTTTTTTTAATGCTTCTTGAAGTTGTCCTCACTGTTGGATCCTCTCCAAAATACCACTCAAACTCCAGGGGTATCGTTTCCTTGGTAATAGCTGCAAATGTGATGTCTGTGTCTGTGGCAAACACAGTTCCATATGTGTAGACAGAGACAGCTGTGGCAAAAGAAAGGATGGTGTGGCGATGTCAACACAGAAAGGCTGGAATCTCCAGGGAAACTGGTACCTCTACTTTCCCACTTGGTCATGGGTTTGAGTGACGGTGAGGAGCCTCTGACACACATGCAGGCTGAGGGCAAGGATATAGCTGTGGGGATGAGGTAGGCAGTGCTGGCTCCTGTTCAGAGGCCCTCACAGGAGGCGCTCCTAAGGCCATAGGGAGTCCTTTTGGAGTCTGCTAGAAAGGGTTTGGCACGTGGAGCTGGTAGATGACTGTCCCAATAACCCACCTTCCCATTCCTTCAGATGGGAGCCTTAATGCCTGTGGTTTCAGAAAAGACCCAGAACAAATGGCAGGTGAACAAAGAACCTGCTCAAGGCGAATGGGGCTCTTGGGCAGAGCTGATAAGAAAAACCCAGTTCTGCCTATGACCTTCCTAA
The DNA here is from genome assembly GCF_030222135.1 of Aotus nancymaae. Lineage (NCBI taxonomy): Eukaryota > Metazoa > Chordata > Mammalia > Primates > Aotidae > Aotus > Aotus nancymaae. The sequence goes on from NW_026988450.1 coordinate 94,558,316, forward strand.
TCTCAGCTGACCACAAGAGGGAGGTTTTTGTTAAATCTGGAATCAAAACAAAGACATACATTGCATCTTATACCAGACAGTCATGCTATGCCAAGCCTGGCTGTCACCCACTTGACTTGGAGAAATAAAGGACACGTTATACGAAGGAATAGATGGAAAGTGATGTATAACAACAGTGCCTAAAATGAGAAAAGAAAGAAGAGAAAAAGTCTTAAAATTAATTCACTTTTCTCATACAACACAGTCAATATTTTTCAATTTTAACTTTCCCTCTTTGAATCCCAATAAATTTCAAAATTCTAAGCATGTGCTCTGAAATCAGACATACCTGGGAAACATAAACTTAGTCATAGAATTTGTTATTAAATTTTTCTTTGTATATTTTCTTTATCTGAGAACTCCCTGCATGGTATTAAATATGTTAATTCATTTGAAATATGTCAATTACTTTGATAGATGGCCTTGTTTTAAAGTATTTCTCAATGTGTACACTAAGTAGTCTTCACTTCACAGTAGTTCTTAAATAGGGGTCTACAGATAGGCCTCATGCATTCAAGTCCTATAAGACATAATGTAAGATTGTGCATATACGTATATATACATGTACACACGCCATACACATACCACACATATAGCATATATACACATATACATCATACACACACCATACGCAGCACATGCACCCATACACACCACACACAAACCACACATGTACCCCTACATACATACCACTCAGGTATTACGTACATTCATATGGAGGTGGATAGCAAACACTGAATCAGATTCTGAAAGAGTACTGTGATGTCTGAGAAGATTTAGAGCAACTCATTTATCATAAAAGGCTATTAAGCAAGGAGGGTTACTTATTATTACTACTGTTCTTCTGCATAGTTTTCTCTTTATAAAGAGAAGATATTTGCTTATAACAGAGATCAAGTGGAATGGATATTCTGTCCTTCATCAATGCATCAGAATTTTTGAATATCATATGACTAAAAATCAATATCATATGATAAATAAATATCACATGGTCTCATTAACCATATCTGAAAATTAATTCTGAGCACAATCTGATAATCAAAAGTGTTTAAAACGATACAATTTACAGATTTGCACAAGCGTACCCTATTATCAATCTGTGGGCTGAATTCAAACCTGGACCTTCCTATTCTAAATCCTGGCATGGAGCCATTGGAGATTTACAAGAATTGTGCTCTTGCTCTGGCTAGACCTGCTGCTTATTTATTCAGGTTTAGATAAGACGAGTCAATAGGAATGGCCGACTGGCTAGTTAGGGTAAGCAAACATGTTAAAAAAATCCTTCCATGTATATTTCATAATTTCTTGGATGGAGAGTTCCTCACTAGTCTGATTGTGAACGTGTACAGCCACTGTGTGGAACAGTTGGAAAGAATTCTTAGATGGATGAGTTCACCGGGACTCATCCCTCCATTGGCTCCTCCTTCCTTCTGTTTCTGGGAAACCTGAGCCCATCATTCCATCCACGTAGGCTGGGCACTTTGGGAGTGCCTCTGGCTGGCTTCCCATGTGCTCTGCTGTAAAGTGCAGGGACACTTTTCTCTACAGTAAGTGGCTGGAGTTCCCTATTCCCACTTCCACTGGCCTCTGAGCTTCTGGTTCCTCCCTCTACAAAACTTACATAAAGGGAATACCTCCCTTACAGGTAGCTGTGTGGATAAAATGAGGTGACACGCATGAGGCATTAGCAGTGGATAAAGTGGAATGGATATTTTGTCCTTCGTCAATGCATCAGTATGCACCTGGCACACTCAGTGAGCACTGGATACTTTCTCAGCTACGTGTTTGGCTCAAGGCCAAGCTGTCTGAGCAACATGTCTCTCCTGTAGGGCCAGCCTGTGCTGCAAGGCTCATCATGTATGCTAGCTCCCACCTCAGATATGCCCTGTTCCCACAGTTAGATAAAGTTCCTATCCTAAAATCTCCCAGCCCCTTAGCCATGTCCTTCCTAAGCATTTTTAATGTCCTGTCTCATCTTGCTCCTGTGCATATCTTAATCCTTTCACTAGATAATAGATTCCTGGAGATGAAGACTTTGTATGACTTTATCTTCACGTTCCCCTAGAACACAGTATTCTGCAGAACATATTTTCTGAATTAGGGAAGAATGAATGAAGAATGTTGTATTGAATTTAGAACTGCTATAACCTGAACAGTATAATGAAAGCAGAGACGCCTGCTTCATTTATAGCTAAGGTGTGCTTGCTCAGACTCCAGACACAGGTCTTACTTTTCTGATTCACTTGAGAGTCAGCAAAGACAAGGACCACATCCTCATGGACACTGCTGGAGTTCATGAACACAAACATGGCCTCATGGCCGATCTCCACATAATAAGGCCCAAGCTCCACTTCGGTTCCATGAAACTCATTATAAATAACAGCCTTGAGCATATAGACTCCTTCTGGAAAAATGAGAAAGAATGGACATTTGATGAATTTTTAACAGCAGGCATAACAGTTAACATTTGTAGAATGGCCCTAATGGGTGACTAATATGGGAACCTATACAGGAAAGGTGATCTTTCTTATCTCTTGTAGCAGCAGGGCCATTTCACAGACATGTGACCCCATACAGTTGCACAGAGTCCCACAAGCAACAGAGCTATGTGAGTGATTTAACGCTCAGCTATCTTGAAATTCTTCATAATTGTTTTTAGCAAGGGGTCCTGCATTTTCATTTTCCACTGGGCCTTGAGAATTATGTTGCCAATCCTGTGCGGCAGGAAATATTCATAAGGATGAAAATAGATATTGGTTATCCCACAGCTAGACAAATAATACTTAAACAGCCAAATGGGAGTATGTCAAACAACTATGACGGTGGATGACAAAAATGGCCCCAAACCCTTCCCCTTTTTTTTCCACACACTTACAATATAACTGTAATATGACACTGTGGTTCCTCTCATTAGGTGGTGAAGTCTATTGCTTCACCCTTCAAATCACTGCAAATCTTGTGGCCAATGGATTTACAAAGTGTTTGCACATCGGGGCTTGCCCCCTCTTTCTTGTCTTGGGACCCCTGTCATTGCTACCATGTGAAATAGCCCAGCCAGGTCTGCTGAAGGATGAGACACATGACTGAGTCCCTCCATGGCCCCAGCCGAGGGTCAGTCACCTCCAGGAGAAGAGCCACCTGGCTGATTGGCAACTGTCACAGATCTGTGAGTGAGTCCCTCTAAGACCAGCTCAGACCTGAAGAACTCCCAGCACAAGTTAGAAAAGGTAGTTTATATAATAGTTAAGAATGCAATCTATGGACTCAGAGGAATTTGGCATTGGAAATCTTTGTGACCAAATCTTAGGCATATCTTATTTTAAAGCTGACTTTTTTTTTTTTTTAAAATGAAGTTTCACTCTGTCACCCAGGCTGGAGTGCAGTGGCACGATCTTGGCTCACTGCAACCTCCGCCTGCCGGGTTCAGGTGATTCTCCTGCCTCAGCCTCCCAAGTAGCTGGGATAACAGGTGTCCGTCACCACACCCAGCAAACTTTTTATATTTTTAGTAAAGACGGGATTTCACCATGTTGGCCAAGCTGGTCTCAAACACGTGACCTCGGGTGATCCACCTACCTCAGCCTCCCAAAGTGCTGGGACTATAGGCATGAACTACCGCACCCAGCCTCAAGTTGACGTTACACTTAACCCCTGATAGGAGATGTAAATCCCTGATATAATATGGATGTTTTCCTCTCCCTAATCTCATGTCGAATTGTAATATCCAAAGTTGGAGGTAGAGCCTGCTGGAGGTGACTGGATCATGGGAGTGAATTTCTCATGAATGGTTTAGTACTATCTTTGGGTTTGCACAGACAAACCATAGCTCATATACTCAAGGCTAGAGCCTGGTCACCATCCTGTCAGAGCTTTTGGGAAAATTTTCCAACCACAATTTTGCATTCTATCTAGAATTCTTTATGTTATACACCATAGCAAGTATTATATTGGTATTTTAGAGTTAAAATTTTTATGACAAAATTATCACTCTTACTTTGTGCAAAATGGCTCCTTAAAACCCTCATATTATATCAGTTCACACTAATTTGAAAATCTTCTAAACATCCAACAAAATTGCAGGTGCTGCTACTGTAACCAGTACAAAGCTTCTGTTTGCTTCAGAAATTCTCAGATTTCATACGGAATTAGTTTTAATGCTAATATTAACAAAAGTAGAAATAAATTGCATTCGAAATTATTAGTTACAAATGTTATACAATTATTTAAAATATAAATTATCAAAAAATATTTCTTGCTTGATGCCAACACTCACTTTACTAATAATAGAAACATTATACCTTTTACATTAATTACAATAAAAATTAATGATCCTTGATGGAATCAATTATGAGTTTTTAAATATATGGAATCAATGATCGGTTTTTAAATACATGTAATCAATTACAGTGATATACATTCCTATATTTTCCTCTGCTCCTTTCTTAAAAGTTGATGTTCTTCCAGCAACTATTTCTATTTCCTATACTTCTCACTCTATATTCTCATAGAATTTCACTGTTTTAGCCACCACCCGATCACTTCCAGATATATTTCTCTAGCTCTGACATCCTTCCAAAACTTCACTCATCCACCGTAACCTCTTTTGAATATGCCACATCCAAGTTATAGTAACATTTCCAAAACAGAACTCACTGTTTATTCTTCCCAATACATAGTCTACTTCTCTGAAATGCAAAATCTCAGTTTTGTGACACAACTGCCCACCTGTCACCCAAAACAGAAATCCAAGACTCACATTTGACTACTTGTTCCAAACTTCAAATCCTGATCATCATAGTTATAGCCACTGCCCTCATGCAACCCCTCATATTTGCTCCCTGGATACAGCAGCAGCCTTCTGACTAGTATCCCAGCCTCTGCTATAGAGCCTGGTGCACCATCACCCACACAGCCTAGAGCTAACTAAAGTGCAAACATGACCTCATGTCTCTCATATTTAAAATTCACCACTTTAAACACCTTATTCTGAATCTGCTTGGAGAACAGCACCCAAGACTCCCCACATCTTGATTTCTGCCACCTCTGCACCAACAACTCCTACCATATCTTCCTGTATGAGTAACGCTCTAGCACAGCCCAGCCCAAGGTGGGGACTTACATTCTATTTCTGTTGGGCTGGGCTATGCTATAATGTAACTTGTATAGGAAAATTTTAAAATTTTCTAGTTACATTTAAAAAGGGAAAAGAAACAAGTGAAGTTGATTTTATTAATATATTTTATTTTGCCTAATATAAAATACTCATTTTACCATGTATTTAATTTGGAAAATTATGAGATATTTTACATTCCTTTTTTTGAATGAAGCCTTTGAAATCCAGTGTGTGTGTGTATACATTCTTTTTTTTCTTTAAGACAGAGTCTCACTCTGTCTCCCAGGCTGGAGTGCAGTGGTGCAATCTTGGCTCACTGGAACCTCTGCCTCCCAGGTTCAAGTGATTCTCCTGCCTCAGCCTCCCAAGGAGCTGGGATTACAAGTATGCACCACCATGCCAGGCTAGTTTTTGCATTTTTAGTAGAGACAGCATTTCACCCTACTGCCCAGGCTGATTGCAAACTCCTGAACTCAAGTGATCCACCTGCCTCGGCCTCCCAAAGTGCTAGGATTACCACGCCTGGCCCTCAGTATATATTTTATACATAAAGCAAATATCTGTTTGAACAAGCCATATTTCGAGTGTTCACTAGCCACATGTGGCCAGTGGCTATGGACAGTGTAGTTCTAGCACTAATGAAATGCTTGATGTTCTTCCTCATAGACTGTGCTTTTTCACACCTTTGTTCTTTTTTCCAAACTTACTCACATCATTCTTTGAAATTCAGCTCAGACAGCCCTTACCATCTCCGAAACAGTGCCAAGAACAGACACTCTTATTCCATTCATGCTTATATTCCATCCCATGGCAGTACCTCCCAAAGCACAATGAATGCTTCTATCTAAACTTTTGTCTCTAAGGCTAGAATATCAGTTTCTCCAGAACAACATGCTACCAGATCTACTCATTTTTATACCCCAAGCATCTTGCAAAATGCTTGTACACAGCAGCAGACAGATACATGTTCTTTGAATTCACAGGATTCAGCGCACCACTGAAGCTGGAATGGAAAATGTAAATTGGGGGGTTCCCAAGTAAATATATTATATCCTTGGTTAATTAAAAAATGCAAAGTTATGGTATTGATCCAAGATGGCCAAATAGGAACAGCCCTGGAGTGCAGTTTCCAGTGAGAACAACGCAGAGGGTGAGTGATCACTGCATTTCCAAAGTTTTTACTGCCCACAGACCAGGAGATTCCCAGGCTAAAAACCCCATGAGTTTCTAGCACGATGGTTTCAGCCAGCGCAGCAGGTCCCCCCACAAAAACTCACATAAATCTGGGCAGCCATTTCAACTGGCGCCTGGAATGCCTGGGAGACAGAGCCACCCATTCAACTGCACAAAAGGCGGCTGAAACAGGGAGCCAGGGGATCTGGCTCATGGGTCCCACCCCTACAAAGACTAGCAATCTGAAACGCTCTGGATTGAGAGTTTTGCAGCAAGTGCAGCTGGAACCAGAATGGTCCAGCTCTGTGGGGGGAAGGGTGTCTGCCACTACCGAGGCAGTCCACCGTTACTGAGGCAGACCGCCATTACTGAGGCAGACCGCCATTACCGAGGCAGTCCACCATTACCGAGGCAGTCCACCATTACCGAGGCAGTTCTAACTGTACCTCTATAAACAAAACCACAAGGAAGTTCACACAGCAGCTGGCAGAGCCCACGGCAGCTCATCAACGGTCACCCGCCAGAGCCTCATCTAAGCGGGGTTTTGGAAGGACAGCGAGGGACAGAGGACTGCAACCTACTGGCACGCGTGCGCCTGCAAAATCCATCCCGCGTGCAGCCTCCCAGCCTCCCAGAGAAGTCTAAAGTCCGAGGAGTCACAGTCGCAAAAGAGAAATGTTCACGACTTCTTATTTTACACACGCACACACTCACACATGCGCGGTGTGCAGGGTCTTCTCCAGAAGCGCCTGGGACGGTAACGTGACTAGAGCGCTCCCGCCCCCCTGGCGAGCCCCAATTCCCCTTAAAAAAGTCAATGCATTTCAGGGGCTTCTTTCGCCACTGAGTTTTGGGGGTGTAGGTAAGGAGTGAGGAGAGACGTGGACAAGGAGATTGGACTTTATTTTATTTCGTTTCTTCGCATCAAAGCTGTATTTGTGACATGCGTTATAGAGGAAGATGTGTGGGGTGTATTTCCATTTCGAACGAGTGCTCTTATAACAAAGATTCGTTTATTCTTAAGATTTTACTTCAGTGTTCGATTTGTTAGTATTGTCGTCGCAAGGGTATTTAATTTTCGGTGTAAGGTGAACTGCGGTTTAAGAAGGGTTTACGTATCTGCCCCAGCAGAGGTCGAAGTTAACCTTGGTCCCTTCCCCAGCGCTTCCCGTTCCGGATTAAAAAGCGCAAGGCCCGCCTCGCTCTTCCTGCAGCAATCTGCAAACGGTACGCTCTCGCAGGCTGCTACGGCTTCGGTCACCTTCCTCTTCGGCGCCTGGCCCGGCGATCGGTGACAGGCGGCCGCGTGGGGGACTGGGGGAGTGAGGTGTCCGGTCCAGCCGGGACACATTCACACACCGGCGCAGCCGCCAGAACGCTGCAGAGGACCAGGCCGGCGCCCAGGGTCGTGGGCGCCAGTGCGGATTTCGATTCTGAGATGTACCCCTTTTTCCCCGCCCTAACGCGGTAGATCTGTGCTTCTCTGGCGCCCTCCCCGCGCCAGGGGTGCTTTGGGCCGCTAGGTACTCAGCCTCCAACCAGGTTCGTCGGCCTCATGGTGGGAAGAGAAGGCCACCGCCGCGCGCCCACAGCCTGGAGCCAGTTCCTCCAGTCCGGCGCCTCGGGGTTTGGCCGCCCTGAGGCCAAGGGCTGGGACCTTCGTGCGGCCAGCGTTTCCTCCGCCGCCGCCCCCGCCCAGCTTTTATCCCTGCCCCCTCGCTGCCGGTAGCCCTGAGCTGGGGCCGGTAGCCTTGAGCTGGGGCCGGGAGCCCAGGCGGCGGCGAGCTCGCTCTCAGCAGCGAGGCTGGGACCTGGAAAAGAACAGCCTCTCCAGGCTGCTGTCCCGAGTGGAGACGGGCTTTTCGGCGGCCGGGTGGGTTATTAAGGGTGTGTGGGGAGCTGAGTGGCGGTCAGAGGAGGAGGAGAGGAGGCTCGAGACTCGTGGATTTGGCCTTTGCGGAGGTGACCCGGGCAGACTCCTCCGTGACCCCGCCCGGCCTCGGGCATTGTCCGCTCCAGACCACTCGTCACCCGCGCCTAGTCTCAGGACGCCTAGACTGCCCTCTTCCCAGTGGGGCGGGAGAGGGTGCATCCGAGGGTCTCACTCGGAATACAGAGTCCACGGTAGGTAATCGGTTTTATAATGAAACAATCCGTTCCGGTGACTGCTGGTGGCTTCCTGGGACTCTATTCGTTCATTCATTCAGCAGTGTTTGCTGAGCGCCCACCAAGGACCGAGCGCCAAGCTTGAAGCTTATTCTGTTGATGTGGCGTTGGGTTCAGCTGCGTGACCCCACGCCCTGCCATCTCCCCACCCCGTTCTCGCCCCCGCACGCTGCAGCCCAGACCCCTTCTGTCACCTCAAAATGGAAGATCGCTTTGCGAGAGCTGTGACAAGGGCTTGCTGGGGAAGTGTTGGGAGATGAAGGAGGGAGTGAGGAGAAAGAGAAATAAAAGAGATGAGGGAGGTGAGACGAGGGGGCGATGGAAACAGAAAAAGATATGGAGCGAGATGCGGGAGCGAGCTGAAGGAAAGAAATGGACTCACCTACCTCCCACCCACCCACACCTGCTCACACACTGACAATCTGCACTAGACGCGGCGCTGCAGGTCGGGCATTCCTGGGTTAAGTCTTTTATTCACCTTTATCACTGGCGCGCCCCGAGGCTGGGCGTTGGGGGAGGCCGCCCTAAGTGAGGAGGCCGCGGGGAGCCTGGGTTGCCAAGGCGGGCAGTGGGGCGGCAGGGCGGAGTCGTGGCGCTGCTGACCCGTGTTCCCTCCTCCCCGCAGCGTATCTGGTGCAGGCCGTGAGAGCAGCAGGCAAGTGCGATGCGGTCTTCAAGGGCTTTTCGGACTGTTTGCTCAAGCTGGGCGACAGCATGGCCAACTACCCGCAGGGCCTGGACTGCAAGACGAACATCAAGACCGTGTGCACGTAAGTGTCCTCTCTGGCCGGCTGGCTTCGATTTGGGGGGCGCTGCTGAGGTCAGAGAGCGCCTAGCCTCCCCGCCTGCGCTCAGCGTTCAGCGCCAGCGCGAATCCGAATCCGCTCCCTCTTGCCTTCTGGCTCCCTGCTCCAGGCCTAGGACTAGGCCCCCGGGTTAGAACCTGCACTTCCCAAGGGAATCCCACAGCCCAGGGTGTGATATAGAGGAGGATCCTTCAATATAGACTCACTTCCAGCTCTACGCGGCCTCATGGGGGTGCACAGAGGTGCGCAAGTCCAACTTGCTGGGCCCCAGGGCAAGGGGCATGGAGAGTTGCCACCAGTTCTTGGTGCTGCAAAATCTCTCTGCCTTGAAGTAATCTTTGTCATTCTTTCCTCTTGTGTGAAAGAGTGACCTGCCACGTACTCTATGAAGAACATTTGGCTTGGATTTGAGGAGTGTTTGGGGTAATACTATATTTGCCTGAAGGGCAAGTTACTCATCTCTTCTGTTCATTTCCCTTGATAAACCACCCTCTAATACACACCAAGGAAATGCCGGTACAGCAAGAAAACACGGGTGTCCCTTCCCATTTCTAGGAGAGAAGCTGAAACAATATCTTATTGCATGCCAGTGACTTTATCCCAAAAGAGTAAGCCCAGGTGATGGTCCAGTGACAGTTGCTGTTGAGTTTATAGCAGATTCCAAGGTTTGGGATAGCCACCCTCCTTGTTTCCCTTGCCCCTTTGCATATCTGCACAGGCTCCCCAGACCTGGACAGCTTCAAAGGTAGAGAGAGATGGGTAGGATTTCCTAGCCAGGCCCACTGGTGTTTTCTCAGAGCTTGGCTGGAAAGCACTGCTCCCACTGGCAGTAAGGTAACCAGCAGAGCCCTGGTGCAGTGAACCTGCAGCAATTTAGCTGCTGCAGACCTTAGAAATGGCCCCATCCTCTGCAACACACAGTCTTTTATTTTGCAGAAATCAGCTGTGTTCCCCCAACCCCAACAATAACTCTTCCAATAAAGGTAAGGCAAGTTATGTCCTTTATTCCCTGAGGTTAGAGTGACAATTTTCTATGCCATCATTTGTATACTATGAAGTCTTTCCTCTCTCCCGAACTGGGGGAAAGGGGACTGGTGGAAGGAGGGATGTTTGTTTAGGCTTTGATACATTAAATGGGTTCCAACTTGGCTACTCTCTTTCCTAAATGCCCCAGTGCCTACTAGTAGCCAAAGCAGCTAAGTGCCTAGTCTTTCCTATCCTGAAAGTGACAAAGGCATTTAATTCTAAAAATCTGGTGATGGATAAGAATCTATAAGGATAACAAAAGGTTGCTCATAGAGCAGCTCCCAAATCCTCTGTCAATTGCTGGAACTTGTTTATTCCAAGCTATTTTAATTTTTAAGCAGAACTTTGGTCTTGGAAAACAGGAAAGTGAGAACTCCTCCCTGAAGTCACAGGCCACAGCTAGGTTCTGGGTCTACTCAGTTGGGGGAGCTGGTTGCTGAACACCTAGCCGAAGCCCACCTCTGCCCAACCCCAGGTGGAGTCTGTCCTTCTCTACCAGGCCCCTCAGCACCCTGTCCCCATCTGGGCATGCATAAAGAAAAGAGCAATTTAGGAATCCTTTGCCAGGTGCAATTCCACAGATGCTCTACAGGAGAGCTGTCCTTTCTGGGCCTCTTGATGTCCAAATTTTGCCGTTTCTTGCAAGTTCAGAAACCTGGAAACCCTATACCACAGCCCCTCCAGTCCTCATAAATCAACACAGTGCCTGCCTTCAACGTGCTTACAGTCCAGGCAGCCAGCAGAAGGAAGAGAGAGGAGAAAATACAACCTAACTGTGTGGAGGGCAGGCGCCAGTGATCGGGTGCTCTGGTCCCAGGGAAGGCAGGGGCCAGGCCAGAGTTACAGAGAGGCACAGATCGACCCAGCTCTGAAAGGAGACAGCGCCCCAGTAATCGATCACGGGTTGGAATTATATTTAATCTTAGGATCTATTTTGGGTTTTCAGAAGAAAGGGGGGCAATCAAAAGGGACAGGTTGGATGAAGGTTGTGGAGGCGGGTCTAGGAGCTGAGCCTGGGAGGAGGAAGTGGTTGAGTTAGGCGCAGGGCTCCGGAAACTGACAGCAAGAGGCGGACCGAGTGTGGTGGGGGGCGGGGGGGAGATCCTCGAGGGTTAGCTGCGGTGGCACCACGCCCTCCCCGCAGTTCCAGCCTTGGGGGCTGGCGCTCTAAATGCTGTGGGGAGGAAGCCCCGGGGCGCCCAAGCCCAAGAAAAAGATTGGTGAAGTTGAAAGAGGAGGGACCCAACTCTCAGGCCTGGGGCACTGGGATTTGCAAGAGCAGATGAAGGCTACGAAGCAGGGCCCAGGTGCCCGGCCACTAACACTCACCGACCCCGGGGAGGAGGGAGGCAAGCAAGAATCTCCAGGCCGAATCCGAGCCGGGGTCTGTGGAGACCAGAGGAGGAGAAAGAGGAACAGAAGAGACGAAAGTAGACGGAATGGAAGAGGAAAGAAAGGGAAAATCAGGAGAACGGAAAACAAAAGGAAGAGGTAGTGGGTGGAGGGAGGGAGGGAGGAGAATGTAAGAAGCCCCGAGGGGAGGGCGGTGCTCAGAGGTAGTAACCCGTATTGCAAGCTAAGAGGCATTAAGGGGCGGCAGCTTGCGAGGCTTAGCACTGTTTTCCTAGCTTTCCCCTAGGAGGGCGAGCAATCTGTTTGTGGAGGCCGAGGTGCCAGCGCGCCGCAGCGGGTGCACGACCCGGCTCCCGGCTGCCGGGTCCTCTCCAGGCATCTGGAAGGGAAAACCAGGCAGGAGGGGGCGTCCCCCCCACCCCACACACACCCGCTTTAGACAGCCGCTTCTGGGGTGGGCGGAGGTCCCGCGAGTCCCGACCTCTCGCAGCCCAGGGGCCAGGGCGGTGAAGAGGAGGTAGGGAGGGGACACCCCGGGAAGCTTCCGGGGCCGCGAGCGGGGAGGCGCTGGGGCGCAGGCCCGGGGTCCTCCAGGCTCCCCGAGTGAACCTACTTCTTCCGTTTTGTTCTGTTCCTCACCAGATACTGGGAGGATTTCCACAGCTGCACGGTCACAGCCCTTAAGATATGTGGGATAAACTGAGAAAAGAATCCAAAAACCTCAACATCCAAGGCAGCTTATTCGAACTCTGCGGCAGCGGCAACGGGGCGGCGGGGGTCCCTGCTCCCGGCGCTCCCCGTGCTCCTGGTGTCTCTCTCGGCAGCTTTAGCGACCTGGCTTTCCTTCTGAGGGCGGGGCCAGCTCCACCTGCGCGCCCACCCACACTCACTCCATGATCCCGGAAATCTAGAGGAAGATCCATTCGTTCTTTGGGGACGTTGTGATTCTCTGTGATGCTGAAACATTCATATAGGATTGTGGGAAATCCTGATTCTCTTTTTCATTTCGTTTGATTTCTTGTGTTTTATTTGCCAAATGTTCCCAATCAGTGAGCAAGCAAGCACAGCCAAAATCGGACCTCAGCTTTAGTCCGTCTTCACACACAGATAAGAAAACGGCAAACCCACCCCATGTTTCAATTTTATTATTATTAATTTTTTTTTGTTTGGCAAAAGAATCTCAGGAACGGCCCTGGGCCACCTACTATAATCATGCTAGTACCATGAAAAATGGTGGGCTCCTCCTAACAGGAAGGTGAGGAGAGGAGAAGGCCAGGGGAATGAATTCAAGAGAGATGTCCACGGGCGAAGCATACGGTGAATAATTCACGCTCACGTCGTTCTTCCACAGTATCTTGTTTTGATCATTTCCACTGCACATTTCTCCTCAAGAAAAGCGAAAGGACAGACTGTTGGTTTTGCGTTTCGGATAGGAGGGAGAGAGGGAAGGGGCTGAGGAAATCTCGGGGGTAAGAGTAAAGGCTTTCAGAAGACATGCTGCTATGGTCACTGAGGGGTTAGCTTTATCTGCTGTTGTTAATGCATCCGTCCAAGTCCACTGCCTTTATTTTCCCTCCTCCCTCTTGTTTTAGCTGTTACACACACAGTAATACCTGAATATCCAACGGTGTAGATCACAAGAGGGGGATGTTAAATGTTAATCTAAATATAGCTAAAAAAGATTTTGACATAAAAGAGCCTTGATTTTAAAAAAAGAAAGAGATGTAATTTAAAAAGTTTATTATAAATTAAATTCAGCAAAAAACCAGATTTGCTACAAAGTATAGAGAAGTATAAAATAAAAGTTATTGTTTGAAATGGGGGTGTCATTTGTTTCCTACCCCAACCCTGCTTTCTTGGCCCAGTTCTCGGGGTACCTGAAGGGACATATGATTCCAGGTGATAAGCTCACCTGTTCAGGAAGCCGCTGGACAACTGCCACCTTCAAGCAGACCCTCCTCACTTAACGCCACTTGACCACTTCTCCGAAATCCTGCTTCCTTAAAAAAAAGAAAAAAAGAAAGAAAATGAAAGCTGTTTTTAAATTAATCAATTACAAAGCAGAGACTAATTGAGGTTTAGAGGAATTGGGCTTGCTCACACAGGCAGACAATGCCAGTGGCCGGCCGGCTGCCCCTGCCTCAGGCGGATCGGAGCCCTAACCACGATCCTAGCAGGCCCGGCCCTAACCACGATTCGCCTCTTCCTCTGCGGTGGCCAGAGGCAGCTTGCAAAGGAACCGCCATTAAGGGCTCCAGCAGAGGGGCCGAGAGGCTGTGTTCCCTGGCAGGGATCAGGCGAATCCTTTCATAATTAATAAGACAGCTCGGCTGAAACGGCGAGGAGAAGGGCCCTATTGATGAGGCAGAAGGGCTGCTTCCACCTCTCCTATTTATAGGCCCCGCATGGCCTCAGGGAGAAGTAAAGATTCCGGAGTAAACAGGGGCAGAGGCGACCCGGGTCCGGGGGCTGCAGGCCTGGAGTGTGCGTGTGGTGGTGGTTGGGGGGGGGTGTGCGGAGGGGAGAACTATGTGCAGGTTTCTGGGTTCAGAGAAATCGAAATCTGATTTCTTGGAGAAGGTGGCTGTGGGAGGAAGTTGCAGGACCTCCCGAGGTGTGTGGGGGAGGGAGGAGAATGGAGGGAGACCGAGGAGGCTGCAGCAGGTTCCCGCACGAAGTCCGCAGCCCGCCGCGGGGAGGGTGCGCCCGGGCTCTGAAATGCAATGTGTGAACAATCGCTAGTGTAACAGTTCATAAATCAAACCCAGTGGGTCGCAGCCCAATCTGCATTCCCCCTACGAATTGAATTCCAGCAACGCATGGGTCCCTGAGCCCGGAGCGCTGGAAGCTGCGCCGATTCTTAATGGCAGCATATATTACGGCCGCGCGGTCACGCACGCGCCGCGCGGGCCACTCCGGGGAATCGTTTCGCCCGCTACCCTCCACCCAGTTCCCTCCTCCGTCGATCCCGGGTTCTCAGTCAAAACCAAAGTTGATCCGCGCTACCTGCGCGGGGTGGTCACCCACCAGAAAACGCTCGGGGTTTAGGAAAATAGCTGCATTTTGTTGGTTTCGTTTCAATGGTTATTTTCGGTCTACATACAAATAGGATGATTCTAATCGGAGTTCAACCCCTGGAATTCAAATTAGAATGTCTGTGCCTATCTTAAATACGAATCTATTTAATGAGGAGGAGGAGAAACAGGATAAAGAGGGAGGATCTTCTCCATTTTTGCCTTCATAGCACTCCGCTCCTAACAGTATCTTTTCCTCTGCAAATTGGGGGCAAACGAGTGCTTACAACTAAGCCCATTGCTTATCAAAATAAAAGGCAGGAGCCCTTCTGCTCAGACTTTGGGGAGAAGGGAGGCCCCCAAGACCCACAGAGGACGCCTCTCCTGTAGCAGCGAGGGCCTCCTACTCAGAAATCAATCTCCTGCAAGATCTAGGAAGAGGCGAGGGAGGGACAGAAGGGACTAAGGGGCGGGGACTGGGAGCGCGGGCTCTTTTGCTCTCCTAACAGGGTTCTTCTCTAGGAACCCCGGGCTCCTACTGCGGTTCCAACTGCTTCCCAGGCGGGGCCGCCCTAGAGAAAGGGCGTCCTATCCCCTCCCCCAACCGCTCCACGCCCTTCCAAGCACTCACGCCGCGGAGTCCTAGATCACCCTGGGATTCTCCAAAACTGGTCGTCCTGTCTGGGGCTCCCTCGCCTGTCCCGAGCCGAGGACCACGCTCACGTGCGCATGGAGACATCCCCGGGAACTCAAGGCCGCAGTCTTGGAAACGCAGGCTTCCGCAACTGGCGCGTTAGAAAACGTTTCTACTTCTTGTGGTGATTGTTTAGCTTATTATCGCGCCGTCTTCGACTATAATTTGCTGTTTAATCATGATGGCATCTCCATATGTTCGTTGATATTATCGTTTTTAAGCAGCAAAGCGGCTAGCCTTGTTGGCAGTTCGGGGAGGTGACATTAATTAACCAGGGCGAGCATGCCTCATTGATGAAGCGGTGGGAGTATTGGGAGTGGGACGGAGTGGGCTTCAGGCACGGAGGACATCGTCATACCTACCTCCTCCCCACGTCGAAGCAGCCTTTCCGTGTCTTCACACCGCCCGTGGCTCTCCAAGTGGCCCACTCAGGCTGGCTTCGAGCCTTTGAGGAGCTGTTGGGATTAGAGAAGGACCTCTTCATCACATCCTTTGATCGAGTAGGTTCAAGGCAGGGTAGTTCACTTGAGTGTAATGCCTGACCGTCCTTATTGTGAACATGTCAGGCCAGTCCCAGAGCCCACCCTGGGCCCAAGGAACTCCAGGGCCAGTGCGAAGGGAAATCGGAGGGAGGGAGGAAACTGGCAAGAGAAAAAGGACTCTAGCGTGGAAAATGGGGGACACGGGGAGAAACGACAGGGAAAAAAGATTCCGAAGTAGGGTTACAAGAGAAGAGAGGTGGGCGATCATCTGAAACACAGAAGGAGAAGATGGAGAAAGTTGGAGATGGAGATAGAGCCCTGGGCGAGAGCTAAGGGACAAAGATGATTTGGGGACTTATTTTCTTTCAGGCCCTCAGAGAAGCAAATGAGCACAAGAACCTCAACACAGATTCTCCTTCTGCGGATCCAGAGATCTTTCCACTGTAATCAGAACCCCAGAGGGCCAGGACCGCAGGGGACCAAGCCGGAGCCCTAGCAGTAGCGCCAGCCCCCAGCCCTCTCGGAGCCCACCCCAGGAAATCCGATAAGCCAGGCAAAGATGGAGCCAGAGATTTCCCCCTTGCCGAATTCTCCCTTAAATACCAGGAAAGCATTCAACCATTCTCTCCCCGCCACCCCTACTTTTCCCTCCAATACACGAGCTCAAGCTCTGAAGCGCCGGCGGCCGGTCCTCTGGCACTGTCACCGCCCCGACCCAGGAAGGGGCACACGAGGGAAGGATTCCTGGCCTCTCAGAACACCTACCAAGGGAAATCCAACCGTTGATCTCTTCCCCATCGAGCACCCCCCACCCACGACCCCCATCCCCGCTCCAGACGTAAAAACCAGGTGGTGGGCGGGGATGGGAGTGATGGGGGCGGGAATGGAAAGGAGCGGCTGAGGACGCCAGCTGCGGGGCTCCGGAAGGCACCCCTCCCACGCCCCCAAACCCCTAAGTCACTCGCTGTACCTCCCTGGGTCAGGGAGTCTGGGAACTTTGTAATTCTGTAGCTTGTGGTTCCCCCCACCAAACCCTCCATCGCCCGAGAGAACAGTAGAGAAAACCCCCACAGGGACCCTTTTGAGGTTAACGCCTGGGCAGCCTCTGCTCCCAAACCCGAATGCTGGAGGGAGGAAAGTGAACCCAGCCCTGCCCAACCCCGGGAGAGAGGAACCTCAGCTCGGCGCCCGCCGAACTCTGGCAATCCCAGCAGGGGCACGGAGAAGGCGCTTTCACCTCGCTCCAGCCCTACGGGGTGAGGGGAGGAGAGTGTAATACTTCTGTCCAGATTTGTAATATTTCCGTCCAGATTTGCGCCCTGGAAGGACACAGCCTTTAGTGTGGCTTCCAAGAGCCAGGACTTCAGAGCCAGAAGACTCCTGTTCCCACCTGCATGACCATGGGCGGGTTACTGAACCCCGCTATTCCTCAGTTTCTTCCTCTGTAAAATGGGGATAATCATACCTACCTCATAGGAGTGTACCTTGTATCAGTGAGACGGTACAGGTAAAGCTCTTTCGGACAACAATGCCAGTTGCCTCCTGCTGAGTGTTATTAATTTAATTTCCTCAGGTGAATCTCACCGAATTCTTCAAAATAACCTTGAGAACCTCACTCCACTAATACTTTGGGGGCAGTTATTCTTTATGGTAAAATGTTTTAAATTCCTCTTGCTACAGGCTACTACCCAGCGCTCCACCATCCTCTCTGGCCTTCTCAAAGGATGCTCTAGATAAGCTCCTTGAGTTAAAATAGCCAGGTGGCTCAACAATGACCGTGCCGCCCCCAGACGCTGCTCCACCCCACCCTGCTTCAGAGCCCAGACCAGACCCCTTGGCTTTTGCTTTCTGCAAACCCCCAACTGGAGTCTTCAGGTCCTCCCTGCAAGTGATTCCTCCTATCTTCCTTGACAGCGTCTCTTCCTCACCACCGCCCAACCATTTATCTTACATTTCTCTCCCAACACTAAAAAAAGATAATAAAGTTATTGTAAATAATGAAGCAATTCAAGGGAGAAAAAAAATTCTTCCCTCCACTAATAAATGGCAGCAGGTTGGTGTATGTTCTTCCGTGCTTTTTCCCATGCTGCTATAGACGATGTACACACAGACACACACGGAGGGTGGCTTCGGGCTTTTGCTTTATTTCATTTTTGCAAAATTGTAATATGTGCTTCTCTGTAACAAATTCCTGAAGAGGAATTGTTAAACACTTCCTTTTAAATGGTTATATAATTCCTTCTATTGATGGCTATTTAAGTTTTTTAAGGTTTTTTGTACTGTACAAGTATTGTGTTCATAAATATTTCTGTTCAAAGAACATTTTGTACTAGTATTTTAATTTCTTCAATATGATAGGTTTGCTACAGTTGGATTGCTGGGCAGAAAGGTACATATGTGTGTTTTTAATCTGAGAAATGTTTGTTTACTTTCTCAAAGGATGCAGAGTGTCCCTGCATCCTCATCAACACTGTATGCTAACACTTTTTTGCTTTTTTTGTCAACCCAGTAAGTAAACCTTGCTGCCCTGGAAGGTCAGGCTTTCCCGCCATCTGCATTAGGTTCCTTGGGTCCCTCTCAGCCCCTGATCACCACCAGAGTGTCCTCCTGCACTGGCGTGGAAGGGCCAGCTGGACTTTGGGCCCCCTCCGCAGGAGCAGTGACAAGGGCCGCACAGGGAGTGATTTTTGTGCAAAGTCAGGCATAATTAGTCCTGAAAACCCTGGCTTCTGCTGGCTAATCTAATCAAAATGCCCTGGGGAGTTTATGGCTTGGACCACACTGGGCTGGCTCAGTGAGGGATTGTGAACCAGCAGAAGTGGGGCTCAGCTACGTGTCTCCCCACTGCTCCTGCAGCTTCCGTCAGGATGCTCAGCCTGAGCCAGCTATACCCCAAGGCTGCGATCCCCTGGCCTGTCTGCAGTGGAGGGCCAGCGGTGGAAGGAGGCAGCAACCACAGAAGAGGGTGCGAAGATGACGGCTGAACTTTTCTTTTCTTCTCCCACCCAGAGTGCCTGGGAGGCTTCTACCGGCAGGATTCAATGCAGGGAGAGCAACAAGGAAGGCTGAACCATCTGGGGGGATTCAGTGCACAGAGATCCAGATAGTACCGTCTCTTCCTCTCACCACTCACACCCCACCCCATTTCCTCTAACTTTTTAAAAACTTTAACTTTCGTTGAGCGCTTACTGCATGCTAGGTGTTATGGTAAAGCTTTGCAAACATCATCCCATCTCCTTTGCAATTTCTGTAAGAGGACTGTATTATCCCCATTTTACAGATGAGGAGCTGAGGTTTAGAGAGAGGTTAGTAACTTGCCCAAGACCAGCAAGTAGCAAGAGAGAGAGAGAGCTGACATTTGAATGCTAATCTGTTTTGGGAACCTGTTTTAAGAGATCACTTCGCTTTGCTTGTTCTATTACTGTTTTGAGGCAAAAGAGAGCGTAACACAAAGAAAAACTCAACAACAAAGAAATTTAAGTCCTGTGGTAAGGAGAAAAAGAGCCTTGCAAAAATGTCCATGACTCACTGGAACGTGTTAATAAGTTAGTTAATGTGGTAAAAGAGAATTAAGGTTGCAGGTGGATTAGACTGCTAAATCAGCTGACATTAAAATACGGAGATTATCCTGGCTTGTCCCTAGCGGCCAATGTAATCACAAAGGTCTTTAAAAGTGGACGAAGAAGAAACAAGAGGTCAGAGTCCTGTGATGGGAAGACTCAAGCCACCCCTGCTGGCTTTGAAGACAGAAGGAAGAGGCCGGAAACCAAGGAATTTGGTCAGCCTCTAGAAACCGACAAAAGCAGAAAAACTGATTCCTCCCTAGTGTCTTCAGAAGGAAATGTGATTTTAGCCCGGTGACACCCATGTCAGACTTCTGACCTTCAGAAATAACTGCAAGATAATAAAATCATATTATTTAAGCCAGAAAATCTGTGGTAATTTGTTAAAACTGCAAATAGAAAACTAATACAAGTCATTATATGCACTGTACCAATTTAGTTCAGGGAATACATCACATCCAGAGAGGCCTGGGAGTTCAGGATGCACATGTACTGGGGATTTCTCAGGGCCCTTCTTTATCCATGAGTGTATTCAGGGGAGGTGGCAGCTTCATTTCAGCCTGGGGCGATGGTGTTTGTCAGAAAAAGAGGACATGGCAGAATAAATTTCTGAGGACAAAAACACAGACAAAACACACACACAGACCTTGTGTTGATCTTTCATGATGTCTCAGCATAGAATTATTTTGTTATTTTTTCACATTTGTTGTGCCTCTTTTAGCTGCAAGAGCTTCCTATTTGCATTCTTTCCCTCCAGTAATGTAATAGACATGCAGTTCTATTAAAGGAGTTCTTGGTTTCTGTAACCATCACCTGCCCAGATAGGAAAAGTTCATTGTCACAGTGATAGATGACTTGAGATACATTCATGAAAAATCTATCACCAGGTAGTTACTCTGTTGATAAGTCACAGCGACTAATATTAGCTACATACCTCATCACCTGGACAAATTGCATGCTCTATTGCTTTTAATGGGGGTGGTATTTCCAACCTTGTACATTTCCCAGGGCACAGAAGGAATGGGTCTAGCCTCTATGGAATGCCTGGAATGAATCCCTTGCTGTGGATGTGGTAAGAAGGGAGAAACACAGAAAGACACCAAGCCAGATAAACCTGAGGCAGCCACTGCCTTTCACACGGAGAGACACTCCTTAAAATAGTCCAAGTCCCTGGTAAAGAGGAGAAGGGAGAAAAGGACAGATTTGTCCATCCTTGATTTATTAATCAAGTCACAACTTGCTTTGTTTACATTAAGACACCACCATGGGAGTCTCTTCTTGATTAAGAAAGAAGCAACACCAAGCAAGCAAGCTCGAGGGGATGCCAGGCTGGATAATTAAAGTCAGCGCACCTTCCTGGCCCAAGTGATGCTTGAGGATTTCCTGACCCTCAGTCTGGGTCGAGAATTCACTGGCCCTGGAGCTGGTTTGAAGTGGTGGCTTGAGGATTCCCTGACCCTGGGTCTGGGTTGAAGTGGTGGGTTGAGGCTGCACTCCAGCCTGGGTGATGGAGCAAGACTCTTGTCTCAAAAAAAAAAAAAAATTCCACAGGCATGAGGCAGTGCCGTGATGTGCCTGGGTGTGGCCGCAGACCCTGCCCTCTGGATGTGTAGTCTGCAGTTTCTGTCTGATAAGTGTCCCTTTGTGTTCATACCAGTAACCCCAAAAATGGGGCGATGAGGGAGAGAGCTTTGTTTATGTCTGAAATATAAATTGTGATGTGATACTCTAATAATCATTTTTAAATGAGAGTTCTGATTTTCTTTGAGTTAAAATCAGCTTTCTTACATAAAGCAGCTTCTGTTAAGCGAATAAGAATACTTGACCAATGACTAATGTGAAATTGTTACTAATGTGAATTTCAGATGTCAATTGACATGGAAAATGTCACTAACGTGAAAAAACTGTGTATATTTTCAAGATCTTTAGCCCATATGGTAATGGTTCAAACACTCCTCTCCTCCCCTCTTGCTGGAGTGACCTTGTGTCTGTCGCTGAGCCTAGAGGCGGGGCTGGGGTCCTGAGCACCGAGCGTTGCTTTCCCTGCTTTGCAGGCCCATTACGCGATCCAGGCAAGAAGATCCTGGAGCGTCACTAGGAAAAAAAAGTGGGAAGATTCTGCTCCCCCCTCCTCTGTGGCCCGGAGTCGGAGTCGGAGTTGCTCTCGACCTCCACGTGATGTTTCTGGTCTTTGGGATGTCAAGGTCAGTTTCTGTGTCATGTAATGGAATAAAATAACAGTCTGTGCTGTTTATTGAACAGGGTTCAGGGCAAACATCAGCAGTTGTCATTTGTAGGAGCTATGGCAGGGGTTGTGTGCACTGTGTGCTGTTTACTGCACAGGGTTCAGGGCAGACACCAGCAGCTGTCATTTGCAGGGGCTACGGCAGGGGTTGTGTGCCCTGTGTGCCCTCATTTTGTGGCATCCTTTAGAGGAGAGCTCGGGCCAGGGTGCAGGCAGATGCCCCTGGACAGTTGCCCTGGATGGACCAGTCCCTGGCGCTTTCCTTCCTCGGAGTGGGGGCAGAGCATGGTCGACAGGACCTGCAGTCTGGGATCAGGCCCTGCTGTCTGAAGAGGGCCAGCAAGTGGCCACTGCTAAGCACCAGGAGGCTTCCAGTCCCAGCAAGCCCATGGGAGGAATAGCCGGAGGGAGCTGCTGGGTCGACGGGTGGCTCATGCTCATCCTTAGGTTGCAGGGTTGTTTCCCCCCAAATGGAGAGCTTGAGTCACATTTAGCTCATTTGTAGTGTCTTTTGAAAAAGACACTTTAGATGTACAGTCTCTCTTGCTGACATGTCCTTTTATTAAACACAAAAACTTGTAGTTTCAGCATTGTGGACCTGTAGGTGCCGGAGAAAGTCTCTATAAACTGCTGAGGTCTTCATGGAAGCCTGAGTTTCACTCCCCTGTGCCATTTCCATCGTGAAACCTGGCTTGTGTAACAGGGAGTTAGACAGATGTGTTCTAAACTTCTAGGTCTAAACTGTATCTAGTCCTGGCTCTAAAACCTGTCCTAGGTATGATTTTCATCCAGTCTTTATACAAAAATATTCACCGAGTTCCTGCAGATACTGTGCTGGGCCTGAGAGAAAAGAGATGTAACAGGGTCTCTTCACGGAGCAGGCCTGAGCCATTGAAACATTGTCACCAATAGTTGAAATTCAGAATGGAACATTGGTTTTAAATAATGAACGTAAGTTTTTCTCATCTTTTTAGATGGTGAAGAAAGCCAAGACTATGATGAAGAATGCTCAGAAGAAGATGAATCAGTTGGGGAAGAAAGGGGAGGCAGACAGACATGTGTTTGATATGAAGCCCAAGCACTTACTCTCTGGAAAGAGGAAAGCTGGCAAAAAGGACAGGAGATAGGGTCCCTGCTGTTGGCGTGGCTTGGCGAGGCTGCGGCTGTTTTATTTGCTGGTTTGGTACAGTATGGTTTCATGAAATTGGAGTTATCTATAAACTAAAAAAGACAATCGGTAAAGCACTTGTTGCTTTGCTGAAAACTATGGTTAATCCTGTATAGATGTGGGAAACGTTTGTCACTGCTTAATATTACAAATACTTTGATTAGACAGTGTTTCTGCATTTAATGTAGTATCAGTTTCTTCTGATTTTCAGAACTGGGAAGATGTACTGGTGTAACTGGGTTATTTTTGATGGAGAAAAACCTTATTCTCTGTAGTAAGAGCTTGGGAGCAAACACGTTTATGAGTGTATCAGAATCTCATGCTTAAAATACCCGCTTAAATTATTTTCTAGTCTTTTTGTACAATGTCTTATTGTAATCTATCAACTATTTTATCCAAAATAAACCTCCAGAAGAAAGTAGTTTTGATTTATTTAGCTCATTTTTGGTTTATAGTCACTGTTGATTTGGCCAAATGAAAAAGGAAAAAAATATGACATTTCTACGTTGTTTTAAAGCAAAAATACTTCTTGGGGAGGCATTAGGCAATTAAATGTGGATATTCTACTGGTTCCATGGCCCGACCCTGAAGTTGTACATTCAGTAAAACATAGAAACACTTCACATACCACCTCAAAAGCACCTCCATGATCTAAGAGATGTCCAAATGAAACAATTTCTAAGTAAAAGCATGCGTGAGGGAAGAACTGCCCCTCCCTCAAGGTGGATTAAGTAAAGCTAAGGCATCCCAGCCTCCTTACTCAGAACAGCAGGCTTTCCTGGAATTGATGTTAGGTAGGCCAAACAGTGCAGGAAGAGGGAGTGCGTATTGTTGAAAACCAGTCAGGTAAGGCAAAGGTCAATTATGTATTTACTTTTTATGGGGGGGTGGACAGAGTCTGACTCTGTCGCCCAGGCTGGAGTACAGTGGTGCAATCTTGGCTCACTAGAACCTCTACATTCTGGGTTCAAGTGATTCTCCTGCCTCAGCATCCCGAGAAGCTGGGATTACAGGCACCCACCACCATGTCCGGCTTAATTAGTTTTTGAATTTTTAGTACACGCAGGGTTTCACCATGTTGGCCAGGCTGGTCTGAACTCCAAACCTCAAGTAATCTGCTCACCTCAGCCTCCCAAAGTGCTGGTCTTACAGATGTGAGCCACCAAGCCTGGCCTAATTACGTATTTAAATTAAAACTGAGGCCGGGCACGGTGGCTCACGCCTGTAATACAAGCACTTTGGAGGCCAAGGCAGGTGGATCACCTGAGGTTGGGAGTTCAAGACCAGCCTGACCAACATGGTGAAACCCCAACTTTAAAAAAAAAAAAAAAAAAACTGAAGAAACTAGCCCGTGTACACCAACATCTCTCATGATAACAACCAAACATAAAAGTCAAATCCATCTCAAGAGTAGATTTAATCAAATGGTGACATCTTTACACAGCAGTCTCCCTCATTTTTTTTTCTTTTTTTTGAGAAGGTGCTTTGCTCTTATTAGCCAGGCTGGAGTGCAATGGCGCAATCTCGGCTAACCGCAACCTCCGCCTCCTGGGTTCAAGCAATTCTGCCTCAGTCTCCCGAGTAGCTCGAATTACAGGCATGAGACACCACGCCAGGAAGACTTTTTTTTTTTTTTTTTTTTGGAGACGCAGTTAAATTCTTGATACACAGGTTGGAGTGCAATGCTACGATCTCGCCTCAACCCAAACTACGCTTCCTGGGTTCAAGCAATTCTCCTGCCTCAGCCTTCCGAGTAGGTGGAATTACAGGCGTGAACCACAGCGCCAGGAAGATTTTTTTTTATTATTATTTTTTTTTTAGACCCAGTTTCGCTCTTCTTACCCTGGATGGAGTGCAATGGAATGATGTCGCCTCAACGCAAACTTCGCTTCCTGGGTTCAAGCAATTCTCCTGCCTCAGCACCCCCAGAGTAGCTGGAATTGCAGGAGTGAACCACCACGCCAGGAAGATTTTTTTTTTTTTTTTTTTTTTTGAGACCCAGCTTCGCTCTTGTTACCGAGGCTGGAGTGCCATGGCGCGATATCGCCTCAAGGCAAACTCCGCATCCTGGGTTCAAGCAATGCTACTGCCTCAGCCTCCCGTGTAGCTGGAATTAGAGGCGAGAGCCACCGCGCAGGGATGATTTTTTTTTTTTTTTTTTTTTTTTGAGACCGAGTTTCGCTCTTGTTACCCAGGCTGGAGCGCAGTGGCGCGATATCGCCTCAAGGCAAACTCCGCCTCCTGAGTTCAAGCAATTCTCCTGCCTCAGCCTCCGGAGTAGCTCGAATTACAGGCCTGAGCCACCGGGCCCGGATCATTCTTTTTCTTTTTTTTTTTTTTTTGAGATCTAGTTTCGCTCTTGTTACCCTGGCTGGAGTGCAAAGGAGCGATCTAGCCTCACCGCAACCTCCGCCTCCTGGGTTCAAGCAGTTCTCCTGCCTCAGCCTCCCGTGTAGCTGGAATTATAGCCATGAGCCACCGCGCCAGGAAGATTTTTTTTTTCTTTTTTTTGATTTTTGAGACCCAGTTTCACTCTTGTTACCCAGGCTGGAGTGCAATGGCGCGATCTTGGCTCACCGCAACCTCCCCCTCCTGTGATCAAGCAGTTCTCCTGTCTCAGCCTCCCGTGTAGCTGGAATTACAGGCGTGAACCACCGCGCCAGAAAGATTTTTTTTTTTTTTTTGAGACGCAGTTTCGCTCTTGTTACCGAGGCTGGAGTGCCATGGTGCGATATCGCCTCAAGTAAACTCCGCTTCCTGGGTTCAAGCAATTCTCCTGCCTCAGCCTCCCCAGTAGCTGGAATTACAGGCCTGAGCCACCGCGCCTGCATGATTTCTTTTTTTTCTTTTTTTTTTTTTTAGATATGGAGTTTCACTCTCGTTACCCAGGCTGGAGTGCAATGAAACGATATCGCCTCAACGCAAACTCCGCCTCCTGGGTTCAAGCAATTCTACTGCCTCAGCCTCCCGTGTAGCTGGAATTACAGGGAGAGACACCGCGCCAGGATGATTTTTTTTTTTTTTTTTTTTTGAGATCTAGTTTCGCTGTTGTTACCCAGCCTGCAGTGCAATGGCGCGATCTCCGCTCACGGCAACTTCCGCCTCCTGGGTTGCAGCAATTCTCTGGAAGGGGCAGGTGCCGGGGCATGGTTCTCTGAACGGGGGTAGGTGCCACGGGTCTTCGGTCGCTGGACGGGGTAGGTGCCGGCGGCCTGGGTCTCTGGAAGAGGCAGGTGCCGTGGGTCTGAGTGCCTGGACATGGGAAGGTGCCAGGGGTCCTGGGTTTCTGGACGGGGTAGTTGCCGGGGGCCTGGGTCTGTGGGCAGGTGTAGGTGCCGGGGTCCAGGGCCTCTGTACAGTGCTAGGTGCCGGGGGGCCTGGGTCTCTGGACAGAGGTAGGTGCTGGGGGGCCTGTGCCTGGGTAGATGCTGGAGTCCAGGGCCTCTGGACAGGGTAGGTGCCGGGGGCCTGGGTCTCTGGACGGGGTAGGACCTGGGGGGCCTGGGTCTCTGGAAGAGGCAGGTGCCGTGGATCTGAGTGCCTGGACATGGGTAGGTGCCAGCGGTCCTGGGTTTCTGGACGGGGTAGTTGCCGGGGGCCTGGGTCTCTGGACAGGGGTAGGTGCCCGGGGGCCTCGGACTCTGCACAGGGTTAGGTGCGGGGTTCTGGACAGGGGTAGGAGTAGGGGGACCTCGGCCTCTGGACAGAGATAGGTGTTGGGGGACCTGGGCCTCTGGACAGGGGTAGGTGCGGGATCCTGGGCCTCTGGACAGGGGCAGGTGCCGGGGGGCCTGGTTCACTGGACAGGGGTAAGTGCCAGGGCGCCTGCGTCTCAGGACAGGCGTAGGTGCCGGGGTCCTGGGTCTCTGGACAGGGTAGGTGCCGGTGGGCCTAGGTCTCTGGACAGGGGCAGGTAGCGGGGGCCTGGGTCTCTGGACAGGGATAGGTACCGGGCAGCCTAGCCTGGGTAGGTGTCGGGGTCAAGGTGCTCTGGACAGTGGCAGGTGGTGGGTGGCCTTGGTCTCTGGATAGCGGTAGGTGCCGGGGGGCGTGGGCCTCTGGACAAGGGTAGGTTCCGCAGGGCCTGGGTCTCTGGAAGGGGCAGGTGCCGGGGCATGGTTCTCGGAATGGGGGTAGGTGCCACGGGTCTTGGGTCTCTGGACGGGGTAGGTGCCGGTGGGCCTGGGTCTCTGAAATGGGCAGGTGCCGGGGGCCTGGGTCTCTGAACGGGGGTAGTGCCGAAGGGCATGGGAGTCTGGACAGGGGTGGGTACCGGGGTCCAGGGCCTCTGGACAGGGTAGGTGTCGGGGGCCTAGGTCTCTGGACAGGGGTAAGTGCCAGGAGTCCTGGGTCTCTGGACAGGGGTAGGTGCTGGGGTGCATGTGCCTGGGTAGCTGCCGGGGTCCAGGGCATATGGACAGGGGAATGTGCCGGGGGGCCTGGGTCTCAGGACAGGGGTTGATGCCGGGGGCCTGTGTCTCTGGACAGGGGTAGGTGCCAGGAGTCTGTGTCTCTGGACAGGGGTAGGTGCCAGGGTCCAGGGCCTCTGGACAGGGCTAGGTGCCGGGGGACCTGATGTCTCTGGACAGGGCTAGGTGCCGGGGGGCCTGGATCTCTGGAAAGGAGTCGGTGCCGAGGGGCCTGGGACTGGGTTGGTGCCGGGGTCCAGGGCCTCTGGACAGAGGCAGGTCCCGGGGAGCCTGGTTCACTGGACAGGGGTAGGGCCTGCATCTCTGGACAGGGCTAGGTGCGGGGTCCTGGACCGGGGTAGGTGTTGGGGTCCTGGGCCTCCAGACAGGGGTAGGTGTTGGGGGACCTGGGTCTCTAGACAGGGGTAGGTGAGGGGTCCTGGGCCTCTAGACAGGGACAGGTGCCGGGGTCCAGGGCCTCTCGATAGGTGCAGGTGCCGGGGGACCTGGTCTCTGGACAGGGGCAGGTGCCGGGGGGCCTGAGTGTCTGGACAGGGGTAGATGACGGGGTACCTGGGTCTCTGGAAAGGTGTAGGTGCCGGGTTCCAGGGCCTCTGCACAGGGTAGGTTCCAGGGGCCTGGGTCTCTGGACAGGGTTAGGTGCTGGGGGACCCGAGCCTGTGTAGGTGCCGGGGTCCAGGGCCTTTGGACAGGGGCAGGTGCCGGGGGTCTGGGTCTCTGGACGGGGGTTGGTGCTGGGGTCGAGGGCCTCTGGACAGGGGCAGGTGCGGGGGGGCCTGGGTCTCTGGACGGGGTAGGTGCCGGGGCGCCTGGGTCTGTGGACAAGGATAGGTGCCGGTGTCCAGGGCCTCTGGACAGGGCTAGTTGCCGGGAGGCCTGGGTCTCTGGACTGGAGTAGGTGCTGGGGGACCTGTGCCTGGGTAGGTGCTGGGGTCCAGGGCCTCTGGACAGAGGCAGGTGCCAAGGGGCCTGGGTCTCTGGACAGGGGTAGGTGTCGGGGAGCCTGGGTCTCTGGACGGGGGTAGGTGCCGGGGGGACTGGGCCTGGGTAGGTGCCGGGATCGATGGCCTCTGGACAGAGGCAGGGCCCGTGGGGCCTGGGTCTCTGGACAGGGGCAGGTGCTGGGTTCCTGGGTCTCTGAACGGAGGTAGGTGCCAGGGTCCTGGTTCTCTGGACGGGTGTAGGTGCAGGTGGGCCCGGGTTTCTGGACGGGGGTATGTGCCGTGGGGCCTGGGTCTCTGAAAGAGTCAGGTGCCAGGGGCCTGGGTCTCTGAACAGGGGTAGGTGCCAGGGGTCCTGGGTCTCTGGATGGGGTAGGTGCTGGGACCCTGGGTCTCTGGACAGGGGTCGGTGCCGGGGGGCGTGGGTCTCTTGATAGGGGTAGGTGCCGGGGCTGGGACCTGGGTATGTACCGGAGTCCAGGTCCTCTGGACAGGGTCACGTGCCGGGGGACCTGGGTCTCTGAACGGGGTAGGTGCCGGGAGCCTGTGTCTCTGGACGGGGGTAGGTGCCAGCATCCAGGGCATCTGGACAGGGGTAGGTGGCGGGGGCCTGGGTATCTGGACAGGGGTAGGTGCCGGGGGGCCTCGGTCTCCGGACAGGTATAGGTGCCGGGGGTCCAGGGACTCTGGACAGGTTAGGTTCTGGGGGCCTGGGTCTCTGGATGTGGTAGGTGCCGGGGGCCTGGGTCTCTGGACGAGGAGGTGACGGGGGCCTGGGCCTCTGGACAGGGGTAGGTGCTGGGTGGCCTGTGTATCTGGACAGGTGTAGGTGCCGGGAAACCTGGGTCTCTGGATAGGGGTAGGTGCCGTGGGCCTGGTTATCTGGACAGTGGTAGTTGCCGGTGGCCCTGGGCCTTGGTAAGTGCCGGGGTCCAGGGCTTCTGGACAGGGGTAGGTGCCGGGGGACCTGGGTCTCTGGACAGGGGTAGGTGCTGGGGGGCCGTGGCCTGGGTAGGTGCCGGGGTCCAGGGCCTCTGGTCAGTGGCAGGTGCCGGGGGCCTGGGTCTCTGGACAGGGTTAGGTGCCGGGGGGCCTGGGTCTCTGGAGAGGTGTAGGGGCCGGTGTCCAGGGCCTCTGGACAGGGCTAGGTGCCCGGGGGCCTGGTTTTCTGGACAGGGGTATGTGACGGGTGTCTGGGTCTCTGGACAGGGGTAGGTGCCTGGGTCCAGGACCTCTGGACAGGGGCAGGTGCCGGGGGTCTGGGTCTCTGGACAGTGGCAAATGCCGGGGAACTGGGTCTCTGAACGGGGGTAGGTGCCAGGGGGCCTGGGTGACTGCACAGGGGTAGGTGCCGGGGGGCCTGGGTCTCTGGACAGGGGTAGGGGCTGGGGAGCCTGGGTCTCTGGACAGGGGCAGGTGCTGGGGTCCAGGGCCTCTGGAAAGTGCTAGGTGCCGGAGGCCCTGGGTGTCTGGACACGGGTAGCTGCCGGGGCCTGGGTCTCTGGACAGGGGCAGGTGCCGGAGGCCCTGGGTCTCTGGACATGGTTAGCTCCCGGAGACCCAGGCCCCCCGGCACCTGCCCCTGTCGAGAGGCCGTGAACCCTGGCACCTGCCCATGTCCAGAGGACCAGGATCCTGCACCTACCCCTGTTCAGAGTCCGAGGACACCCAAGACCTGCCCCTGTCCAGAGACCCAGGCCCCCCACATCTGCTCCTGTCAAGAGACCCATGCCCCCTGGCACCTGCAGCTGTCCTGATGCCCTGGACCCCGGCACCTGCCCCTGTCCAGATACTAAGGCCCCCTGGCCCCTTCACCTGTGCAGAGACCCAGGCGCCCTGGCTCATACCGCTGTACAGAGATTCAGCCCCTTCGGGACCTTCCCCTGTCCAGAGACCCAGGCCCCAGGCACCTAACCCTGTGCAGAGAACCAGGACCGCGACACCTACCCGCGACCAGAAAACAAGGCCCGTCGGCTCCTGCCACTGTCCAGATACCCAGGCCCCCGGCACCTGCCCCTGTCCAGAGACCTAAACCTTCGGCACCTGCCCCTGTCCAGAGGCCCTGGACCGAGGCACCTACCCAGGCCCAGGCCCCCCAGCAACTAGCCCTGTCCAGAGACCCAGGTCCCCCGGCACCTACCCCTGTCCAGAGAACCAGGCCCCCCGGCACTTCCCCTGTCCAGAGACCCAGGACCCCCGTCACCTATCCCTGTCCAGAGACCAAGGCACCCCTGCATCGGCCCCTGTCAAGAGACCCAGGCCTCCCGGCACCTGCACCTTTCCAGAGGCCCTGGATCCCGGCATCTGCCACTGTCCAGAGTCCCAGGCCTCCCGGCACCTACCCCTGTCCAGAGACCCAGGCCCCCGGCACGTACCCCTGTCCGGAGACCCAGGCCCCAGGCACCTACTCCTCTCCAGAGACCCATGTGCCCCTGCATCTGCTCCTGGCAATAAACCCAGGCCCCCCAGGACCTGCCCCTCTCCAGAGGCCCTGCATAACGGCACCTACCCCCGTCCAGAGACCCAAGAACCCTGGCACCTATCCCTGTCCAGAGACCCAGGCCCCCGAAGCCTACCCCCGTTCAGAGGCCCAGGACCCCGGCACCTAGCCCTGTCCACAGACCCAGGCCGCCCGGCACCTATCCATGTCTAGAGACCTAGGCGCCCCCGCATCTTCCCCTGTCAAGAGACCCAGGGCCCCGGGCACCTGCACCTTTCCAGAGGCCCTGGACCCTGGCACCTGCCACTGTCCAGAGACCCAGGCCCCCGGCACCAACCCCTGTCCACAGACCCAGGAACCCCGGCACCTACCCCTGTCCAGAGACACAGCTCCACTGGCACCTACCGTGTCCAGAGACCCAGGCCCCCGGCACCTACCCTGTCCAGAGACCCAGGTCCCCAAGACCTATCCCTGTCCAGAGGCCCAGGTCCTCCAACTCCTACCCCTGTCCAGAACCCCGCACCTACCCCGTCCAGAGACCCAGGAACCCTGGCACCTACCCATGTCCAGGCACTCAGACCCACGGCAACTGCCTCTTCCAGAGACCCAGGCCCCCAGGACCTACCCTGTCCAGAGACCCAAGACCCATGGCACCTACCCCTGTCCAGAGACCCAGGCCACCGGCACCTACCCTGTCCAGAGGCCCTGGACCCCAGCACCTACCCAGGCACAGGGCCCCCGGAACCTACGTCTGTCGAGAGACCGAGGCCCCCCCGGCACCTAGCCCTGTCCAGAGGCCCTGGACCTCGGCACCTAGCCCTGTCCAGAGGCCCTGGACCCCGGCACCTACCCCTGACCACAGACCCAGGCCCCCGGCACCTACCCCTGTTCAGAGACCCAGGCCCCACGGCACCTAGCCCTGTCCAGAGACCCAGGACCCCCGGCACCTACCCCTGTACAGAGACCCAGACCCCCGGCACTTGCCCATGTTCAGAGACACAGGACCCCTGGCACCTATCCCTGTCCAGAGACCCAGGACCCCGGCAGCTACCCTTGTACAGAGACCCAGGCCCTCGGCACCTACCCCTGTCCAGAGACCCAGGCCCCCTGGCACATACGCCTGTCCAGAGACCTAGGTGCCCCCCGCATCTGCCCCTGTCAAGAGACCCAGGTCCCCGCGCACCTGCACCTTTCCAGAGGCCCTGGACCCCGGCACCTGTCCCTGTCCAGAGACCCAGGACCCCACGCACCTACTCCTGTCCACAGACCCAGGCCCCCGGCACCTACCCCTGTCCAGAGACACAGCCCCCGCCGGCACCTACCCCTCTCCAGAGACACAGGACCCCCGGCACCTACCCCTGTCCAGAGACCAAGGCCCCCCGGCACTTCCCCTGTCCAGAGACCCAGGACCCCCGGCACCTATCCCTGTCCAGAGACCAAGGCACCCCCGCATCTGCCCCTGTCAAGAGACTCAGGCCTCCCGGCACCTGCACCTTTCCAAAGGCCCTGGATCCCGGCATCTGCCACTGTCCAGAGTCCGAGGCCGCCTGGCACCTACCCCTGTCCAGAGACCCAGGACCCCCGGCACCTACCCCTGTCCAGAGACCCAGGCCCCCCGGCACTTCCCCTGTCCAGAGACCCAGGACCACCGGCACCTATCCCTGTCCAGAGACCAAGGCACCCCCGCATCTGCCCCTGTCAAGAGACCCAGGCCTCCTGGCACCTGCACCTTTCCAGAGGCCCTGGATCCCGGCATCTGCCACTGTCCAGAGTCCCAGGCCCCCCGGCACCTACCCCTGTCTAGAGACCCAGGCCCTCGGCACGTACCCCTGTCCGGAGACCCAGGCCTCCGGCACCTACTCATGTCCAGAGACCCATGTGCCCCTGCATCTGCTCCTGGCAATAAACCCAGGCCCCCTAGGACCTGCCCCTCTCCAGAGGCCCTGGATAACGGCACCTACCCCCGTCCAGAGACCCAAGAACCCTGGCACCTATCCCTGTCCAGAGACCTCGGGCCCCGCAGCCTACCCCCGTTCAGAGACCCAGGAACCCGGCACCTAGCCCTGTCTAGAGACCTAGGCGCCCTCGCATCTTCCCCTGTCAAGAGACCCAGGCCCCCGGGCACCTGCACCTTTCCAGAGGCCCTGGACCCTGGCACCTACCGTGTCCAGAGACCCAGGCCCCCGGCACCTACCCTGTCCAGAGACCCAGGTACCCCAATACCTATCCCTGTCCAGAGGCCCAGGTCCTCCAACTCCTACCCCTGTCCAGAACCCCGCACCTACCCCTGTCCAGAGACCGAGGCACCCTGGCACCTACCGCTGTCGAGAGACCCAGGCTCCCGGCACCTACCCCGTCCAGAGACCCAGGAACCCTGGCACCTACCCATGTCCAGGCACTCAGACCCACGGCACCTGCCTCTTCCAGAGACCCAGGCCCCCCAGGACCTACCCTGTCCAGAGACCCAAGACCCGTGGCACCTACACCTGTCCAGAGACCCAGGCCACCGGCACCTACCCTGTCCAAAGGCCCTGGACCCCAGCACCTACCCAGGCACAGGCCCCCCGGAACCTACGTCTGTCCAGAGACCCAGGCCCCCCGGCACCTAGCCCTGTCCAGAGGCCCTGGACCCCGGCACCTAGCCCTGTCCAGAGGCCCTGGACCCCGGCACCAACCCCTGACCACAGACCCAGGCCCCCGGCACCTACCCCTGTTCAGAGACCCAGGCCCCCGGCACCTAGCCCTGTCCAGACACCCAGGACCCCCGGCACCTACCCCTGTACAGAGACCCAGACACCCGGCACTTACCCATGTCCAGAGACACAGGAGCCCTGGCACCTACCCCTGTCCAGAGACCCAGGACCCCGGCAGCTACCCCTGTACAGATCTCAGCCCCTCGGCACCTACCCATGTCCAGAGACCCAGGCCCCCCGGCACCTACCCTGTCCAGAGACACAGGACTCCAGCACCTACCCTGTCCAGAGTCCCTGGACCCCGGCACCTACCCCTGACCACAGACCCAGGCCCCCGGCACCTACCCCTGTACAGAGACCCAGACCCCCGGCACTTACACATGTCCAGAGACTCAGGACCCCTGGCACCTACCCCTGTCCAGAGACCCAGGCCCCCCGGCACCTACCCTGTCCAGAGACCCAGGACTCCAGCACCTACCCTGTCCAGAGACCATGGACCGTGGCACCTACCCCCGTTCAGAGACCCAGGCCCCCGGAACCTGCTCCTGTCCAGAGACCCAGGCCCTCCCGCACCTGCCCCTCTCCAGAGATCTTGGACCCCCGCATCTACCCAGGCCCAGACCACCCGGCACCTACCCCTGTCCAGAGACCCAGGCCCCCTGGGCCCTGCGCCTGTCCAGAGGCCATCGACCCCGGCACATACCCAGGCCCAGTCCTCTGGGAACCTACCCCGTCCAGAGACCGAGGACCCCCTGCACCTGCCCCTGTCCAGAGTCCCTGGACCCCGGCACCTACCCAGGCCCAGGCCCCCCGACAACTACCCCTGTCCAGAGACCCAGGCCCCCAACAACTACCCCTGTCCAGAGACCCAGGCCCCCCGACAACTACCCCTGTCCAGAGACCCAGGCCCCCAGGCACCTGCCTCTGTCCAGAGGCCCTGGACCCCAGCACCTACCCAGGCACAGGCCCCCCGGCACCTACTCCAGTCCAGAGACCGAGGCCTCCCGGCAACTAGCCCTGTCCACAGACCCAGGCGTCCCGGCACCTACCCCGTCCAGAGACCCAGGCCCCCTTCACCTGCCCCTGTCCAGAGGCCCTCGACCACGGCACCTACCCAGGCCCAGTCCCCCCAGCACCTACCCCCCTCCAGAGACCCAGACCCCCGGCACCTGCCCCTGTTCAAAGGCCCTGGACCCCGGCACCTACACAGGCTCAGGCCCCCCAGCACCTAACCCTGTCCAGAGAACCAGGCCCCTGGAACCTACCCTGTGCAGAGGCCCTGGAACCCGGCACCTACAACTCTCCAGAGACCCAGGTCCCCCGTCACCTTCCACTGTCCAGACACTCAGGCCCCCCGGCACCTGGCGCTGTCCAGAGACCCAGGCCCCCGGCAACTGCACCTGTCAAGAGGCCCTCGACCCCGGCACCTGTCCCTGTCCAGAGGCCCAGGACCCCTCATCTACCCCTGTCTAGAGACCCAGGTCCCCCAACACCTACCCCTGTCCGGAGTCCCAGGACCCCAACACCTACCCCGGTCCAGGACCCCGCACCTAGCCCTGTCCAGAGATGCAGGCCCCGTGACACCTACCCCTGTCCAGAGAACCAGGCTCCCCGGGACCTGCCTCTGTCCAGAGGCCCTGGAGACTCGGCACCGACTCCTATCCAGAGATCCAGGCCCCCTGGCACCTAGCCCTGTTCAGAGATATCAGGTCCCCCGGCACCTAGCCCTGTCCAGAGGCCCTGGACCACGGCACCTACCCCTGTCCAGAGACACAGGCCCCCGGCACCTACCCCTGTCAGGAGACCCAGGCCCCCCAGCACCTAACCCTGTCCACAGACACAGGCCCCCGGCACCTATCCTGTCCAGAAACCCAGGACCGTGGCACCTACCCTTGTCCAGACACCCAGACCCCGGCACCTACCCATGTTGAGAGACCCAGGCCCCCCGACACCTACCCCTGTCTAGAGACCGAGGCCCCTCGTCACCTGCCTGTGTCCAGAGGCCCTAGAGCCCAGCACCTACTAAGTCCCAGGCCCCTCGGCACCTACCCCGG
The DNA here is from genome assembly GCF_030222135.1 of Aotus nancymaae. Classification (NCBI taxonomy): domain Eukaryota; kingdom Metazoa; phylum Chordata; class Mammalia; order Primates; family Aotidae; genus Aotus; species Aotus nancymaae. Next base: position 94,593,716 of record NW_026988450.1, read on the forward strand.
TCCAGAGACCCAGGGCCTCTGGCACCTAGCCCTGTCCAGAGGCCCTGGAGCTCAGCACCTGCCCCTATCCAGAGACCCAGGCTCCCCGGCACCTGCCCCTGTCCAGAGACCCAGGCCCCTGGCACCTACCCCTGTTCAGAGACCCAGGCCCCGGCACCTACCACCATCCAGACACCCAGGCCCCCCGGCACCTACCCCTTTCGAGAGACCCAGGCCCCCCGCACCTACCATGTACAGTTACCCAGGACCCTGACATCTGCCCCTTCCAGAGACGCAGACCCCCGGCACCTACCCCCATCCAGAGACCCAGGCCCCCAACACCTTCCCACGTTAAGAGACCGAGGCCGCCGGCACCTGGCCCTCCCACAGTCTCAGGCCCTCCGGCAACTATCCCAGTCCGGAAGATGATTATTTTTTTATTTTTTTATTTTTTTTGAGACGGAGTTTCCTCTTGTTACCCAGGCTGCAGTGCAATGGCTCGATCTCGGCTCACCGCAACCTCCACCTCCTGGGTTCAAGCAATTCTACTGCCTCAGCCTCCCGAATAGCTGGAATTACACGCGTGAGCCAGCGGGTCGGAAGATTTTTTTTTTTTTTTTTTTTTTTTTTTTGAGACGCAGTTTCGCTCTTGTTACCGAGGCTGGAGTGCCATGGCGCGATATCGCCTCAAGGCAAACTCCGCTTCTTGGGTTCAAGCAATGCTACTGCCTCAGCCTCCCCAGTAGCTGGAATGACAGGCGTGAGCCACCGCGCCGGGATGATTTCTCTTTTTTTGAGACGGAGTTTCGATCTTGTTACCCAGGCTGCAGTGCAATGAAACGATGTCGCCTCAACGCAAACTCCGCCTCCTGGGTTCAAGCAATTCTCCTGCCTCAGCCTCCCGTGTAGCTGGAATTACAGGCGAGAGACACCGCGCCGGGATGATTTTTTTTTTTTTTTTTTTTTTTTTTTTTTGAGACCGAGTTTCGATCTTGTTACCCAGGCTGCAGTGCAATGGCAGGACCTCGGTTGACCGCAACCTCCGCTTCCTGGGTTCAAGCAATTCTCCTGCCTCAGCACCCCCAGAGTAGCTGGAATTACAGGAGTGAACCACCACGCCAGGAAGTTTTTTTTTTTTTTTTTTTTTTGAGACCCAGTTTCGCTCATGTTACCCAGGCTGGAGTGCCATGGCGCGATATCGCCTCAAGGCAAACTCCGCATCCTGGGTTCAAGCAATTCTCCTGCCTCAGCCTCCCGTGTAGCTGGAATTAGAGGCGAGAGACACCGCGCTGGGATGATTTTTTTTTTTCTTTTTTTGAGACCGAGATTCCCTCTTGTTACCCAGGCTGGAGCACCGTGGCGCGATATGCCTTAAGGCAAACTCCGCCTCCTGAGTTCAAGCAATTCTTCTCCCTCAGACTCCCGAGTAGCTGGAATTACACGCATGAGCCACCGGCCCCGGATGATTTTTTTTTTTTTGAGACGGAGTTTCGCTCTTGTTACCCAGGCTGGAGTGAAATGGACCGATCTCGCCTCACCGCAACCTCCGCCTCCTGGGTTCAAGTAGTTCTCCTGCCTCAGCCTCCCGTGTAGCTGGAATTATAGCCATGAGCCACCGCGCCAGGAAGATTTTTTTTTTCTTTTTGTTGTTTTTTGAGACCCAGTTTCGCTCTTGTTACCCAGGCTGGAGTGCAATGGCGCGATCTTGGCTCACTGCAACCTCCCCCTCCTGTGATCAAGCAGTTCTCCTGTCTCAGCCTCCCATGTAGCTGTAATTACAGGCGTCAACCACCGCGCCAGAAAGATTTTTTTTTTTTTTTTTTTTCTTTTGAGACGCAGTTTCGCTCTTCTTACCCTGGATGGAGTGCAATGGCGCGATCTCGGCTAACCGCAACCTCCGCCTCCTGGGTTCAAGCAATTCTCCTGCCTCAGTCTCCCGAGTAGCTCGAATTACAGGCATGAGCCACCACGCCAGGAAGACTTTTTTTTTTTTTTTTTTTCTTTTGGAGACGCAGTTAAATTCTTGATACGCAGGTTGGAGTGCAATGCTACGATCTCGCCTCAATCCAAACTACGCCTCCTGGGTTCAAGCAATTCTCCTGCCTCAGCCTCCCGAGTAGGTGGAATTACAGGCGTGAACCACCGCGCCAGGAAGATTTCTTTCTTTCTTTTTTTTTTTTGAGAAGGTATTTCCCTCTTGTTACCCAGGCTGGAGTGCAATGGAACGATGTTGGCTCACCGCAACCTCCGCCTCCTGTGTTCAAGCAATTCTCCTGCCTCAGCCCCCCCGAGTAGCTGGACTTACACGTGTGAACCACTGCGCCAGGAAGATTTGTTTTTTTTCTTTTTTCTTTGAGACGCAGTTTCGCTCTTGTTACCCAGGCTGGAGTGCAATGGCACGATCTCGCGTCAAAGCAGACTTCGCCTCCTGGGTTCAAGCAATTCTGCGGCCTCAGCCTCCCAAGTAACTGGAAACACAGGCGTGAGCCACCGCGCCCGGATGATTTTTTTTTTTTTTTTTTTTTTTGAGACGGAGTTTCACTCTTGTTATCCAGGCTGCAGTGCAATGGCACCATCTCGGCTCACCGAAACCTCCGCCTGCTGGGTTCAGGCAATTCTCCTGCTTCAGCCTCCTGAGTAAATGGGATTACAGACAAGCGCCACCTGCCTAACTAATTTTTTGTATTCTTTGTAGAGACGGGGTTTCACCATGTTGACCAGGATGTTCTCGATCTATTGACGTCGTGATCGACCCGCGTTAGCTTCCAAAATTGCTGGGATTACAGCCGTCAGGCACCGCGCCCGGAAGATGATTTTTTATTTATTTTTTTATTTTTTTTGAGACGGAGTTTCCTCTTGTTACCCAGGCTGCAGTGCAATGGCTCGATCTCGGCTCACCGCAACCTCCGCCTCCTGGGTTCAAGCAATTCTCCTGCCTCAGCCTCCTGAATAGCTGGAATTACACGCGTGAGCCAGCGGGCCGGAAGACTTTTTTTTTTTTTTTTAGACGCAGTTTCGCTCTTGTTACCGAGGCTGGAGTGCCATGGCACGATATCGCCTCAAGGCAAACTCCGCTTCCTGGGTTCAAGCAATGCTACTGCCTCAGCCTCCCCAGTAGCTGGAATTACAGGCCTGAGCCACCGCGCCTGGATGATTTCTCTTTTTTTGAGACGGAGTTTCGATCTGGTTACCCAGGCTGCAGTGCAATGAAACGATGTCGTCTCAACGCAAACTCCGCCTCCTGGGTTCAAGCAATTCTTCTCCCTCAGCCTCTGGAGTAGCTGGAATTACAGGCATGAGCCACCGGGCCTGGACGTTTTTTTTGTTTTTGAGACGGAGTTTCGCTCTTGTTACCCTGGCTGGAGTGCAATGGCGCGATCTTCGCTCACCGCAACCTCCCCCTCCTGTGATCAAGCAGTTCTCCTGTCTCAGCCTCCCGTGTAGCTGGAATTACAGGCGTGAACCACCGCGCCAGAAAGATTTTTTTTTTTTTTTTTTTTTTTTTGAGACGCAGTTTCGCTCTTGTTACCGAGGCTGGAGTGCCATGGCGCGATATCGCCTCAAGGCAAACTCCTCAGCCTCCCCAGTAGCTGGAATTACAGGTCTGAGCCACCGCGCCTGGATAATTTTTTTTTTTTTTTTTTTTTTTAGAGATGGAGTTTCGCTCTAGTTACCCAGGCTGGAGTGCAATGAAACGATGTCGCCTCAACGCAAACTCCGCCTCCTGGGTTCAAGCAATTCTACTGCCTCAGCCTCCCGTGTAGCTGGAATTACAGGGAGAGACACCGCGCCAGGATGATTTTTTTTTTTTTTTTTTTTTTGAGATCTAGTTTCGCTGTTGTTACCCAGCCTGCAGTGCAATGGCGCGATCTCCGCTCACGGCAACTTCCGCCTCCTGGGTTGCAGCAATTCTCTGGAAGGGGCAGGTGCCGGGGCATGGTTCTCTGAACGGGGGTAGGTGCCACGGGTCTTCGGTCGCTGGACGGGGTTGGTGCCGGCGGCCTGGGTCTCTGGAAGAGGCAGGTGCCGTGGGTCTGAGTGCCTGGACATGGGAAGGTGCCAGGGGTCCTGGGTTTCTGGACGGGGTAGTTGCCAGGGGCCTGGGTCTGTGGGCAGGTGTAGGTGCCGGGGTCCAGGGCCTCTGTACAGTGCTAGGTGCCGGGGGACCTGGGTCTCTGGACAGAGGTAGGTGCTGGGGGGCCTGTGCCTGGGTAGATGCTGGAGTCCAGGGCCTCTGGACAGGGTAGGTGCCGGGGGCCTGGGTCTCTGGACAGGGGTACGTGCCATGGGTCTTGGGTCTCTGGACGGGGTAGGACCTGGGGGGCCTGGGTCTCTGGAAGAGGCAGGTGCCGTGGGTCTGAGTGCCTGGACATGGGTAGGTGCCAGGGGTCCTGGGTTTCTGGACGGGGTAGTTGCCGGGGACCTGGGTCTCTGGACAGGGGTAGGTGCCCGGGGGCCTCGGACTCTGCACAGGGTTAGGTGCGGGGTTCTGGACAGGGGTAGGAGTAGGGGGACCTCGGCCTCTGGACAGAGATAGGTGTTGGGGGACCTGGGCCTCTGGACAGGGGTAGGTGCCAGGGGTCCTGGGTCTCTGGATGGGGTAGGTGCCGGGAGCCTGGGTCTCTGGACAGGGGTCGGTGCCGTGGGCCCTGGGTCTCTGGACGGGGGTAGGTGCCGCGGGCGTGGGCCTGGGTAGGTACCGAGGTCCAGGGCCTCTGGACAGGGGCAGGTGTTGTGGGGCCGGGGTACAGGGCCTCTGGACAGGGTCAGGTGCAGGGGTCCTGGGTCTCTGGACGGGGGTTGGTGCCTGGGGTCCTGGGTCTCTCGACGGGCGTAGGTGCCAGAGGGCCTGAGCCTGGGTAGGTGCCGGGGTCCAGGACCTCTGGACAGGGCAAGTTGCCGGGCGGCCTGGGTCTCTGCACAGGTATAGGTGCCGGGGGGCCTGGGCCTGGGTTGGTGCAGGGGTCCAGGGCCTCTGGACAGCGGCAGGTGTCGGGGGTCCTGGGTCTCCGGACGGGGTAGGTGCCGGGGGTCCTGGGTCTCTGGACAGGGGTGGGTACCAGGGATCCTGGGCCTCTGGACCGGGTACGTGCCGGGAGCCTGGGTCTCTGGACAGGGGTAAGTGCCAGGGGGCCTGGGTCTCTGGACAGGGGTAGGTGCCTGGGTCCAGGACCTCTGGACAGGGGCAGGTGCCGGGGGTCTGGGTCTCTGGACAGGGGTAGGTGCCGGGGGGCCTGGGTGACTGCACAGGGGTAGGTGCCGGGGGGCCTGGGTCTCTGGACATGGGTAGGGGCTGGGGAGCCTGGGTCTCTGGACAGGGGCAGGTGCTGGGGTCCAGGGCCTCTGGAAAGTTCTAGGTGCCGGAGGCCCTGGGTCTCTGGACATGGGTAGCTGCCGGAGACCGAGGCCCCCCGGCACCTGCCCCTGTCGAGAGGCCGTGAACCCTGGCAACTGCCCCTGTCCAGAGGCCCAGAATCCTGCACCTACCCCTGTTCAGAGTCCGAGGACACCCAAGACCTGCCCCTGTCCAGAGACCCAGGCCCCCCCACATCTGCTCTTGTCAAGAGACCCATGCCCCCCGGCACCTGCAGCTGTCCAGATGCCCTGGACCCCGGCACCTGCCCCTGTCCAGAGACCCAGGCCCCCGGCACCAACCCCTGTCCACAGACCCAGGCCCCCAGCACCTACCCCTGTCCAGATACACAGCTCCCCCGGCACCTACCGTGTCCAGAGACCCAGGCCCCCGGCACCTACCCTGTCCAGAGACCCAGGTCCCCCAATACCTATCCCTGTCCAGAGGACCAGGTCCTCCAACTCCTACCCCTGTCCAGAACCCCGCACCTACCCCTCTCCAGAGACCGAGGCACCCTGGCACCTACCGCTGTCGAGAGACCCAGGCTCCCGGCACCTACCCCGTCCAGAGACCCAGGAACCCTGGCACCTACCCCTGTCCAGGCACTCAGACCCACGGCACCTGCCTCTTCCAGAGACCCAGGCCCCCCAGGACCTACCCTGTCCAGAGACCCAAGACCCGTGGCACCTACCCCTGTCCAGAGACGCAGGCCAGCGGCACCTACCCTGTCCAGAGGCCCTGGACCCCAGCACCTACCCAGGCACAGGCCCCCGGAACCTGCGTCTATCCAGAGACCCAGGCCCACCGGCACCTAGCCCTGTCCAGAGGCCCTGGACCTCGGCACCTAGCCCTGTCCAGAGGCCCTGGACCCCGGCACCTACCCTTGACCACAGACCCAGGCGCCCGGCACCTACCGCTCTTCAGAGACCCAGGCCCCCCGGCACCTAGCCCTGTCCAGAGACCCAGGACCCCCGGCACCTACCCCTGTACAGATACCCAGACCCCCGGCACTTACCCATGTCCAGAGACTCAGGACCCCTGGCACTTACCCCTGTCCAGAGACCCAGGACCAAGGCAGCTACCCCTGTACAGAGACCCAGGCCCTCGGCACCTACCCCTGTCAAGAGACCCAGGCCCCCTGGCACATATCCTTGTCCAGAGACCTAGGCCCCCCCCGCATCTGCCCCTGTCAAGAGACCCAGGCCCCCGCGCACCTGCACCTTTCCAGAGGCCCTGGACCCCGGCACCTGTCCCTGTCCAGAGACCCAGGCCCCCACGCACCTACTCCTGTGCACAGACCCAGGCCCCTGGCACCTACCCCTGTCCAGAGACACAGCCCCCACCGGCACCTACCCTTCTCCAGAGACACAGGACCCCCGGCACCTACCCCTGTCCAGAGACCCAGGCCCCCCGGCACTTCCCCTGTCCAGAGACCCAGGACCCCCGGCACCTATCCCTGTCCAGAGACCAAGGCACCCCCGCATCTGCCCCTGTCAAGAGACCCAGGCCTCCCGGCACCTGCACCTTTCCAAAGGCCCTGGATCCCGGCATCTGCCACTGTCCAGAGTCCCAGGCCCCCGGCACCTACCCCTGTCCAGAGAACCAGGACCCCCGGCACCTACCCCTGTCCAGAGACCCAGGCCCCCCGGCACTTCCCCTGTCCAGAGACCCAGGACCCCCGGCACCTATCCCTGTCCGGAGACCAAGGCACCCCCGCATCTGCCCCTGTCAAGAGACCCAGGCCTCCTGGCACCTGCACCTTTCCAGAGGCCCTGGATCCCGGCATCTGCCACTGTCCAGAGTCCCAGGCCCCCCGGCACCTACCCCTGTCCAGAGACCCAGGCCCCCGGCACGTACCCCTGTCTGGAGACCCAGGCCCCCGGCACCTACTCCTCTCCAGAGACCCATGTGCCCCTGCATCTGCTCCTGGCAATGAACCCAGGCCCCCCAGGACCTGCCCCTCTCCAGAGGCCCTGGATAACGGCACCTACCCCCGTCCAGAGACCCAAGAACCCTGGCACCTATCCCTGTCCAGAGACCCAGGGCCCCGAAGCCTACCCCCGTTCAGAGACCCAGGACCCTGGCACCTAGCCCTGTCCAGAGACCCAGGCCGCCCGGCACCTATCCCTGTCTAGAGACCTAGGCGCCCACGCATCTTCCCCTGTCAAGAGACCCAGGCCCCCGGGCACCTGCACCTTTCCAGAGGCCCTGGACCCTGGAACCTGCCCCTGTCCAGAGAACCAGGCCCCCAGCACCTACCCCTGTCCAGAGAAACAGCTCCCCCGGCACCTACCGTGTCCAGAGACCCAGGCCCCCGGCACCTACCCTGTCCAGAGACCCAGGTCACCCAATACCTATCCCTGTCCAGAGGCCCAGGTCCTCCAACTCCTACCCCTGTCCAGAACCCCACACCTACACCTGTCCAGAGACTGAGGCACCCTGGCACCTACCGCTGTCGAGAGACCCAGGATCCCGGCACCTACCCCGTCCAGAGACCCAGGAACCCTGGCACCTACCCATGTCCAGGCACTCAGACCCACGGCACCTGCCTCTTCCAGAGACCCAGGCCCCCCAGGACCTACCCTGTCCAGAGACCCAAGACCCGTGGCACCTACCACTATCCAGAGACCCAGGCCACCGGCACCTACCCTGTTAAGAGGCCCTGGACCCCAGCACGTACCCAGGCACAGGCCCCCCGGAACCTACATCTGTCCAGAGACCCAGGTCCCCCGGCACCTAGCCCTGTCCAGAGGCCCTGGACCCCGGCACCTAGCCCTGTCCAGAGGCCCTGGACCCCGGCACCAACCCCTGACCACAGACCCAGGCCCCCGGCACCTACCCCTGTTCAGAGACCCAGGCCCCCCGGCACCTAGCCCTGTCCAGAGACCCAGGACCCCCGGCACCTACCCCTGTACAGAGACCCAGACCCCCGGCACTTACCCATGTCCAGAGACTCAGGAGCCCTGGCACCTACCCCTGTCCAGAGAACCAGGACCCCGGCAGCTACCCCTGTACAGAGACTCAGGCCCTCGGCACCTACCCCTGTCCAGAGACCCGGGCCCCCCGACACATACCCTGTCCAGAGACCCAGGACTCCAGCACCTACCCTGTCCAGAGGCCCTGGACCCCGTCACTTACCCTTGACCACAGACCGAGGCCCCCGGCACCTACCCCTGTACAGAGACCCAGACCCCCGGCACTTACACATGTCCAGAGACTCAGGACCCCTGGCACCTACCCCTGTCCAGAGACCCAGGCCCCCCGGCACCTACCCTGTCCAGAGACCCAGGACTCCAGCACCTACCCTGTCCAGAGACCATGGACTGTGGCACCTACCCCCGTTCAGAGACCCAGGCCCCCGGAACCTGCTCCTGTCCAGAGACCCAGGCCCTCCCGCACCTGCCCCTCTCCAGAGATCCTGGACCTCCGCATCTACCCAGGCCCAGACCACCCGGCACCTACCCCTGTCCAGAGACCCAGGCCCCCTCGGCCCTGCGCCTGTCCAGAGGCCATCGACCCCGGCACATACCCAGGCCCAGTCCTCCCGGAACCTACCCCGTCCAGAGACCGAGGACCCCGGCACCTACCCCTGTCCAGACACCCAGGCCCCTGGCACCTACCCATGTCGAGAGACCCAGGCCCCCCGGCATCTACCCCTGTCCAGAGACCCAGGACCCCGCCACCTACCCCTATCCACAGACTCAGGACCCCTGGCACTTGCCCCTGTCCAGAGGCCCTGGACCCAGCACCTACCCAGGCCCAGGCCACACAGCAACTACCCCTGTCCAGAGACCCAGGCCCCCCGACACCTACCCCTGTCTAGAGACCGAGGCCCCCCGGCACCTGCCTGTGTCCAGAGGCCCTAGAGCCCAGCACCTACTAAGTCCCAGGCCCCTCGGCACCTACCCCGGTCCAGAGACCCAGGGCCTCCGGCACCTAGCCCTGTCCAGAGGCCCTGGACCTCAGCACCTGCCCCTGTCCAGAGACACAGGCTCCCCGGCACCTGCCCCTGTTCAGAGACCCAGGCCCCTGGCACCTAACCCGGTTCAGAGACCCAGGCCCCGGCACCTACCACCATCCAGAAACCCCGGCCCCCCGGCACCTACCCCTTTCGAGAGACCCAGGCCCCCCGCACCTACCATGTACAGTTACCCAGGACCCTGGCATCTGCCCCTTCCAGGGACCCAGACCCCCGGCACCTACCCCCATCCAGAGACCCAGGCCCCCAACACCTTCCCCCGTTAAGAGACCGAGGCCCCCGGCACCTGGCCCTCCCAGAGACTCAGGCCCCCCGGCAACTATCCCAGTCTGGAAGATGATTTTTTTTTTATTTTTTAATTTTTTTTGAGACGGAGTTTCCTCTTGTTACCCAGGCTGCAGTGCAATGGCTCGATCTCGGCTCACCGCAACCTCCGCCTCCTGGGTTCAAGCAATTCTACTGCCTCAGCCTCCCGAATAGCTGGAATTACACGAGTGAGCCAGCGGGTCGGAAGATTTTTTTTTTTTCTTTTTTTTTTTAGACGCAGTTTCGCTCTTGTTACCGAGGCTGGCGTGCCATGGCGCGATATCGCCTCAAGGCAAACTCCGCTTCCTGGGTTCAAGCAATTCTCCTGCCTCAGCCTCCCCAGTAGCTGGAATTACAGGCGTGAGCCACCGCGCCTGGATGATTTCTCTTTTTTTGAGACCTAGTTTCGATCTTGTTACCCAGGCTGCAGTGCAACGAAACGATGTCGCCTCAACGCAAACTCCGCCTCCTGGGTTCAAGCAATTCTCCTTCCTCAGCATCCCGTGTAGCTGGAATTACAGGCGAGAGACACCGCGCCAGGATGATTTTTTTTTTTTTTTTTTTTTTTTTGAGACCGAGTTTCGATCTTGTTACCCAGGCTGCAGTGCAATGGCAGGACCTCGGCTCACCGCAACCTCCGCTTCCTGGGTTCAAGCAATTCTCCTGCCTCAGCCTCCCGAATAGCTGGAATTACACGCATGAGCCACCGGGCCCGGATGGTTTTTTTTTTTTTGAGACGGAGTTTCACTCTTGTTACCCTGGCTGGAGTGCAAAGGAGCGATCTCACCTCACCGCAACCTCCGCCTCCTGGGTTCAAGTAGTTCTCCTGCCTCAGCCTCTCGTGTAGCTGGAATTATAGCCATGAGCCACCGCGCCAGGAAGATTTTTTTTTTCTTTTTGTTGTTTTTTGAGACCCAGTTTCGCTCTTGTTACCCAGGCTGGAGTGCAATGGCGCGATCTTGGCTCACCGCAACCTCCCCCTCCTGTGATCAAGCAGTTCTCCTGTCTCAGCCTCCCGTGTAGCTGGAATTACAGGCGTCAACCACCGCGCCAGAAAGATTTTTTTTTTTTTTTTTTTTGAGACGCAGTTTCGCTCTTGTTACCGAGGCTGGAGTGCAATGGCGCGATCTCCGCTAACCGCAACCTCTGCCTCCTGGGTTCAAGAAATTCTCCTGCCTCAGTCTCCCGAGTAGCTCGAATTACAGGCATGAGCCACCACGCCAGGAAGACTTTTTTTTTTTTTTTTTTGGAGACGCAGTTAAATTCTTGATACACAGGTTGGAGTGCAATGCTACGATCTCGCCTCAACCCAAACTACGCCTCCTGGGTTCAAGCAATTCTCCTGCCTCAGCCTCCCGAGTAGGTGGAATTACAGGCGTGAACCACTGCGCCAGGAAGATTTTTTTTTTTTTTTTTTTGACACCCAGTTTCGCTCTTCTTACCCTGAATGGAGTGCAATGGAATGATGTCGCCTCAACGCAAACTCCGCCTCCTGGGTTCAAGCAATTCTCCTGCCTCAGCCTCCCGTGTAGCTGGAATTACAGGCGAGAGACACCGCGCCGGGATGATTTTTTTTTTTTTTTTCTTTTTTTGAGACCGAGTTTTGATCTTGTTACCCAGGCTGCAGTGCAATGGCAGGACCTCGGTTCACCGCAACCTCCGCCTCCTGGGTTCAAGCAATTCTCCTGCCTCAGCACCCCCAGAGTAGCTGGAATTACAGGAGTGAACCACCACGCCAGGAAGTTTTTTTTTTTTTTTTTTTTTGAGACCCAGTTTCGCTCATGTTACCCAGGCTGGAGTGCCATGGCGCGATATCGCCTCAAGGCAAACTCCGCATCCTGGGTTCAAGCAATTCTCCTGCCTCAGCCTCCCGTGTAGCTGGAATTAGAGGCGAGAGACACCGCGCTGGGATGATTTTTTTTTTTCTTTTTTTGAGACCGAGATTCCCTCTTGTTACCCAGGCTGGAGCACAGTGGCGCGATATCGCCTTAAGGCAAACTCCGCCTCCTGAGTTCAAGCAATTCTTCTCCCTCAGCCTCCCGAGTAGCTGGAATTACAGGCATGAGCCACCGGCCCCGGATGATTTTTTTTTTTTTTGAGATGGAGTTTCGCTCTTGTTACCCAGGCTGGAGTGCAATGGAGCGATCTCGCCTCACCGCAACCTCCTCCTCCTGGGTTTAAGCAGTTCTCCTGCCTCAGCCTCCCGTGTAGCTGGAATTACAGCCATGAGCCACCGCGCCAGGAAGATTTTTTTTTCTTTTTTTTGTTTTTTTGAGACCCAGTTTCGCTCTTGTTACCCAGGCTGCAGTGCAATGGCGCGATCTTGGCTCACCACAACCTCCCCCTCCTGTGATCAAGCAATTCTCCTGCCTCAGCCTCCCGTGTAGCTGGAATTACAGGCGAGAGACACCGCGCCGTGATGATTTTTTTTTTCTCTTTTTTGAGACCCAGTTTCCCTCTTTTTACCCAGGCTGGAGCGCAGTGGCGCGATATCGCCTCAAGGCAAACTCCGCCTCCTGAGTTCAAGCAATTCTCCTGCCTCAGCCTCCGGAGTAGCTCGAATTACAGGCGTGAGCCACCGGGCCCGGATCATTCTTTTTCTTTTTCTTTTTTTTTTTTTTGAGATCTAGTTTCGCTCTTGTTACCCAGGCTGCAGTGCAATGGCGCGATCTCCGCTCATGGCAACTTCCGCCTCCTGGGTTGCAGCAATTCTCCTGCCTTAGCCGCCCGAGTAGCTCGAATTACAGGCGTGAACCACCGCGCCAGGAAGATTTCTTTTTTTTTCTTTTTTTTTTCTTTTTTGAGAAGGAATTTCCCTCTTGTTACCCAGGCTGGAGTGCAATGGAATGATGTTGGCTCACCGCAACCTCCGCCTCCTGTGTTCAAGCAATTCTCCTGCCTCAGCCGCCCCCCCCGGTCCCCGAGTAGCTGGAATTACACGTGTGAACCACCGCGCCAGGAAGATTTGTTTTTTTTCTTTTTTTTTTGAGACGCAGTTTCGCTCTTGTTACCCAGGCTGGAGTGCAATGGCACGATCTCGCGTCAAAGCAGACTTCGCCTCCTGGGTTCAAGCAATTCTGCGGCCTCAGCCTCCCAAGTAACTGGAAACACAGGCGTGAGCCACCGCGCCCGGATGATTTTTTTTTTTTTTTTTTTGAGACGGAGTTTCACTCTTGTTATCCAGGCTGCAGTGCAATGGCACCATCTCGGCTCACCGAAACCTCCGCCTGCTGGGTTCAGGCAATTCTCCTGCTTCAGCCTCCTGAGTAAATGGGATTACAGACAAGCGCCACCTGCCTAGCTAATTTTTTGTATTCTTTGTAGAGACGGGGTTTCACCATGTTGACCAGGATGTTCTCGATCTATTGACGTCGTGATCGACCCGCGTTAGCTTCCAAAATTGGTGGGATTACAGCCGTCAGGCACCGCGCCCGGAAGATGATTTTTTTTTTTATTTTTTATTTTTTTTGAGACGGAGTTTCTTCCTCTTGTTACCCAGGCTGCAGTGCAATGGCTCGATCTCGGCTGCCTGCCCTCGGAGAAAAGCTGCGCTCCCTCAGGCTCCAGGGCTCCGGGGGCCTGCCGCCGCCCATTCCGGGCGCATATCTGGAAGTCCAGAGCTGGGGCCCCGCCTTAGTCGCCTAAGCGACTCCAAAGCCCCGCCCCGCCGCGCTGCACTGCGCCTGCGCCGCTGCTCCACCGCCCCGTCTCGCTACACCGCGCCTGCGCCCCACTCCACCGTCCCGTCCCGCTCCATCGCGCCTGCGCCTCGCTCCACGGCCCCGCCTCGCTACGCGGCGCCTGCGTCCTGCTCCACTGCGTCTGTGTAGCGAGCGCCAGTGTTGCAGTTGCAGTCCGTCGGGAGTAGTGCGCGGGTGGTCTGGCTGTTGCGGAGCCGTTGGCGTCCGCCGCGAGGGAGCGGCGGCGTGGAGGCGCCTTCTGGCTCGGGCTAGGGCTGGCTGGAGCGCGAACGAGTAACGGCGGCAACTGCGGGCATGTGGACGGCGGCCTCAGCGGCCAGCAGGTAAGGTCCGCGCGGGGGAGGGTGGGTCTTGCAGGCCCGTGACGGGGTGCGGGTTGCGGCGGCCTGGCCGAGGGTGCAGGCGAGCGCGGCCCGCGCGGGGTCCGGTGGGGAATTGTCCTTCCGGCGGCGCCCGCACCGCGCCCACTGCCGGCCGGTCCTTGGCGGGGACCCGGGCGGGGCGGGCCTCGGCCTCGGGGCGGGCGCGCGCTCCTTCTTCGCCGGCCGGTACTCCTCCGTCTTCCCATTTCCTCCGCCCCCAGCCAACATCGCCGCCACTCTCCTGTCTCCACTTCCCTGGCCGTTGCCGGCCTCTTAGCGCGCGCTTTGTTTGAAGCAGAACTGGGAGGCCGGCGGGCTCGGGGGTGGCGGCGCTGTGCAGGCGGACGCGGGGACGGGGGAGGGGCGGGTTGGGTCACCCCGCGGACGCGGGCCTGCCCTCGGGCCACCCTTCCTAGGCCCGGGGGATGGCCGTGGTCCTTGCAAGCTGTAGGTTGCCGGAACGCCCATCGGCCGGTCCTCGCGCCGGCGCAGCTCCCTTCGTGATGCGCGCGGCGAAACTTGCGTGCTCTGGAGAGCCACGCACTTTTCTTCTCCTTAGTGAGTGGCCTTGGATGTATTCGTGTAGGAGTGAGTGTGTTGAAATTTGCAATGCGGGACCGCGCAGCCCCTCTGGTTTGGCTTTCTCCGGCGTCGATTGTGCGTTCTTGGTTTTACAGAGGTTTCTTTTGAGTAATGGCTTCAGTATTGTCAACCCCATACGCATTTGGAAGTTTGTTTATGCAATTGTTTTTACATTTCTCTTGTTATTTATAATGTTTGAATTAGATTTTGTGTTTTTGGAGAGATTTTCCGTACGTGGTGGAAGCGTTTTTAATCTTGGCAAATATGGATTGTCTATTTTATCATGTTGATCGGAAAGCAATACCAGGAACGTTGAAACGTTTTAAAGGCTTTCACTCTCCACTGACTTGTTCGAAAGACGACGTACATACTAAAACGGAAACACCTGTCTTTTTTTCTATTGGAGTTTTCTGGAAGAAATTCTGTGCAATCTGAAAAGATTGATGGAGGATACAGTAATTGCTGTCTACATCGCTTTTGTTAAGCAGTGTAAATTAGACAAACTTGGAGATTTATACCTGGACATACTGAGTTTTTGAACTGTCTTGAAGTGAAACTTTGGAAAGGGCAGGTAAAATGAGGCTTCTTCCAACCTTCCCCCCCCCCCCCCCCCGCCCCAGCTTGGTTAACAGGCAAACACCAAAATATTGTAATATCTGGTAATTTACAGAACGTTGGTTATCAGATTTGATAATTATATATTAAGGTTGTACAATATTTGTATGTCAGAGTTACGGGTAGTAGGTCTTAGGTTGTAGAGTCTTATGAAAAATACGATTTTTTAATAATCTTCTGAGTAGCGAAATGGTAACTGTTACAATGGTTATGAATTGTCAAGGCAATAGGGCTGGTATATGTCTTCAGTCATGTTTTTATGCCTGAAATCCAGGAAACTGTGTAAATGGATGTTTCCTGAAACAGCCATTGCAATGCCATATGTATCGGTGTCCTTCCAGTATATCTCAGATAATGGTGTGTCTCCCTTACTTGTGAACTGCAGGGTCGTGATATTGCTGCGGCTTGTCTGTGCCCCTCTGCATTTTGTGGGTAGTGTCTCACATTTGGCTATCATATTTATAAGACGAGAGTTATTAATTTGGTTTTAACTGGAAGAAATTTAGGTGATTTTCTCTTCCCAGTGACTTAACTGATTGTACGTAGTTACAACGTTAATGGTTGCACTCCTCAATTGCTAGCATCTTTTTTCTAGTGTTAGATATATATTCTTTTGGTTTATCATTTAAAAGAATATTGCTGAGAAAGCATATAAATGTTAAGATTGTATTTGTTTATATTTATTGGATGCTTAATTAAATGTTTTTTCTTTCCCTTTTCCTGAATGAAAAGAAACTGGGAGAAGAGAATCAATCATTTTGTGCAAGTACTTTGTTCAGTTGAGGAGACGTGGTATTGTGAAAACAGTGTAGTCTCTGGAGTTAGACCTGGAGTCAGAATGTATATCTAACATACTAGAAAAAAGATACTTGGAAGAATGGCCTTCCAAGTCAGAAGCATCTGGGTTGAAATTGAGCTCCACTCCATACTGGGCCAAAGCCATGTAACTCATTCATCAGCAGCCTTTTCTTTTCTTTTTTTTTTTTTAAAGAAAAAAAAAATGTTTTTAATGTTACTCGAATATGTCAGTTTTATTGTTTCTGTATACACACATTTGTTACTGAAAATTGCAAAAATAGCACATTGAAAGTCCTTTTATTGGAGTTCAAACTTCTGAAAACAAGAAAATTTAATTATACTGTAGCCAGACTACCCAGTGTTTTCTTTACATTGTTGCCCCACAAGTTGGTTTCCTCCGATTCTTGAAGTTGGGCTTCATCTCACTGACTTCAGGCTTCTGACACACATGGGAATCTTAGGACCTACTGGCTCTTTGGGTCACGTCAGAGAGGAGAGCTTATTGAAAAGGATGTATTGAGCATCGTGGCTCACACCTGTAATCCCAGCACTTTGGGAGGCTGAGGCGGGTGGATTGCCTGAGATCAGGAGTTGTGAGACCAGCCTGGCCAACGTAGTGAAACCCCATGTTTACCAATAATACAGAAAAATTAGCTGGGTGGGATGGTGCGCATCTCCCGGGTTCAAGCGATTCTCCTGCCTCAGCCTCCCAAGTAGCTGGGACTACAGGAGCATGCCACTATGGCTGGCTAGTTCTTTTTTTCTTTTTTTTTTTTTTGGTAGGAGTTTTGCTCTTGCCGCCCAGGCTGGAGTGCGATGGCGCCATCTTGGCTCACCGCAACCTTTGCCTCCCGCGTTCCAGTGATTATCCTGCCTCAGCCTCTGGAGCAGCTGGGATTAGCCCAGCTAATTCATTTTTATTTTTATTTTTGAGGTGGAGTTTTGCTGTTGTTGCCCGGAGTGCAGTGGCGCTATCCTGGCTCACTGCAACATCCACCTCTTGGGTTCAAGCGATTCTCCTGCCTCAGCCCCCTAAGTAGCTGGGATTACAGGCACGCACTAGCACACCTGGCTAATTTTGTATTTTGAGTAGAAACAGGGTTTCTCTATGTTGGTCAGGCTGGTCTTGAACTCCTGGCCTCAGGTTATCCGTCCGCCTCGGCCTCCCAAAGTGCTGGGATTACAGGTGTGAGCCACTGTGCCCTGCCCATGTCAGTTTTTAACATGAGTGTGCATGTAGTTGTTAGTATGTTCTTTTATTACCTGTTTAGTGACTACAGGATCTGTGGTTCTATGTTCTCTTTCAGTGCTGGCATTCTTAATTTGAATCTCCTCTATTATTTTAGCATCAGCAGATTGTGAAGTTTACTGATTGTATTAAAAGAACAATTTTAAGCTGCGTGCTGACCATCGTAAAGGACTGAGCCTTTCTTCATTCTTTCCCATGGCTCTGATGCACGGTTTCCAGATACCAGTTAGGAAAGAAGTTCCTGAGATGATGGAACTTGTGCTAGTCCCATAGGGCCGCTAGGACAAAGTGACCATAGACTTGGGGGAGCATATTAAAAACAGAAATGCATTAGTCACAGTCTGGGGGCTGGAAGTCCAAGGTTAGGGTCCCAGTGTGGTGAGGTTCTGGTGAGGGCTGTCTTCCTGGCTTGCAGATGGCTGCCTTCTCACTGTGTCCTCGTGTCAGGGAGAGAGAGCTCTGGGGTCTCTGCTTCTTACCAGGGCCCTAATCCCAACATTAGGTCCCCACTCTCATGATCTCCTCTAACCCTGAAGAACTCCCAAAGGCCCCATCTCGAAATACCATCATCTATCCTGGATTAGGGCTTCAACACAGGAATTGGGCGGGAGAGGGGAACGAACGTTCAGTCTGTCAGAGCCCCCCAGTTGCCCCTACTGTCCCCGTTTAGGGGCAGATTTTAGGCCTCAGGCGGGACACAGAGGTGGAGGAAGCACACGTTCTGCCTCCTGGGAGTGGTTGAGCCAAAACAAGGACAGGGACGTGGGGCAGACAACAGCCAGTGGGGTAACCAGCAGGAGTCCCGAGGTGTCACTAAGCTGAGGTGTCACTTTCATCTTTAGGTGAGGAAGTTGACTGAGCACCCACACACAGCAGAGTACAGACCACGTTCCCTTCAAACACGGCTCACTTACCATTCCTCAACGCTGCAAAGGGGAGGTGCTACCTCGTCTCCTGAGGATGGTCCTGGAGGTAGAGGAGTCACGGGAGTTGCACACATCACCCACCAGTGACTCTTCACTCCCCACATTTTCCCCGATGGGCTGATGTGCGCTAAGCTGGGGATGCCTTGCCAAGATAAACTCTTCTTCCCAAAGGCCACAGAGGGCAGGCCTCTGACACTGCCCACATGGAGCAGAAATGATGGGGCGGAGGGGCATCCGTCCAGCTGACTGGTGCATTCTGGGGGAGGATGGGGCCGGAGAGGCCCCAAACATGGCTCCCTTTGTCACTCGGCAGAGGGGCCAGACCGCCGTGTGCCAGACAGCTGTGCCCCACCAACCTCTGTTGCTGGGCCAGCCCCTGGCACCATGACCACAGCTCTGCATACAGGCAGTGCTGGGACCAGTGCTCTGGCAGTCACCATGGTCCTGAGCCAACAAGGGCCCTGGGGAGGAATCGGAAGTCAGGCAGTGAAGAAGGTATTGGCCAGAAGGGAACCGGGGCGGGTGCCAGGTCCTGTCTGTGCTGGGATCTGAGATTCTGAGAGGTGGGTTAGGGGTAAGGGGGTAGAGGTCGGCCACATGGGGTGAGGGGAGTTCAGCAGAGATGAGGAGGACCGGACAATGTGGGAAAGAGCAGAGCATCCTCCCCAGCCTCAGTCCCTCTCCTGATGCAGTCATCATCTCACTCTTAGACTCCAGAAGTCTCCCTTCAGCCAACACCTGGCCCCCGAATCCCAGGGCACTTCCCAGACAGCCAGTGCCACATCCCAGGCAAGCCCTGCTCTGCTCTTGAGGTCTGTGCCTGGCAGAAGGGCGGCTGACCCTCGGCCCCTCTCGGCCTGGGTCCCAGCTCTCCCTGGCCCTGGGACCAGCAGACACAGCCACCCTGCGCCTGGCAGACTGGCCATGCTTGTACCCGTTTGTGATGGTGGATTGGGAGGGAACTGTTTGAGATACCAGTGTAAATCTGTGTCTGCATCAATTCCACACAAGAGTCGAGTTATCATATGGGAAGGGAATCATAGCTGTGGGGGGCTCCATGCAGCACCCCGAAGGCCCCTGAGGCCAGTCCCTGTGGCCATGGCAAGGAGCATCTGCTTCCGCCAGTTGGACAAGATTCTTTCCTGCCCAGAAACCGGCAGAAGGACTTTCTCTGCTCCCCACCCACAATCATATCCCAAACACACCCGTGTGGATGGATGCCTTGACATCTCCTCCCAGCCCAGGGCCTGAGCTCTTCCTGATGAGGGTTAAGCAGGAGCGGCTGCCTCTCCCCGTGTCCATGTTGTGGGCAGTTGCCTTCTCCTCAGCTCCCACGGGGCAGAACAAGAGCCAGCCAGCTCTCAACATCCCAGGATTTTCCAGGGATGCTGATAACTAAAGCAGGCGGGGCGTTGTGAGTGGGTGGTGGGAGGGATCAGGGTTTCCTCAGCATCTGTCAGTCCCTGGAGCATCTGAAGGGGCAGCCTACACCTGGAGGAACGAGTGGGGCTGGCCCCCGTGGGTCCCCAGTGCCTGGCATCTCCCGGTCCCTCTGCTCTCCCAGACCCCCTCCACTGAGCAGCACAGCCCTGAGGACAGAGACAGCAGCCCAGAGAGCGTTCCCAACACCACTATATTTATTCCTATTTACATATGAGACCCCCTAGGCATTGCTCCCACCCTCTCCCCCTCCCCCCAGGCCCTCCCTTCTGGTTCAGCCACCCTCTCCTTCCCCTCCCTCCCTCCCCCACCCTTCCCTATCAAGCTAAGGCCCAGCAAATCCGCACTGGGGGAGAAGCTTTTGTCTGCTTTGGGGCAACAGATGTCAGAGCCCCACCTCGGGGATTGGCACCAGAGAGCCTGCCGTGTCCCCCTACTGGCTGCAAGCCCGCTTCTTCTTCTTCTTCCTGGAGACCACGGGGTCACCCTTTCTCTTTTGAGGCTGCGAGGGGCCAGCCAGCCCCCAAGCCAGGGATTGCGCCCCAGAGACTCTGAGCCCAGGCCCTAGGTGGGGCGTCTGTTGAGCAGAGGATGGGCCTCCGAAGAGAGCTCGCTCCTGGGACTCAGTGGTGGGAGCCGCTGCTGGGCTGAGGCCTCCTCTCTGAGCAGAGGGAGACTGACGAGCTCCCTGGGGACCCTGTCCTTCTGGGCTGAGGCGGCCTTGGGTGGCAGGCAGGGAAGCCTGAGGCAGCTGGGCTTCCTGTCAAAGACAGAAGGTGTGGCTGTGCCGGGCATCCCGTTGGGCCTCACTCCAGTTTGCATCCTGACTCCCCTCCCTGGCTCCTCTCCATCCCGCTCCATCTGAACCTGCACCTCCCCACCTCGGAGTGGCTCCCCAAGAAGCCGAGCATGCCCCGCAGGGTGGGGTAGACAATCAGGTGGGGCTTGTGTGCCGGGTCCCTCCTGCCCCCGGGGTACCTGGGTTCCCCTCCCTCCCTGCTCTACCTGGGCAAGGGTGAGTCCTTCCTCCTGCTCCAGCTCCTGGCTTAGGGCCAAGAGATCCATCTGTGGATCTGGGGAAAGCAGTTCTTCCAGGAATCGGGGGTGAATGATGTCCTCCACCTGGAAACAGAAGGAAGACGGTGAGAGCTACCTGGGCAGGGAGTAACGTGGAGCCAAGGACACCTGGAGGAGATGCAGAAAGCAGCGAGCGCCCCGTCCCCACCCTTCTGGAGCTGTCTCATAGCATGGCGACCACCAGCTCCACACACAGACCACAGACCTGGTAGCATACACACATGCAGACAGAGACACACAAACAGACCCACTTATGACACAGGAAAAGACACAGACACAAGTAACGTCCACACTCCACACTCACACCCACGCAGACACACAAAGAAACACAGTAAGAAATGACAGGCACAAACATACAGCAGAGCTTAATTCCAAGGACCTGCGAGTGACCCCCTTACCCACCCCGGAATCCTGCAGACCCCAGCACTTCAGGCCAGCCCACCTTGCTGAGGAAGTCTTCCTGTGAGCACAGCTTTTCAATGTAGCTCAGGAGGCCTGGCTCTTCCCATTGTGCCTCGAGCTCCCCCATGGCCCCAGCGGGAGGCTCCAGCAGCTCCTCCATGATCTCCATATACTCCTGTACCAGTTCAGGGGGGATCTCCTCGGGGGCCTTGGTGTTCACTGGCCACCGGGGTGGTAGTAGGTTGGTCTTGGTCTTTGCTGGCCGCTGGGGCCTGGGTGGCGGCAGGCAGGCAGGTGGGGCCTTGGGGCCGGCCTTCCTCGGAAGGTACACTGAGGCAGGGAGGGAGGAGGATGGGTGTGGTGAGGGCTGCTCCTCCTGCCCGTGCCACACGAGGGAGGGCAGGGCTTGGGGACATGAAGTGGGACCCAGCTGGGTCAGGACCACCTGAACCACAGCGCCCCAGAGGAGACGCCGCAGGAGGGGCACATCTGAGACAGCATCGTTTGGGAGGAAGTTTGGAGCCACCGGTATGCCGTGTACTCGACCCGCTCGTCCCTGTTCCTGGGTGGATTATATGTTGAGTTTTGGACAGGCGAGGGGAGAGTAGCTAGGAAACCTGACCAGGTCAATACCCTCCTTGGTGACCATGGTCCGCCCACGAAGTGACCTGGTCAGTACCCAACATATGCCCTTGGGAGCTGTCCTATTGGAGGAGCACATCCCTCTCTTGAAGGAAGGCATGGGGTGTGGGGACAGTGGCCTCCCTCGGCCCCTCTGGCCTTTGCCGTGGCTCCTGTGGGAATGTGGGAAGCCGTACCTGGCTGCTTGACCACCTCAGGGGCCAACGGTTTCTGAGGTTCAAGCCTCGGCAGGGCTGGAGGAGGCAGGCACTGGGGCCCCTTCATCCGCTGTGAGTTCTGAAACCGCGTCTCCTCCTCAGCCTCAAACTCCAGGAACCTGGGGTGAAAAAGGTTACAGGCCGTGTTGAGAGGGTCCAGGCCCCCTGCCCCCAGGACCAGGCAGCAGCCGATGGCAGGGATGGGAAGGCGTGCCGTGGACGGGCTGTCCAGGCCCTGCCTGGGGCGTGTCCCCCAGTCCCAGAGGGAGCTGCTCCCAGAGTTCTGGGCTCTCCCTCCCTCACCTGGCCCCCGCAGAGCCCATGGCATCAACAGGGCTTCCTGACTCAAGTCAGGGCCACGAGGCCCAGGAGGGCACCAGGGGGACCCCTCCTCCTGGCTTCAGCTGGCCAGGGGTGGGATTTATGGCAGAAGGTGTCAGGAATGTTGCCCAGATGCAGGAGTCCTGAGGTTGGGACTATGGGTCCCTGAAGTATAACCCAGGAGCACGAGGCCTGGGAGACCCCTGGTCAGGAGGAAGCAAAAGCTGGGCCCCTTTCCCCCAAGGCTGCTGTCTTTCTGTCTTAACGGAGGGGACTTCCCGGGAGCAAAGGCAGGGAGGCCAGAGATGGGTCTCATGGTGTCCTGGACGCAGGTGGCCCCTGACCCAGCGCAGGTTTCTCCAATCCTGGCCAGGCCGGGGATGGGTGAAAACCGACTCGTGGCCACTGCTGTGAGGAGAGTGCATCCCGCTCTGTCTATAGTCGCCAGCCCCGCTTCTCCCCATCCCCACAGCTGGCGGTGATCTCCTTTGGGCTGTGATGCTGGCTGCTCCCTCCATGACCCCCAGTGTCAAGGCAGGGGTTGGCCCCAGGCCAAGCAGGGCGTGGCTTCCCACCAGGGCAGTATAGAGACCCCAGAGCACTCTAGGAGGGAGGAGCAGTTTCTTGAGGGAGGCAGGGGCCCAGGAGGGCCTGTGTTTGTCCACACCCTCATGCTCCACGCTGAGAAGCCACCATGGCCACCGGGCCTCTGTCACCTTCTCTTACCCTGCCATGCGGGCTCTGCCCCTGCATCCCAGACTCACTTTGCCGCCATCTGGTAATAGATGATCCTGTCAGACTTGCTGATGTGCTGCCATTCCCGCATGGCCCGCCACAGTTGGTCCTCCAGGGTCATGCTGGGCTTTCGCCGGGCCAGGGTTCTGAGAACTGGGCTGTAAGGCGGTGCAGTCAGTCCCAGTCCATAAGCCTACCCTCCATCCCAAGCCCACCTGGTCCCAACACCCGGCCCCTGTCCTCCCCACACCTGTCCTGCCATGTGTCCCCGTCCTGTTTTCCCCCACGTGGGCTCCTCAGCCTCTAGGACACCCCCCCAAGATCAAACATCAACACAAGCCACTGGGTGGCCTCTCCTACTGCCCCTCGAGTCCTCAGTGTTGACAAGTGAACTCAGTACTATGGGTGGAACGTGTGTGTCCCCAGCATTCCTGTGCTGAAGCCCTGAGCCCCAGTGTGTCGGTTCTTGGAGTCAGTCAGGGTTAGAGCAGGTCATGAGGGTGGGTTCCTGTCATGGCATCTGAGCCCCGATAAGGGCAGGAGGAGACAGCAGGGCTGTCCCTCTCAGCCACAAGGGGACACGGCCAGAGGCAAACCTGTCCAGCCAGGACACCAATCTGCTGTCGCCTTGATCTGGGACTTCCGGCCTCTGGAACTGGGAGACGTGACTGTGTCCTGATGAAGCACCCAGTCTGTAGGATTTGTTATGACAGAGCCCGAACTGACTGAGACAGCGCACACACAGAATGACCGGGGAGCGAGGGTTAACGTGCAGGTTCCAGGGCCCCAGGACTGAGCATTTAAGCAGCTTCCTGGGGACTCTGGAGTAAGGTAGCCCCTGGGGACATAGCCTCAGGGTCCTGGAGAGTAGTAGAAACCAGAACCAAAGCAGAGCGGCATCGAAGCCCACTCCACGCCAAGCCTGTGAGCCTGGGGCGACTCCACTCTGAGAATCAGGGTCCCCAGTGCACCGGGACTCAACTCCAAGGGAGAATGCAACCAGTTCCAGGATGCAGGGGCGGCAAGATTTTTGGGAACAATGATGGGGCCTCCTTACACCTACAGCCTGGGCAGGGGACTTGCCTAGGGAGTGGCCAGTGTGTTGCCTGGTGGTTGTGCTCAAGCTCCCATGGAGTACGGGTTTGCTCATCAGCGGGGGACACAGGGTCACAGAGGCCCTGCAGGATGAAGAGAGGCAGGACTGGGACTGAATCGACAAACCCTCAGATCTGAGGCGTTGCTGCCTCAGTCACCACAGTCCACAGCCCTGAACTGCTGGGCTCGTGGGCTCGTGGACTCGTGGTGCACTGAGAGCCATCACTGGAGCCCGTGGCTTTGGGGAGCGCTGGCCTAGATGGCCTAGTTCCGATAGCGATAGCAATAGGGACAGTAATCATAACAGCTATCATGTAATGTGTCCCAGCATGTGCCGGGCACTGTGCTATGTGCCTCATATGTGAGCTCAAGTCACCTCCTCACCATCCTCTGAATGAAGCATCATTGTCCCTTCTTCTAGAAGGGATCGAGGGCGAAGCTGCAAATACCTGCCCAGCGTGGACCCTAGTGCGGGGCCCAAGACCATCCCTTGTGCAGGCTCCACCACCACTGTGCCAGCTGGACCTCAGCAGAACAGTGGACGTGTGCCGGTTTCCTGCAGCTCCCACCCCCAGCTCCATGTGATGTGCCCCTGGCCTTTGCCACTCAGCTCAAGGGGAGGCACTGGGGTGCACTAAACCCAACCCGTGGCTCATGTTGGACCGGGAACCCTCTCTGATCTGGGTCTTCTGTAAACGTTGTCATGACAATGTTTGAAAGTAAGGATTGGCCGGACTCACAGGACAGTGAGGGGCAGGTGAGATGAGGCCCCTGGGAGTCTGTCCTGAGCGGCAGCCAGATTAATGTTGCTGAAAATGTGCCCTTCCATAGCTCCACCCGTCACCTTTAAGACCACCCTGCAAGCTTCCCTGAACGGCGTGACCTCCCGTCCATCCAGCAGCCTCTTTACGGGTGAGCTGCGAGATGAACTCCGGTGCCCCGAGGACACTCACATAAAGAAGCAGGAAAGCGCTTCCATGTCCGGACTCTGGGGAATGTGCCTCCGGGCCAGGGTCTTGTAGTGCTGCCAGAGTCGGAAGTTGTCATACACGCTCTTGCAGGAGTCGTCCGGTTGGGCCTTGGCCTGGGAGGGAGCCTGGCTGCCCTCTCCATGAGCCCCTTGTGGCCATGGACAAGCATTCCCTGGGGCCATGATGGGGGCCGGCTGGGGAGCCGGTGGTGGTGCTGGAGGAGGAAGGCTCTGGGACCAGCCTCCCTCGCGGGCCCGGGTGCCCCCAATGACGTGGGCAGCCCTAGCGGGCACCGCAGGGGCAGCTGCTAGGGGTCGGGCAGGTGGACAGGTGACACCCCCGCAGAGGGTGCCTGGAGCCTGCCAGACGAGGGGTGCCTGAGTTAGGACCAAGGTCTGTGCCTGAGGGGCCTTCATAGGCCCCACTTCGGTCTTTATCTGGAGAAGGGCGTTGGAAGCCCCAGCCCAATTCAGGCCTTGGCCATCCTGTCCTGCCACCAGAGGGGTGCTGGGGAAGGCAGACAGCACCAGAGAGCTGCCTGGAGGAACCACCGTAATCACGAGGGTCGGCCCGTGTGCTGGGCTGGGAGCAGGTGTGGTGAAGGGCAGAGCCGTGAACACTGGCATGGAGGTGCCAGGGTTCTTGGTCACACTTGGCTCCAGCACTGGGCATGCTGTGGAGACAAAGGAAAGAGGTGAATGAGCTGGGGTCTCCAGGTCCGCACTAGTCACTGGGAATCAGAGGGGTGTCCCAACAGCTGAGGGTGTGGGACAAGGAAACTCTGCAGCTTGTAAGTGTCCGTGAGTGTGTATCGCATGCTCTGTTCCTCCACGGGAGGGTCACTTCACTAGAGAGCCTGGCCCTGGCTCCACTAGACTCCCTGACCCCTGTCTGCCAAGAAGCAACAGCCAAGCCTTCGCTGCCTCTGAGGGTCTCCCTGGCAGACCCTGTGAGCCTTACAGGCATCTCCCAAGCCATGGGTCAGGGATGAATCTCTCGCCGGCTTGGTGGCCCTCAGCATGCTCAGCAGCAGGTGAGGGGCCTCCCCCAGGGCGGTGCTATGCGCTCAGAAGGCCTATAGGAAGCCAGAAGATTCCTAATATTATGGTCGTGTCTCCTCTTCAGTCTTTCTTTTCCTGAAGCTCTTGAAAACCCCTTTCTGTCCTAGCTCAGCACAACAAAATAAAACCACTGATTAGAGTGGGTGTGGCGATTCATGCCTGTAATCCCAGCACTTTGGGAGGCTGAGGTGGGCAGATAACCTGAGGTCAGGAGTTGAAGACCAGCTTGGTCAATGTGGTGAAACCATGTCTCTACTAAAATACAAAACTCAGCTGAGTGTGGTAGTGCATGCCTGTAATCCCAGCTACTCAGGAGGCTGAGGCAGGAATATTGCTTGAACCCAGGAGGCAGAGACTACAGTGAGCTGAGATTGCACCACTGCATTCTGACCTGGGTGACAGAGCAAGACTCTGTTAAAAAAAAAAAAAGAAAAAAGAAAAAGAAAGAAAGAAAAAGAGAAAGGGAGGAAGGAAGGAAGAAGGAAAGAAGGAAGGAAGGAAATCATTGGAAAGAAATCTGTCCCAAGCCAGCACCCTGTGAACCCTGAAGATAACCCATATGTGTTATGGCCAGTGTGCAAGTGATTGTCCTGGCACCATGCACGGCAAGTGCTAAACAGGGGTCAGATTTGGGCCACCCTTTCCTCAGTGCTCGGTGGTCCTGGCTGCCACTCAGGAAGGTGTGTTCCCAGGGGGCAGGTCTGAGAAGCAGTGGTGGAATTCCCTGAGATACTTTGATTGCTCAGCCAGCAACAGCTGCACATGATTAGAGCACAGCCAGGAAGCAGTGAGCAGTGGGGCTGTCAGGGGAGGTGTCCAGGGATTTCCACAGCTGCTGGTCATGTTAGAATAGGTCATGGGACAACGAGCCCGTCTCTGGTCCTTTTCCTTTGAGCTCCCAATAACTGAATCTAGTGACCAACCAAGAACCAGAAGTTCTTGGGCCACAGGCCAGGTGTGGCAAAGTTGTCTGGAGCTCATCCCTGTTCACTAGGACCTCATGCAGTCTCCAGTCAAGGGGACTAGGGATACAGCACATGCACCTCATCAGTCAGGACACACATCCTGACTTGAAGGAGAATAATAAGAGGACCGTCTTCCTATTTGTACGCTACTTTCCTTCCTCTACTGAATAGGAAACCAGTCTTTCCAGACCCTTCCACTGAGAACCAGCAAGAGTCCACACCTGACCCCTGTTCATGAGGTAGTAGACATGGAAAAGAGACAAATTCTTCCTCTCCACAGTAACACAAAGTGCAGAGGACAGGCCATGAGCTAGCAGACAAGAGGAAGTGGGTCTGAAGACCTGAGCTTCCACAAAAGGACGAACAATTCAGAACAAGCTGGGAAGCCCAGGCCGTGTTGCCTGATCTTCCCCAACTGCCCCCACCCCTGTTAAATGAGAGCCAACAGCCACCTGAACTGATGGAGAAGCCACCTCTGGGGAGGGAGCTGAGAGGCTGCGGCAGTTACAGTAGCTCCAGCCTCGCCCACCCAGAGGCTGTCACTGCGTGCTCTGTCACAGACAACCCACCCAACAGTTTTCTGGCTGAGCCCACTTCTCCCCACTCTTCCCTAAGATCTAGAAACGTCCAGTCCAAATCCCTCTGAACAATATGGAAGGGCACCTTCCAGGTGCCTGAAGACACACAGCACAGGGCTCAGACTTGCCTGTCATCCTCCCTGGGCCACCAGCACAACACGATCCCACCACTCCCTACAAAGACACGGCGATGTGACCTGTCCCCCTCTAGAAAGAATCAATACATCCACTCCATCCTTTCCCCTACATGGTGTATTCCCCCGGGCACCTTGGTCCACCTCTAAGGAGCCGTCCTCCCTAACCACAGACTCAGGGTGCCATGGCCCTCCCCAGGTGTGATGTATTTGGGAACATCCAGTGCTTCCTCCCTCCTGGACATCAGCCCTATCAGCTGTCCCCTGGGGCACTGTGAAATTTGAATTCCCAAGGATTTGAAACATGGCAGAGAATTGGATAATGCCCTTGTCCCTACAGACTCACCTCCATTTGAAGCCATCGCCTCAGGCTGGGTGCTGACCACCGCTGTCTGGCAGTTTCTGTGGTGAGAAAAGTCAAGGGCAGGACCCAGAGAGTGACCTGCCTCAACAGATTCTCCTGAGTTCAGGTAGGTCAGGTAAAATTTGAAAGTATGGCAGTTTAGAACATAGGACCCAGACATTCTGCAGAGGGGGAGGGGCGCTGCAGTAAGTACCGGTCGCGGCAGGGGACATTCTGTGCAGGGCTCCAGTCAGTAGGCAAGAGCTGAGCTTCCCTTCCAGCTGGAGGGCAGCAGCGCGGACTGTGTGCGCCTCTTTAGGCAACTTTTAAATTGTCCTTCTGACTCACAGCACAAAGCTTCAACCTGATGTCCCCTTTACTTCCGTTCTTTGTCAACAGACCTACTTTTGTGCCCCTCAACCCATGCTCCTTCCCATTTGGGCTCTTTCCCTCTCTTGATGAATCTCAACAGGGGCTGCACTTCCTAAACACAATTTAGGACACTTCCTAAGAAGCTCTGTGTTTGTCAGACGATCCACATCTGGATCCTCTGCTTGGTTCAGGCAGAAAGCCTTTCCTGGAAAGCCTCAGTCTGGGAAAGAGTGGCTCTGTGGCCAGAAAGCCTTTGATTTTGTTTCCCAGCATATTGTGCTTGTATTAAATATTTATTTTTTATCTTTTAAATGACTTGAATTTAACCAAGCAATACTTTTGCATGGTTCGAAATTCAAATTGTGCACAGTGGACTAGGCAGTGACCAGTCTTCCTCCCACTTTTTTCTGTCCACAACATTTTGTTTCCTGTAACAAACGGGTGTTCTGATTCTTTTTCATCTTTCCAGAGATATATTATACAAACGAAAGGATAATGAAGCTGTTTTTGCTGTCTGCAAATGCTTTCAGGTTTTTTTGGGTGAAAGTTGATATATTAATATTAATATGTTCCAGTATTCTGACACTTCCCGTTGGCACTTAGGAAGCATTTGCCCCTTCCTAAGACAATTGGACTCATGCAGGCAGAGTTGCGAGACAACATAACCAGGTCCACACTGCAGGGAAGGCGGCGGATTGCAAGTGTGAAGCCCAGGGTTCTCCCCTCCTTGCTCCGGTTGTGTGAGAAACTCATTTTCTGACTCCTGTCCGATATCCCTCATGAGTTCTCGGTTTGATCCTGATTCTGAATGTGAATGGTCCTTGAGCATTTCTATGAAATGCCTCCACAGTGGCCACTGGGAGGGGAGCGACCTCCACGCAGTGCCTGCCTGTCCGGGTGCTCCCAGGCCTTTTGTCCTCTGAGACAGAGCTGCCTTCTTACACGCAGCCCTCTTCCGCCATGCAGCTCACCTCGATCTTAGCTGAGAAGATTGGTGGAGAGCAATTCAAGCAAAACGATGGTAAACTTCCCGAAACAACGTCCCCAGTAGTGGGGATTCCAGGTGTGCACCACCACACACAGCTAATTTTTGTGTTTTTAGTAAGAGACGGGGTTTCACCATGTTGGCCAGGCTGGTCTCGAACTCCTGACCTCAGGTGGTCTGCCTGCCTTGGCCTCCCAAAGTGCTGGGATTATAGGCGTGAGCCACTATGCCTGGCCTGTTAACGCTAACTTCTAAGTTACTCCTTCCCATTTCCTTTTTTGTATTCCTATTTGCAAATGCTTTGTATCCTTATATATCAAGATCATCTGTGATACTGACTGACGTAATTGGCATCTCCCTTTTGTTTTACAAGTGACAGCCAAAAAATGAGCAAATGGAAAAAGAATTATCCAGATCCAGTTTCCATCATCCAGAAGTATGGTGCTGATGCGTGCAGGTACAGACCGGTGCTTTGCCTTGTGTGTCTTTATTGTTTTATATGTAAGCGTCTCCTATACTATTGGTCAGAATTGTTAGGTTTGGTTTATACTTAGGTTTTTAACAACACATCTCTGTTATGATTTGGGTGTTATGTTGGTGTGCTTGTTGATCTTCAACTCCCCAAATAGTTTTCTAGATGATAAAGGCATTTTTCAACCTAGAGGTCCGTTTGGGGAAGAGGACCTCTGTTGGGTGTTGGTCGAGCTGTCCAAGTCCTCCCCAGGCTAGATGTGGATTGCCTCTGCCTTCCTTCCTTTCTAGGTTCCCTGTCTTGTTGGTATTCGAATTCTCTTTCACCATTTATTTTAATTTTGTACCTACAGAGCCATGTGAGATATATCTATGCTGGAGGTAATATGTGTATGCTAGAGCCTGGTTGTGGTGCTGCCAGAGAAACAAAGCAGGACATGAGTCTCAGGGGTCCTGAGTCTCTGGACAGGGGTAAGTGCCGGAGGCCTGGGTCTCTGGACAGGTGTAGGTGCCGGGACGCCTTGGTCTTTGGATAGGGGTAGGTGCTGCAGGGCCTGGGTCTCTGGAAGGGGCAGGTGCCTTGGTCTCTGTATAGGGGTAGGTGCTGGGGGGCCTGGGTCTCTGGAAGGGGCAGGTGCCGGGGGCCTAGGTCTCTGAACGGTGGTTGGTGCCAGGGGGCCTGGGTCTCTGGACGGGTAGGTGCCAGGGGTCCTTGGTCTCTGGATGGGGGCAGGTGCCAGGGGACCTGGGCCTCGGTAGGTGCCGGGTTCCAGGGCCTCTGGACAGGGAAAGGTGCTGGGGGGACTGGGTCTCTGGACAGGGGCTGGTGCCGGGGGCCTGGGTCTCTGAACGGGGATAGGTGCCGGGATCCAGGGCCTCTGGACAGAGGTAGGTGACGGGGGCCTGGGTCTCCGGACAGGGTAGGGGCTGGGGGCCTGGTTCTCTGGAAAGGGTTAGGTGTCGGGGTCCTGGGTCGCTGAACAGGGGTAGGTGCGGGGTCCTGAACAGGGGTAGGTGTTGCGGTCCTGTGCCTCTGGACAGGGGTAGGTATTGGGGGACCTGGGTCTTTAGACAAGGGTAGGTGTGGGGTCCTGGGCCTCTGGACAGGGGTAGGTGCCTGGGGGCCTGGGTCTCTGGACATGGGTAGGTGCAGGGTGCTGGACAGGGGTTGGTGTTGGGGGACCTCGGCCTCTGTACAGGGGTAGGTGTTGGGGGACCTTGGTCTCTGGACAGGGGTAGGTGCGGGGTCCTGGGCTTCTGGACAGAGGCAGCTGCCGGGGGTTGGGGTCTTTCGACAGGGGCAG
Organism: Aotus nancymaae; assembly: GCF_030222135.1. Taxonomy (NCBI): domain Eukaryota; kingdom Metazoa; phylum Chordata; class Mammalia; order Primates; family Aotidae; genus Aotus; species Aotus nancymaae. Next base: position 94,624,659 of record NW_026988450.1, read on the forward strand.
ATGCCGAGGGGCCTAGGCCTTGGTAGGTGCCGGAGTCCAGGGCCTCTGAACAGGGGCAGGTGCCGGGGCTTAGGTCTCTGTACAGGGGCAGGTGCCGGGGGGGCCTGGGTCTGTGGACAGGGGAAGGTGCCGGGGGTCTGGGTGTCTGGACAGTGGTAGGTGTCGGAGGGGCCCGGGTGTCTGGATAGTGGTAGGTGCCGGGGGGCCCGGGTCTCTGGACAGGGGTAGGTGCCGAGGGGCCCGGGTCTCTGCACAGGGGTAGGTGCCGGGGGGCCCGGGTCTCTGCACAGGGGTAGGTGCCGGGGGGCCCGGGTCTCTTGACAGGTACAGGGGCCGGGGGGCCTGGGTATCCGGACAGGGGTACCCTGGCCAGGGTCCAGGGCATCTGGACATGTTCAGGTGCCGCGGGCATGGGTCTTTTCACACGGGCAGATGCGGGGGCGCCTATGTCTCTGGACAGAGGTAGGTGCCGGAGGGCCTGGGTCTCTGGACAGGGGTAGATGCCGGCGGGCCTGGGTCTCTGGACAGGTGTAGGTGCCGGCGGTCCTGAATCTCTGGACAGGGGTAGGTGCCCGGAGCCTGGGTCTCTGGACAGGGGTAGGTGCCGGGGGGCCTGGGTCTGTGGACAGGGGTAGATGCCGGGGTCCAGGGCCTCTGGACAGGGCTAGGTGCTGGGGTGCCTGAGTCTCTGGACAGGGGTAGCTGCTGGGGGCGGGTGTCTCTGGGCAGGTGTAGGTGCCAGGGGTCCTCAGTCTCTGGACAGGGGAGGTGCCGGGGGCCCGGGTCTCAGGACAGGGGTAGGTGCCGGGGTCCTGAGTCTCTGGACAGGGGTAAGTGCCGGAGGCCTGGGTCTCTGGACAGGTGTAGGTGCCGGGACGCCTTGGTCTTTGGATAGGGGTAGGTGCTGCGGGGCCTGGGTCTCTGGAAGGGACAGGTGCCTTGGTCTCTGTATAGGGGTAGGTGCTGGGGGGCCTGGGTCTCTGGAAGGGGCAGGTGCCGGGGGCCTAGGTCTCTGAACGGTGGTTGGTGCCAGGGGGCCTGGGTCTCTGGACGGGTAGGTTCCAAGGGTCCTTGGTCTCTGGACGGGGGCAGGTGCCAGGGGGCCTGGGCCTCGGTAGGTGCCGGGTTCCAGGGCCTCTGGACAGGGAAAGGTGCTGGGGGGACTGGGTCTCTGGACAGGGGCTGGTGCCGGGGGCCTGGGTCTCTGAACGGGGATAGGTGCCGGGATCCAGGGCCTCTGGACAGAGGTAGGTGACGGGGGCCTGGGTCTCCGGACAGGGTAGGGGCTGGGGGCCTGGTTCTCTGGAAAGGGTTAGGTGTCGGGGTCCTGGGTCGCTGAACAGGGGTAGGTGTTGCGGTCCTGTGCCTCTGGACAGGGGTAGGTATTGGGGGACCTGGGTCTTTAGACAAGGGTAGGTGTGGGGTCCTGGGCCTCTGGACAGGGGCAGGTGCCGGGGTCCAGGGCCTCTCGACAGGGTCACGTGGCGTGGGGCCTGGGTCTCTGAACAGGGGTAGGTGCCGGGGGCCTGGGTCTCTGGACAGGGGCTGGTGCCGGGGGCCTGGGTCTCTCAACGGGGGTAGGTGCCTGGGGCCTGGGTCTCTGGACAGGGACAGGTGCCTGGGGGCCTGGGACTCGACATGGGTAGGTCCCGGGATCCAGGGCCTCTGGATACGGGCAGGTTCCGGGGGGCCTGGGTCTCTTGACAGGGGCAAATGCAGGGGCGCCTGGGTCTCTGGACAGGGATAAGTGCTGGCTGGCCTGGGTCTGGGGACAGGGGTAGGTTCCCGGGGGGCCCGGGTCTCTGGACAGGGGTACGTGCCGGGGTCCAGGGCCTCTGCACAGGGCTAGGTGCCGGGGGCCCTGGGTCTCTGGACAGGGGTAGGTGCCGGGGGCCTGGGTATCCGGACAGGGGTACCCTGGCCAGTGTCCAGGGCATCTGGACATGTTCAGGTGCCGCGGGCATGGGTCTTTTCACACGGGCAGATGCGGGGGCGCCTATGTCTCTGGACAGAGGTAGGTGCCGGAGGGCCTGGGTCTCTGGACAGGGGTAGATGCCGGCGGGCCTGGGTCTCTGGACAGGTGTAGGTGCCGGGGGTCCTGAATCTCTGGACTGGGGTAGGTGCCCGGAGCCTGGGTCTCTGGACAGAGGTAGGTGCCGGGGGCCCTGGGTCTGTGGACAGGGGTAGATGCCGGGGTCCAGGGCCTCTGGACAGGGCTAGGTGCCGGGGTGCCTGAGTCTCTGGACAGGGGTAGCTGCTGGGGGCGGGTGTCTCTGGGCAGGTGTAGGTGCCAGGGGTCCTGAGTCTCTGGACAGGGGAGGTGCCGGGGGCCCGGGTCTCAGGACAGGGGTAGGTGCCGGGGTCCTGAGTCTCTGGACAGGGGTAAGTGCCGGAGGCCTGGGTCTCTGGACAGGTGTAGGTGCCGGGACGCCTTGGTCTTTGGATAGGGGTAGGTGCTGCGGGGCCTGGGTCTCTGGAAGGGGCAGGTGCCTTGGTCTCTGTATAGGGGTAGGTGCTGGGGGGCCTGGGTCTCTGGAAGGGGCAGGTGCCGGGGGCCTAGGTCTCTGAACGGTGGTTGGTGCCAGGGGGCCTGGGTCTCTGGACGGGTAGGTGCCAGGGGTCCTTGGTCTCTGGACGGGGGCAAGTGCCAGGGGGCCTGGGCCTCGGTAGGTGCCGGGTTCCAGGGCCTCTGGACAGGGAAAGGTGCTGGGGGGACTGGGTCTCTGGACAGGGGCTGGTGCCGGGGGCCTGGGTCTCTGAACGGGGATAGGTGCCGGGATCCAGGGCCTCTGGACAGAGGTAGGTGACGGGGGCCTGGGTCTCCGGACAGGGTAGGGGCTGGGGGCCTGGTTCTCTGGAAAGGGTTAGGTGTCGGGGTCCTGGGTCGCTGAACAGGGGTAGGTGCGGGGTCCTGAACAGGGGTAGGTGTTGCGGTCCTGTGCCTCTGGACAGGGGTAGGTATTGGGGGACCTGGGTCTTTAGACAAGGGTAGGGGTGGGGTCCTGGGTCTCTGGACAGGGGCAGGTGCCGGGGTCCAGGGCCTCTCGACAGGGTCACGTGGCGTGGGGCCTGGGTCTCTGAACAGGGGTAGGTGCCGGGGGCCTGGGTCTCTGGACAGGGGCTGGTGCCGGGGGCCTGGGTCTCTCAACGGGGGTAGGTGCCTGGGGCCTGGGTCTCTGGACAGGGACAGGTGCCTGGGGGCCTGGGACTCGACATGGGTAGGTCCCGGGATCCAGGGCCTCTGGATACGGGCAGGTTCCGGGGGGCCTGGGTCTCTTGACAGGGGCAAATGCAGGGGCGCCTGGGTCTCTGGACAGGGATAAGTGCTGGCTGGCCTGGGTCTGGGGACAGGGGTAGGTTCCCGGGGGGCCCGGGTCTCTGGACAGGGATACGTGCCGGGGTCCAGGGCCTCTGCACAGGGCTAGGTGCCGGGGGCCCTGGGTCTCTGGACAGGGGTAGGTGCCGGGGGCCTGGGTCTCTGGACAGGGGTAGGTGCCTGGGGGCCTGGGTCTCTGGACATGGGTAGGTGCGGGGTGCTGGACAGGGGTTGGTGTTGGGGGACCTCGGCCTCTGTACAGGGGTAGGTGTTGGGGGACCTTGGTCTCTGGACAGGGGTAGGTGCGGGGTCCTGGGCTTCTGGACAGAGGCAGCTGCCGGGGGTTGGGGTCTTTCGACAGGGGCAGATGCCGAGGGGCCTAGGCCTTGGTAGGTGCCGGAGTCCAGGGCCTCTGAACAGGGGCAGGTACCGGGGCTTAGGTCTCTGTACAGGGGCAGGTGCCGGGGGGGCCTGGGTCTGTGGACAGGGGAAGGTGCCGGGGGGGCTGGGTGTCTGGACAGTGGTAGGTGTCGGAGGGGCTGGGTGTCTGGATAGTGGTAGGTGCCGGGGGGCCCGGGTCTCTGGACAGGGGTAGGTGCCGGGGGGCCCGGGTCTCTGCACAGGGGTAGGTGCCGGGGGGCCCGGGTCTCTGCACAGGGGTAGGTGCCGGGGGGCCCGGGTCTCTGCACAGGGGCAGGTGCCGGGGGGCCCGGGTCTCTGCACAGGGGTAGGTGCCGGGGGGCCCGGGTCTCTTGATAGGTACAGGGGCCGGGGGGCCTGGGTATCCGGACAGGGGTACCCTGGCCAGGGTCCAGGGCATCTGGACATGTTCAGGTGCCGCGGGCATGGGTCTTTTCACACGGGCAGATGCGGGGGGCGCCTATGTCTCTGGACAGAGGTAGGTGCCGGAGGGCCTGGGTCTCTGGACAGGGGTAGATTCCGGCGGGCCTGGGTCTCTGGACAGGTGTAGGTGCCGGCGGTCCTGAATCTCTGGACAGGGGTAGGTGCCCGGAGCCTGGGTCTCTGGACAGGGGTAGGTGCCGGGGGGCCTGGGTCTGTGGACAGGGGTAGATGCCGGGGTCCAGGGCCTCTGGACAGGGCTAGGTGCCGGGGTGCCTGAGTCTCTGGACAGGGGTAGCTGCTGGGGGCGGGTGTCTCTGGGCAGGTGTAGGTGCCAGGGGTCCTGAGTCTCTGGACAGGGGAGGTGCCGGGGGCCCGGGTCTCAGGACAGGGGTAGGTGCCGGGGTCCTGAGTCTCTGGACAGGGGTAAGTGCCGGAGGCCTGGATCTCTGGACAGGTGTAGGTGCCGGGACGCCTTGGTCTTTGGATAGGGGTAGGTGCTGCGGGGCCTGGGTCTCTGGAAGGGGCAGGTGCCTTGGTCTCTGTATAGGGGTAGGTGCTGGGGGGCCTGGGTCTGTGGAGGGGGCAGGTGCCGGGGGCCTAGGTCTCTGAACGGTGGTTGGTGCCAGGGGGCCTGGGTCTCTGGACGGGTAGGTGCCAGGGGTCCTTGGTCTCTGGACGGGGGCAGGTGCCAGGGGGCCTGGGCCTCGGTAGGTGCCGGGTTCCAGGGCCTCTGGACAGGGAAAGGTGCTGGGGGGACTGGGTCTCTGGACAGGGGCTGGTGCCGGGGGCCTGGGTCTCTGAACGGGGATAGGTGCCGGGATCCAGGGCCTCTGGACAGAGGTAGGTGACGGGGGCCTGGGTCTCCGGACAGGGTAGGGGCTGGGGGCCTGGTTCTCTGGAAAGGGTTAGGTGTCGGGGTCCTGGGTCGCTGAACAGGGGTAGGTGTTGCGGTCCTGTGCCTCTGGACAGGGGTAGGTATTGGGGGACCTGGGTCTTTAGACAAGGGTAGGTGTGGGGTCCTGGGCCTCTGGACAGGGGCAGGTGCCGGGGTCCAGGGCCTCTCGACAGGGTCACGTGGCGTGGGGCCTGGGTCTCTGAACAGGGGTAGGTGCCGGGGGCCTGGGTCTCTGGACAGGGGCTGGTGCCGGGGGCCTGGGTCTCTCAACGGGGGTAGGTGCCTGGGGCCTGGGTCTCTGGACAGGGACAGGTGCCTGGGGGCCTGGGACTCGACATGGGTAGGTCCCGGGATCCAGGGCCTCTGGATACGGGCAGGTTCCGGGGGGCCTGGGTCTCTTGACAGGGGCAAATGCAGGGGCGCCTGGGTCTCTGGACAGGGATAAGTGCTGGCTGGCCTGGGTCTGGGGACAGGGGTAGGTTCCCGGGGGGCCCGGGTCTCTGGACAGGGGTACGTGCCGGGGTCCAGGGCCTCTGCACAGGGCTAGGTGCCGGGGGCCCTGGGTCTCTGGACAGGGGTAGGTGCCGGGGGCCTGGGTCTCTGGACAGGGGTAGGTGCCTGGGGGCCTGGGTCTCTGGACATGGGTAGGTGCGGGGTGCTGGACAGGGGTTGGTGTTGGGGGACCTCGGCCTCTGTACAGGGATAGGTGTTGGGGGACCTTGGTCTCTGGACAGGGGTAGGTGCGGGGTCCTGGGCTTCTGGACAGAGGCAGCTGCCGGTGGTTGGGGTCTTTCGACAGGGGCAGATGCCGAGGGGCCTAGGCCTTGGTAGGTGCCGGAGTCCAGGGCCTCTGAACAGGGGCAGGTGCCGGGGCTTACGTCTCTGTACAGGGGCAGGTGCCGGGGGGGCCTGGGTCTGTGGACAGGGGAAGGTGCCGGGGGGGCTGGGTGTCTGGACAGTGGTAGGTGTCGGAGGGGCTGGGTGTCTGGATAGTGGTAGGTGCCGGGGGGCCCGGGTCTCTGGACAGGAGTAGGCGCCGGTATCTGGGTCTCTGGAAAGGGTAGGTGCTGGGGGTTGGGTCTCTGGACAGGGGTAGATGTTTGGGGATGTTGGTTCTCTGGACAGGGGTAGGTGTTTGGGGATTTTGGTCTCTGGACAGGGGAAGGTGCGGGGTCCTGGGTCTCTCGAAAGAGGCAGGTGCCGGGTGTTTGGGTCTCTGGAGAGCGGCAGGTGCCAGGGGCCTGGGTCTCCGGACAGGGGAAGGTGCTGGGGGGCCTGGGTCGCTACACAGGGGTAGGTGCCTAGGTGCTTGGGTCTCTGGACAGCTGCAGGGACCGGGGGCCTGGGTATCTGGACGGGGCAGGTGCCGGGGTTCAGGGCATCTGGACATGTTCAGGTGCTGGGGTCCTGAGTCTCTGGACAGCTGTAGGTGCCGAGGGGCCTTGGTCTCTGGACAGGGTCAGGTGCCGAGGGGCCTTGGCCTGGGTACGTGCCGGGGTCCAGGGCCTCTGAACAGGGGCAGGTGCCGGGGGTTTAGCTCTCTGGAGAGGGTCAGGTGCCAGGGGGCCTTGGTCTCTGGACAGGGGTAGGTGCCGGGGGGCCTGGATCTCTACACAGGGGTAGGTGCCTAGGTGCTTGGGTCTCTGGACAGGTGCAGGGACCGGGGGGCCTGGGTATCTGGACATGTTCAGTTGCCGGGGTCCTGAGTCTCTGGACAGCTGTAGGTTCCGGGGGGCCTTGGTCTCTGGACAGGGGCAGGTGCCGGGGAGCCTGGGTCCCTTGACAGGGGCAGGTGCCGGGGTCCAGGGCCTCTGGACAGGGCTAGGTGCCGGGGTGCCTGAGTCTCTGGACAGGGGTAGGTGCCGTGGGGGCCTGGGTCTCTGGACAGGGGTAAGTGCCGCGGGTCGTCTGTCTCTGGACGTGGTAAGTGCCATGGGCCTGGGTCTCTGGACAGGGGTAGGTGTCAGGAGTCCTCGGTCTCTGGACGGGGTAAGTGTCGTGGGCCTGGGACCCTGGATAGGGGCAAGTGCCAGGGAGCCTGGTTCTCTGGACAGGGATAGGTGCCGGGGGGCCTGGGCCTGTGTAGGTGCCGGGGTCCAGGGCCTCTGGATGGGGCAGGTGCCAGGGGGCCTTGGTCTCTGGACAGGGGTAGGTGCCGGGGGGCCTGGGCCTGGGTACGTGTCGCGGTCCAGGGTCTCTGGACAGGGGCATGTGCCGGGGGGCCTGGGTCTGTGGACAGGGGTAGGTTCCGGGGGACCTGGGTCTCTGGACAGAGGCAGGTGCTGTGGGGCCTGAGTCTCTTGACACGGGCACGTGCTGGGGGTCTTTGGTCTCTGGACAGGGGTAGGTGCCAGGGGGTCTGGGTCTCTGGACAGGGGTAGATGCCGGGGTCCAGGGCCTCTGGACAGGGCTAGGTGCCGGGGTGCCTGAGTCTCTGGACAGGGGTAGGTGCCAGGGGTCCTCGGTCTCTGGACGTGGTAAGTGCCATGGGCCTGGGTCTCTGGACAGGGGTAGGTGGAGGGGTCCTCGGTCTCTGGACAGGGTAAGTGTCGTGGGCCTGAGTCTTCGGATAGGGGTAGGTGCCGGGGAGCCTGGTCCTCTGGACAGGGATAGGTGCCGGGGGGCCTGGGCCTGTGTAGGTGCCGGGGTCCAGGGCCTCTGGATAGGGGCAGGTGCCAGGGGGCCTTGGTCTCTGGACAGGGGCAGGTGCGGGGGGCCTGGGTTTCTGGACAGGGATAGGTGCCTGGCTCCATGGCCTCTGGATGGGGTAGGTGCAGGGGGCCTGGGTGTCTGGACAGGTGTAGGTGCTGGGAGGGCTTGGCCTGGGTAATTGCTGGGGTCCAAGGTGTCTGGACGGGGCAGCTGTCGGGGGCCAGGGTCTCTGAACGCGGGTAGCTGCCGGGGTCCAGGGCCTCTGCACAGGGGTAGGTGCCGGGGGCCTGGGTCTCTGGACAGGGGTAGGCGCCGGTATCTGGGTCTCTGGAAAAGGTAGGTGCTGGGGGTTGGGTCTCTGGACAGGGGTAGGTGTTTGGGGATGTTGGGTCTCTGGACAGGGGTAGGTGTTTGGGGATTTTGGTCTCTGGACAGGGGAAGGTGCGGGGTCCTGGGTCTCTCGAAAGAGGCAGGTGCCGCGTGTTTGGGTCTCTGGACAGGGTCAGGTGCCGAGGGGCCTTGGCTTGGGTAGGTGCCGGGGTCGAGGGCCTCTGAACAGGGGCAGGTGCCGGGGGTTTAGGTCTCTGGAGAGGGGCAGGTGCCAGGGTCCTGGGTCTCCGGACAGGGGTAGGTGCTGGGGGGCCTGGGTCGCTACACAGGGGTAGGTGCCTAATTGCTTGGGTCTCTGGACAGGTGCAGGGACCGGGGGTCTGGGTATCTGGACAGGGGCAGGTGCCGGGGTTCAGGGTATCTGGACATGTTCAGGTGCTGGGGTCCTGAGTCTCTGGACAGCTGTAGGTGCCGAGGGGCCTTGGTCTCTGGACAGGGTCAGGTGCCGAGGGGCCTTGGCCTGGGTACGTGCCGGGGTCCAGGGCCTCTGAACAGGGGCAGGTGCCGGGGGTTTAGGTCTCTGGAGAGGGGCAGGTGCCAGGGGGCCTTGGTCTCTGGACAGGGGTAGGTGCCCGGGGGCCTGGGCCTGGGTAGGTGTCGCGGTCCAGGGCCTCTGGACAGGGGCATGTGCCGGGGGGCCTGGTTCTGTGGACAGGGGTAGGTTCCGGGGGACCTGGGTCTCTGGACAGAGGCAGGTGCCGGGGGGCCTGGGTCTCTTGACACAGGTAAGTGCCAGGGGTCTTGGGTCTTTGGACAGTGGTAGGTGCCGGGGGGCCTGGGTCTCTGGACAGGGGCAGGTGCTGGGGCCTGGGTCTCTGAACGGGGGTGGGTTCTGGGGGCATGGGTCTCTAGACGATGGTAGGTGCCGGGTGGCCTGGGCCTGGGTAGGTTCCGGGGTCCAGGGCCTCTGGACAGGGGCAGGTACTGGGGGGCCTGGGTCTCTGAACGGGGGCAGGTGCCAGGGGGCCTGGGTCTCTGGACAGGGGTAGGTGCCGGGGGTCCTGGGTCTCTGGACGGGGGTAGGTGCCGGGAGACCTGGGCCTGGGTAGGTGCCAGGGTCCAGGGCCTCTGGACAGGGGCAGGTGCCAGGGTCCTGGGTCTATGGACGGGACACGTGCCAGAGGCCTGGGTCTCTTGACAGGGGTATGTCCAGTCCCGGGGGGCCTGGGACTGACTAGGTGCCGGGGGTCCTGGGCCTCTCGACAGGGGCAGGTGCCGGGGGTTTGGGTCTCTCGACAGGGGCAGAGACTGGCTGAGCAGAAGCTCTTTCGTTAGATCCCATTTATCAATTTTGGCTTTTGTTGCAATGGCTTTTGCTGTTATCGTCATGAAGTCTTTGCCCTTGCCTATGTCCTGGATGAGATTGCTTAGGTTTTCTTCTAGGGTATTTATAGTTTTAGTTTTTATGTTTGCGTCTTTAATCCATCTTAATTTTTGTGTAAGATGTAAGGAATGGGTCTAGTTTCTGTTTTCTGCATATGGCTAGCCAGTTTTCCCAGCACCATTTATTAAACTGGGAACCCTTTCTCCATTGCCTGTTCTTGACAGATTTGTGGAAGATCAGATGGTTGTGGACGCGTGGTATTATTTCTGAGGTCTCTGTTCTGTTCCTTTGGTCTACATATTTAGTTCGTACCGGTACCATGCTGTTTTGGTTACTGTGTCTCTTTAGAATGGTCTCAAGTCAGGTAGTGTGATCCCTCCAGCTTTGTTCTTTTGACTTAGGATTGTCTTGGCTATCCGGGCTCTTTTTTGGTTTCACATGAAATTTAAAGTAGTTGTTTCTGGTTTTGTGAAGAAAATCAGTGGTAGCTTGAGGGGAATAGCATTGAATTTACAAATTACTTTGGGCAGTATGGCCATTTTCACGATAATGATTCTTTCGACCCACGAGCGTGGAATGTTTTTCCATTTGTTTGTGTCCTCTCTTATTTCTTTGAGCGGTAGCTTGTAGTTCTCCTTGAAGAGGTCCTTCACTTCCCTTGTAAGTTGTCTTCCTAGGTAATTTATTTTCTTTGTAACAATTGTGAATGGGAGGAGTTCACTCAAGGTTTGGCTCTCTGCTTGCCTGAGATGATGGGGTTTTGTAAATATACACTCATGTTGTCTGCAAACAGAGACAATTTGATGTCCTCTCTTCCTGTTTGAATACACTTTGTTTCTTTTTTTTTGCTTGATTTCTCTGGCCAGAGCTTCCAATACTATGTTGAATAGGAGTGGTGAAAGCCGGCATCCTTGTCTTGTGCTGGATTTAAAGGGAATGATTCCAGCTTTTGCCCATTCATTATGGTACTGGCTATGGGTTTGTCATTAATAGCTCTTACTATTTAGAGATAGTTCTGTCAACACCTAGTTTATGGAGAGTTTTTAGCATGAAAGGGTGTTGAATTTTATCAAAGACCTTTTCTGCATCTATTGAGATAATCATGTGTGGTTTTTTTTTTGGTCATTGGCCAGGGAAATGTGCCGGGGGCCTGGTTCTCTGCACAGGTTCGGTGGCGGGATCCAGGGCATCTGGACAGGGCTAGGTGCCAGGAGCCCAGGGTCTCTGGACAGAGGTAGTTGCTGGGGCCCTGTGCCTGGGTAGGTGCTAGGGTCCAGTGCCTCTGGACGGGGCAGGTGCCGGAAGGCCTGGGTCGGTCTCTGGACAGGGTTAGGTGCCTGGGGGCCTGGGTCTCTGGACAGGGGTATGTGCCGGGGTCCAGGGCCTCTGGGCAGGGGCAGGTGCTGGGGGCCTGGTTCTCTGGACAGGGGTAGGTGCTGGGGGCTTGGGTCTCTGAACGGGGGTAGCTGCCGGGGTCCAGGGCTTCTGGACAGTGTAGGTCCCGGGGGCCTGCATTTCTGGACGGGGGTAGGTGCCAGGGTTCCTGGGCCTCCAGACCGGGTAGGTGCCGTGGGCCTGTGTCTCTGGACAGGGGTAGGTGCCCGGGTCCTGGATCTCTGGACAAGGGTAAGTGCCTGGGGGCCTGTGTCTCTGGACAGGGGTAGGTGCCGGGGGGCCTGGGCCTGTGTGGGTGCCGGGGTCCAGGGTCTCTGGACAGAGGCAGGTGCCAGAGGCCTGGGTCTCTGAACGGGGGAAGGTGCCGGGGTACCTGGGTCTCTGGACAGGGATAGGTGCCAGGGTCCATGGCCTCTGGACAGGGGTAGGTGCCAGGGGACTGGGTGTCTGGACAGGTGTAGGTGCCAGGGGTCCTGGGTCTCTGGACGGGGTAGGTGCCAGGGGGCCACGGCCTGGGTAATTGCCGGGGTCCAGGATGTCTGGACAGGGGCAGCTGTCGGGGGCCTGGGTCTCAACGGGGGTAGCTTCCAGGGTCCAGGGACTCTGGACAGGGGTAGGTGCGGGGGGCCTGGGTCTCTGGACAGGGGTAGGCGCCGGTGTCCTGGGTCTCTGGAAAGGGTAGGTGCCGGGGCCTGGGTCTCTGGACAGGAGTAGGTGCCGGAGGGCCAGGGTCTCTGGACACAGGTAGGTGCCTGGGGGCCTGGGTCACTGGAGAGGGGTAGGTGCGGGGTGCTGTACAGGGGTAGGTGTTGGGGGACCTCGGCCTCTGGACCGGGATAGGTGTTGGGGGACCCTGGTCTCTGGATAGGGGTAGATGCAGGGTCCTGGGCCTTTGGACAGAGGCAGGTGCCAGGGGTTTGGGTCCCTGGACAGGGTCAGGTGCCGAGGGGCCTGGGCATGGGTAGGTGCCCGGGTCCAGGGCCTCTGAACAGGGTCAGGTGCCGGGGGTTTAGGTCTCTGGAGAGGGGCAGGTGCCAGGGGCCTGGTTCTCCGGACAGGGGTAGGTGCTGGGGGGCCTGGGTCTCTACACAGGGGTAGGTGCCGGGGGCCTGGGTCTCTGGACAGGGGAAGGTGCCGGGGGTGCTGGGTGTCTGGACAGGGGTATGTGCCGGGGGCCTGGGTCTCTGGACGGGGGAAGGTGCCGGGGGTGCTGGGTCTCTGGACAGGGGTAGGTGCTGGGGGGCCTGGGTCTCTGGACAGGTGCAGGGACCGGGGGGCCTGGGTATCTGGACAGGGGCAGGTGCCGGGGGCATGAGTCTCTTGACAGGGGCAGATGCGGGGGCGCCTATGTCTCTGGACAGATGTAGGTGCCTTGGGCCTGGGTCTCTGGACCGCTGTAGGTGCCGGAGGGCCTTGGTCTCTGGACAGGGATAGGTGCCGGAGGGCATGAGCCTCTGGACAGGGGTAGGTGCCGGCTGGCCTGGGTCTCTGGACAGGGGTAGGTGCCGGGGGACCTGGGTCTCTGGACAGGGGTAGGTGCCGGGGTCCAGGGCCTCTGCACAGGGCTATGTGCCGGGGGCCCTGGGTCTCTGGACAGGGGTAGGTGCCCGGGAGCCTGGGTCTCTGCACAGGGCTAGGTGCCAGGGGCCCTGGGTCACTGAACAGGGGTAGGTGCCCGGGAGCCTGCGTCTCTGGACAGGGGTTGGTGCCGGGGTCTATGGCCTCTGGACAGGGGTTGGTGCCAGGGTCCTGGGTGTCTGGACACGTGTAGGTGCCAGGGGTCCTGGGTCTCTGGACGGGGGAAGGTGCCGGGGGTGCTGGGTCTCTGGACAGGGGTAGGTGCTGGGGGGCCTGGGTCTCTGGACAGGTGCAGTGACCGGGGGGCCTGGGTATCTGGACAGGGGCAGGTGCCGGGGTCCAGGGCATCTGGACATGTTCAGGTGCCGGGGGCATGAGTCTCTTGACAGGGGCAGATGCGGGGGCGCCTATGTCTCTGGACAGATGTAGGTGCCTTGGGCCTGGGTCTCTGGACCGCTGTAGGTGCCGGAGGGCCTTGGTCTCTGGACAGGGATAGGTGCCGGAGGGCATGAGCCTCTGGACAGGGGTACGTGCCGGCTGGCCTGGGTCTCTGGACAGGGGTAGGTGCCGGGGGGCCTGGGTCTCTGGACAGGGGTAGGTGCCGGGGTCCAGGGACTCTGCACAGGGCTATGTGCCGGGGGCCCTGGGTCTCTGGACAGGGGTAGGTGCCCGGGAGCCTGGGTCTCTGCACAGGGCTAGGTGCCAGGGGCCCTGGGTCTCTGAACAGGGGTAGGTGCCCGGGAGCCTGCGTCTCTGGACAGGGGTTGGTGCCGGGGTCCAGGGCCTCTGGACAGGGGTAGGTGCCGGGGTCCTGGGTCTCTGGACAGTGGTAGATGCCGAGGGGCCTGCGTCTCTGGACACGGGTAGGTGCTAGGGGGCCTGGATCTGGGTTGGTACCAGGGTCCAGGGCCTCTGCACAGGGGCAGGTGTCGAGGGGCCTCGGTCTCTGAACGGGGGTAGGTGCCAGGGGGCCTCGGTCTCTGGACAGGGGTAGGTGCCGGGGGTCTGCATCTGTGGACGGGGTAGGTGCCGGGGGCCTGGGTCTCTGGACAGGGTAGGTTTGGGGGGCTTGGTTCTCTGGACAGGGGTAGGTGCAGGGGGGCCTGGGTCTCTGGACAGGGGCAGGTGCCGGGAGGCCTGGGTCTCTGGACAGGGGCAGGTGCCGGGAGGCCTCGGTCTCTGGTCGGGGGCAGGTGCCGGGGTCCAAGGCCTCTGGACAGGGGCAGGTGCTGGGTGGCCTGCGTCTCTGGACAGGGGTAGGTGCCGTGGGGCCTGGGTCTCTGCACAGGTTCAGGTGCCGGGGCGCCTGGGTCTCTGGAGAGGGGGAGGTGCCGGGGGGCCTGGGTCTCTGGATAGCGGCAGGTGCCGGGGGCCTGGGACTGTGGACAGGGATAGGTGCATAGGGGCCTGGGTCTCTGCACAGAGGTAGGTGCCGGGGGCCCTGGGTCTATGGAGAGGGGTAGGTGCCGGGGTCCTGGGTCTCTGGACAGGGGCAGGTGCTGGGATCCAGGGCCTCTGGACAGGAGCAGGTGCTGGGATCCAGGGCCTCTGGACAGGAGCAGGTGCCCAGGGGCCCGGGTGCCTTAACAGGGGCAAATGCAGGGGCTCCTGGGTCTCCAGACAGGGGTAGGTGCCAGGGGGCCTGGGTCTCTGATCAGGGGTAGGTGCCGGGCGGCCTGACTCTCTGGAGGGGCAGGTGCCGGGGACCTGGGTCTCAGAACGGGGGCAGGTGTGAGGGGGCCTGGGTATTTGGACAGGGGTAGGTGCCGGGGTCCAGGGACTCTAGACAGGGTAGGTGCCGAGGGCCTGGGTCTCTCAACAGGGGTAGGTGCCAGGGGTCCTGGGTCTCTGGATGGGGGTAGGTGCCGGGGGTCCTGGGCCTGGGTAGGTGCCAGGGTCCAAGGCCTCTGGACAGGGAAAGGTGCTGGAGGCCTGAGTCTCTGGACAGGGGTAGGTGGCGGGGTCCTGGGCCTCTGGACAGGGGCAGGTGCCGTGGGGCCTGGGTCTATTGACAGGGGCAGATGCAGGGGCACCTGTGTCTCTGGAAAGGGGTAGGTGTCCGGGGCCTGGGTCTCTGGACAGGCGTAGGTGCCAAGGTTCCTTGGTCTCTGGACGGGGGTAGGTGCCGGGGGGCTTGGTCGTGGGTAGATGCCAGGGTCCAGTGTGTCTCGACAGGTGCAGTTGCTGGGGGGCCTGGATCTCTGGACACGGTCACGTGCTGGGCGCCTGGGTCTCTGAACGGGGGTAGCTGCCGGCGTCCAGGGCCTCTGAACGGGGGTAGCTGCCGGCGTCCAGGGCCTCTGGACAGGGGTAGGTGCCGGGGGCCTGGGTCTCTGGACAGGGATAGGTGCCGGGTTCCTGGGTCTCTGGACAGGGTAGATGCCGGGGAACTGGGTCTCTGGACAGGGTAGATGCCAGGGACCTGGGTCTCTGGACAGGGGTAGGTGCCGGGCGCCCTGGGTCTCCGGACAGGGTTAGGTGCCGGGGGGTCTGTGCTTGGGTATGTGCTAGGGTCCAGGGCCTCTCGACCGGGGCAGGTGCCGGGAGGCCCGGGTCTCTGGAGAGGGATAGGTGACGGGGGCCTGGGTCTCTGGACAGGCGTAGGTGCCAGGGGTCTTGGGTCTCTGGACGAGGGTATGTGCCGGGGGGCCTGGGCCTGGGTATATGCCGGGGTCCAGGGCCTCTGGATACGGGTAGGTGCCAGGGGCCTGCATCTGTGGACACAGGTAGGTGCTGGGGTCCCGAGTCTCTGGACAAGTGTAGGTGCCGGGGGGCCTGGTCTCTGGACAGGGGTAGCTGTCGGGGGGCCTGGGTCTTTGGACAGGGGTAGGCGCCACGGTCTTGTGTGTCTCGACAGTGGTATGTGCCGGGGTCCTAGGTCTCGGGGTAGGTGCCAGGGGCCTGTGTGTCTGGACAGCCGTAGGTTCCAAGGGTCCTGGGTCTCTGGAGAGGGGTAGGTGCCGGGAGGCCTGGGTCTCTGGACAGGGGCAGGTGCCGGGAGGCCTGGGTCTCTGGACAGGGGCAGGTGCCGGGAGGCCTGGGTCTCTGGACAGGGGCAGGTGCCGGGAGGCCTCGGTCTCTGGTCGGGGGCAGGTGCCGGGGTCCAAGGCCTCTGGACAGGGGCAGGTGCTGGGTGGCCTGCTTCTCTGGACAGGGGTAGGTGCCGTGGGGCCTGGGTCTCTGGACAGGTTCAGGTGCCGGGGCGCCTGGGTCTCTGGAGAGGGGGAGGTGCCGGGGGGCCTGGGTCTCTGGATAGCGGCAGGTGCCGGGCGCCTGGGACTGTGGACAGGGGTAGGTGCATAGGGGCCTGGGTCTCTGCACAGAGGTAGGTGCCGGGGGCCCTGGGTCTATGGAGAGGGGTAGGTACAGGGGGGCCTGGGTCTCTGGACAGGGGTAGGTGCCGGGGTCCTGGGTCTCTGGACAGGGGCAGGTGCTGGGATCCAGGGCCTCTGGACAGGAGCAGGTGCTGGGATCCAGGGCCTCTGGACAGGGGCAGGTGCCCAGGGGCCCGGGTGCCTTAACAGGGGCAAATGCAGGGGCTCCTGGGTCTCCAGACAGGGGTAGGTGCCAGGGGGCCTGGGTCTCTGATCAGGGGTAGGTGCCGGGCGGCCTGACTCTCTGGAGGGGCAGGTGCCGGGGACCTGGGTCTCAGAACGGGGGCAGGTGTGAGGGGGCCTGGGTATTTGGACAGGGGTAGGTGCCGGGGTCCAGGGACTCTAGACAGGGTAGGTGCCGAGGGCCTGGGTCTCTCAACAGGGGTAGGTGCCAGGGGTCCTGGGTCTCTGGATGGGGGTAGGTGCCGGGGGTCCTGGGCCTGGGTAGGTGCCAGGGTCCAAGGCCTCTGGACAGGGAAAGGTGCTGGGGGCCTGGGTCTCTGTACAGGGGTAGCTGCCGGGGTCCAGGGCCTCTGGACAGGGGTAGGTGCCGGGGACCTGGGTCCCTGGACAGGGTTAGGTGCCGGGGTCCTGGGTCTCTGGACAGGGTAGGTGCCTGGGGCTTTGGCCTCTAGACAGGGGTAGTTGCCGGGGGGCCTGGCTCTCTGGACAGTTCTGGGGCGGGGGACCTGGGTCTCTGGACAGTGGCAGGTGCCTGGGTCCAAGGCATGTGGACAGGTGCAGGTACCGAGGGGCATGGGTCTCTTGACAGGGGCAGATGCGGGGACGCCTGGGTCTCTGGACAGGGGTAGATGCCGGGAGGCCTGGGTCTCTGGACAGGGGTAGCTGCCGGGGGCCTGGTTCTCTGGACAGGGCTAGGTGCCGGGGTGCCTGAGTCTCTGGACAGGGGTAGCTGCTGGGGGCGGGTGTCTCTGGGCAGGTGTAGGTGCCAGGGGTCCTGAGTCTCTGGACAGGGGAGGTGCCGGGGGCCCGGGTCTCAGGACAGGGGTAGGTGCCGGGGTCCTGAGTCTCTGGACAGGGGTAAGTGCCGGAGGCCTGGTTCTCTGGACAGGTGTAGGTGCCGGGACGCCTTGGTCTTTGGATAGGGGTAGGTGCTGCGGGGCCTGGGTCTCTGGAAGGGGCAGGTGCCTTGGTCTCTGTATAGGGGTAGGTGCTGGGGGGCCTGGGTCTCTGGAAGGGGCAGGTGCCGGGGGCCTAGGTCTCTGAACGGTGGTTGGTGCCAGGGGGCCTGGGTCTCTGGACGGGTAGGTGCCAGGGGTCCTTGGTCTCTGGACGGGGGCAGGTGCCAGGGGGCCTGGGCCTCGGTAGGTGCCGGGTTCCAGGGCCTCTGGACAGGGAAAGGTGCTGGGGGGACTGGGTCTCTGGACAGGGGCTGGTGCCGGGGGCCTGGGTCTCTGAACGGGGATAGGTGCCGGGATCCAGGGCCTCTGGACAGAGGTAGGTGACGGGGGCCTGGGTCTCCGGACAGGGTAGGGGCTGGGGGCCTGGTTCTCTGGAAAGGGTTAGGTGTCGGGGTCCTGGGTCGCTGAACAGGGGTAGGTGTTGCGGTCCTGTGCCTCTGGACAGGGGTAGGTATTGGGGGACCTGGGTCTTTAGACAAGGGTAGGTGTGGGGTCCTGGGCCTCTGGACAGGGGCAGGTGCCGGGGTCCAGGGCCTCTCGACAGGGTCACGTGGCGTGGGGCCTGGGTCTCTGAACAGGGGTAGGTGCCGGGGGCCTGGGTCTCTGGACAGGGGCTGGTGCCGGGGGCCTGGGTCTCTCAACGGGGGTAGGTGCCTGGGGCCTGGGTCTCTGGACAGGGACAGGTGCCTGGGGGCCTGGGACTCGACATGGGTAGGTCCCGGGATCCAGGGCCTCTGGATACGGGCAGGTTCCGGGGGGCCTGGGTCTCTTGACAGGGGCAAATGCAGGGGCGCCTGGGTCTCTGGACAGGGATAAGTGCTGGCTGGCCTGGGTCTGGGGACAGGGGTAGGTTCCCGGGGGGCCCGGGTCTCTGGACAGGGGTACGTGCCGGGGTCCAGGGCCTCTGCACAGGGCTAGGTGCCGGGGGCCCTGGGTATCCGGACAGGGGTACCCTGGCCAGGGCCCAGGGCATCTGGACATGTTCAGGTGCCGCGGGCATGGGTCTTTTCACACGGGCAGATGCGGGGGCGCCTATGTCTCTGGACAGAGGTAGGTGCCGGAGGGCCTGGGTCTCTGGACAGGGGTAGATGCCGGCGGGCCTGGGTCTCTGGACAGGTGTAGGTGCCGGGGGTCCTGAATCTCTGGACAGGGGTAGGTGCCAGGGGACCTGAGTCTCTGGAAACGGCAGGTGCCGGGGGGCCTGGGTCTCTGGACAGGGGTAGGTGCAGGGGGGCCTGGGTCTCTGGACAGGTGTAGGTGCCGTGGTACTGGGCCTCTGGACAGGGTTAGGTGTCGGGGGCCCTGGGTCTCTGGAAAGTGTAGGTGCCGGGAGCTTGTGTCTCTGGACAGGGGTAGGTTCCGGGGGGCCTGGGTCTCTGGACAGGGGTAGGTTCCGGGGGGCCTGGGTCTCTGGACAGGAGTAGGTGCCGGGGCCCGTGGGTCTCTGGACGGGGTGCTGAGGGGCCTGGGCCTGGGTAGGTGGCAGGGTCGAGGGCCTCTGGACAGGGGCAGGTGCCGGGGTCCACGGCCTCTGGACAGGGGCAGTTGGCAGAGGGCCTGGGTCTCTGGACAGGGTCATGTGCCAGGGTCCAGGGCCTCTGGACAGGGTTAGGTGTCGGGGGCCCTGGGTCTCTGGACAGGGGCAGGTGCCAGGGCGCCTGGGTCTCTGGACAAGGGAAGGTGCCGGGGCCCTTGGGTCTCTGGACAGGGGCAGGTGCCGGGGGGCGTGGGTCTCTGGACAGGGCTAGGTGCCGGGGGACCTCGGTCTCCAGGAGGGCAGGTGCTGGGGCCTGGGACTCTGAAGGGGGATAGGTGCCGGGGGCCCTGGGTCTCCGGACAGGGGTAGGTGCTGGAGTCCAGATCCTCTGGACAGGGTAGGTGCCGGGGGCCTGGGTCTCTGGACAGGGTTAGGTGCCAGGGGTCCTTGGTCTCTGGACGGGGGTAGGTGCCGGGGGGCCTGGGTCTCTGGACAGGGTTAGGTGCCAGGGGTCCTTGGTCTCTGGACGGGGGTAGGTGCCGGGGGGCCTGGGCCTGGGTAGGTGCCAGGGTCCAGGGCCTCTGGACAGGGGTAGGTGCAGGGGGACCTGGGTCTCTGGACACGGACAGGTGCCGGGGTCCCCGGTCTTTGGACAGGGGTAGGTGCCAGGGGTTGGGTCTCTGGACAGGTGTAGGTGCCGGGATCCTGAGTCTCTGGACAGGGGTAGGTGCCGTGGGGCCTGGGTCTCTGGACAGGGGTAGGTGCCGGGGGGCCTGGGTCTCTGGATAGGGGTAGGTGCCGGGGTCCAGGGCCTCTGGACAGGTCTGGGTGCCGGGGGCCCTCGGTCTCTGGACAGGTGTAGGTGCCGGGGCCCTGGGCCTAGGTAGGTGCTAGGGTCCAGTGCCTCTCGACAGGGGCAGGTGACGGGAGGCTTGGGTCTCTGGACAGATGTAGGTGCCGGGGCCCTGGGCCTACGTAGATGCTAGGGTCCAGGGCCTCTTGACAGGGGCAGGTGCCAGGAGGCTTGGGTCTCTGGACAGGGATAGGTGCCAGGGGCCTGGGTCTCTGGACAGGGGTGGGTGCTGGGGTCCAGTGTCTCTGGACAGGGTAGGTTCTGGGGGCCTGGGTCTCTGGACAGGCGTAGGTGCCAGGGGTCCTGGTCCTCTGGACAGGGGCAGGTGCCGGCGAACCGGGGTCTCTGGAAAGGGGCAGGTGCCGTGGCGCCTGGGTCTCTGCACGGGAGTAGGTGCCGTGGGGCCTGGGTCTCTGGACAGGGGTAGGTGTTGGGGGGCCTGGGTCTCTGGACAGGGACAGGTCACGGGGGCCTGGGTCTCTGAATGGGCGTAGGTGCCGGGTGGCCTGGGTCTCTGGACAGAGGTAGGTGCCAGGGGTCCTGGGTCTCTGGACAGGCGTAGGCGCCGGGTGGCCTTGGTCTCTCGACAGGGTTAGGTGCCGGGCGGCTTGGGTCTCTGGACAGGGGTAGGTGCCAGGGATCCTGGGCTTCTGGTCGGGTAAGTGCCGGGGGCCTGGGTCTCTGGACAGGGGCAGGTGCCGGGGTCCAGGGCCTCTGCACAGGGCTAGGTGCTGGGGGCCCTGGATCTCTGGACAGGGGTAGGTACCAGGGAGCCTGGGTCTCTCGACGGGGGGTAGATGCTGGGGACCAGGGCCTCTGGAGAGGGTAGGTGCCGGTGCCCTGGGTCTCCGGACCGGTGTAGGAGGGCCCTGGGTGTCTGGACGGGGGTAGGTGCCGGGGCCTGGGCCTGGGTAGGTGCCTGGGTCCAAGGCCTCTGGACAGGGGCCGGTGCCGGGGGACCTGGGTCTGTGGACAGGGGCAGGTGCCGGAGGCCTAGGTCTCTGAATGGGGTTAGGTGCAGGGGGGCCTGGGTCTATTGACAGGGGCAGGTGCTGTGGGGCCTGGGTGTATTGACAGGGGTAGATGTGGGGGCGCCTGTGTCTCTGGATAGGGGTAGGTGCCTGGGGCCTGGGTCTCTGGACAGGCGTAGGTGCCAAGGTTCCTGGGTCTCTGGAAAGGGGTAGGAGCTGGGGGGCCTGGGCGTGGGTAAGTGCCAGGGTACAGGGTGTCTGGACAGGCGCAGTTGCTGGGGGGCCTGGATCTCTGGACATGGTCACGTGCCGGGGGCCTGGGTCGCTGAACGGGGGTAGCTGCCGGCGTCCAGGGCCTCTGGACAGGGTTAGGTGCAGGGGGCCTGGGTCTCTGGACATGGGTAGGTGCCGGGTTCCTGGGTCTCTGGACAGGGTAGATGCCGGGGACGTGGGTCTCTGGAAAGGGGTAGGCGCCGGGGGCCCTGGGTCTCTGGACAGGGCTAGGTTCCAGGGGGGCGTGTTCTTGGGTATGTGCTAGGGTCCAGGGCCTCTCGACAGGGGCAGGTGCCGGGAGGCCTGGGTCTCAGGACAGGGGCAGGTGCCGGGGGCCTGGGTGTCTGAACAGGGGTAGGTGCCGGGGGGCCTGTGTCTCTGCACGGGGGTAGTTGCAGGGGGGCTTGGGTCTCTGGACAGGGGTAGGTGCCGGGAGGCCTGGGTCTATGGACAGGGGTAGGTGCAGGGGGCCTGGGTCTCTGGACAGCGGCAGGTGCCGGGATCCTGGGTCTCTGGACAGCGGCAGGTGAAGGGAGGCCTGGGTCTCTGGACAAGTGCAGGTGCCGGAGCGCCTGGGTCTCTGGACAGCGGCAGGTGCCGGGATCCTGGGTCTCTGGACAGTGGCAGGTGAAGGGGGCCCTGGGTCTCTGGACAGGTGCAGGTGCCGGAGCACCTGGGTCTCTGGACAGGGGCAGGCGCCGGAGCGCCTGGGTCTCTGGACAGGCGTACGTGCCCGGGGGCCTGGGCCTCGGTAGGTGCCGGGGTCCAGGGCCCCTGGATAGGGTTAGGTGCCGGGTTCCTGGGTCTCTGGACGTTGGTAGGTGCCGGGTTCCTGGGTCTCTGGACGGGGTAGGTGTCGGCAGGCCTGGGTCTCTGGATGGCGTAGGTGCTGGGGTCCAGGACCTCTGGACAGGGGCAGGTGGCGGGGGCCTGGGTCCATTGACAGGGATAGGTGCCGGGGGGCCTGGGTCTCCGGACAGGGGTAGGTGCCGGGGGGCCTGGGTCTCTGGACAGGGGTAGGTGCCACGATCCAGGGCCTCTGGACAGGTCTATGTGTCGGGGGGCCATGGTCTCTGGACAGGGGTAGGTGCTAGGGCGCCTGGGCCTGGGTAGGTGCCGGGGTCCAGGGCCTCTGGTCAGGGGCAGGTGCCGGGTGGCCTGGGTCTCTGGACAGGGGTAGGTGCCAGGGGCCTGAGTCTCTAGGAGGGGCAGGTGCCGGGGGCCTGGGTCTCTGAATGGGGGTAGGTGTCGGGTGGCCTTGGTCTCTGGACAGGAGTAGGTGCCGGGGTCCAGGGCCTCTGGACAGGGTAGGTGCCAGGGGCCTGGGTCTCTGAACAGGGGTAGGTTCCCGAGGTCCTGGGTCTCTGGACGGGGGTAGGTGCCGGGGGGCCTGGGCCTGGGTAGGTGCTGGGGTCCAGGGCCTCTGGATGGGGCAAGTTGCCGGGCGGCCTGGGTCTCTGAACAGGGGTAGGTGCCGGGGGTCCAGGGCCTATGGAGAGGGGCAGGTGCCAGGGGTCCTGGGTCTCTGGACGGGATAGGTGCCGGGGGCCTGGGTCTCTGGACAAGGGTAGGTGCCGGCGGCCTGCGTGTCTGGACACGGGTAGGTGCCCCCGGTCCTGGGCCTCTGGACGGGGTAGGTGCCGGGAGCCTGTGTCTCTGGACAGAGGTAGGTGCTGGGGTCCCGGGGTCTCTGGACAGGGGTAAGTGCTGGGTCCTGGATCTCTGGACAGTGGTAGGTGCCGGGGTCCAGGGCCTCTTGACAGGGACATGTGCCGGGGGTCTGGGTCTCTGGTCATGGGCAGGTGTGGTGGGCCTGAGTCGCTGAACGGTGGTAGTTCCCAGTGGGCCTGGTTGTCTGGACAAGGGTAGGTGGCGGGGTCCTGGGTCTCTGGACAGGGTTAGGTGCAGGGGCCTCGACAGGGGTAGGTGTTGGGGCCCTGGGCCTCTGGACAGGGGTAGGTGTTGGGGGACTTGGGTCTCTAGACAGGGGTAGGTGCAGGGTCCTGGGCCTCTGGACAGGGACAGGTGCCGGGGTCCAGGGCCTCTCGACAGGTGCAGGTGCCAGGGGGCCTGTGTCTCTGGACAGAGGCAGATGCTGGGGCGCCTGTTTCTCTCGACAGGGTTAGGTGCCGGGGGACCTGGGTCTCTGGAGAAAGGTAGGTACTGGGGGGCCTGGGTCTCTGGACAGAGACAGGTGCCGGGGGTCCTGGGTCTCTGGACAGGGGCAGTTGCCAGGGGCCTGGATCTCTGGACATGGACAGGTGCCGGGATCTAGGGCCTCTAGACAGGGTCAGGTGCCGGGGGGCCTGGGTCTCTGAACGGGGGTAACTACCGGGTTCCAGGGCATCTGGACAGGGGTTGGTGCTGGGGGCCTGGATGTCTGGACAGGGGTAGGTGCCGGGGTCCTGGGTTTCTGGACAGGGTAGGTGCCGAGGACCTGGGTCTCTGGCCAGGGGTAGGTGCCAGGGGGCCTGGGCCTGGGGAGGTGCCGGGGTCCAGGGCCTCTGGACAGGGGCAGGTGCCGGGGGCCTCGATCTCTGGACAGGGGCTGGTGCCGGGGTACAGGGCGTCTGGACAGGGGCAGGTGCCGGGGGACCTGGGTCTCTGGACAGGGGCAGGTTCCGGGGTCTAGCGCCTCTGGAAAGCTCTAGGTGCCGGAGGCCGTGGATCTCTGTACAGGGGTAGGTGCCGGTGTCCAGGGCCTCTGGAAAGGGGCAGGTGCCGGGGGGGCCTGGGTCTCTGGACAGGGGTAGGTGCCAGGGGGCCGGGGCCTGGGTAGGTGCCGGGGTCCAGGGCCTCTTGACAGGGGCAGGTGCCGGGGGTCTGGGTCTCTGGACAGGGGTAGGTGCCAGGAGGCCTGGGTCTCTAGACAGGGGTAGGTGCCAGGAGGCCTGGGCCTCTGGACAGGGGTAAGTGCCGGGTGGCCGTGGTCTCTGGACAGGGGTAGGTGCCGGGGGTCCAGGGTTTCTGGACGGGGGTAGGTGCCGGGTCCTGGGCCTGGGTAGTTGCCTGGGTCCAGGGCCTCTGGACAGGGGCCGGTGCCAGGGGGCCTGGGTCTGTGGACAGGGGCAGGTGCCGGAGGCCTAGGTCTCTGAATGGGGTTAGGTGCAGGGGGGCCTGGGTCTATTGACAGGGGCAGGTGCCGTGGGGCCTGGGTGTATTGACAGGGGCAGATGTGGGGGCACCTGTGTCTCTGGATAGGGGTAGGTGCGCGGGGCCTGGGTCTCTGGACAGGCGTAGGTGCCAAGGTTCCTGGGTCTCTGGAAAGGGGTATGAGCCGGGGGGCCTGGGCGCGGGTAAGTGCCAGGGTACAGGGTGTCTGGACAGGCGCAGTTGCTGGGGGTCCTGGATCTCTGGACATGGTCACGTGCCGGGGGCCTGGGTCGCTGAACGGGGGTAGTTGCCAGCGTCCAGGGCCTCTGGACAGGGTTAGGTGCAGGGGGCCTGGGTCTCTGGACAGGGGTAGGTGCCGGGTTCCTGGGTCTCTGGACAGGGTAGATGCCGGGGACCTGGGTCTCTGGACAGAGGTAGGCACCGGGGGCCTTGGGTCTCTGGACAGGGCTAGGTTCCAAGGGGGCGTGTTCTTGGGTATGTGCTAGGGTCCAGGGCCTCTCGACAGGGGCAGGTGCCGGGAGGCCTGGGTCTCAGGACAGGGGCAGGTGCCGGGGGCCTGGGTCTCTGAACGGGGTTAGGTGCCGGGGGGCCTGTGTCTCTGCACGGGGGTAGTTGCAGGGGGCCTTGGTTCTCTGGACAGGGGTAGGTGCCGGGAGGCCTGGGTCTATGGACAGGGGTAGGTGCAGGGGGCCTGGGTCTCTGGACAGGTGCAGGTGCCGGAGCGCCTGGGTCTCTGGACAGGGGCAGGTGCCAGAGCGCCTGGGTCTCTGGACAGGCGTAGGTGCCCGGAGGCCTGGGCCTGGGTAGGTGCCGGGGTCCAGGGCCTCTGGATAGGGTTAGGTGCCGGGTTCCTGGGTCTCTGGACGTTGGTAGGTGCCGGGGGCTTCTGTCTCTGGACGGGAGTAGGTGCTGGGGGCCTGGGTCTCTCGACAGTGGTAGGTGCTGGGGGGCCTGGGTCTGTGGACAGCGGTAGGTGCCGGGGTCCAGGGCCTCTGGACAGGGTAGGTGCCGGGGGCCTGGGTCTATGAACATAGGTAGATTCCAGGGTCCTGGGTCTCTGGACAGGGGTAGGTTCCTGAGGGCCTGGGCCTGGGTAGGTGCCGGGGTCCAGGGCCTCTGAACAGGGTCTGGTCTGGGGGGCCTGGGTCTCTGAACATAGGTAGATTCCAGGGTCCTGGGTCTCTGGACGGCCGTAGGTGTCAGGCTGCCTGGGCCTGGGTGGGAGCCGGGGTCCAGGGCGTCTGGACAGGGGCAGATGCTGGGAACCTGGGTCCCTGGACAGGGGCAAGTGCCGGGGGCCTCTGTCTCTGGAAGGGACAGGCGCCGGGAGCCTGTGTCTCTGAACGGGGGTAGGTGCTGGGGAGCCTGTGCCTGAGTAGGTGCCGGGGTCCAGTGCCTCTCGGCAGGGTTAGGTGCCGGGGGGCCTGGGTCTCTGGACAGGGTAGGTGCCGGGAGCCTGGGTCTCTGGACAGGGGTAGGTGCCGGGGGGCCTGGGTCTCTGGACAGGGGCAGGTGCCGTGGGGCCTGGGTCTATTGACAGGGGCAGATGCAGGGGCACCTGTGTCTCTGGAAAGGGGTAGGTGTCCGGGGCCTGGGTCTCTGGACAGGCGTAGGTGCCAAGGCTCCTTGGTCTCTGGACGGGGGTAGGTGCCGGGGGGCTTGGGCGTGGGTAGATGCCAGGGTCCAGTGTGTCTCGACAGGCGCAGTTGCTGGGGGGCCTGGATCTCTGGACACGGTCACGTGCTGGGGGCCTGGGTCTCTGAACGGGGGTAGCTGCCGGCGTCCAGGGCCTCTGGACAGGGGTAGGTGCCGGGGGCCTGGGTCTCTGGACAGGGATAGGTGCCGGGTTCCTGGGTCTCTGGACAGGGTAGATGCCGGGGAACTGGGTCTCTGGACAGGGTAGATGCCAGGGACCTGGGTCTCTGGACAGGGGTAGGTGCCGGGCGCCCTGGGTCTCCGGACAGGGTTAGGTGCCGGGGGGTCTGTGCTTGGGTATGTGCTAGGGTCCAGGGCCTCTCGACCGGGGCAGGTGCCGGGAGGCCCGGGTCTCTGGAGAGGGATAGGTGACGGGGGCCTGGGTCTCTGGACAGGCGTAGGTGCCAGGGGTCTTGGGTCTCTGGACGAGGGTATGTGCCGGGGGGCCTGGGCCTGGGTATATGCCGGGGTCCAGGGCCTCTGGATACGGGTAGGTGCCAGGGGCCTGCATCTGTGGACACAGGTAGGTGCTGGGGTCCCGAGTCTCTGGACAAGTGTAGGTGCCGGGGGGCCTGGTCTCTGGACAGGGGTAGCTGTCGGGGGGCCTGGGTCTTTGGACAGGGGTAGCTGTCGGGGGGCCTGGGTCTTTGGACAGGGGTAGGCGCCACGGTCTTGTGTGTCTCGACAGTGGTATGTGCCGGGGTCCTAGGTCTCGGGGTAGGTGCCAGGGGCCTGTGTGTCTGGACAGCCGTAGGTTCCAAGGGTCCTGGGTCTCTGGTCAGGGATAGGTGCCAGGGGGACTGGGTCTCTGGATGGTGGTAGGTGCCGGGGGACTGGGTCTCTGGACAGGGGTAGGTGCTGGGGGCCTGGGTCTCTGGACAGGCGTAGGTGCCGGGGGCCTGGGGGTCTGGAAAGGGGTAGGTGCCGGGGTCCTGGGTCTCTGGACAGTGGTAGATGCCGAGGGGCCTGCGTCTCTGGACACGGGTAGGTGCTAGGGGGCCTGGATCTGGGTTGGTACCAGGGTCCAGGGCCTCTGCACAGGGGCAGGTGTCGAGGGGCCTCGGTCTCTGAACGGGGGTAGGTGCCGGGGGGCCTCGGTCTCTGGACAGGGGTAGGTGCCGGGGGTCTGCATCTCTGGACGGGGTAGGTGCCGGGGGCCTGGGTCTCTGGACAGGGTAGGTTTGGGGGGCTTGGTTCTCTGGACAGGGGTAGGTGCAGGGGGGCCTGGGTCTCTGGAGAGGGGTAGGTGCCGGGAGGCCTGGGTCTCTGGATAGGGGCAGGTGCCGGGAGGCCTGGGTCTCTGGACAGGGGCAGGTGCCGGGAGGCCTCGGTCTCTGGTCGGGGGCAGGTGCCGGGGTCCAAGGCCTCTGGACAGGGGCAGGTGCCGGGTGGCCTGCGTCTCTGGACAGGGGTAGGTGCCGTGGGGCCTGGGTCTCTGGACAGGTTCAGGTGCCGGGGCGCCTGGGTCTCTGGAGAGGGGGAGGTGCCGGGGGGCCTGGGTCTCTGGATAGCGGCAGGTGCCGGGGGCCTGGGACTGTGGACAGGGGTAGGTGCATAGGGGCCTGGGTCTCTGCACAGAGGTAGGTGCCGGGGGCCCTGGGTCTATGGAGAGGGGTAGGTACAGGGGGGCCTGGGTCTCTGGACAGGGGTAGGTGCCGGGGTCCTGGGTCTCTGGACAGGGGCAGGTGCTGGGATCCAGGGCCTCTGGACAGGAGCAGGTGCTGGGATCCAGGGCCTCTGGACAGGGGCAGGTGCCCAGGGGCCCGGGTGCCTTAACAGGGGCAAATGCAGGGGCTCCTGGGTCTCCAGACAGGGGTAGGTGCCAGGGGGCCTGGGTCTCTGATCAGGGGTAGGTGCCGGGCGGCCTGACTCTCTGGAGGGGCAGGTGCCGGGGACCTGGGTCTCAGAACGGGGGCAGGTGTGAGGGGGCCTGGGTATTTGGACAGGGGTAGGTGCCGGGGTCCAGGGACTCTAGACAGGGTAGGTGCCGAGGGCCTGGGTCTCTCAACAGGGGTAGGTGCCAGGGGTCCTGGGTCTCTGGATGGGGGTAGGTGCCGGGGGTCCTGGGCCTGGGTAGGTGCCAGGGTCCAAGGCCTCTGGACAGGGAAAGGTGCTGGAGGCCTGGGTCTCTGGACAGGGGTAGGTGGCGGGGTCCTGGGCCTCTGGACAGGGGTAGGTGCCTGGTGCCCGGACCTGTGGACAGGGAAAGGTGCTGGGGGCCTGGGTCTCTGAACAGGGGTAGCTGCCGGGGTCCAGGGCCTCTGGACAGGGGTAGGTGCCGGGGACCTGGGTCCCTGGACAGGGTTAGGTGCCGGGGTCCTGGGTCTCTGGACAGGGTAGGTGCCTGGGGCTTTGGCCTCTAGACAGGGGTAGTTGCCAGGGGGCCTGGCTCTCTGGACAGTTCTGGGGCGGGGGACCTGGGTCTCTGGACAGGGGTAGCTGCCGGGGGCCTGGTTCTCTGGACAGGGCTAGGTGCCGGGGTGCCTGAGTCTCTGGACAGGGGTAGCTGCTGGGGGCGGGTGTCTCTGGGCAGGTGTAGGTGCCAGGGGTCCTGAGTCTCTGGACAGGGGAGGTGCCGGGGGCCCGGGTCTCAGGACAGGGGTAGGTGCCGGGGTCCTGAGTCTCTGGACAGGGGTAAGTGCCGGAGGCCTGGTTCTCTGGACAGGTGTAGGTGCCGGGACGCCTTGGTCTTTGGATAGGGGTAGGTGCTGCGGGGCCTGGGTCTCTGGAAGGGGCAGGTGCCTTGGTCTCTGTATAGGGGTAGGTGCTGGGGGGCCTGGGTCTCTGGAAGGGGCAGGTGCCGGGGGCCTAGGTCTCTGAACGGTGGTTGGTGCCAGGGGGCCTGGGTCTCTGGACGGGTAGGTGCCAGGGGTCCTTGGTCTCTGGACGGGGGCAGGTGCCAGGGGGCCTGGGCCTCGGTAGGTGCCGGGTTCCAGGGCCTCTGGACAGGGAAAGGTGCTGGGGGGACTGGGTCTCTGGACAGGGGCTGGTGCCGGGGGCCTGGGTCTCTGAACGGGGATAGGTGCCGGGATCCAGGGCCTCTGGACAGAGGTAGGTGACGGGGGCCTGGGTCTCCGGACAGGGTAGGGGCTGGGGGCCTGGTTCTCTGGAAAGGGTTAGGTGTCGGGGTCCTGGGTCGCTGAACAGGGGTAGGTGTTGCGGTCCTGTGCCTCTGGACAGGGGTAGGTATTGGGGGACCTGGGTCTTTAGACAAGGGTAGGTGTGGGGTCCTGGGCCTCTGGACAGGGGCAGGTGCCGGGGTCCAGGGCCTCTCGACAGGGTCACGTGGCGTGGGGCCTGGGTCTCTGAACAGGGGTAGGTGCCGGGGGCCTGGGTCTCTGGACAGGGGCTGGTGCCGGGGGCCTGGGTCTCTCAACGGGGGTAGGTGCCTGGGGCCTGGGTCTCTGGACAGGGACAGGTGCCTGGGGGCCTGGGACTCGACATGGGTAGGTCCCGGGATCCAGGGCCTCTGGATACGGGCAGGTTCCGGGGGGCCTGGGTCTCTTGACAGGGGCAAATGCAGGGGCGCCTGGGTCTCTGGACAGGGATAAGTGCTGGCTGGCCTGGGTCTGGGGACAGGGGTAGGTTCCCGGGGGGCCCGGGTCTCTGGACAGGGGTACGTGCCGGGGTCCAGGGCCTCTGCACAGGGCTAGGTGCCGGGGGCCCTGGGTATCCGGACAGGGGTACCCTGGCCAGGGCCCAGGGCATCTGGACATGTTCAGGTGCCGCGGGCATGGGTCTTTTCACACGGGCAGATGCGGGGGCGCCTATGTCTCTGGACAGAGGTAGGTGCCGGAGGGCCTGGGTCTCTGGACAGGGGTAGATGCCGGCGGGCCTGGGTCTCTGGACAGGTGTAGGTGCCGGGGGTCCTGAATCTCTGGACAGGGGTAGGTGCCAGGGGACCTGAGTCTCTGGAAACGGCAGGTGCCGGGGGGCCTGGGTCTCTGGACAGGGGTAGGTGCAGGGGGGCCTGGGTCTCTGGACAGGTGTAGGTGCCGTGGTACTGGGCCTCTGGACAGGGTTAGGTGTCGGGGGCCCTGGGTCTCTGGAAAGTGTAGGTGCCGGGAGCTTGTGTCTCTGGACAGGGGTAGGTTCCGGGGGGCCTGGGTCTCTGGACAGGGGTAGGTTCCGGGGGGCCTGGGTCTCTGGACAGGAGTAGGTGCCGGGGCCCGTGGGTCTCTGGACGGGGTGCTGAGGGGCCTGGGCCTGGGTAGGTGGCAGGGTCGAGGGCCTCTGGACAGGGGCAGGTGCCGGGGTCCACGGCCTCTGGACAGGGGCAGTTGGCAGAGGGCCTGGGTCTCTGGACAGGGTCATGTGCCAGGGTCCAGGGCCTCTGGACAGGGTTAGGTGTCGGGGGCCCTGGGTCTCTGGACAGGGGCAGGTGCCAGGGCGCCTGGGTCTCTGGACAAGGGAAGGTGCCGGGGCCCTTGGGTCTCTGGACAGGGGCAGGTGCCGGGGGGCGTGGGTCTCTGGACAGGGCTAGGTGCCGGGGGACCTCGGTCTCCAGGAGGGCAGGTGCTGGGGCCTGGGACTCTGAAGGGGGATAGGTGCCGGGGGCCCTGGGTCTCCGGACAGGGGTAGGTGCTGGAGTCCAGATCCTCTGGACAGGGTAGGTGCCGGGGGCCTGGGTCTCTGGACAGGGTTAGGTGCCAGGGGTCCTTGGTCCCTGGACGGGGGTAGGTGCCGGGGGGCCTGGGTCTCTGGACAGGGTTAGGTGCCAGGGGTCCTTGGTCTCTGGACGGGGGTAGGTGCCGGGGGGCCTGGGCCTGGGTAGGTGCCAGGGTCCAGGGCCTCTGGACAGGGGTAGGTGCAGGGGGACCTGGGTCTCTGGACACGGACAGGTGCCGGGGTCCCCGGTCTTTGGACAGGGGTAGGTGCCAGGGGTTGGGTCTCTGGACAGGTGTAGGTGCCGGGATCCTGAGTCTCTGGACAGGGGTAGGTGCCGTGGGGCCTGGGTCTCTGGACAGGGGTAGGTGCCGGGGGGCCTGGGTCTCTGGATAGGGGTAGGTGCCGGGGTCCAGGGCCTCTGGACAGGTCTGGGTGCCGGGGGCCCTCGGTCTCTGGACAGGTGTAGGTGCCGGGGCCCTGGGCCTAGGTAGGTGCTAGGGTCCAGTGCCTCTCGACAGGGGCAGGTGACGGGAGGCTTGGGTCTCTGGACAGATGTAGGTGCCGGGGCCCTGGGCCTACGTAGATGCTAGGGTCCAGGGCCTCTTGACAGGGGCAGGTGCCAGGAGGCTTGGGTCTCTGGACAGGGATAGGTGCCAGGGGCCTGGGTCTCTGGACAGGGGTGGGTGCTGGGGTCCAGTGTCTCTGGACAGGGTAGGTTCTGGGGGCCTGGGTCTCTGGACAGGCGTAGGTGCCAGGGGTCCTGGTCCTCTGGACAGGGGCAGGTGCCGGCGAACCGGGGTCTCTGGAAAGGGGCAGGTGCCGTGGCGCCTGGGTCTCTGCACGGGAGTAGGTGCCGTGGGGCCTGGGTCTCTGGACAGGGGTAGGTGTTGGGGGGCCTGGGTCTCTGGACAGGGACAGGTCACGGGGGCCTGGGTCTCTGAATGGGCGTAGGTGCCGGGTGGCCTGGGTCTCTGGACAGAGGTAGGTGCCAGGGGTCCTGGGTCTCTGGACAGGCGTAGGCGCCGGGTGGCCTTGGTCTCTCGACAGGGTTAGGTGCCGGGCGGCTTGGGTCTCTGGACAGGGGTAGGTGCCAGGGATCCTGGGCTTCTGGTCGGGTAAGTGCCGGGGGCCTGGGTCTCTGGACAGGGGCAGGTGCCGGGGTCCAGGGCCTCTGCACAGGGCTAGGTGCTGGGGGCCCTGGATCTCTGGACAGGGGTAGGTACCAGGGAGCCTGGGTCTCTCGACGGGGGGTAGATGCTGGGGACCAGGGCCTCTGGAGAGGGTAGGTGCCGGTGCCCTGGGTCTCCGGACCGGTGTAGGAGGGCCCTGGGTGTCTGGACGGGGGTAGGTGCCGGGGCCTGGGCCTGGGTAGGTGCCTGGGTCCAAGGCCTCTGGACAGGGGCCGGTGCCGGGGGACCTGGGTCTGTGGACAGGGGCAGGTGCCGGAGGCCTAGGTCTCTGAATGGGGTTAGGTGCAGGGGGGCCTGGGTCTATTGACAGGGGCAGGTGCTGTGGGGCCTGGGTGTATTGACAGGGGTAGATGTGGGGGCGCCTGTGTCTCTGGATAGGGGTAGGTGCCTGGGGCCTGGGTCTCTGGACAGGCGTAGGTGCCAAGGTTCCTGGGTCTCTGGAAAGGGGTAGGAGCTGGGGGGCCTGGGCGTGGGTAAGTGCCAGGGTACAGGGTGTCTGGACAGGCGCAGTTGCTGGGGGGCCTGGATCTCTGGACATGGTCACGTGCCGGGGGCCTGGGTCGCTGAACGGGGGTAGCTGCCGGCGTCCAGGGCCTCTGGACAGGGTTAGGTGCAGGGGGCCTGGGTCTCTGGACATGGGTAGGTGCCGGGTTCCTGGGTCTCTGGACAGGGTAGATGCCGGGGACGTGGGTCTCTGGAAAGGGGTAGGCGCCGGGGGCCCTGGGTCTCTGGACAGGGCTAGGTTCCAGGGGGGCGTGTTCTTGGGTATGTGCTAGGGTCCAGGGCCTCTCGACAGGGGCAGGTGCCGGGAGGCCTGGGTCTCAGGACAGGGGCAGGTGCCGGGGGCCTGGGTGTCTGAACAGGGGTAGGTGCCGGGGGGCCTGTGTCTCTGCACGGGGGTAGTTGCAGGGGGGCTTGGGTCTCTGGACAGGGGTAGGTGCCGGGAGGCCTGGGTCTATGGACAGGGGTAGGTGCAGGGGGCCTGGGTCTCTGGACAGCGGCAGGTGCCGGGATCCTGGGTCTCTGGACAGCGGCAGGTGAAGGGAGGCCTGGGTCTCTGGACAAGTGCAGGTGCCGGAGCGCCTGGGTCTCTGGACAGCGGCAGGTGCCGGGATCCTGGGTCTCTGGACAGTGGCAGGTGAAGGGGGCCCTGGGTCTCTGGACAGGTGCAGGTGCCGGAGCACCTGGGTCTCTGGACAGGGGCAGGCGCCGGAGCGCCTGGGTCTCTGGACAGGCGTACGTGCCCGGGGGCCTGGGCCTCGGTAGGTGCCGGGGTCCAGGGCCCCTGGATAGGGTTAGGTGCCGGGTTCCTGGGTCTCTGGACGTTGGTAGGTGCCGGGTTCCTGGGTCTCTGGACGGGGTAGGTGTCGGCAGGCCTGGGTCTCTGGATGGCGTAGGTGCTGGGGTCCAGGACCTCTGGACAGGGGCAGGTGGCGGGGGCCTGGGTCCATTGACAGGGATAGGTGCCGGGGGGCCTGGGTCTCCGGACAGGGGTAGGTGCCGGGGGGCCTGGGTCTCTGGACAGGGGTAGGTGCCACGATCCAGGGCCTCTGGACAGGTCTATGTGTCGGGGGGCCATGGTCTCTGGACAGGGGTAGGTGCTAGGGCGCCTGGGCCTGGGTAGGTGCCGGGGTCCAGGGCCTCTGGTCAGGGGCAGGTGCCGGGTGGCCTGGGTCTCTGGACAGGGGTAGGTGCCAGGGGCCTGAGTCTCTAGGAGGGGCAGGTGCCGGGGGCCTGGGTCTCTGAATGGGGGTAGGTGTCGGGTGGCCTTGGTCTCTGGACAGGAGTAGGTGCCGGGGTCCAGGGCCTCTGGACAGGGTAGGTGCCAGGGGCCTGGGTCTCTGAACAGGGGTAGGTTCCCGAGGTCCTGGGTCTCTGGACGGGGGTAGGTGCCGGGGGGCCTGGGCCTGGGTAGGTGCTGGGGTCCAGGGCCTCTGGATGGGGCAAGTTGCCGGGCGGCCTGGGTCTCTGAACAGGGGTAGGTGCCGGGGGTCCAGGGCCTATGGAGAGGGGCAGGTGCCAGGGGTCCTGGGTCTCTGGACGGGATAGGTGCCGGGGGCCTGGGTCTCTGGACAAGGGTAGGTGCCGGCGGCCTGCGTGTCTGGACACGGGTAGGTGCCCCCGGTCCTGGGCCTCTGGACGGGGTAGGTGCCGGGAGCCTGTGTCTCTGGACAGAGGTAGGTGCTGGGGTCCCGGGGTCTCTGGACAGGGGTAAGTGCTGGGTCCTGGATCTCTGGACAGTGGTAGGTGCCGGGGTCCAGGGCCTCTTGACAGGGACATGTGCCGGGGGTCTGGGTCTCTGGTCATGGGCAGGTGTGGTGGGCCTGAGTCGCTGAACGGTGGTAGTTCCCAGTGGGCCTGGTTGTCTGGACAAGGGTAGGTGGCGGGGTCCTGGGTCTCTGGACAGGGTTAGGTGCAGGGGCCTCGACAGGGGTAGGTGTTGGGGCCCTGGGCCTCTGGACAGGGGTAGGTGTTGGGGGACTTGGGTCTCTAGACAGGGGTAGGTGCAGGGTCCTGGGCCTCTGGACAGGGACAGGTGCCGGGGTCCAGGGCCTCTCGACAGGTGCAGGTGCCAGGGGGCCTGTGTCTCTGGACAGAGGCAGATGCTGGGGCGCCTGTTTCTCTCGACAGGGTTAGGTGCCGGGGGACCTGGGTCTCTGGAGAAAGGTAGGTACTGGGGGGCCTGGGTCTCTGGACAGAGACAGGTGCCGGGGGTCCTGGGTCTCTGGACAGGGGCAGTTGCCAGGGGCCTGGATCTCTGGACATGGACAGGTGCCGGGATCTAGGGCCTCTAGACAGGGTCAGGTGCCGGGGGGCCTGGGTCTCTGAACGGGGGTAACTACCGGGTTCCAGGGCATCTGGACAGGGGTTGGTGCTGGGGGCCTGGATGTCTGGACAGGGGTAGGTGCCGGGGTCCTGGGTTTCTGGACAGGGTAGGTGCCGAGGACCTGGGTCTCTGGCCAGGGGTAGGTGCCAGGGGGCCTGGGCCTGGGGAGGTGCCGGGGTCCAGGGCCTCTGGACAGGGGCAGGTGCCGGGGGCCTCGATCTCTGGACAGGGGCTGGTGCCGGGGTACAGGGCGTCTGGACAGGGGCAGGTGCCGGGGGACCTGGGTCTCTGGACAGGGGCAGGTTCCGGGGTCTAGCGCCTCTGGAAAGCTCTAGGTGCCGGAGGCCGTGGATCTCTGTACAGGGGTAGGTGCCGGTGTCCAGGGCCTCTGGAAAGGGGCAGGTGCCGGGGGGGCCTGGGTCTCTGGACAGGGGTAGGTGCCAGGGGGCCGGGGCCTGGGTAGGTGCCGGGGTCCAGGGCCTCTTGACAGGGGCAGGTGCCGGGGGTCTGGGTCTCTGGACAGGGGTAGGTGCCAGGAGGCCTGGGTCTCTAGACAGGGGTAGGTGCCAGGAGGCCTGGGCCTCTGGACAGGGGTAAGTGCCGGGTGGCCGTGGTCTCTGGACAGGGGTAGGTGCCGGGGGTCCAGGGTTTCTGGACGGGGGTAGGTGCCGGGTCCTGGGCCTGGGTAGTTGCCTGGGTCCAGGGCCTCTGGACAGGGGCCGGTGCCAGGGGGCCTGGGTCTGTGGACAGGGGCAGGTGCCGGAGGCCTAGGTCTCTGAATGGGGTTAGGTGCAGGGGGGCCTGGGTCTATTGACAGGGGCAGGTGCCGTGGGGCCTGGGTGTATTGACAGGGGCAGATGTGGGGGCACCTGTGTCTCTGGATAGGGGTAGGTGCGCGGGGCCTGGGTCTCTGGACAGGCGTAGGTGCCAAGGTTCCTGGGTCTCTGGAAAGGGGTATGAGCCGGGGGGCCTGGGCGCGGGTAAGTGCCAGGGTACAGGGTGTCTGGACAGGCGCAGTTGCTGGGGGTCCTGGATCTCTGGACATGGTCACGTGCCGGGGGCCTGGGTCGCTGAACGGGGGTAGTTGCCAGCGTCCAGGGCCTCTGGACAGGGTTAGGTGCAGGGGGCCTGGGTCTCTGGACAGGGGTAGGTGCCGGGTTCCTGGGTCTCTGGACAGGGTAGATGCCGGGGACCTGGGTCTCTGGACAGAGGTAGGCACCGGGGGCCTTGGGTCTCTGGACAGGGCTAGGTTCCAAGGGGGCGTGTTCTTGGGTATGTGCTAGGGTCCAGGGCCTCTCGACAGGGGCAGGTGCCGGGAGGCCTGGGTCTCAGGACAGGGGCAGGTGCCGGGGGCCTGGGTCTCTGAACGGGGTTAGGTGCCGGGGGGCCTGTGTCTCTGCACGGGGGTAGTTGCAGGGGGCCTTGGTTCTCTGGACAGGGGTAGGTGCCGGGAGGCCTGGGTCTATGGACAGGGGTAGGTGCAGGGGGCCTGGGTCTCTGGACAGGTGCAGGTGCCGGAGCGCCTGGGTCTCTGGACAGGGGCAGGTGCCAGAGCGCCTGGGTCTCTGGACAGGCGTAGGTGCCCGGAGGCCTGGGCCTGGGTAGGTGCCGGGGTCCAGGGCCTCTGGATAGGGTTAGGTGCCGGGTTCCTGGGTCTCTGGACGTTGGTAGGTGCCGGGGGCTTCTGTCTCTGGACGGGAGTAGGTGCTGGGGGCCTGGGTCTCTCGACAGTGGTAGGTGCTGGGGGGCCTGGGTCTGTGGACAGCGGTAGGTGCCGGGGTCCAGGGCCTCTGGACAGGGTAGGTGCCGGGGGCCTGGGTCTATGAACATAGGTAGATTCCAGGGTCCTGGGTCTCTGGACAGGGGTAGGTTCCTGAGGGCCTGGGCCTGGGTAGGTGCCGGGGTCCAGGGCCTCTGAACAGGGTCTGGTCTGGGGGGCCTGGGTCTCTGAACATAGGTAGATTCCAGGGTCCTGGGTCTCTGGACGGCCGTAGGTGTCAGGCTGCCTGGGCCTGGGTGGGAGCCGGGGTCCAGGGCGTCTGGACAGGGGCAGATGCTGGGAACCTGGGTCCCTGGACAGGGGCAAGTGCCGGGGGCCTCTGTCTCTGGAAGGGACAGGCGCCGGGAGCCTGTGTCTCTGAACGGGGGTAGGTGCTGGGGAGCCTGTGCCTGAGTAGGTGCCGGGGTCCAGTGCCTCTCGGCAGGGTTAGGTGCCGGGGGGCCTGGGTCTCTGGACAGGGTAGGTGCCGGGAGCCTGGGTCTCTGGACAGGGGTAGGTGCCGGGGGGCCTGGGTCTCTGGACAGGGGCAGGTGCCGTGGGGCCTGGGTCTATTGACAGGGGCAGATGCAGGGGCACCTGTGTCTCTGGAAAGGGGTAGGTGTCCGGGGCCTGGGTCTCTGGACAGGCGTAGGTGCCAAGGCTCCTTGGTCTCTGGACGGGGGTAGGTGCCGGGGGGCTTGGGCGTGGGTAGATGCCAGGGTCCAGTGTGTCTCGACAGGCGCAGTTGCTGGGGGGCCTGGATCTCTGGACACGGTCACGTGCTGGGGGCCTGGGTCTCTGAACGGGGGTAGCTGCCGGCGTCCAGGGCCTCTGGACAGGGGTAGGTGCCGGGGGCCTGGGTCTCTGGACAGGGATAGGTGCCGGGTTCCTGGGTCTCTGGACAGGGTAGATGCCGGGGAACTGGGTCTCTGGACAGGGTAGATGCCAGGGACCTGGGTCTCTGGACAGGGGTAGGTGCCGGGCGCCCTGGGTCTCCGGACAGGGTTAGGTGCCGGGGGGTCTGTGCTTGGGTATGTGCTAGGGTCCAGGGCCTCTCGACCGGGGCAGGTGCCGGGAGGCCCGGGTCTCTGGAGAGGGATAGGTGACGGGGGCCTGGGTCTCTGGACAGGCGTAGGTGCCAGGGGTCTTGGGTCTCTGGACGAGGGTATGTGCCGGGGGGCCTGGGCCTGGGTATATGCCGGGGTCCAGGGCCTCTGGATACGGGTAGGTGCCAGGGGCCTGCATCTGTGGACACAGGTAGGTGCTGGGGTCCCGAGTCTCTGGACAAGTGTAGGTGCCGGGGGGCCTGGTCTCTGGACAGGGGTAGCTGTCGGGGGGCCTGGGTCTTTGGACAGGGGTAGCTGTCGGGGGGCCTGGGTCTTTGGACAGGGGTAGGCGCCACGGTCTTGTGTGTCTCGACAGTGGTATGTGCCGGGGTCCTAGGTCTCGGGGTAGGTGCCAGGGGCCTGTGTGTCTGGACAGCCGTAGGTTCCAAGGGTCCTGGGTCTCTGGTCAGGGATAGGTGCCAGGGGGACTGGGTCTCTGGATGGTGGTAGGTGCCGGGGGACTGGGTCTCTGGACAGGGGTAGGTGCCGGGGGCCTGGGTCTCTGGACAGGCGTAGGTGCCGGGGGCCTGGGGGTCTGGAAAGGGGTAGGTGCCGGGGTCCTGGGTCTCTGGACAGTGGTAGATGCCGAGGGGCCTGCGTCTCTGGACACGGGTAGGTGCTAGGGGGCCTGGATCTGGGTTGGTACCAGGGTCCAGGGCCTCTGCACAGGGGCAGGTGTCGAGGGGCCTCGGTCTCTGAACGGGGGTAGGTGCCGGGGGGCCTCGGTCTCTGGACAGGGGTAGGTGCCGGGGGTCTGCATCTCTGGACGGGGTAGGTGCCGGGGGCCTGGGTCTCTGGACAGGGTAGGTTTGGGGGGCTTGGTTCTCTGGACAGGGGTAGGTGCAGGGGGGCCTGGGTCTCTGGAGAGGGGTAGGTGCCGGGAGGCCTGGGTCTCTGGATAGGGGCAGGTGCCGGGAGGCCTGGGTCTCTGGACAGGGGCAGGTGCCGGGAGGCCTCGGTCTCTGGTCGGGGGCAGGTGCCGGGGTCCAAGGCCTCTGGACAGGGGCAGGTGCCGGGTGGCCTGCGTCTCTGGACAGGGGTAGGTGCCGTGGGGCCTGGGTCTCTGGACAGGTTCAGGTGCCGGGGCGCCTGGGTCTCTGGAGAGGGGGAGGTGCCGGGGGGCCTGGGTCTCTGGATAGCGGCAGGTGCCGGGGGCCTGGGACTGTGGACAGGGGTAGGTGCATAGGGGCCTGGGTCTCTGCACAGAGGTAGGTGCCGGGGGCCCTGGGTCTATGGAGAGGGGTAGGTACAGGGGGGCCTGGGTCTCTGGACAGGGGTAGGTGCCGGGGTCCTGGGTCTCTGGACAGGGGCAGGTGCTGGGATCCAGGGCCTCTGGACAGGAGCAGGTGCTGGGATCCAGGGCCTCTGGACAGGGGCAGGTGCCCAGGGGCCCGGGTGCCTTAACAGGGGCAAATGCAGGGGCTCCTGGGTCTCCAGACAGGGGTAGGTGCCAGGGGGCCTGGGTCTCTGATCAGGGGTAGGTGCCGGGCGGCCTGACTCTCTGGAGGGGCAGGTGCCGGGGACCTGGGTCTCAGAACGGGGGCAGGTGTGAGGGGGCCTGGGTATTTGGACAGGGGTAGGTGCCGGGGTCCAGGGACTCTAGACAGGGTAGGTGCCGAGGGCCTGGGTCTCTCAACAGGGGTAGGTGCCAGGGGTCCTGGGTCTCTGGATGGGGGTAGGTGCCGGGGGTCCTGGGCCTGGGTAGGTGCCAGGGTCCAAGGCCTCTGGACAGGGAAAGGTGCTGGAGGCCTGGGTCTCTGGACAGGGGTAGGTGGCGGGGTCCTGGGCCTCTGGACAGGGGTAGGTGCCTGGTGCCCGGACCTGTGGACAGGGAAAGGTGCTGGGGGCCTGGGTCTCTGAACAGGGGTAGCTGCCGGGGTCCAGGGCCTCTGGACAGGGGTAGGTGCCGGGGACCTGGGTCCCTGGACAGGGTTAGGTGCCGGGGTCCTGGGTCTCTGGACAGGGTAGGTGCCTGGGGCTTTGGCCTCTAGACAGGGGTAGTTGCCAGGGGGCCTGGCTCTCTGGACAGTTCTGGGGCGGGGGACCTGGGTCTCTGGACAGTGGCAGGTGCCTGGGTCCAAGGCATGTGGACAGGTGCAGGTACCGAGGGGCATGGGTCTCTTGACAGGGGCAGATGCGGGGACGCCTGGGTCTCTGGACAGGGGTAGATGCCGGGAGGCCTGGGTCTCTGGACAGGGGTAGCTGCCGGGGGCCTGGTTCTCTGGACAGGGGTAGGTGCCGGGGTGCCTGGGTCTCTGGACAGGGGTAGGTGCCGGGGGGCATTGGTCTGTGGACAGGGATAGGTGCCCGGGTGCCTGGGTCTGTGGACAGGGGTAGGGGCCGGTGTCCAGGGCCTCTGGACAGGACTAGGTGCCGGGGGTCCTGGGTCTCGGGACACAGTTAGGTGCCGGGGATCCTGAGTGTCTGGACCAGGGGTAGGTGCGGGCAGTCCTGGGTCTCTGGAGGGGTTTTGGTGCCAGGGGTCCTGGGTCTCTGGACGGGGGTAGGTGCCCGGGGTCGTGGGTCTCTGTACGGGGGTAGGTGCAGAGTGGCCTGGGTCTCTGGACGGGGCAGGTGCCGGGCGGCCTGGGTCTGTGGACAGGGGTAGGTGCTGGTGTCCAGGGCCTCTGGACAGGGCTAGGTGTCGGGGGTCCTGGGTCTCGGGACACGGTTAGGTGCCAGGGGTCCTGAGTGTCTGGACAGGGGTAGGTGCGGGGGGTCCTGGGTCTCTGGAGGGGTTTAGGAGCCAGGGGTCCTGGGTCTCTGGACGGGGGTAGGTGCCCGGGGTCGTGGGTCTCTGAACGGGGGTAGGTGATGGGGGGCCTGGGTCTCTGGACGGGGGCAGGCGCCGGGGGGCCTGGGTTTCTGGACATGGGCAGGTGCCTGGGTCCAGGGCCTCTGGACAGGGTCAGGTGCCGGGGGGCCTGGGTCTCTGGAAAGGGTCAGGTGCTGGGGCGCCTGGGTCTCTGGACATGGTCAGGTGTCTGGGGGCCTGGGTCTCTGGACAAGGGTAGGTGCCAGGGTCCAGGGCGTCTGAACGGGGTAGGTGCCAGGTGGCCTGGGTCTCTGGACAGGGGTAGGTGCCGGGCTCCAGGGCATCTATACGGGGTAGGTGCCAGGTGGCCTGGGTCTCTGGACAGGGGTAGATGCCAGGTGGCCTGGGTCTCTGGACAGGGACAGGTTCCGGGGCCCTGGGTCTCTGAACGGGGGTAGGTGATGGGGGGCCTGGGTCTCTGGATGGGGGTAGGTGCCGGGGTCCAGGGATTCTGTACAGGGGTAGGTGGGGGGATCCTGGGTATCTGGACAGGGGCAGCTGCTGGGGGGCCTGGGTCTCTGGACCGATGTAGGTGCTGGGGGGCCTGGGCCTGGGTGGGTGCCGGGGTCCAGGGCCTCTGGACCGGCGCAGGTGCCGGGGGGAGTGGGTCTCTGGACAGGGGCAGGTGCCGGGGGCCTGGGACTCTGAACGGGGGTAGGTGCCGGGGGCAGGTGCCGGGGGCCTGGGTCTCTGGATAGGCGTAGGTGCCGGGGGCCTGGGTGTCTGGACAGGGGTAGGTGCCAGGGTGCCTGGGTTTCTGGACGGGGTAGGTGCCGGTGTAATGAGTCTCTGTACAGGAGTAGGTACGGGGGGGCCTGGGTCTCCGGACAGGGGCAGGTGCCGGGGTCCAGGGTCTGTGGACACGGGTATGTGCCAGGGGTCCTGTGTCTCTGGACGGAATAAGAGCCGGGGTCCCGGGTCTCTGGGCAGGGGTAGGTGCCGGGGGGCCTGGGTCTGTGGACAGGGGTAGGTGCAGGGATCCTGGGTCTCTGGAGAGGAGTAGGTGCCGGGGGTCCTGAGTCTGTGGATGGGTAGGTGCCAGGGTCCTGGGTCTCTGGACAGGGGTAGGTGCTGGGGGACCTGGGCCTGGGTAGGTGCCGGGGTCCAGGGCCTCTTGACAGGGGCAGGTGCCGAGGGCCCTGGGTCTCTGGACAGGGGTAGGTGCCTGGGGGCCTGGGCCTGGGTAGGTGCCGGGGTCCAGGGCCTCTGGACAGTGGCAGGTGCCTGGGTGCCTCTGTCTCTGGAAAAAGGTAGGTGCCGGGGGGCCTGGGTCTCTGGACAAGGATAGGTGCCATGGGGCCTGGGCCTGGGTAGGTGCCGGAGTCTAGGGCCTCTGGTCAGGGGCAGGTGCCGGGGGGCCTGGTTCTATGGACAGGGGCAGGTGCCGGGGGCCTGGATATCTGTACGGGGGTAGTTGCCGGGGGCCCTCGGTCTCTGGACAGTGATACGTGCCGGGGTCCAGGGCCTCTGGACAGGGGTAGGTGACTGGGACCTGGGTCTCTGGACAGGGATAGATGCAAGGGGTCCTGGGTCTCTGGACGGAGTAAGTGCCGGGGGCCTGTGTCTCTGGACAGGGCTAGTTGCTGGGGGGCCTGGGTCTCTGGACAGGGGTAGGTCCCGGGGAGACTGTGCCTGGGTAGGTGCTGGGGTCCAGGGCCTCTGGACAGAGGCAGGTGGCGGGGGACCTAGGTCTCTGGACAGGGGTAGGTACCGTGGGGCTTGGGTCTTTGGACAGGGGTAGGTGCCGGGGGGCCTGGGCCTGGGTAGGTGCCAGGGTCCAGGGCCTCTGGACAGGGGCTGGTGCCGGGGGGCCTGGGTGTCTGGACAGGGGTAGGTGCCGGGGGGCATGGGGCTCTGGACAGGGGTAGATGCCTTGGTCCAGGGCCTCTGTACAAGGGCATGTTCCGGGGTCCTGGGTCTCTGGACAGGGGTAGGTGCCGGCGGCCTGTGTCCGTGGACGGGGATAGGTGCCGGGGGCCTGGGTCTCTGGACGGGGGTAGGTGCCAGGGGCCTGGGTCTGTGGCCGGGGGTAAGTGCCGGGGGGCCTGTGTCTCTGGACGGGGGTAGGTGCCAGCATCCAGTGCATCTAGACGGGGTTAGGTGCCGGGGACTTGGGTCTCTTGACAGGGGTAGGTGCCAGTGGTCCTGGTTCTCTGGACAGGGTAGGTGTCAGGGGTCCTGGGTCTCTGGACGGGGATAGGTGCCCGGGGTCGTGGGTCTCTTTACGGGGGAAGGTGCGGGTATCCTGGGTCTCTGGACAGGGGAAGGTGCCAGAGGGCCTGGGTCTCTGGACAGGGGAAGGTGCAGGGGGGCTGGGTCTCTGGACAAGGCTAGGTGCCAGGGAGCCTGAGCCAGGGTAGGTGCTGATGTTCTGGGTCTCTGGACAGTGGTAGGTGCCGGGGGGCCTGAGCCAGGGTAGATGCCGGTGTCCTGGGTCTCTGGACAGGGGTAGGTGCCGGGGGCCTGGGTCTCTGAATGGGGGTAGGAGCCGGGGGTCCTGGGTCTCTGGACGGGGGTAGGTGCCGGGGGGCCTGGGCCTGGGTAGGTGCCGGGGTCCAGGACCTCTGGACAGGGGCAGGTGCCAGTAGGGTGCCGGGTGGCCTGGGTCTCTGGACAGGGGTAGGTGCCGGGGTCCAGTGCCTCTGGACAGGGGCAGGTGCCAGGTGCCTGGGTCTCTGGACACGGGCAGGTGCTGGGGGCGTGGGTCTCTGGACAGGGGTAGGTGTCGGGGGGCCTGCGTCTCTGGACAGGGGTAGGTGCCGGGGTCCAGTGCCTCTGGACAGGGGCAGGTGCCAGGTGCCTGGGTCTCTGGACACGGGCAGGTGCCGGGGGCGTGGGTCTCTGGACAGGGGTAGGTGTCGGGGGGCCTGCGTCTCTGGACAGGGGTAGGTGCCGGGGTGCCTGAGCCTGGGTAGGTGCCGGGGTCCAGGGCCTCTGGACAGGGGCAGGTGCACGGGGCCTGGGTCTCTGGATACGGGCAGGTGCTGGGGGCCTCGGGTCTCTGAACGGAGGTAGGGGCCGGGGGGCCTGGGTCTCTGGACAGGGGTAGGTGCCGGGATCCAGTGCCTCTGGACAGGGGCAGGTGCCGGGGGCCTGGTTCTCTGGACAGGGGTGGATGCCGGGGGCCTGGGTCTCTGGATACGGGCAGGTGCCGGGGGCCTTGGTCTCTGAATGGAGGTAGGTGCTGGGGGGCCTGGGTCTCTGGATGGGTCTAGATGCCAGGGTCCATGGCCTCTGGATGGGGGTAGGTGCCAGGGTCCTGGGTGTCTTGACGGGGGTAAATGCCAGGGGTCCTCGGTTTCTGGACGAGGGTAGGTGCGGGGGGCCTGGGTCTCTGGACGGTGGTAGGTGCCGGGGTGAATGGCCTCTGGACGGGTGCAAGGTGCCAGGGGGCCTGTGTCTCTGGACAGGGGTAGGTGCCGGGGGGCCTGGGACTGGGTAGGTGCCGGGGGTCCTGGGCCTCTCGACAGGTGCTGGTGCCGAGGGTTTGGGTCTCTGGACAGGGGCAGAGACTGGCTGAGCATAGTGTGATCCCTCCAGCTTTGTTCTTTTCACTTAAGATTGTCTTGGCTATACGGGCTCTTTTTTGGTTTCATGTGAAATTTAAAGTAGTTGTTTCTGGTTTTGTGAAGAAAATCAGTGGTAGCTTGAGAGGAATAGCACTGAATTTATAAATTACTTTTTTTTTTCACCATAATGATTCTTTCTACCCAAGAGCATGGAATGTTTTTCCATTTGTTTGTGTCCTCTCTTATTTCTTTGAGCGGTGGTTTGTAGTTCTCCTTGAAGAGGTCCTTCACTTCCCTTGTAAATTGTATTCCTAGGTAATTTATTTTCTTTGTAACAATTGTGAATGGGAGGAGTTCACTCAAGGTTTGGCTCTCTGCTTGCCTGAGATGATGGGGTTTTGTAAATATACACTCATGTTGTCTGCAAACAGAGACAATTTGATGTCCTCTCTTCCTGTTTGAATACACTTCGTTTCTTTTTTTTGCTTGATTTCTCTGGCCAGAACTTCCAATGCTATGTTGAATAGGAGTGGTGAAAGCCGGCATCCTTGTCTTGTGCTGGATTTCAAAGGGAATGATTACAGCTTTTGCCCATTCATTATGGTACTGGCTATGGGTTTGTCATTAACAGCTCTTACTATTTTGAGATAGTTCTGTCAACACCTAGTTTATTGAGAGTTTTTAGCATGAAAGGGTGTTGAATTTTATCAAAGACCTTTTCTGCATCTATTGAGATAATCATGTGGTGTTTTTTTTTTTGGTCATTGGTTCTGTTTATGTGACGGATTACGTTTATTGATTTGCATGTGTTGAACCAGCCTTGCATCGCAGGGATGAAGCCCACTTGATTGTAATGGATAAGCTTTTTGATGTGCTGCTGGATTCGGTTTGCCAGTATTTTATTGAGGATTTTCAAATCAATGTTCATCAGCAATATCGGCCTGAAACTTTCTTTTTTTGTTGTCTCTCTGCCAGGTTTTAAAATCAGGATGATGCTGGCCTCATAAAACGAGTTAGGGAGGAGTTCCTCTTTTTCTATTGTTTGGAATAGTTTAGAAGGGATGGTACCAGCTCTTCTTTGTACCTCTGGTAGAATTTGGCTGTGAATCCATCTGGTCCTGGGCTTTTTTTGGTTAGTGGGCTATTCATTACTGCCTCAATTTCAGAAGTTCTTATTGGTCTATTTAGGGATTCGATGTCTTCCTGGTTTAGTCTTGGGAGGGTGTATGTGTCCAGGAATTTATCCATTTCTTCTAGATTTGCTGGTTTATTTGTGTAGAGGTGTTTGTAGTATCCTCTGATGGTAGTTGTATTTCTGTGGGATCAGTGGTGATATATCTTTTATCATTTTTGTGTGTCTATTTGATTCTTTTTTCTTCATTAGTTCTGTTTGTGATCTATCTATTTTGCTTTTTTCACAAAACATTATCATCAAAGTGAACAGGTAGCCTACAAAATGGGAGAAAATTTTTGCAATTTATCCAGGCCTGGGCCTGGGCAGGTGCCGGGGTCCAGGTCCTCTGGACAGGGCAAGGTGCCGGGGGGCCTGGGTCTCTGGACAGGAGTAGGTGCCGGTGCCAGGGGCCTGCGTCTCTGAACAGGGGTAGGTGCCGGGGGGCCTGGGTCTCTGGACGGGGGTAGGTGAAGGGGGAACTGGGTCTCTGAAGAGGGGTAGGTGCCGGGGGGCCTGGGTCTCTGGACAGGCGTAGCTGCTGGGGGCGTGGATCTCTGGCCAGGGGTAGGTGCTGGGGTCCTGAGTCTCTGGACAGGGTTACGTGCCTGGCGCCTGGGTCTCTGGACAGCTGTAGGTGCCGGGGGACCTTGGTATCTGGACAGGGGTAGGTGCCTGGGCCCTGGGCCTAGGTAGGTGCTAGG
The DNA here is from genome assembly GCF_030222135.1 of Aotus nancymaae. Taxonomy (NCBI): domain Eukaryota; kingdom Metazoa; phylum Chordata; class Mammalia; order Primates; family Aotidae; genus Aotus; species Aotus nancymaae. Next base: position 94,669,640 of record NW_026988450.1, read on the forward strand.
GACCAGGGCCTCTCGACAGGGGCAGGTGCCGGGAGGCTTGGGTCTCTGGACAGGGATAGGTGCCAGTGGCCTGGGTCTCTGGACAGCAGTGGGTGCTGGGGTCCAGTGTCTCTGGACAGGGTAGGTACCAGGGGGCCTGGGTCTCTGGACGAGTGTAGGTGCCGGGGTGTCTGGGCCTGAGTAGACGCCGGAGTCCAGGGCGTCCGGACAGGGGCAGGTGCCGGGGGGCCTGGTTCTCTGGCCAGGGGTAGGTGCCGGGGCCTGGGTCTCTGGATAGAGGTAGGTGCCAGGGGCCTGGGTCTCTGGACAGGGGTAGGTGCGGGGGGCCTGGGTCTCTGGCCAGGGGCACGTGCCGGGGGACCTGGATCTCTGGATAGAGGCACGTGCCGGGGGCCTGGGTCTCTGGACAGGGGTAGGTGCCAGGGGACCTGGGTCTCTGGAAGGGGCAGGTGCCGGGGGGCCTGGGTCTCTGGACGGGGGTAGGTTCCGGGGGGCCTGAGTCTCTGGACGGGAGTAGGTGCAGGGGCCCGTGGGTCTCTGGACAGGGGTCGGTGCTGAGGGGTCTGGGCCTGGGTAGGTGGCAGGGTCGAGGGCCTCTGGACAGGGGCAGTTGCCGGGGTCCGCGGCTTCTGGACAGGGGCATTTGGCAGGGGGCCTGGGTCTCTGGACAGTGTCAGGTGCCGGGGTCCAGGGCCTCTGGACAGGGTTAGGTGTCGGAGGCCCTGGGTCTCTGGACAGGGGCAGGTGCCAGGGCGCCTGGGTCTCTGGACAGGGGCAGGTGCCGGGGGGCGTGGGTCTCTGGACAGGGCTAGGTGCCGGGGGACCTGGGTCTCCAGGAGGGCAGGTGCTGGGGCCTGGGTCTCTGAAGGGGGATAGGTGCCGGGGGCCCTGGGTCTCTGGACAGGGGTAGGTGCTGGAGTCCAGATCCTCTGGACAGGGTAGGTGCCGGGGGCCTGGGTCTCTGGACAGGGTTAGGTGCCAGGGGTCCTTGGTCTCTGGACGGGGGTAGGTGCCAGGGTCCAGGGCCTCTGGACAGGGGTAGGTGCAGGGGGACCTGGGTCTCTGGACATGGACAGGTGCCGGGGTCCCGGGTCTTTGGACAGGGGTAGGTGCCGGGGGTTGGGTCTCTGGACAGGTGTAGGTGCCGGGATCCTGAGTCTCTGGACAGGGGTAGGTGCCGTGGGGCCTGGGTCTCTGGACAGGGGTAGGTGCCGGGGGGCCTGGGTCTCTGGACAGGGGTAGGTGCCGGGGTCCAGGGCCTCTGGACACGTCTGGGTGCCGGGGGCCCTCGGTCTCTGGACAGGTGTAGGTGCCGGGGCCCTGGGCCTAGGTAGGTGCTAGGGTCCAGTGCCTCTCGACAGGGGCAGGTGACGGGAGGCTTGGGTCTCTGGACAGATGTAGGTGCCGGGGCCCTGGGCCTAGGTAGATGCTAGGGTCCAGGGCCTCTTGACAGGGGCAGGTGCCGGGAGGCTTGGGTTTCTGGACAGGGATAGGTGCCAGGGGCCTGGGTCTCTGGACAGGGGTGGGTGCTGGAGTCCAGTGTCTCTGGACAGGGTAGGTGCTGGGGGCCTGGGTCTCTGGACAGCCGTAGGTGCCAGGGGTCCTGGGTCTCTGGATGAGGGTAGGTGCCGGGAGGCCTGGGCCTGGGTAGGTACCGGGGTTCAGGGTGTCTGGACAGACGCAGGTGCTTGGGGGCCTGGATCTCTGGACATGGGCATATGCTGGGGGCCTGGGTTTCTGAACATTGGTAGGTGCCGGCGTCCAGAGCCTCTGAACAGGGTTGGGTGCCGGGGGCCCTGGGTCTCCGGACAGGGGTAGGTGCTGGAGTCCAGATCCTCTGGACAGGGTAGGTGCCGGGGGCCTGGGTCTCTGGACAGGGTTAGGTGCCAGGGGTCCTTGGTCTCTGGACGGGGGTAGGTGCCGGGGGGCCTGGGCCTGGGTAGGTGCCAGGGTCCAGGGCCTCTGGACAGGGGTAGGTGCAGGGGGACCTGGGTCTCTGGACACGGACAGGTGCCGGGGTCCCCGGTCTTTGGACAGGGGTAGGTGCCAGGGGTTGGGTCTCTGGACAGGTGTAGGTGCCGGGATCCTGAGTCTCTGGACAGGGGTAGGTGCCGTGGGGCCTGGGTCTCTGGACAGGGGTAGGTGCCGGGGGGCCTGGGTCTCTGGACAGGGGTAGGTGCCGGGGTCCAGGGCCTCTGGACAGGTCTGGGTGCCGGGGGCCCTCGGTCTCTGGACAGGTGTAGGTGCCGGGGCCCTGGGCCTAGGTAGGTGCTAGGGTCCAGTGCCTCTCGACAGGGGCAGGTGACGGGAGGCTTGGGTCTCTGGACAGATGTAGGTGCCGGGGCCCTGGGCCTAGGTAGATGCTAGGGTCCAGGGCCTCTTGACAGGGGCAGGTGCCGGGAGGCTTGGGTCTCTGGACAGGGATAGGTGCCAGGGGCCTGGGTCTCTGGACAGGGGTGGGTGCTGGGGTCCAGTGTCTCTGGACAGGGTAGGTTCTGGGGGCCTGGGTCTCTGGACAGGCGTAGGTGCCAGGGGTCCTGGTCCTCTGGACAGGGGCAGGTGCCGGCGAACCGGGTTCTCTGGAAAGGGGCAGGTGCCGTGGCGCCTGGGTCTCTGCACGGGAGTAGGTGCCGTGGGGCCTGGGTCTCTGGACAGGGGTAGGTGTTGGGGGGCCTGGGTCTCTGGACAGGGACAGGTCACGGGGGCCTGGGTCTCTGAATGGGCGTAGGTGCCGGGTGGCCTGGGTCTCTGGACAGAGGTAGGTGCCAGGGGTCCTGGGTCTCTGGACAGGCGTAGGCGCCGGGTGGCCTTGGTCTCTCGACAGGGTTAGGTGCCGGGCGGCTTGGGTCTCTGGACAGGGGTAGGTGCCAGGGATCCTGGGCTTCTGGTCGGGTAAGTGCCGGGGGCCTGGGTCTCTGGACAGGGGCAGGTGCCGGGGTCCAGGGCCTCTGCACAGGGCTAGGTGCTGGGGGCCCTGGATCTCTGGACAGGGGTAGGTACCAGGGAGCCTGGGTCTCTCGACGGGGGGTAGATGCTGGGGACCAGGGCCTCTGGAGAGGGTAGGTGCCGGTGGCCTGGGTCTCCGGACCGGTGTAGGTGCCAAGGGCCCTGGGTGTCTGGACGGGGGTAGGTGTCCGGGGGCCTGGGCCTGGGTAGGTGCCGGGGTCCAGGGCGTCCGGACAGGGGCAGGTGCCGGGGGGCCTGGATCTCTGAACAGGAACACGTGCCGGGGTCCTGAGTCTCTGAACAGGGATAGCTGCCAGGGTCCAGGGCCTCTGGACAGGGGTAGGTTCCGGGGGCCTGGGTCTCTGGACAGGGGTAGGTGCCGGGGACCCGGGTCTCTGGAAAGGGGCAGGTGCCGTGGCGCCTGGGTCTCTGCACAGGGGTAGGTGCCGTGGGGCCTGGGTGTCTGGACAGGGGCAGGTGTCAGGGGGCCTGGGTCTCTGGACAGGGACAGGTCACGGGGGCTTGGGTCTCTGAATGGGCGTAGGTGCCGGGTGGCCTGGGTCTCTGGACGGGTCGGTGCCGGGGGCCTGGGTCTCTGGACAGGTTAGGTGCCGGGGACCTGGGTCTCTGGACAGGGCTAGGCGCCGGGTGGCCTTGGTCTCTGGACAGGGGTAGATGCCGGGGGTCCATGGTCTCTGGACGGGGGTAGGTGCCGGGGCCTGGGCCTGGGTAGGTGCCTGGGTCCAAGGCCTCTGGACAGGGGCCGGTGCCGGGGGACCTGGGTCTGTGGACAGGGGCAGGTGCCGGAGGCCTAGGTCTCTGAATGGGGTTAGGTGCAGGGGGGCCTGGGTCTATTGACAGGGGCAGGTGCTGTGGGGCCTGGGTGTATTGACAGGGGTAGATGTGGGGGCGCCTGTGTCTCTGGATAGGGGTAGGTGCCTGGGGCCTGGGTCTCTGGACAGGCGTAGGTGCCAAGGTTCCTGGGTCTCTGGAAAGGGGTAGGAGCTGGGGGGCCTGGGCGTGGGTAAGTGCCAGGGTACAGGGTGTCTGGACAGGCGCAGTTGCTGGGGGGCCTGGATCTCTGGACATGGTCACGTGCCGGGGGCCTGGGTCGCTGAACGGGGGTAGCTGCCGGCGTCCAGGGCCTCTGGACAGGGTTAGGTGCAGGGGGCCTGGGTCTCTGGACATGGGTAGGTGCCGGGTTCCTGGGTCTCTGGACAGGGTAGATGCCGGGGACGTGGGTCTCTGGAAAGGGGTAGGCGCCGGGGGCCCTGGGTCTCTGGACAGGGCTAGGTTCCAGGGGGGCGTGTTCTTGGGTATGTGCTAGGGTCCAGGGCCTCTCGACAGGGGCAGGTGCCGGGAGGCCTGGGTCTCAGGACAGGGGCAGGTGCCGGGGGCCTGGGTGTCTGAACAGGGGTAGGTGCCGGGGGGCCTGTGTCTCTGCACGGGGGTAGTTGCAGGGGGGCTTGGGTCTCTGGACAGGGGTAGGTGCCGGGAGGCCTGGGTCTATGGACAGGGGTAGGTGCAGGGGGCCTGGGTCTCTGGACAGCGGCAGGTGCCGGGATCCTGGGTCTCTGGACAGCGGCAGGTGAAGGGAGGCCTGGGTCTCTGGACAAGTGCAGGTGCCGGAGCGCCTGGGTCTCTGGACAGCGGCAGGTGCCGGGATCCTGGGTCTCTGGACAGTGGCAGGTGAAGGGGGCCCTGGGTCTCTGGACAGGTGCAGGTGCCGGAGCACCTGGGTCTCTGGACAGGGGCAGGCGCCGGAGCGCCTGGGTCTCTGGACAGGCGTACGTGCCCGGGGGCCTGGGCCTCGGTAGGTGCCGGGGTCCAGGGCCCCTGGATAGGGTTAGGTGCCGGGTTCCTGGGTCTCTGGACGTTGGTAGGTGCCGGGTTCCTGGGTCTCTGGACGGGGTAGGTGTCGGCAGGCCTGGGTCTCTGGATGGCGTAGGTGCTGGGGTCCAGGACCTCTGGACAGGGGCAGGTGGCGGGGGCCTGGGTCCATTGACAGGGATAGGTGCCGGGGGGCCTGGGTCTCCGGACAGGGGTAGGTGCCGGGGGGCCTGGGTCTCTGGACAGGGGTAGGTGCCACGATCCAGGGCCTCTGGACAGGTCTATGTGTCGGGGGGCCATGGTCTCTGGACAGGGGTAGGTGCTAGGGCGCCTGGGCCTGGGTAGGTGCCGGGGTCCAGGGCCTCTGGTCAGGGGCAGGTGCCGGGTGGCCTGGGTCTCTGGACAGGGGTAGGTGCCAGGGGCCTGAGTCTCTAGGAGGGGCAGGTGCCGGGGGCCTGGGTCTCTGAACGGGGGTAGGTGTCGGGTGGCCTTGGTCTCTGGACAGGAGTAGGTGCCGGGGTCCAGGGCCTCTGGACAGGGTAGGTGCCAGGGGCCTGGGTCTCTGAACAGGGGTAGGTTCCCGAGGTCCTGGGTCTCTGGACGGGGGTAGGTGCCGGGGGGCCTGGGCCTGGGTAGGTGCTGGGGTCCAGGGCCTCTGGATGGGGCAAGTTGCCGGGCGGCCTGGGTCTCTGAACAGGGGTAGGTGCCGGGGGTCCAGGGCCTATGGAGAGGGGCAGGTGCCAGGGGTCCTGGGTCTCTGGACGGGATAGGTGCCGGGGGCCTGGGTCTCTGGACAAGGGTAGGTGCCGGCGGCCTGCGTGTCTGGACACGGGTAGGTGCCCCCGGTCCTGGGCCTCTGGACGGGGTAGGTGCCGGGAGCCTGTGTCTCTGGACAGAGGTAGGTGCTGGGGTCCCGGGGTCTCTGGACAGGGGTAAGTGCTGGGTCCTGGATCTCTGGACAGTGGTAGGTGCCGGGGTCCAGGGCCTCTTGACAGGGACATGTGCCGGGGGTCTGGGTCTCTGGTCATGGGCAGGTGTGGTGGGCCTGAGTCGCTGAACGGTGGTAGTTCCCAGTGGGCCTGGTTGTCTGGACAAGGGTAGGTGGCGGGGTCCTGGGTCTCTGGACAGGGTTAGGTGCAGGGGCCTCGACAGGGGTAGGTGTTGGGGCCCTGGGCCTCTGGACAGGGGTAGGTGTTGGGGGACTTGGGTCTCTAGACAGGGGTAGGTGCAGGGTCCTGGGCCTCTGGACAGGGACAGGTGCCGGGGTCCAGGGCCTCTCGACAGGGGCAGGTGCCGGGAGGCCTGGGTCTCAGGACAGGGGCAGGTGCCGGGGGCCTGGGTGTCTGAACAGGGGTAGGTGCCGGGGGGCCTGTGTCTCTGCACGGGGGTAGTTGCAGGGGGGCTTGGTTCTCTGGACAGGGGTAGGTGCCGGGAGGCCTGGGTCTATGGACAGGGGTAGGTGCAGGGGGCCTGGGTCTCTGGACAGCGGCAGGTGCCGGGATCCTGGGTCTCTGGACAGCGGCAGGTGAAGGGAGGCCTGGGTCTCTGGACAGGCGTAGGTGCCCGGAGGCCTGGGCCTGGGTAGGTGCCGGGGTCCAGGGCCTCTGGATAGGGTTAGGTGCCAGGTTCCTGGGTCTCTGGACGTTGGTAGGTGCCGGGGGCTTCTGTCTCTGGATGGGAGTAGGTGCTGGGGGCCTGGGTCTCTCGACAGTGGTAGGTGCTGGGGGGCCTGGGTCTGTGGACAGCGGTAGGTGCCGGGGTCCAGGGCCTCTGGACAGGGTAGGTGCCGGGGGCCTGGGTCTATGAACATAGGTAGATTCCAGGGTCCTGGGTCTCTGGACAGGGGTAGGTTCCTGAGGGCCTGGGCCTGGGTAGGTGCCGGGGTCCAGGGCCTCTGAACAGGGTCTGGTCTGGGGGGCCTGGGTCTCTGAACATAGGTAGATTCCAGGGTCCTGGGTCTCTGGACGGCCGTAGGTGTCAGGCTGCCTGGGCCTGGGTGGGAGCCGGGGTCCAGGGCATCTGGACAGGGGCAGATGCTGGGAACCTGGGTCCCTGGACAGGGGCAAGTGCCGGGGGCCTCTGTCTCTGGAAGGGACAGGTGCCGGGAGCCTGTGTCTCTGAACGGGGGTAGGTGCTGGGGAGCCTGTGCCTGAGTAGGTGCCGGGGTCCAGGGCCTCTCGGCAGGGTTAGGTGCCGGGGGGCCTGGGTCTCTGGACGGGGTAGGTGCCGGGATCCTGGGTCTCTGGACAGGGGTAGGTGCCGGGGGTCCTGGGTCTCTGGACAGGGGCAGGTGCCAGGGTCGAGGGCCTCTGGACAGGTTTAGGTGCCGGGGACCCTGGGTCTCTGGACAGGGGCAGGTGCCGGGGTCGAGGGAAGAGGGGAGGCACCTACCAGGTGGAAGAAGCAAGGTAAGACTGGCGCCCCTCCTGACTTTTCACCCCAACCTGCCCATTCCTCTTTTTCCCTCCCTCCCGGCTCTCCAATCACTGTAGTCTTTAAGTCACACTTCCTTAAAATACCCCAGGGGAACATGGCAGCTGTCCCGCCTCTTGCATCTCACCGTCTCCCACCTTACACCGGATGATGCTCGTGAATACTTGGATTCCGAATCCTGCATTTTGCTGCCAGTCCTGGATCCACCTCTTCCTGCCTTTATGCCATGCCCCCACCTATCTCACCTTTAGGGATCCTCTGGCAACTTCCCACCTCCTCACAGGCCTCCACAGCCCCTCTATTTCTCTAAGCTTACAATATTGGCTTCTGATTTCAGCAGGGGAAGACAAAGGTCTTGCTTTTTTAACAAAGTTTGCTGGAGGCCAGGCACAGTGGCTAATGACTGTAATCCCAGAATTTTGGGAGGCTGAGGCAGGTGGATAAGATGAAGTAAAGGGTTCAAGACCAGACTGACCAACACGGTCAAACCCTGTCTCTACTAAAAATACAAAAAAATAAAATAAAATAAAAAATAAACAAACCCCAGCTACTGGGGAGACTGAGGCAGGAGAATTGCTTGAACCCAGGAGGCGCACTTTGCGGTGAGCCGAGATCGTGCCATTGCACTCCAGCCTGGGTAACAAGAGCGAAACTCCGTCTCAAAAAAAAAAAAAAAAAAAAAAAAAAATCTTCAGGGCACGGTGGCTCACGCCTACAATCCCAGCACTTTTGAAGGCTAAGGCGGCTGGATCACGATGTCAAGAGATTGAGAGCATCCTGGTCAACATGGTGAAAGCCCGTCTCTACTAAAAATACAAAAAATTAGCTGGTCATGGTGGCGCGTGCCTATAATCCCAGCTACTCTGGAGGCTGAGGCAGGAGAATTGCTTGAACCCAGGAGGCAGTGGTTGCGGTCAGCCGAGATCGCGCCATTGCACTGCAGCCTGCGTAACAAGAGCGAAACTCCGTCTCAAAAAAAAGAAAAAAAAAGAAATCATCTCGGCGCGGTGGCTCAAGCCATTAATTCCAACTACTGGGCAGGCTGAGGCAGGAGAATTGCCTGAAACCAGGAGGCAGAGGCTGCGGTGAGCCGAGATCCTGTCATTGCACTCCAGCCTGGGTAACAAGAGCGAAACTCCGCCTCAAAAAAAGAAAAAAAAAAATCTTCCGGGCGCGGTGGGTCACACCTGTAATTCCAGCTACTCCGGAGGCTGAGGCAGGAGAATTGCTGAACCCAGGAGGCGGAGGTTTCGGTGAGCCGATATGGTGGCATTGCACTCCAGCCTGGGTAACAACAGCGAAACTCCGTCTCAAAAAAAAAAAAAAAAAAGAAAAAAAAAAATCATCCAGCTGCGGTAGCTCACGCCTGTAATCCCAGCTCCTCAGGAGGCTGAGGCAGGAGAATTGCCTGAACCCAGGAGGGGGAGGTTGCGGTGAGCCGAGATGGTGCCATTGCACTCCAGCCTGGGTAACAAGAGCGAAAGTGCGTCTCAAAAAAAAAAAAAAGAAAAAAATCTTCGTGGCGCAGTGGCTCACTCTTGTAATTCCAGCTACTTGGGAGGCTGAGGCAGGAGAATTGGAGAATTGCTTGAACCCAGGAGGCAGAGGTTGCAGTGAGCCGAGATCGCGCCATTGCACTGCAGCCTGGGTAACAAGAGCGAAACTACGTCTCAAGAAAAAAAAAAAAAAAAAATCATCCCAGCGCGGTGTCTCTCTCGCCTGTAATTCTAGCTACACGGGAGGCTCAGGCAGGAGAATTGCTTGAAACCAGGAGGCGGAGTTTCCGTTGAGGCGAGATCTTGCCATTGCACTCCAGGCTGGGTAAGAAGAGCGAAACTGCGTCTCAAAAAAAAAAAAAACTTCCCGTCGCGGTGGCTCAGGCCTGCAATCCCAGTACTTTGGGAGGCGGAAGTGGGTGGATCACCTGAGGTCAATAGTTAAATATCAGCCTGGCCTTCATGGCGAAACCCCATCTTATTAAAAAAAAGAAAATCTGCCGGGTGCGGTGGCTCACGCCTGTAGTTCCAGCTACTCGGGAGGCTGAGGCAGGAGAATTGCTGCAACCCAGGAGGCGGAGTTTGGGTTGAGGCGATATCGTGGCATTGCACTCCAGCTTGTGTAACAAGAGCGAAACTGCGTCTCAAAAAAAAAACCAAAAAAATCTTCCTAGCGCGGTGGCTCATGCCTGTAATTCCAGCTACTCGGGAGGCTGAGGCAGGAGAATTGCTTGAACCCAGGTGGCAGAGGTTGCGGTGAGCCGAGATCGCTCCATTGCACTGTAGCCTCGGTAACAAGAGTGAAACTGAATCTCAATAAAAAGAAAAAAAAAATCTTCCAAGCGCGGTGGCTGAGGCCTGTAATCCCAGCACTGTTTGAGGCTAAGGCGGGTCGATCACGACGTCAAGAAATCGAGAACATCCTGGTCAACATGATGAAAGCCCGTCTCTACTAAAAATACAAAAAATTAGCTGGGTATGGTGGTGTGTGCCTAAAATCCCAGCTACTCAGGAGGTTGAGGCAGGAGAATTGTCTGAACCCAGGAGGCGGAGGTTGCGGTGAGCCGAGATCATGCTATTGCACTCCAGCCTGGGTAACAAGAGCGAAACTTCGACTCAAAAAAAAAAAAAAAAAAAATCATCCGGGCGCGGTGGCTCACACCTGTAATCCCAGCTACTCAGGAGGCTCAGGCAGGAGAATTTCCTGAACCCAGGAGGCGGAGGTCGCGGTGAGCCGAGATGGTGCCATTGCACTCCAGCCTGGGTAACAACAGCGAAACTCCGTCTCAAAAAAAAAAAAAAAAAAAGAAATCATCCGGGCGCGGTGGCTCACGCCTGTAATTCCAGCTACATGGGAGGCTGAGGCAGGAGAATTGCTTGAAATCAGGAGGCGGAGTTTGCCTAGAGGTGATATCGCGCCATTGCACTCCAGCCTGGGTAACAAGAGCGAAACTGCGTCTCAAAAAAAAAAAAAGAAAAAAAATCTTCCTTGCGCGGTGGCTCAGGCCTGTAATCCCAGTTCCACGGGAGTCTGAGGCAGGAGAATCGCTTGAACCCAGTAGGCTGAGGTTGCCGTGAGCCGAGATTGCGCCATTGCACTGCAGCCTGGGTAACAAGAACAAAACTCTGTCTCATAAAAAACAAAACAAAACAAAAAAATCTTCTGGCCCCAGTGGCTCACGCCTGCAATCCCAGCAATTTTGGAGGCTAAAGCGGGTGGATCACGAGGTCAAGAGATCGAGACCATCCTGGTCAACATGCTGAAAGCCCGTCTCTACTAAAAATACAAAAAATTAGCTGGGCAGGGTGGCGCGTGCCTATAATCCCAGCTACTCAGGAGGCTGAGGCAGGAGAATTGCCTGAACCCAGGAGGTGGATGTTGCGGTGAGCCGAGATGGTGCCATTGCACTCCAGCCTGGGTAACAAGAGCGAAACTCCTTCTGAAGAAAAGAAAAAAAAAAATCTTCTGGGCGCGGTGGTTCACGCCTGTAATTCCAGCTACACGGGAGGCTGAGGCAGGAGAATTGCTTGAACCCAGGAGGCGGAGGTTGCGGTGAGCCGAGATCGCGCCATTGCACTGCAGGCAGGGTAACAGGAGAGAAACTCCGTTTTAAAAAAAAAAAAAGAAAAAAAAAATCATCCGGGCGCGGTGGCTCACGCCTGTAATCCCAGCTACTCAGGAGGCTGAGGCAGGAGAATTGCTTGAACCCAGGAGGCGGAGGTTGCGGTGAGCGGATATCGCGCCATTGCACTGCAGCCTGGGTAACAAGAGGAAACTCCGTCTCAAAAAAAAAAGAAAAAAAAAATCTTCCGGGCGCGGTGGCTGCCGCATGTAATTCCAGCACTGTTTGAGGCTAAGGCGGGTCGATCACGACTTCAAGAAATCGAGAACATCCTGGTCAACATGATGAAAGCCCGTCTCTACTAAAAATACAAAAAATTAGCTGGGTATGGTGGCGTGTGCCTAAAATCCCAGCTACTCAGGAGGTTGAGGCAGGACAATTGCCTGAATACAGGAGGCAGAGGTTGCGGTGAGCCGAGATCGTGCCATTGCACTCCAGCCTGGGTAACAAGAGCGAAACTTCGACTCAAAAAAAAAAAAAAAAAAAAAAAAAAATCATCCGGGCGCGGTGGCTCACGCCTGTAATCCCAGCTACTCAGGAGGCTCAGGCAGGAGAATTTCCTGAACCCAGGAGGCGGAGGTCGCGGTGAGCCGAGATGGTGCCATTGCACTCCAGCCTGGGTAACAACAGCGAAACTCTGTCTCAAAAAAAAAAAAAAGAAATCATCCGGGCGCGGTGGCTCACGCCTGTAATTCCAGCTACATGGGAGGCTGAGGCAGGAGAATTGCTTGAAATCAGGAGGCGGAGTTTGCCTAGAGGCGAGATCGCGCCATTGCACTCCAGCCTGGGTAACAAAGCGAAACTCCATCTAAAAAATATATATATATATATCATCCGGGCGCGGTGTCTCTCGCTTGTAATTCCAGCTACACGGGAGGCTGAGGCAGGAGAATTGCTTGAAACCAGGAGGCGGAGTTTGCCTAGAGGCGATATCCCGCCATTGCACTCCAGCCTGGGTAACAAAGCGAAACTCCCTCTTAAAAAAAAAAAAAAAAAAATCTTCCCTGCGCGGTGGCTCACGCCTGTAATCCCAGCACTGTTTGAGGCTAAGGCGGGTCGATCACGAGGTCAAGAGATAGAGACCATCCTGGTCAACATGGTGACAGCCCGTCTCTATTAAAAATACAAAAAGTTAGCTGGGCATGGTGGCGCGTGCCTATATTCCCAGCTGCTCAGGAGGCTGAGGCCGGAGAATAATCTGAACCCAGGAGGCGGAGGTTGCGGTGAGCCGAGATCCTGCCATAGCACTCCAGCCTGGGTAACAAGAGCGAAACAGCGTCTCAAAAAAAAAAAAGAAAAGAAAAAAGAAATCATCCAGGCGAGGAGGCTCACGCCTGTAATTCCAGCTACTCTGGAGGCTGAGGCGGGAGAATTGCTTGAACCCAGGAAGCGGAGTTTGCCTTGAGGTGATATCAGGCCATTGCACTCCAGTCTGGGTAACAAGAGCGAAACAGCGTCTCAAAAAAAAAAAAAAAAAAAAAACTTCCTGGCGCAGTGGTTCACGCCTGTAATTCCAGCTACTCAGGGGGGCTGAGGCAGGAGAATTGCTTGAACCCAGGAGGCGCACGTTGCGGTGAGCCGAGATGGCGCCATTGCACTGCAGCCTGGGTAACGAGCGAAACAGCGTCTCAAAAAAAAAAAAAAAAAAAAACTCATCCTGGCGTGGTGTGTCTCGCCTGTAATTCCAGCTACACGGGAGGCTGAGTCAGGAGAATTGTTTTAACCCAGGAGGCAGAGGTTGCGGTGAGCCGAGATCGCACCATTGCAATCCAGCCTGGGAGATGACAGTGAAACCCAGTCTCAAAAACAAAATAAACAAACATACAAAAATTTAAATAACACATTTATTTCATTAAATATGTTTTTATGTATCACATGGTAACTGTTAAAATTTTGTTTCTTGTTCTGTGGTTTAAACTTGCAATTGCTTATTGAGTGCCTAACTATTATTTATCTGAATATGTCCAAAAATAAAATATTCACTGGAATAACCAACTCATGTTTATTGTGTAACTCTCTCATTTTAAGAAAAGTGTGTCAATGAATTGTGTACCAAATCAATTGTTTTTCAAATAATTGTATATATATCGATTGGTGAAATTCATTATCTCAGCCTTTTTTTCTTACTTTCAGTATTTTTTGACTATTTTTAATGATTGCTTTACAAAAAAATCTGTTTATTGATTCATGCACATTTTTGAATAATTTTAAACCAGATGCTTTATATATATATATGGTACATAACTATAACAATTTATGTATTCATACTTAAAAAATATATGAAAATCATTTAAACAATTATATGTATAATTATATTTAATAAACTGTGAATGAAAATTTTTTTAAGGTTTAAATAGATTTTATTGTTACAACGGGAACCCCACCAAGCAGGGTCAATATTTGTGGTCCCAGGAGGTCACCATGGAGACATTGACAGGCTATGATTGCATAAGAGGTGACTGGAATTGAACGACATGATCCAGGGGAGGGCGGCCAGGAATGCAGGAACGTGACCAGGATGGGCTGGTGGGGCTGGTCAGGTCACGGAGTGAGGGCCAGAACGGCCCCCTTCACTCCCGCTTCTTGTAGCTCTCCAGGTGTACAGGATCCAGCCTGCAGGCAGGAGGAAGGTCATCATGCAGGAGGTAAGCCCAATTGCCAATTCCAGGACCCCAAGCTTCTGCTCCGGCGGCATCAAATGGACCTGGGCGCTCAGCATCAGAAGCCGCCAGGCCCAGCCTGTCAGGCCCCGCAGCAGCAGCGGTGTCAGGATGGACATGATGGTACGGAGTACACCACAGACAGCCGCCAGCCGGATTCCAAGATCAGGAAGTCCGAATGAAAATTATTTTTAACAGGGTTGCCATAGGTACACATTTTGTTGCTATTTGATTAAATAAATCACCAATGTTTACACATAGTTGTACTAATAAATTAATGTTTGGCGATTTAGGTCTTTTCTATAAACTTAAAATTTTCTTACCTTTCTAGAAATTGAAGAAGTGAAAATCTAAATAAAAGTCACCATTTAAATACTAACAACATTAAAAAATTATAAAATTTATAAAAGCCAGCATATTCTAGAAAGAGATGAAGTGGCTGTCTTTTCAGAGAATTTATGGCATTGTAAATTAGTATGTTTTCTTTTTTCTTTTCTTTTTTCTGAGACGAAGTTTCGCTCTTGTTACCCAGGCTGGAGTGCAATGGCGCGATCTCGGCTCACCGCAACCTCCGCCTCCTGGGTTCAGGCAATTCTCCTGCCTCAGCCTCCTGAGTAGCTGGGATTGCAGGCACGCACCACCATGCCCAGCTAATTTTTTGTATTTTTAGTAGAGACGGGGTTTCACCATGTTGACCAGGATGGTCTCAATCTCTTGACCTTGTGATCCACCCGCCTCGGCCTCCCAAAGTGCTGGGATTACAGGGGTGAGCCACTGTGCCCGGCAATTAGTATGTTTTCTAAAGTGTCATTTGAGCACCACTATGCTTAAAAATTATATCTTAAAATATATATATACCTTTAAAAAGGTAATCAGGCCAAGTATGGTGACTTACACCTGTAATTCCAGCACTTTGGGAGGCCAAGGCAGGTGGATCACCTGGGGTCAGGAGTTTGAGACCAGCCTGGTCAAAAAGGTGAAACTCCATCTCTACTAAAAATACAAAAGTTAGCCGGGCATGGTGGCAGATGCCTGTAATCCCATCTACTTGGGAGGCTGAGACAGGAAAATCACTTGAACCCAGGAGGTGGAGGTTGCAGTGAGCCAAAATGGCATCATTGCACTCCAGCCTGGTGAACAAAAGTGAAACTCCATCTCAACAGCAACAAAAAAAAAAAAAAGGAAAAGAAAAGAAAAAAGGTAGTCATAGATACATACATGAAGACATTCCCAAAGATGTTATTCTTTGAAAACTGCTTCAAACACTTCTTAAAACATTGCTTATTATCTACATAAGTATAGAAAGAAAAGGATCTCTAGTAGTCTCATTTTTCAGTAAAAACTCAATGCTATGTTGTGTAGAATGCCCTGTATCAGACGGAAATAAACAATAAGCAACTTATGAGATGCATATAAAAGAATGAACAATAGTTCCAAATTGTAGTCCTGGACACTGCAAAAGTTATTATTTACTATACTACAAGTGTGTCAACATGCAGAAAAGGTAAGCAAGAAAAAGTGGTAGTTCATTAGCTAACTAAACAATACTCTGTCATTCTAATGAAAACATCAGACATTTATTGATTACTAATTATTGCTAAATATTGTTCTAAGTGCTTTACATGTTATAGCTTATTTAATTCTTATAGCAACTCCATGAAATAAATGATAT
The DNA here is from genome assembly GCF_030222135.1 of Aotus nancymaae. Taxonomy (NCBI): domain Eukaryota; kingdom Metazoa; phylum Chordata; class Mammalia; order Primates; family Aotidae; genus Aotus; species Aotus nancymaae. The sequence continues at coordinate 94,684,800 of NW_026988450.1, forward strand.
TTTTACTCATTTAAACATTAAGAAACTTAAGAACACAAAGCTTTAATAACTTGCCAGTAGTTTAAGTAAGAGGGAGAAGTAGGACCTGAATGCAGGCAATCTACCTTTCAAAGCTGTGTTCCTATTCGTGCACTATCTCTTGTGAATGACAGTGACATTAAATATGGTGTCAAAGTATGTTCCTCAGCCACTGAATTACATACAATATTTTGGGGGGATGCTTATTGCATGCTTGCCGAATTGATTGAAGGCTGACAAACCTTTCAAGTATTTCATTCATTTCTCAAATACTAATAGTCACCTTGTCCCACATCTATAACACCGTCCAACTCTCCATCAATGACACCACAAAAAGCCTGTTAGCATGCTCTGCGAAACCCCATAACAAAGGCATTGCAGAAATCCTATTGTGGAGGGCAGCTCTTGTTTTCAAAGCATAGAATGGCTCAGACAGTCTCATATGCATGCTACTCTGATTTTTCACAAAATTTATATGTGCTATGGACTCTCCACACTGGTGGGGACTGGAGCCAAAATTAAAAACAAAAACAAAAACAAGACTCAGTCCCTAAAGAGCTTATAGCCTAGAAGGGGATACAAGGGAAGGAATAGTCATCTTGGAAGTCTTCCTAGAAGAGATGAAACCTAAGCTGAAATCCAAAAGATAAGTGTAGTCTTATCTTTTCTGATGGTAAAGTTTACATGACAATGGTTGTCATGAGAAAAGATTTTGGGACCTAGCATGGTAGCTCATACCTTAAATCCCAGCATTTTGAGAGGCCAAGGTGGGTTGATTACTTGAGCCAAGGAGTTCAAGACCGGCCTGGACAACATGGTGAAACCTTTCTCTACAAACATACAAGTATTAGCCAGTCATGGTGGTACATGCCTGTAATCTGAGCTACTTGGGAGTCTGAGGCTGGAGGATCACCTGAGCCCAGGAGGTAGAGATTGCATTGAGCTAGTATTGCACCACTGACTCAAGCCTGGGTGGCAGAGTGAGACCCAGTCTCAAAAAAAAAAAAAAAAAAAAAAAAAAATTAGTTCCGATTTCTTGCTGGGTTGATGACCTACTAATCTATGTAGGCCAGAACGCTTTTTGAAATGCAAATGTGCCCACATCCCTATCCTGCTTAACCTTATTATGGGCTTTTGATAAACTACAAGACAGTAGTTAACACTCCTCTTGATGTCTTCCAAGTCTTATGTGATATATTTGGTACTTGAAGTATGGATTGTTCCTCCCACAAATGCCTTGGATTCTAGTAAAACTGAGTTATTTGTATTTAACATTCCACAGTCATTTGTACATCTATTATTTAGTGTAACATGATTATTTTCCCAGTGGAAATATAAATAAATAAAATCACTTTGAAACACTTTGGCATTGCTCATAAAATCGAAGATGCACAAACATTATAACTCAGACATTCCACCTATAAGTAGATACTGTCAGAAAAGAGAATCTCTTGAATATTTGCATTAGGAGACATATTCACAAAAGTAACATTCAGAAAACTTTCAAAATGTACACCAGCAAAAATAAATAAATATATTTTATTATACCCCAGTTATCCAAATTCAGGTTAGCCACTATGAACTCACTCCTGATTATCTTCATAAACAGATCTGGGCCCTTTAAATATTTCTTCTTTGCCAAGTGTTATGACATCAAACTTTGTGATTACATGGGGAGAAATGCCACATATAGATGAAGGGGAGGAAGGCAGCAAATCACACTGCCACGTATGCACCTATGCAACAATCTTGCATGTTTTTCACATGTACCCCAAAACCTAAAATGCAATAAAAAAAGAAAGAAAGAAAGAAAAACTTTGTGATTAGAAAGCATTGGAGAGACATTCCAAGAAGGTGCTTTCCAATCTGCTTTCTGTACGCACCCTTGGCAGGTTCCAAAAATGCCAAGGACATATCCAGAATCTAGTCCAGATGGCTACAGGGCTACAGCACTGCCCAGATTCTGATTCTGTAGTTCAGTCTGCTGCAATAGCATCCACTTCCTGAAGTTCATGGTGTCAGGAGAACCCAGCAGCCAAGAGAGTCTCCTCAAACAGCTCTTTGTCAAATTTGCAGTAGAGCCCCTCTGGCATGACGTTTCTTCAGAAAGAGCTTTACACAGTGGACCAGAAGGCAAGTTTCTGGGGTGCTCTGAAATGTCCATCTGAAGCAACTTCATCAAGTGCAACACCACGGCGACTTCTTAACAGTGAGACCAAGGTGTGAGGAGACTCCATTGGCTGCTCCAAATTCACCACGGAGACAATGGCAGTTCCTTACGTCTGCTCACCACATGTTCTTTAGAGTTCTCTTTACCTTTTACTAGACAGTATGTCATTGCTCCAATGCTGTTATAATGAATCATTCTTTATATTAACTTTATTCACATTGTTGTATATTTTTTCTCGTCTTGATGGACTCTGAATCTTACTTTCATGTGAATTAATGATTTATATCAGGAAAACATGGCAAAATACAGCCACAGTGATGCATAGATGAACTCTTAAAGGACAGTGGAAACATCAAGTACCAGATAAATACACATGGTATGATTTTATTTATGAAAAGTTCAAAACTACATAAAGCCAAAACACATAAAGGATACAGCCATGTGTGGTAAAATTACAAATAGCAACAGAGGAAAGAAAATAAACATTAAATTCGAGAAAGTGAAAAAACACAACTGTCGTTAGTCCATGGGGAATCCAAAGGTATTGGAAATGTTATTTTCTTAATATGGCTATTAGGTTCACAAATGCTCATTTACTATTTTTCACTATACATATATTTATATTATAGCCTTTTATTTAAATAAAATACTTTCAAATAGAAAATAATTGGTTTTTATGCTATAGAGTGATTACATTTACTAAAAGTGTAATTAGACCCGTTTTTCAACAAGTGGGATAGTGGTTCTCTCAGCCTTGGGTGGCCAGGCAGGGCATGAGGCCTCTGGCTTGGAGCAGTCCTCTGCATATTCTCCAGTGTGCTCTAGGACAAACTGATGTTTTCCTATGTATGAAGTGACATGAAAAGGTTTGCAAATACTGTATTAGACTTGATTCCCCAATAATGCCAGATGAGAGTTTCACTATATTAAACCATTCTTCTTAGATTTAATAGTTTGATTTTCCTACTTCAAAATGTCTTTATGATTATAAAATTTAATTTTTTATTTTTAATCCATAGGGAGGAGATAAAGGAAAAAATACACACACACATATGAACACTAACATAACTATATGTAATATCCAGCCTTATTTCTGATACACAATTTAAAAAGTTATCAATATACCCATCGTAAGTGTTTCTGAGTTATATACCATACAAACTCTATATGGGTTCTCCAAAGAATCCTCTTAGGCTACTTCTTTCAAAATCTCTGCAGCTGCCTGTGCTGTGAAGGCTTAAATCTGTCTCTTCACTTCTCCCCAGGCCTTAGAAGGGTCCACTTTGCTTCCAGTATCAAACAAAGCATCATCAATCCTGGAAATGTCTCCTTGAATACTTGCTGCGGCTGCCAGAAGCATAGATGACATGCCTGTTGATAAAATTGTTTGCTGTTTGTTAGTTGCTCAACTACAAGAGAAACACAAGAGCACTCTACAAGTCCTGGGATGGCATATTCACAATCTGACAATTTGAACAAGCCACTTGTCAACTGAACTTCCACAATCAATCATCTCTAAAGACTAGTCTATGAAATATGCAGCAATTGATTATATTTTGACTTCAAACAGGTAACTAAGTGGTTCAGTGGTACAACAGTAACAGTGATAGTAACCACAGCAATTATACTTGGCATTACCTGCAATTTTTCTAATCTTTTATAAAAAACCTCTACTTGGTTGACATTAGTGTTTCACAGAGGAAGAAAGGTCTGAGAGATCAAGTAACTAAATGATTCATCTCCAGGCACATTACAAGTAAGTGCTGATTTTTTCACACACCACACTACCCTCTAAATTACAACACAACTGTGATCATTACAGTCTTGTTTGTGATCAGCCAACCTTCTATTATGGGTTTCTTAGTCCTTTTCAAAAACATGACACTACCATGTTGGAATACTTAACATAAAGCATAAAGAATCATCAAAAATGATTTTGTAATGTTTCACATGGCCATAAAGAATAGTGTTGTGTAGAATCGCTTAAGACAGCTTATGTAGAAGAAAAGAAGGATAAGCTCTGAAGTAAAGAAATAGATAAAGCCAGAAGTGGTGGCTCATGCCTGCAATCCCATAAATTTGGGAGGCCAAAGTGGGAGACTTGCTTGAGGTCAGGAGTTCTAGACCAGCCTGGGCAACATAGGGACACCCTGTCTGAACAAATAAAAGTACAAATAATAGCTGGGCATAGTAGCACATGACTGTAGTCCTAGCTGCCTGGGAGTCTGAGGTGGGAAGAGTGCTTGAGCCCAGGAGTTTGAGGTTGCAGTGAGCGAAGAATGCACTACTGTATTCTAGCCTGAGAGACAGAGTGGGAAACCACTTTTAAAAATAAAGTAGGGGGAGTGGGGGGAGTTATAAGTATCCTGCCACTTGCAAACCCGTCAACCTTTCTAAAACATGCTCTTACTCCCAAGTCCGACCCTTTGATAATCCATAGACAGAAAGACAGGACCATTTCTGAATGTCCCATGACCTAACACATTCTGCAATACTTATAAGATTGGCCTGGGGAAAGTCAATATTTAGCAGAACAAATTGCAATTAAATTTTTTTTTTAGTAGAAAAAAATTTTTAAATAACAGAAGAAATAATATATAAATATATATTATTATGTATATTATGTAGAGAGAGATTCACTTAGTTGTGTGTATACATAAACAAAAATATATTTAAAATAGAAAAGGGGCTAAAAATCATACACAAAAGAATATAACTATGATTTTATATTTTTCTGGTGTAATTAGGGAGATGTTCATTTTCTGCTGTGGTTTTCTTGGTCATCAATATTTTCTAAAACAAATATATTTTCTTTTAAATCAGAAACAAAAGATACTGAAAATAAAAATATGCAAAAAATATTACATTTTATGAAGAAAAATATATTTATTATATACTACACATATTTTGAAATTTTCCATTGGCTTGCCAGAAATCAACTATGATATTTTTCCAAAGTGCAAAAAAAAAAATTAGAAAAAGTGATATAGCAGGGAGTAACTTTTTTCTTTTCCTACCTATAAAAAAATCTGTCTGATAATTCTAATGTATCAATAAATGTATATTCCAGAAACATCAGTTGATCATTCATAATTATCAATAACGTTGGACTGAGAGAAAAATGAAATAGTTATAACTTTATGAAAATGTATTTTTAACCACGAAATGAAAATTTCAGAACAAAGGTGAACTTAGTCAATCATCTGTTGGCATTGGTTCCAAGACCACCTCCTATACCAAAATTGGTGCATACTCAAGTTCTGCAAGGAAGACACGTATATATGAAAAGTCAGTCCTCATCCTCTGTGGAATTAACAGGGTGAAAAATGAACAAACCCCTAAGCACATCAAATTAGCATTTTAGTATAATGATCCAGATTGAAGTCTAAAAATGTTTTATCTTTTCATGTGATTGTCACAATGATTTTAGTACAGCATTCTCAGGGTTTCACAGGACTTTCTGGATTAACTTGCTCTGCCTCGATGATGAAATGTAGCTATGCATGTGGAATCTGAAGCCACATTTGATCTCCTTGCCCCCAATAGAACTGTTTCCATATGCCTAATTCCCCTTTGGCATGCTGGTTCTCATATTGTTAATACTTTGAAGTAGGGAATTATACAAAATAGAAAATGTTTATGGAACACATAGCTAATAGTCCAAATGGAATGTAACAGTTTTGTTTTATTTTGAGAAAAAGTTTTTATATTTCTTTTACTTTACCTTTTTATTAATTTCTCATTTAATACATTTGATGTTCTCAGATTCAGGTTCCTGAAATCAGTATCATTCTGCCATAAAAGTTCCAGCATATCAAAGATAAAGGGAAAAAATTGTTGACATTTTTTCCATAAAAATAAATTTACTCATTTAAAAGCCTTTTCTCCTGGATTTATGCCCTTTCTACTTTTGGATACTTTTAACAAAATTATTTTCTGTTTGCAATAGTAATATTTGGAAATGTACATTTGGAGACAACAGATTTAATTTGGCAAAATAAAAAGTTTACTACCTTTAAAAATAAAAAGTCAGCTCTCCATATACATGGGCTTCTTTCCTTCAATACTGTATTTTATTTTGTTTTCTTAAGACATTGGGTCTTACTCTGTCGCCAAGGCTGGAGTGCAGTGACTTGATCATATCTCACCACAGTCTCAAACTCCTGGGCTCAAGCAATCCTGTTTCCTCGGCTTCCTAGGATATCAGTGAATAATACTGTATTTTCTATCCATATTTGCTTGCTCATGTGAAATCCATAGATAGAGCTGACTGTGTTTATGGAAAAAAATATTCGCGTACAAGTGGACCTGTGCAGTTCAAATCAGTTTTGTTCAAGGCTCCATAGTATATTTTAAATTTCTCTAATAAGCAAATTAAGAACAATATCATACATAGCTATCCATATTTGTAAAATCTTTTTTTAATCTTATAAAATACTATTCTCCTGAGGCTTATGAAATCACAGTGATTTTTATTTACATTGGAATAATAATTAACTGATACACCCAGACACACAAATACAGGCAAGACTTTCTTCTCCTTAGGTATCCTTAGTAATCTACTCACATAAGTAGCAATATTAAAATGAGATAATTCTACTAATGTTTAGTAAAATGCTTGGCAAATAGAAATATTTACCAAGTTAGAACTAAAAATATTATTTTTTTTAGCTAAACCTATTAAGAACAAAAGAGATGGTGTTTACTTCAGTCTTTCAACAATATTTGGATGCCTGCTATAGATCAAACACTCCCTGTTTTCACAGAACTTACATTCCAAAAGGAGTGGTTGGCTTGCTATTGCAATAACAATGATTCAGCATAATTTAATTGAAAGTTTATCAACAGGCCCCGTAGAGTCCACAAGTGAATCACTGAATTCAATATACCAATTCTGTCACAATTTAATTAACTAATGAGAAACCATCATTACAAAAGGAAGCATAAATTAATATATTCATTAATTCATCTTAGTTTTTATAATGTAGTTTTACTAACAGTCAGAATTTACAACTGGGTGATCACTTCCTATGTGCCAATTATTGTTTTGAATATTCATAAAATAGGTGATTTGTGATCTTCAGAGCAATTCTGCAAGTGGGACAGGGGAATAGCCCCATTTCATATATGAGATAATGAAGGATCAGGAATTAAATAACTTGTCTAAATTCACACTGCATAGTTTTAGAGTGAAACAGGAGGTCAATTCTGTTCTTTCAATTGCACCCTGTTGACAACAGGAAAATAAAATAACTTAAACCTCCATAATTTGGATTTGAGCTATATTCAACATTTGCATATTCAGCACCATGATCTCAGATCTTGGGATAGTATCAAGGTAAATGAAACACAGAATACCTGTTAGCAGCTCCCATAAACAGATGAGATAATCAAATGAAACATAATTTAATTAAGATGCTATGCATTTCTGTATCAAATTCACACATCCTTGCTACAAATACAATAACTGGTGTGGCTACGCAAGCACAAATGCATACACACACACATACACACTTGTCTTTCTCCATATCCTGTGTTAACACCCTGTATTCTTTGGTGGGGCAAGAAGTGATACAAGAAAAGCAAGATGAAGACATATCTCTTCCTTAGATTTCAAAGTTTTGGTTGAGAAATTCAACATTCAGTTTAATTTACTTAGTCAGAATTTACTATTATTATGTGCAATGCACTGTACAGCCTGTTTCAGGAATTGTAAACATCATATAGAGACACAGACAGAATCTTTGTTAACATTTGGAGAAATCAAAACAAATAAAGAAACACTCAAGGAAGGGAAATCCGTGTGTCCTAAACAAACCGTAATTGAAACCTTGAGGTTTTTTGTCAGAGGGAAATAACATAATTTTTCTTTTTCTTTTTGTTTTTTTGAGACGGAGTTTTGCTCTTGTTACCCAGGTTGGAGTGCACGATCTCGGCTCACCGCAACCTCAGCCTCCGGGGTTCAGGCAATTCTCCTGCCTCAGCCTCCCGGGTAGCTGGGATTACAGGCCCGCGCCACCATGCCCAGCTAATTTTTTCTATTTTTAGTAGAGATGGGGTTTCACCATGTTGACCAGGATGGTCTCGATCTCTTGACCTCGTGATCCACCCGCCTCGGCCTCCCAAAGTGCTGGGATTACAGGCATGAGCCACTACGCCCAGCTCATTTTTCTTTTAAAGATAAAAAATAAGCTTCATGGCATACTTGGTAATTGGGATTTCCTTAAAATGTATTTCTCACTGTTGACATTTTTACCCACATAAAACAATTGGAAAGAACTGCAAACAATAAGAAAACAATTCTCCTAACATTCCCCTCAAGATAACACAATTATTATACTAATTGATTAAAGCTCTTTAAGTTTTTCCTTTGTTTGTTAAATGAAATTAACCAAAATATATTTGCAATTTTATACCTTTTTTCTTCCTTATATTTTAAGTACCTTCTTACGTTATATTTTATTGCTAATGATCCATTTGAATGATTATAAAATGTTCATATTGGTGAATATCAAATTTTCAGGAATTTCTCCTCTCTTAGGCATAAGATTATTTTAAATTACTTGCCATTATAATTTCAGATCTCAGATATTTTTCCAAGAAGTCTTTCTTTCTAGAATTGAGACATTTTCTTAATAAATAATTCAATAAATCAAAATACTATGTCAAAGTATAGAACTTCGCGACAGCTCTTGAACATTTTAGCAATATGTGTCTATCTTTTCCAAAACGTAAATAGAACAATGTTATCAGAAAAGCATGGAGAGCATATGTCAGTGTACCAGCTACAGTAATGGGCACAAGGAAGGTTTAAATTGTTATTAATGTGATACCTAAATAACATCATGTTATTTTCATTTGTAATTTTGAATTACATATTAGTGAACTACAATATTTTTCTATTTTTTTCTCCATAGGTGTATCATTGACAACATTTTAAAAACTTGTGTTCATTACGAATATTTTTATATTTTTCTTTTGGAATTTTCTTTTTTTCTTGATTTTGTTTTATTTTGCATTTCATATATTATCCAGTTTCACATTCTCACAGGACCAGCAATGACAACAGCCACCTCGGCTCCCGACTCTGAAATGGCCAAACGGTCACAGCTGCGGCTGACAGTAAAGCATCGATATGCTCAAAACAAAAAAACATTGCACAATGTTTCCTTCATTTCATTTTCTTAAACAAATGCCTGACACAAAGGCTTACTGCTGAAGAATGGAAACCCTTTTCTTCTTCATGCCTCAAAGTAAACATTAAACTTATCTGACAGGGTGAACGAGGTCTCTTTAATAATTAATGGTACACACATGAAAAATCCTTTATGATGCATAAATATTTTGTTACACAGCGTACAAAAATACTTTTCACAGTCTGATTGGTTTCGTGGTTTGGAAGAAATGCGGAGCAGTGGCGGGCAGGGTGCGCTGTGGGGAGGTGAACAGGATGGGCAGAGGGGGCTGGTCCAAGAAGACAGCAACAGAGGAGCCCAGTGTGAAATGAAAAAGCAAATCCCATCTATCTGTTGGGTGGAGGTGGGAGCTGAGCCTGGAAGCGCATGGGGCCACAGGGCTCGGGGCCTCCCTGAAGCGGGGTGGGTGCACGGGCAGGGTGAGGAGGGGCCAGGCAGGATGAACCACTGTGGGCCAGGACCTGTCGCTATGGTGACAGTGTGAGAACAAACTGTACACTCACATATACACGAGTTTAAGTGTCTTCATTCATGCCAGAAAACGCAAAATTAAACGCCTCGCTTCCTCGAGGGGGAGCTACAGAAGCAAGTTTGGGCGGGAGGTCAGGCCTTACCGGGTCCCCGTGAGGCCTCTGAGCTGGATCTGGATGCCCCAGCAAGAAGGTCCCTAAATCCTCCTGGGAGGCATTGGAGAAAGGTTTGAGGGTGCAGAACAGGGCTGAGGAAGAGGAGGGAGGGGAACAGGAAGCAGTCCACTGAGTCAGGCTTAGGATTCACAGTCCCTGCAGGGCAGCAGCAGCTCTGTACAGGCCACCCGGGGGCGGTGGGAGCTCAGGGCGCCTGTCCCGGCACCACCATAGATTCCCAGAACCGACTCCCCGGTGACCAGACTGAAAAACTAACAGAACTGACGGGACTTCCATCCTTGCTGGGTGGTGTCAGAGGAAGGGTAGCAGCGCACCTGAGCATGGAGGGCAGCGGCGGCAGTGGCAGCTGGGTAGGTGAACGCAGCATGGGAGATGGCTAGGGTCAGCTCTGTGGTGTACAAAGGCCCGGGCCTCTGGGGATGCAGGGATCAGAGCTGCCCCCATCAGGTCATAGGGATCCCGTGCAATGAAGTGTGCTCCTAGGGCGGGGTGCATGTTGCTGGGATTTGGAGTCACCATTAGCTTGCCCTTGGCCATCTTGGTGTTGGCTTTGGCAAACTCTAGCCTCAGGGTCTGTGGGCTCTCAGGATCGAGGCGAATACCGTTCAACGCAGCCTTGGCTGCTTCTGCTCCTGCCCAGCTGTCAAAGATCACAAAACCAACAGGCTGTCTCGCGGTGAGCTTGATCAGGGACCCTTCACACCCCTTGAACGGCCGGAAGAGCAAGTACAGTTCTCTGGGTTTAAGGTCCACAGGGAGGCCGCTGACAAACAGTGTCCGGACCTCCTCCTCCAGGGCGCCGCCGAGCCCGCGCCGGAGTCGGTGCCGATGCCGCCGCCGTGCTCTCTGTCCGGCTTCGCGTTGCTCACGCTGCGGGGGAGGGGGCGGTGGGAAGGAACGCTAGGGCGAGCGCGGCGCCGGCCCTGCGGGGAGTGGGAAGGGGCGCGGTGAGCGGTGCGCTCGCGGGTGCGGGTGCGGGGCGGATGGCGGGAGACCCGCGGGGCGGTGAGGGGCAGCCATGGTGTCAGGCCGGGGCCACTTCAAGTTTGACGCGTGCGGGAGGTGGGGAGGGGTGCGGAGGGGGAGGCAGTGGGACTAGAGTCGATTTTCAAAAAAATATTTTTATAGCATATATTTTGCTCTCCATTTTTGCAGGAGAATAAGTTTTTGACACTTTTCATTTTGCATTTGAATATTAATTTTTATATTCTGAAACATTTTAATGGTCTCAAATCTGATTGCATTATTTCTTCATTGCTTCTAAACTTGGCATCTCTTTCAAAAAATTTCCATTTTTACTAAGCAATTCTTTATACCTGTTGCTTATGTTAGCATACAACGTGAAGTGCAATTCTGAATTTACTTTTATAGCAGGTACTAACATAACTTACACAATACTACAGTTGAATAATCTTTTCCCATTGATTTTTGCTGTATTGTTTATTACTAATACTTGCTTATATATCACCGAGCCTATTTCTAGATCATCTACTCTTTTCTATGTATCCTTACATCAGTCCCCAGGATTTGCTGTTTATATCATGATACTATATTTAATACACAGATGTTTACCCTCAAAATTTTACTTTAAAGACATTGCCTCGGTATTCTCATCAGGTATTTTTTCCTTACATATTAAAATGTTGTTCAAATTGTGTTGTACTTGTGTGATTTTACACAGAATTAACCATAAATGTTTATTTTAACATTTTCAAAATTAATAGCCTCATATTGTTGTTGTTCTGGATAAACAGAATTTTGTCATATGAAAGTAGAAATAAGGAACTCTATGTAAAGGTAATGACAAAAAAAAGGTAGGAAGAAATCACGCTTTGCAAATTAAATTGTTTGGCTGAATATGATATATAGATACTAAAAACAACATGAAATCAAATTGGAAAAAGCCAGGGTCACATAATGGAGGACTTTAAGTGTTAAGCAGAGTGTGCTGTAACTAGTCAATTGCAGTAGGGAGGCACTGGCATTTCTGAGCAGCACAAATCCCACTTAGAATGTCAAAAATAGCTCTTTTGAGATAGGGCAGCCCTGCATAGGATGTGCTAGAGTGGAGAGGCAGATGCCCGAGTTGACAGACAGATCACAGCAAGAAATTCTCAAACCTATTTCAGCAACACCGATGTTAGTTAACATTTCCTTTTAATTTTACCTATTATAGATATATGTGGAACATACATGCTTTCACCAAAATCTTGGAGTCTCTCAGCCAACTTTGAAGCAATTTCTGTAAAATTATTTACTGCAGGAGAAAAGTAATCTGAAATAGAAATTGGGATTATCAAATGCTTAAAGAACATAATTTCTAATGGCATTGTTCCATAGTTCTAGAAAAGAAATAATATAGAAGCCATCCTCTTTTATGTTTTACAAGGTATTTATATTATCATATTATAAGATGTGAGCATCTATTAATACGTAAAATGCATTTATAGACATAATAATCCAGAATACTGGATCACTTGAAATAGCAATCAATAATAAATTACCTCAGATAGCTCCTTGTTTTTTAGAGTTTAATGGAAACATACAAATATGAACTTTAAAGAGGAAGGGGAGCATAGCAAATGATACACTGTGTGTTTTTATTCCTTGTGGAAGTTTCATAGAAATATTGTAGATTTTGTCAGCATACTTTCTTGAAGATACAGCATAACTTTTTTAATCAAAAGGGAGCACTATGGAACTGGCTAGTTCAAACACCATCTCTCCTACAATCTGGGTCACAATAATGTAATATTTAAATGTCAGATCATAAAATTTTTTCACCAACTCATATGCTACATATACACTGTGATATAGTGAATAGCTGATACATTTATTTGCTTCCTGCAAAACAATAAAAACATATCTCTTATAAGTTAATTTAAAATAAAATAATTAGTACCATATTTACTACTAATATCAGTAAGATTGGTCAGTGATGAATCAAGGAAAGTTTTTAAGCATCTCAATAATTGACTTCCTAAAGGGCAAATATTATAATCTGTAAACATACCCCAGGCTTGTACCAATTAAAATATGTGTGTATAATAAGAATCATATCATTTAAAAAATATTTGGAGATACCTAACAGGCTTGTCTTTATGAATACAGGAGACATGAAAATGCTTTTAAGAATCTGAAAAAAAAAGACAAGACAGTGTTGCATTTGGATGAAAACAATTTAAGAAGACAGAATTGTTAGAGGCAAATAAATATTACACAATATTATACAGGAGAAGACACTAAATTGTATAGTCACTGAAATTCCGTGGATAAATGACTGACAAGCAGTGAGCTGAAGACTGGAGAGTCAGAGAGGTGAGGGGTGCAGTAGTGGATTCAAAATCTCACAAAGGAGAAAGAGAAAAAAGGCTGAGAAAGGCATAAGAAAAACCAAGAGCATACATAGAAGGAAAAACTTTTCAAACTGTGAATTGCTGGTTTATGATCTTAGATCATTTTTAAGATGCTTATATTTTCATTATTAATATTAAAAAAATGTGCCAGGCGCGGTGTCTCACGCCTGTAATCCCAGCACTTTTGGGAGGCCAAGGCGGGTGGATCACAAGGTCAAGAGATCAAGACCACCTGGTCAACATGGTGAAAGCCCGTCTCTACTAAAAATACAAAAAATTAGCTGGGCATGGGGGTGCGTGCCTGTAATCCCAGCTACTCAGGAGGCTGAGGCAGGAGAATTGCCTGAATCCAGGAGGCGGAGGTTGTGGTAAGCTGAGATCGCGCCATTGCACTCCAGCCTGGGTAACAAGAGCAAAACTCCGTCCCAAAAAAAAAAAAAAAATGCTCATCATCACTGGTCATTAGAGAAATGCAAATCAAAACTACATTGAGATACCATCTCACGCCAGTTAGAATGGCGATCATTAAAAAATCTGGAGATAACAGATGCTGGAGAGGATGTGGAGAAATAGGAACACTTTTACACTGTTGGTGGGAGTGTAAATTAGTTCATTGTGGAAGACAGTGTGGCGATTCTTCAAGGACCTAGAAATAGAAATTCCATTTGACCCAGCAATGCCATTACTGGGTATATATCCAAAGGATTATAAGTCATACTACTATAAGGACACATGCACACGAATGTTCACTGCAGCACTGTTTACAATAGCAAAGACCTGGAACCAACCCAAATGCCCATCAACCTAGACTGGACAGGAAAAATGTGGCACATATACACCATGGAATACTATGCAGCCATTAAAAACGATGAGTTCATGTCCTTTGTAGGGACATGGATGAACCTGGAAACCATCATTCTCAGCAAACTGACACAAGAACAGAAAATCAAACACCGCATGTTCTCACTCATAGGTGGGTGTTGAACAATGAGAACACATGGACACAGGGAGGGAAGCATCACACACTGGGGTCTGTTGGGGGGAAATAGGGGAGGGACAGCGTGGGGTGGGGAGTTGGGGAGAGATAGCATGGGGAGAAATGCCAGATATAGGTGATGGGGAGGAAGGCAGCAAATCACACTGCCACGTGTGTACCTATGCAACAATCTTGCATGTTCTTCACATGTACCCCAAAACCTAAAATGCAATTAAAAAAAAAAAAGAAAAAAACACTTTATATAGTGATGTGTTGAAGACACTGGGATTCTGGAATTAGCCCCCATGGGTTAAAATCTAGGCATCAGGACCTATTACCAAAAACTTTCTGTGGTCACTTGACTTTTCTTTGTTGTAATTTTCTCACAAATAAAATGTAGATAATAGTTATCATCACCATCATCCCCCATATAACTCTGTCTACCTTCCTACCTCAGAGATAGGAGATTCATGATTTCCTGTCTGAAAAGAATAGCCCATGAGAAAAGGCTTGCAGACACTATGTCTACTGTAAATCCCCAAATGTATTTACTGTATTTAGAATCGAGCTCAATCTCTTATTATTGCAATATTCCCATTGGCATGGTTTTGAATAAAGTCTTTCTTGCCATTTCGAATTCAATCCACTGAATATGAATCTCCGAATTGAACCAGAGGAGAACCAAATTCCAGAGGCGGGAAGGTGGGAGTTTCATCACTGCTCATCCAGTAGCCACCCTTGTTTCATCAGAGCTTTCTTTGGTTCTTTTAGCTAATTGATAGAGTCAACAGCAGTCAGTCTGTTAGGATAAATCTTATAATCTTTTCATAGAAATACAATCATAGTTTATACTCTCACCTATGTCTTATTCATAAAAGTTTAAAGCATCCTTGAACAAAGGTACAATTAAATTGATGCTTAATAAGTGAATAATGTTAAAATACAACATCATGTTTCAAATTATATACAAACCTGAATACTTCACGACCTCCTCAGGGGATTTGCCCTCTTCCTCTTGAGCTATGTTATCAATGTCATCTCTTCCATATTTCTCATTAGCTTTAATAAACTGGTTAAAATCTCATTTACTCCAGTTTGTGAAACCCTGTGAACACAAAGTTAAGCATTATCAATAGAGGTTAAATTAATAAATCCATGTATTGGCCTATTTACTTCTGTACAATGATACATTAAAAAACAGTTTAAAATGCTTAAGATGTTTCTCCTTATAAAATTGCACATATTTTATGTTGGAATCAAAAGTTGAGTGAAAGTTGTTAAAGAAATAACTGCTTTTCTATTACAAAGAGAATATAATCTTCTCTAAGTACTTAAAGTTGATTTATAGTTCTAAGATCTGCAGTTAATTTCATATTTTATAGATGCCTACTACATTAAAATACAAGTGCATGAAAAGAAAAATGCTAATATAAATGCTGAAGTCTTGATATTCCAGTACTTCAATGATTATTTTTTCACAGATCTGTTCCCATGTAAATTAAAAGAGAGGAATGTGGATGCGTTAAGTCAAAAGAACACGGAGGAATAACCAAAAGAGAATGCAAAAAAAGAAAAAAATTTGCAGCTCTTTACATCATTCTGAACTAGTGTTAATAAATAATTTCTGTTCTAAATTATGTTCATAAATAGAACTTCTACAAGCAGAACGTTATTAGACCCACTCAATGTTTTTTACTAAAACATAAAACACTTAAGCCAGTGTTCTAAATTCCCTTGGCATTGTTAGCACGTCTGTGAAATCACAAGACCAAGAATTTGTTTTCCACTCCTCAAACCTCAACTCACATATGTGACACTCTAGACACTGCAAAACTCTATCCGTGGCTTTAGTTGATGAAGATTTCAGATGACCCCACCGTTTGTTCCTACGTACTGCCACGGCTTTTGACGAAGATTATTTAAGGCAGCAGAGGAGGACGAAAATGAATTCATCTGCTAGGAGGGGCAAAAGATTTCTAATTACAAACTAAAAGATTATCTCAGTTGAGACTGTATATCCTTGTTATACCATCTACTGACAATATACTCCAAGCCACTCCAAGCATTCTAAAGCCATAACTTTACTTTTGCATTCAGGAAATACATACAGAACATGAATATTTAAATGTTTTCTTTTATTCTGTTGTAAGTCCCAATATTCAGCCATTTGCAATTATAATTTCAAACTAAACTTTATTACTTCCAGGCATTTGGCTCAAAAACTTATGATTGTAATTTGTGAAAATTCATACAATTACATGTTATAACAATGAAAAGACCTGTATAATAAATAATATCTAAATATAAAAACTATCTTTCAATAATTAATGTGGAGAATTACCTACTACTATGCATTGCACATTGTTCAAAATTTGTTGAATAAATAAATCTTCCTGGCAACCCTCTATATTAATGTCTTACAGCACACATTTTTGTTTATTATTTTGCAAGTCTTCTGTGCTGAAATTCTTCTATCTTCTATAGTTCATTTTAGAAGTAGAACAATTGTAAAACTCATCATAGCAATAATGACTTGAAAGCATTAATATTTTGTTCAAATGGAAACCTTCCTAATTTAATAACTGTTATCCAATGATCACCTTAAAAAGCTTCAGAAATCTCTCATCATTGTATGAAAGTTCTAAGAAAGGATAAAAAGAATTTTGAAATTTATAAAATAATTCCATTAATAAAAATTAGTGGAATATAACTTCAGGAGACAATTCACATCTATAAACAAAAGAAATTTAAATTTTCAAAAATATGTTTTAACAGGCTTGGCACAGTGGCTCACACCTGTAACACCAACACTTTGGGAGAATGAGGCAGGCAGATCACTTGAGGTCAGAAGTTTGAGATGAGCCTGGCCAACATGGTGAGACCCCATCTCTACTAAAAACACAAAAATTAGTGAGGCATGGTGGCAGGTGCCTGTAATCCCAGCTACGCAGGAGGCTCAGGCAGGAGAATCGCCTAAACCCGGGAGGTGGAGGATGCAGTGAGTTGAGATTGCACCACTGCATTCCAGCCTGGGCGACAGAGGGAGACAGTTTCAAAAAACGAAAAAGAGTATGTTAATAACTACTATCAGAATTCAAATGTGGATTCACTGACCTTATTATAAATTGGCAAAATGTATTTCATATTGCTAATACTTGACACATATATTTCACATATATATATACTATCCAGTATTTCTAAAATGGCATATTCTATAAGATCAATTTTTTAAAATAGGGATATTTGGTCTAAACATGTTTACAAAATAGCCCTGAGTTCTGTTGGTGTCTCACATTAGGATACTAGGTCCATACAATAAAAATTAAGTGTGATCTATATTTTCTTTTTTTCTATTGATTGATTGTATTTCAACCATTGAAAATAGTTTACTTGTGCGAGAAGTTTTTCCTTTTCTTCAGTCTCTTCTGGTGTAAGAGGTTCAGCTCCATCAACCTTTTTTTGCTCTTCTCTTTGAGCCAGAGCTGGATTTCGGATATCAGGATTTCTTGGGACCTATAAAATCAGGAGACAAACTAAGAGTAAACTGATGATAAAAATTAATTACTAACGCTGTATATACACGTATCAATCTTCAGAGTTATTTGAAGAGTAAACAATATACAATCATAGCCAGAATGACACATGGTCCTTTCACATTTCTGCTACCATGATCCTGTTGAAAAAAAAAAACATTCTTGTGCCACATGAGATTTCATAGTTAAAACCCACCAGTAAATGAATGCCACATTAGATTTCAGATTTGATTATACTCTGGAACAAAGTCTATCCTTATACTATTGTAATACACAGAACAAACAAAAAGTTTGGCAGTAAAAAAACAGGGGGGGCATATTCCCCTGGCAACATAAAGCAGGGTGGAGAAACGGTAATGCACCTAAACATTACATCCAACAGTCTGATCAGTTCAACATGCAAAAGAAAGGAGTGCTTTTATTGCCTGCCAAGGTATGTAAGGGGAGACAGCATTTTTAACTAAAATGGAAAGTTTGGAAAATGTAATAGGGTAATGAAGAAAAAAGAGGAAACAGAGAATATAAGAAGGAAGGCAGAGTAGAGCACACAGACAGCTGTGCTAGGACCAGCAGTCAAGGGGGAAAGGCTGCAACAGCAGAGACCGACAGAATCATTAATGGTGTTTTGGTTACAGAACTGCAAGTACAGTGACAACTGAGAAGAGAACTTGAGTTCTAAACACGAGGACAGAAGCTCAGTTCTCCAAGAAAGCAAGCTGTCTCCTGTATCTCAAAACTGTAGCCTGCAGAGCCTCGGTGTATCGCAGTGAGCATATATAACCAGTGTGGTTCAGCAGTATGGGGCTGAACTATCCTGTTTGTATGGAGGAACAAATGAAGTCTCTTAGCCCAAAGCCTGATATCACTGCTATGTACATCTGTAGCTATAAGGAAGCACACTGATTTACGAGGGCAAGTACATAACATGTGTACTACACTGCGTAGCATTCCACTAAACATGAAAATAAAAGGGCTGGCAGTAAGCCTTCTGCTGCTTGAAATGCACACATACCATAAATGACTCATTTCCTAGGGGCATCAGGTAGTCATGGTTTTACGAGAGTGGAATTAGAATACATATTAAAGTGTATTTTTATCATTGTTATAGGTATTTCGTAGAGTTTGGAACTATATCATTGTAACTTAAAAATAACTTTAAAAAATTATTAAGTCCAATAGTTCTTCAAGTATAAAATCTAACTGAGTATTAAAAAGAAATACCAAGAAAGTAGATTCACTTGTAATCATCAGTATCAGGCAACCAAATTAGCAGGTATTGACTAAATGTCTATTATGCTTGTAGAACTGTGGAAAGTACTGATTGGAATATACAAGAAATATAGGTTTTATCCCTTATCCCAAATGTTTCAGACAAGAAGGGTTTTAGATTTCAGATTTTTTTGGGGGGGCAGGGGGTTGGAATATTTGCATTATACTTATCTTTTGAGCATTTCTAACTAGAGAACCTGAAATCCAAAAAACGCTCCAATGAGCATTTCCTTTGGGTGCTACGTTAGAGCTCAAAAAGTTTTGGATTTTGGAACATGTCAGATTTCAGGTTTTCAGATTAGGGAAACTACCTATATTGGATATGGTCCTTGCCCACAAGGAGCTCACAAACTAGTTGTGGAATTTTGAGCTGTACATTAAGAACTCTAAGGATTTGGGGAGATGGAGAAGGAAGAAAGAATATTCTAGGCTAGAGCAGTATGAGCAAAAGCATGAAGGTAGAAACATGCCAGAAGGCACATATGGGGTTTATGTTGAAAAGAGGTAAGAAACAAGGCCGGGTGGAGACAGATTTACAGGGTCTTGAATACACAGAAGGTGCTGGAGACTTTTAACAGGAGAGTGAAGTGTCAAAATGTAGTGTTCTCACCTGTAAGCCTTTTGCTGGATGGACTGAAAAGCGGGGAAGCGACTAAGAGGTAAGAGAAACTACTGAACTATCATAATCTACAAATGAGGTATGATCATCTGGACTAGGATGGTGGCAAATGGAAAAGAAGGTATACGTTTCAAATGAAATGTAGCCCAGTCATAGCATGATTAAAAACAACTTTTCTTCAGTGGCTAAACCTAATGTTAAAATTACAGGCATACCAGCAATTCTATTCCTAAGTATTTACCCAAAGAAAGGAAAATGTATCTATACAAAGAATGACAAGATCGTTGGAAGTAGCTTTATTCATCATAGCCAAAAGCCAGAAAACAGCCCAGATGGCCATCAAGAGAATGGATAAGCAAAGTGTGACCTATCCATACAATGGAACGGGTATTACATAATAAAAAGGAAAGAACAACACAGATACAAGGGACAACACGGCTTACTCTCTAAAACGTTACACTAAGTGACAGAAGCCTTGTACATACTGCATGATTCTATTTATGTGAAATTCTAGAACAAAAATTACAAAGATAATCTGTGGAGGGAAATATCAGAACAGTGGTTGCCTCTGAGGAGTGCATATGGTCACTGGGAAGAGGCACTTTCTGGGGTGACAGTAACGTTCCATATCTTTATAGGAGGAGTTTGAGTTACTTAAGTGTATGCATTTGTGAAAATACACTGAATGGTACACTTAAGGTTTATATATTTCACTCTATGTAAATACTTTTAAAAAATCATTAACAAAATATGACTCTGGCTAATGACATGCATGTTGAAGTGTTTCTGGGTAAAATGTACTTATGTCTGCAACTTTGAAATACATAATAATAAGATAAATATCCATATGATAGGGGGCCAGAGAAAAGGAAGAATAGGTGAAAAAACAAATATAAGATGTAAATTGTAGAATATATGTGGTGTATATATGGGTGTTAACTGTACGATTATTTCAACATTTTTGTATTTTTGTAAACTCTTTAAATATGTTTTTCTAAAAGTACAGATACAGCTTTAAAAGTTAACAGACCCCTTAAATTGCTGGTATGTGAAATTACTTTGTTTCCAAATTTTAATTTTAATTGAAAGAAACCTCTTTGATATTAAGATATTCTATTAAATATTTTCAAAATTTCCATGTCTAAGAAACCATATTTTCAACAAAATGAAAATATTTTATAAACATCTAAGTTATGACAGAAAATAGATAATATACCCACATAAAATAAAATGAAATAAAAATGTTTATTCCCATGCAGATATCCCCATAGTAAAAATTTTCCCTTTCAATTTCTAATAAAAGCAAAATCATAATATTTTATAAAACCATTAGATTTTAGCATCCACTGAAATTTATTCTATATCTAGTGGTCATATTAATCAACACAGCAAAACAAGAATGATTCATGAGAGCTATGTTTGCCAATTCTAGAAATTACTCAAATACACAGCTGCTAAAATGTTTAGAATTTGAAAAGGCTCAAAAATTGTAAATTCCTGTATCTCTTCCTATATGTTTTGGCTGTGTCCCCACCCATATCTCATCTTGAACTGTGGCTCTGAACTAAACTATATTATTGGTGCAGTTAATTAGAAATCAAGCGGCAACAGGAGGCCGAAGGTAAAGACCACCTGAGAGCGCAGTGACACCGGGGAACACCTCGGGATGGTTGCAGAGCAGGCACTACTGCTCTGGTCCCACAACGCCTTCTCAACATGGAGACTGCATAAGGGCCTCGTAAAGAAGGCTTGTGCAAAGATCTCTGAAAAGGGAGGCGACCTCTGCTCACAGATCTGGGAGGGTCTTTTCAGATGGGAACTGGCAAAGAGGAGAAAAGCCTTGCAGGGCAGAGATCACAGAACGCCTCAGGCTCTGCGTAGGTTCTCGGAATGCGGAGTAATTTTAGTTGCTCTATGTCTCCAATGCTCCGCAGATAAAAGCCCCTTGATGCACTGGGTGTGGTCAGACCAGGTGGCTCCTCATCTGCTATACTTCTGAAGCAGCCGCACCCTGATAACAATCAGAGATAAACTCAGAGTACTAGTTTAGCATCTCTTAGAAGGATCTCAAGTGCCGTTAAATGCTCAGAGCACTGGTTTAGCATGTCTGAGAAGGATCTCAAGTGCCCCTCCACCATCTTACCTACCCCTTCACCCTCCCCTTCCATGCCCATAAGATCAATGAGATTATGCACATAATAAAAGTGTATGGAGCCCAGAACTTGGGGCCAACAGAGTTCCCACGCTTGCGCTGGTCCCCTGGACCCATGCTGTAAATTCTACTCCTGTGTCTCTGTCTTTATTTCCTTTTCTCAATCCCTCATCACTGCCAGGACTACAGGCACCCATGTATGGGTTTGAGGCTGGTACCCAACACATGGCAGCAGATCTTTCCCATGCTGTTCTCATGATAGTGAATAATTCTCACAAGATCTGATGGTGTTATAAAGAGGAATTCCCTACACAAGTTCTCTCTTCCCTGCCACCATGTAGGATGTGACTTGCTCCTCCTTGCCTTCTGCCATGATTGTCAGGCCCCCCAAGTCCATGTGGAACTGTGAGTCAATTAAACCTCTTTTTGTTATAAATTACCCAGTCTTGAGTATGTCCTTATCAGCAGCATGAAAACAAACTAATACACCTCCTATAAAAAAAACTTATCCTTAATAGTCATCATTTTAATAAGACATACAATTTTTTACCTCATGAGGTTCATATGAGCATTAAGCTTCCTGGAATGACTTCAAAGTTCTACATAAGAATTAAGCAGACAAATACAGACCAATAGTACTGAACAGATATCTAGGAGGTATTTAAAGTCCTCATACTCTATGTCTCATTACCATCTCCAGCAACGCAGTATATAAAAAGTTATCTTTCTAAAGGAAAAATCTCAATTACTATTTGGATTTCTAGTCAGACGCTAAGGAATTTGTGATTAAGAATGTATTCCATGAAGTAGTGAAAAACATTTTTTGGGCCTTGTTTCTTAGGAGTTTAGCAAGCATTGCGTAGAAAATACGGAATACTGAATTAAATGTGACAGCACACAAAATAAAAGCAGTAACCTGAAATCACTCACCATATTTTAGCTATACCACTGCAAACATAGGTGGCCCGCAATGACAGATTACCAAAACTCACAAAGATGCTGGAACTTCCTCCATGTGTCGAACGTTGTATATTAGTTCCTAAAGAATTTTTTATTGGGGATAAACGTCAGAATGTTCTACAGCTTTCTTTAGCTTCAAATGTGGCAAAACTCTTGCATTCCAGGTGTTAGACTCAATGGAATGTCCAGATATTCTGGATTTTTTATGCTGCATTGAAATTTCAATTAAGTCATCCTCTTCCAATATAAAGGTTTTAGTGACCAAGTGACGGCATGTATTAAATAACAACTCCTTTAAGTTGAAAGAGCAATGAAGCCTTTGAATATGCCTAACTTGCAAAAAGGTCAAAGCTTAGACAGCAGCAGGAATGAGCAAATCATGTACTGCTATCCACCAAGTGGTTAGGGCAAAACAAATACTTCTCTCACCTTCAAATAAAACAAAACTGTTTAACTCCAGATCTTATTCTCAGTAATATTGCTGTCACCTTGTGCTGAATATGGGAGTGAGAAGGAGGAGAGCAAAATAGAAAATGCAAATGCAAATAAGCAGGAAGTACAAGGAAACCACTCTTTACCAATTGCTTCAAAACTTGTGAATCCTTCACTAGCCCCACTCCAAATCACAACAGAATAAGCCTTTGAGGACTCAACATAGATAAAATGTAACCATGAACCACAGTGTCCCCAGCTATGGGCATCACCTGTCTCCCCTTGGCTAACAATGCTATAAGCAGAAAAGGGGATAAGAGTCCCTTTTTGAGAATCTGTGTATGCAGAATACCAGGTAACTTCACTAAAGCAGTTTTGTTTTGTTAATTTGAGGATAAACTACTGTTCCACTCACTTTGTGGCCCTGATGAGTTTTCTGAAGGTATGAGGGGGAAATAAAGCAGTGCTAGCCATGCCTTGAGAAGATATGTCTAATGGTTACACAACACATCATCCTTGAAAGGCCCTTTAAGATGATTAACATGTCACGCTGATCTGTCTATTCTCTGAACTCAAACAAAAGAACACCCATTTAAAGAACCCACCTTAGCTCACAAGCAACTTCAGGTCCATAGTTCCTAGCAAAGAATGGAAGAGACAAGGTCCAGAAAGAACCAATAACCGATATTTGTCTCGTAAATCCTCAGCTAAGTATGCATAGGGAGGATCAAGGCAAGTCAAGACAATACAGAGGCAATCTAGGATGGGGCTTCAGAGAGCACAAGGCTAGGAGTAGAGTAGTAGGGGACTGGTTCTCCTTCCACTACCACCACCGCAGTCCAGGTCACCACCACCTTCTCTCATTTCGATACTTCAACAGCCTCCTGGCTGGTTTCCCTGGATAAACTTGCCATTCTCTGCATCATAGCCAGAGTGATCTTTTAAAAATGTAAATCTGATCATCGTTTACCATTTATTAAGTTGTATGACCTTGAGCACATGACTCAGGGAAAATGACTCAACCGCTCTATGTCTGTTTCCTCATCTGTAAAATAAGGATGTGGTTCCAGGGCTGTTAGGAGGATAATGAGCTAACATTTATAAATAACCTGGAACGATAAGTAACACAAGTAAGGACTAAGTGTCTGCTACCTACCCACCCACTTCCCTGCCTTAAAAACATCTCAGTGGGTTTCCTCTACTCTAAAGTTAAAGTTCAACCTCATTAATATGACCTACAAAGCCTTCCATATGATTTGA
The DNA here is from genome assembly GCF_030222135.1 of Aotus nancymaae. Taxonomy (NCBI): domain Eukaryota; kingdom Metazoa; phylum Chordata; class Mammalia; order Primates; family Aotidae; genus Aotus; species Aotus nancymaae. The sequence goes on from NW_026988450.1 coordinate 94,709,388, forward strand.
CTCTACCCACTCACCAGCCTCATCTCAAGTCACCCTCTTCCTCACCAGTCCCTAACAACACTGGCCTTCTCACAGCTCCCAAAAGGGGCCATTCTCTTTCCCACCTCAAGACCTTTGTATATGAGGTGCCACCTGCCTCAGCTTTTCTCTCCCACACTTTAGACTCAGCTCATTCACATCTCTGGAAACTCAGCTTAAACGGCACTTCCTTAGGGAACACCTCCCTGATCTCCCAGTCCACATGAGATACCCATGTTATACTCCCTCATTAGCATCCCTTGTAAGCACAGAACCACACAAATACCACCATTACACTGTAGTAGCTAATGTCTATCTCCTCTATTAGAACATTAAGTTCCATGAGGTGAAAGATTTTGTCTTATTCACTGCTTTATCCCAAGTGCTTGGCCCAGTACCTGGCACAGAGGAGTGCTCAATAAATAGGTATTAAACTTTAAAAAAAAAAAGTTCTCCTTTTACTCTTTTTCCCTCTCCTCTTGCTTCTTTAGGGGAAGTGAGGAAAAGCAAACAATAAGGTGCAATAGCACCAATTCCATGCCAACTCCCCTCCCCCTATTCACCCCTTTCCTCTATTCTTACACCTCTCCTCCTCCTCCTTCCTTTCTACCACTCTTCACAGCTGTCCCTTCATTCCTGCATCTTCTGAGGTTCCCTCATCTGCATCTCCTTCCAGCTGGCCACCATCCAAAAAGTCACTGTAAGACTTCACCCCTAACCACAAACTGCCTGTAATGAAAGGCACTGTTGATATTGAAACCAGAACCATGGTCAGAATGTGGTGGGCACTGTAAATTATCATGAGGAATAAAATTTCAGTATCTCCAAAGAAGGAGCATAAAGTTATATCAGAGATGATTTTTTTTATTGTCGCCACTTGACTACCACTTGGCCCACCTCCCAAATGTCATGCCACACCATTGTAAACACAGTCCTTATTTAGGACTGCAGAAAGAAGCAGGGTTACATCACATGCAGAAAGAGCCCAGAATGTCTGAGTGGAATGAACAGAGCATCTGAATACTAAGAAGTTGCTTGTGAGACCAGGGCCCATGGCAACCCTGTTAGCGCCATGATCTTGAACAAGGTCACTTAACCTCTATCAACTTCAGTTTCCTCACCTATTAAATGGACATGATAATAACACCAACTTCATGAGGTTGTTAGGAATCAAATGAACTATGTGCTAAAGCAGTGTGTAAATTATAAAATGTTCTATGCAAATATTTGATTTATTACAGAGGTCTAACATTTCAATTCATTCTCCTTTCAAGTCTCAGTAATAACAGTTAATTAAAGTAACAGAAAATAATATTCTAAACCTAAAATTACTATAAATCTTAATGAGATATGTATTTACCTCATAATGCAACTACTTCATTATTAATTTAAATACTTATTAATAATTATTATTAATTTTCCTACTTTTGTTTTGCATTTGAACCTATAACTTACCTGTTTCTTCTGGTGTGTCACTGTTTCCACTTTCTTTGAAACTAGTTTTGTGTCTGACGTGAATGTTCACCCTAGAGATCTTCTCTAGTTCCAATATATAAATGAGTTAACTAACTATCGTACATACATGGAGCTTTTCTAGACATATTCCAACTACTAATTTAAAATAATGGGTCAGTTCTCATTGCGATAAAGGTTTACAAAATAAAATTTAAAACACAGCTATCAATTTATAAAACAGAACATTTCATAAAATTAAAATAGTGTTAATATTTTATAAATTTTTTTTTGAGACAGAGTCCCCCTCCATCACCCAGGCTGGAGTGCAGTGGTGCGATCTCAACTCACTGCAATCTTCCCCTCCCAGTTTCAAGTGATTCTCCTGCCTCAGCCTCCCAAGTAGCTGGGATTACAGGCACCCACTGCCACACTCAGCTAATTTTTGTATTTTTAGTAGAGACGGGGTTTTGTCATGTTGGCCAGGCTGGTCTCAAACTCCTGACTTCAAGCGATCTGTCCCCGTTGGCCTCCCAAAGTGCTGGGATTACAGGCATGAGCCACTGTGCCTGGCCAATATTTTTATAATTTTTTAATATTAGTGATCATTATACCTTTGGTAATCCCTCTCCATTCACTAGGAAGTCAATTTCAACATACAGAAATTACCTGGTATGCTTACTCTCTCAATATGACAGATTTAGTGTGACAAATACTAGATTTCACTCATGAAAACTAGGATTCTATCTACCTATACAAGTAAGAATTCCTAATACCAAAAGATCATTTTAAAATTGTATAATTCATTATCATGTTTATCATTATCTTTAACACCTAAGTGACTACAATCTACTAACCACCAGCAAGGCTTTCATCAACCTATAAGCAATAAAGACAGAAATACTATTTCTTGGACCTATTAAGGAAATGATCAAAAATTTCCTATCATATATTAACATTCACTTCTAACCACATACCTATTGTACTTTCTATATATTATTTAACCATTCAAACACTGGCATTATAAAAATAATATATTGTTATTACTATTTTGAAATATTGCACAATTCTTCATTAATCTCATTTAGTGATGACTGTCCTGGTGATTCAGTAGCTTGATGTTTTACATCTAGTTAAACTTCCTCTTTGGTTTTAAAAACATCACTGTTGTGATTTACTGTTACATTCTCTGAAATTAAAATACAACACCTTCTAGTCTAGATTAACAGATGAAATTATTTTAAAATCTATTAATTAAAAAAATTGAAAAAATACCTTATAGCCTATTGTCTTCCAATAATAAAGAATTTCCTTTTCCAGGAGCTCAAATAAGCGTGGTGGGAAAAACTGAAAATCCTGAACATTCGGCTGTTTTGGAGGCCGTGGAGCCTATGAGAGGAAAATGGATTATATATACTTCTTTTCAGTACATGAAGTAAACTTACTTACCTTTTACTATTTCTGTTACAGATGGAACAATAAATACAATAAAATCCATTTATATGGCTGGGCCAAATCAAATACTTTTTTGTGTTGCTATATTTTAGAGACTATGATTTGGCAATGATATAAGTAAATCTGAACCACAGATCATGTTGCAAGAGAAATGTACTTTAGGACATAAAAACTGGCCTTGTACAGTTGTACCTTTGGAATCTTTGGCTCGCTGACACGCAAAGCCTCTCTAAAGCAGGCATCCACTGCATAGTTTGCTTTGTGTTCTTGTTTAGGAGGTTCGATCCATTCCACCACGCCAAGCTACACACGACAAACAACAACAAGGGGTTTAATGACTCCAAACAGTTTTATGAAAATCAAGTGCATCGAGGCTGCAGAAACATAAGAAAGCAAAAGCCATCAGGAAGAATCAAAACTTGCCTTACAAATCACAATTTACCTCCAAAGTTCCAAAATGAAGTGTACACCGAGTTTAGATGCAAAGACAGTTTTCTTTATTTTTATTTGAAAGTAGGTTTAGAAACTAGTTCTTCCTTGGTGATTGAGAAGAATCTGTATAATTTGCTTAGCATTTTTTGTCAAATTAAATAAACAAAAGGTAGCTAATACAGCAGGAAGAGTAACACTGACTGTGGTAACCGTAGTAAGTGTATGAATTAGAAACAGATGAAGGGTAAATAATAAATCCCAACATGATGAGCACATTCAGACGAGACCTTCTAGAAATGTAGGTATGGCAGAGTTGGAAACGGTGGTGGAAACAGAAAGACCTAGACTCTGCCACTTCACTAGTTGTATAACTTTGGGGAAATTATTTTTTTTCATCTTCGAAATGAGAATAATAATACCTACATTGAGGATTACATATGCTCATATATGTGAAATCATTAAGTAAACTGCTAAGACTTAAACGCAAGGTATTATTAAACATCCTAAGTAGCATGAACAATGATTTGGTAGCATTACTAATTTTACCCTATCATCGGCTAGAAAATATAATTTAACAGTCAACAGATAAAACTGACACTACAATGTTCTGGAGTCTGAGAAATGGCTTCCTAATTCATATTTTTCTTGATTTCAGTGCTTAACCTAGTGTCTTTACATAAAAGAGAGCATTAATCTACCATTAGTTGTCTCACTCTACTTGATCTAATCTAAGGGCTGAATTCCAACCTTCACATCATATTTTAAGAGGGGATAATAAACCAAGATGACCAGGATGGTTACAGATCTACAAATTCTCATGGTGTCTAGAGAAGAAAAGGCTAAAGGCAGACACAATGGTGGTATTCACATCTGTGAAACTCTATCAAATAGAAAAGAACACAGCTCTTTGTTGATCCATAAAATTAAAATCAATGTGAAAAGTTAGGAGAAAGTTGATGGCTACTCAATATAATTGAACTATTAATTAAGTACCTACTGTATTATGTGTAACTCAGTGTCAGAGATATACAGATGAATAAAATAATCTCTTTCATCAAGAAACTTATAACTCAAAAAGTTTTCTGAGACCCAGAGAATATGACATCGAAACAAACTACCCTGAGAGGGATAAGATTCCCAACACTACAGTGTTCAGAGGCTGCATATCTCCTTTAGATGCTAAAGATGACATTTCTTAATTACAAGAAAGTTAGCATAAATGACCTTCTAACTCTAAAAGCCTATGAGAGATCGACATTATAATGAGATTATTAAGTAAAATGAGAAATTCCCACAGCAGTGAAACAAATTTTGCTTTTCTTTCAGATGGATGAATGTGAGATGGCAGCAATGAAAGAGATATTTTATAAATAACCAATAGTTTATCTTTCTCAATTGGAATAAAAATAAATTAATAATGGTTTAACATTCTAAAAGTGATGTATTTAGCTATTTAACCTATACTTGTTTGATGGGCTAGGCATTCAAATTTGAAATAATCATTAAAGGAGAATTTATCAACTTGCAAAAACAGAACAGATCATACTAAATTAGTTTGTTTTAGATAAGAGTACATTAACACTAACTTATCTGAGTTTATTTATTCAGGATCACAGCCATCATGATTTAATTTACCAGGTATGGTGGTAAAAGAAATGCAACTGATTCAACAGACCATATATGGAGACCTACCTCGATGTATAATCTTCCATGATTTATAAATAATATTCTTTCAAGTTTTCACTTCTCCTCAAAAGATAATTTGAACCTATTTTAAGAACCTATCTAGAAATACAAAGAGACAGAAATAAAATATAATGTCAGCTCAGAATATTCAGAAAAAAATTCTGATTCTGGATATCACTGTTACTGTCAGACATTTAATTATAAAAATACAAGTCATCACAGTTATTAAAATTCTCTCTATCATTGCATCATTACTTTGCTAAAATTAGAAGCACAAGAAAACCAGTTAGAGACAGACAAGTATTTTACTAACTTCTCTCTAAAAATGTGGATAAGAAGCTCCACTGGTATTTAGACTTCATTGTTTAACATTTTTCCACTTTATAACACTCCTAATACCCATAAGCCTGTAGGAATAACTGTAAAATTAATAAAATTTATATCACATAATGAGATCTCAAAAGCATATTAGAAAGGCAATTTCCACCCTGTGCAGATAGGCCATCACCTCCATCTCAGCAGGATAAAATATAAGCGGTCTAAGTGAAGATTAGAAATAAGACAACCTGATAAATACAAGAAACTAAAAGCTATCAGAAGCAATAAAAGAAACAAAGCATTATCAGCATACTAGCTACAATGCAAACCAAAATGGCTCACCTCTCATTTTTCAGTAAAATAAGTACCTAAGAATGAGCTTTTCTATTTTAAGAAAATTCATCTCTGTCAGTTCAAAAATATAACAGCTTTAGGGAACAATTTGAACAACAAAATGAACAAAGATAGAACTTGATTATAACTCAAAATATCCATGAGTCCATAGTGACAATAAATAAATAACTGAAGATACAAATAAACTGGGGAGAAGGGGTAGATCTTCCATGCAGAAAAATATCAATATATACAGGTAGAATGAAGAACATACAAAATGACCATTAGGCAAACACCACAATAATAACTATTGCAGGCAAGCTCCACCAGTACATGCTAAGATCAGTGAGTGAAAGTTTGAGAAAGATGTCCCCCAAGGTATTTATCAATTACAGAGCGAAAAATGGCAGGGGATATATTGGAAGGCCTGGGTTCCCAGGCAGAAGCCTGCCACAGGGGTTCTGTCCCCGTGGAGTGACTCTACTAAGGCAATGCTGAGTGGAAATGTATGTGAGGTTGGACCTCCTACAGAAAGTCCCCAACAAGGGCACTGCCTAGTGGAGGTGTGGAATTTGGGGTGTTGCAGGGACCCTAGAATTACAGAGTCACCATCATCGAGCATCTCCTATCTGGAAAAGCTGCAGGCACCATACTCGCAATTCGTGAAAGCAGCCACATGGGCTGTGCCCAGCAAAGCCCTGGAGGCAGGACCCTTCAAGGGCTCGGGAGCCCATCTCTCACAGTAGTGTGCCCAGGATATGGGACACAGAGTCAAGGGAGATAATTTTGGAGCTTTAAGATCTAATGTCTACTCTGCTGGGTTTTGGACTTGGATTACCCCTCTCATTTGGCTGATTTCTCCCTTTCAGAATGGAAATGTCTACCCAATGCCTAAACAACCATTGTATCTTAGAAATATATATCCTGTTTTTGGTTTTATAGGCTCACAGGTGTAAGGAACTTATCTTGAGTCTCAGATGAGACTTTGGACTTTTGAGTTGATGGTAGAACAAGCTAAGACTTTTGAGGACCATTGGGATGGAATGATTGTAATTTGCAATGTGAGAAGGACATGAGATTTGAGAAGCCAGAGGCAGAATGCTATAGTTTGGATATGTTTGTCCCCCAAATCTTATGTGGAAATTTGACCCCGAATGTTGGAGCTGGGGCCCAATAGGAAGTGTTGGATCATGGGGGCAGATCCCTCATGAAGCACTTGGTGTAGTCCTCCAGATAATGAGTGAGTTCTCTCACTCTGTTAGTTCCTGACAAAGAAGCTTAGCATTTCCCTCCTCTCTGGCACTGCCTCTCTCTCTGTCTCTCCCATGTGATCTCTGCACACGCTGGCTCTCCTTTGCCTTCTGCCATAAGTGGAAGTGGGCTGAGGCCCTCAGCAGAAGCAGATGCTGATGCCATGCTTCTCTTACAGCCTGTAGAACCATGAGCCAAATAAACCTCTTTTCTTTATAAACTACCAAGTCTCAGGAATCCCTTTACAGCAACACAGATGTGCTAAGACAGTAGACATACCAATTACCCTGTCTTGATCATTACACATTGTATATATGTAACAAAATATCACTCTGTATCCCACACATATGTACAATTAATATGTGTCAACTAAAATAAAAGGAAAAAAATAATAAAGTGTGTTAAAAAAAAAATGCAATGTGGGATAATAGATTAGATCTCCTGGAATCTAACACCAGTTAATTAATTAACCAATGTCCTCTTCCTGGAACAGGAAGGGACATTAGGAGAAAAATTGGTGTTAATTTTCCAGTTGTGATTATACTAACATGTAAACTGTTAACATTAGGGGAAGCTGAGTGAAGGATATAAGTTAACACTGTACTATTTTAACTCTGTACTATTTTTACAACTATTCTGTAAGTCTAAAGTAATTTTTAAATAAAAAGTTTTAAAATTCCAGCCTTAATTTCAGTTTAAAAAATAAAATTAATAAACCCCCATTTCTTCAACAGACCACATGTAACCAAATCCTTCTTCATTTAAGTTAACTAAATGTTACTAATATTATTATTCATAGAGTTAACATTAAGTGCCAGACAGTATTCTAATAACTGTATGAGTATTAACTCATTTATTTCATCATCAGAATCCCTCTATGATGTAACTATCGTGACCTCCATTTGATAAGTGAGAAAACTGAGAATACCCAGAGTCACTTAATTAGTGAAAAGAGTTGAGATTTCAACTCCAGAATTCATGAAGTCAACCCTACATTGCTTCTCAATAACAAATGTAGTACTAGCAGTAGTAGTAGCAGCAGCAGCAGCAAAAATAATGATGATGATGATGATGATGATAAACCAGTAAAATATGTGAAAGGTACACCCTGCAGGAGATCTGTAGACCTATATCAAATTTCACTCTTTAGCAGGGTATTATAACAGATAAGTGCCAGTGTTATCTTATAATCGTTATGCAGAGAAATGCTCATTTGAGGGTCTAATTTTTGAGGGTAAAAAGTTACCTTCTGTTTTTCTCTATAATCTTCTCCTTCAAACTTCTATAAACTTTGTTCAATGTCCATTCTAAAATTTCTTAGAGAAGACTCTCCCATTTTTTGCAGGCACTCATTCATCTCAGCAGTCCAAAAATGAATATATTGAAATGAGAAAATCACTGAATTACTTGTAAGAGTCTATGGATTCTCTACCTTTTTAATAGTCAGGTTTTAACATGAAATACCTCCTAATTTACAAGGTGTGAACGCAATGCTAACATCAAGGTTGAAGTGTAAATTTTACTTGCACAAGTATTTCAAATATTTAAATGGTGCTTCCCAAGTACTCTCACTTAGGCTTTCTTTAAAATCTTTCATCAGTGAAGTCGTAGCCACATTATAATTTCTCTTGCATAATTTAAATCGGACAAATAGTTAATGCTAAGAGAAAGTTGGACTAAAATAACACATTTGCATACTGATATGAAACATATTAACACAAGATTATTCGAAATGCAGGTTATTACCTGAAGTACAAAAATCTTCTGAAAAGCAAATTCAACCAGTTTACAAGATACGTAATTAACATGGTAAAATACACTATGGAGATGAAATCAGCAAAATTCACACTGTGATTAACTGAAAAGGCAAACAATCTAGTTTCTTCACCAAATAAATCACAAGGAATACAATGCATGTCGGGAGCGGGAGGCCTATAGAGTTTAAAAGACAGAGATGAAATCTCCATCAATAGCAATTTGTATTCTGACTTGCATTCTGATTTAAAAACAAAAGCAAAACTTTTTAAGTATAAATATTTATGAAACAATTGGAAATTTGAATACTAACTGGATATTTGGTATTATTGAAGAATTATTGGGGTTTTCAGGTGAGGCAATGTTATAATGATTACCTTTAAAAGAGTCCTTCTATTTAACAAATACAAAGTAAACTATTTACAGCTGAAATATGTCTAAGATTTGCTTCAAAATAATCCAAGAAGGGGAAAAAAAGAGCTGGGGATATAAACAGGGCAGGACTAGTTGATTGTTGTTAGAAACAGGTGATAAGTACTTGGGGGCTCATTATACTATTCTGTCTCCTTTCACTTATGTTTAAAATTATCCACAATTTGTGGAGGGTGGAAGGTGAACTAAACACAAAATTACAATATTCTGAAACAATTTATTATGCTTTAACAAATAGTGATTTAGTATTTCATGAAATGTTTTATAAAAGATTTTCAATTAACCAATGTATCAGTAGATGACTTCTAATCCAGTACAAAAAAAAGATTATAAAAATATAGTCCTAGTCAAGCATGGTAGCTCATGCCTATAATCTCAGTGCTTTGGGAGGCAGATTTGGGAGGTTCACTTGAGGCCAGAGGTTCAAGATCAGCCTCAGCAACACAGCACGACCCTGTCTCTACAAAAAAAATAGTTAATTAGATGTGTATGTCGGTACACGCCTGTGGTCCCAGCTCATCGGGAGGCTGAGGTGGGAGATCACTTGAGCCCAAGAGGTGGATGCTACAGTGAGTTATGATTGCACCACTGCACTCCAGCCTGGGTGACAGAGCAAAATCTTGTCTCTAAAAAAAAAATGCAGTCCTTATACATGTGATTAAACACAAAATTTACTTAGCTTTGAGATATAGTATTTTCAATAAAGCATCAGGTATAAGATCACTGCATTTTAAACTCTGGTTCTTAGTCTTTCTCACCAAAAACAAAACTTTTAAGCCCTAATCTACCACTGAAAATAGATCTACAAGTTGCTGGAAAGAATATGAGCTATCTGAAACATGTAGATATACGTGTACAATGCAAATACAAGTTTGCTGAAGTCATCATGAAGATAGAATGCTGTTTTAACTAACCTTCTTTTCCCCTCTTTCCAGAATAGTTGTAATGTCTTCATCTGTCAACTCACTCTCTGTAGAAGCAAAAATGTGGGTGGCTCCATGCCGTATCATTTGCAACATTTCCTCTTTGGCCAGCTTGTTAGACTGTTGGCCAATGAGTCTTCCTAATGATAAAAATTAAAATTGTATATACTCAATCAATTATATTCCAAAGAAGGCATAATCATTCTAATCAGACATTACCACATTTAGCCATACATAAAGCTTTAAAAGAATAAAAGCTTAGTGAACATTAAGGTTATTTGTTTAATGAACAATCCTACAAGTTTTTCTTCTACCATACTTTCTATTTCAATGTGAATTTCCTTCTGTAAAACTCAGTTAAATCCAGAAGGAAATTGTTTTTCATGTTCAAACTTTGTTTTCAGATCAAACTTCTCTATATGAAAACGCACCCTCTAACATATGTTTTCAAAAAATTTAAAGTAGCCATTTTATCTGCTAAATAACCTTAGGTACTTCAAAAAGTATGCTACTGACATTCAAGAATAAGCTAGTGATGTTCAACTGCTCCATATACTGAATGCCAGGGTTTCAATTCAGAATATTTGTTAGCATTTTTTTTATGAGGCAGAGTCTCGCTCTGTCACTCAGGCTGGAGTGCAGTGGCTCAATCTCAGCTCACTATAACCTCAGCCTCCCAGGTTCAAGCAATTCTCCTGCCTCAGCCTCCCAAGTAGCTGGCACTACCGGCACATGCCAACACGCCCAGCTAATTTTTTGTATTTTTAGTACAGAAGGAGTTTTACCATGTTTGCCAGGCATCTCAAACTCCTGACCTCAGGTGATCCACCCATCTAGGCATCCCAAAGTGCTGGGATTACAGGCGTGAGCCACCACTCCTGGCCTCAATTAGCATTTTTAATTTTTTTCCTTTTATTTTTAGGTGATACATAACAATTGTACAGACTCATGGGATACACAGTGATGTTTCCATTTTTCCTCTAAGTTTTCAAATTTTGGTCAACTTTTATTAAAAGTAATCTCCTTTGAATGTGTTGAATGCATGTGTTTTACAAAAACCACCTAATAGATTTCTATGTATAAATACCTTGTTGTATAACAATTGAATCAAGTCTCAGTCTTATCTCAGCTCTTTCTACAATCCTCTCTTCAACAGTGTTGTCAGTGATGAGACGGAATACACGTACTGGCTTCTTCTGACCAATACGATGCACTCGATCCTAGTAGAAAGAGTCCTAATATAAGATATTCGATATTCTGTATAAAATTTATAGAGTATAGCCATCATATTCCATACAATTCTAAAACTAAAATTAGTTCTTTATCTCTAGATCTAACGCTTTGGAAAAGAGCATGATGAATATTGAGAATGTCTAAAGACCACTGGGAACAAAGAAATCTGTAACTATTATATTGTACCATTAATGGGAAAGTTCCAGGACAAAGGGCAAAGCACCTGTATGATGAAGAAAAGAGGGAGCTGAAAGTTTCCGGATTGAGTTACTAAGTAACTAAGTCACTAAATATAAACACCTTCCAAACTAGCAAGGAATTTTATTAAGTAGTTAGTAAGGGTTGCTATGGTGGCAAAAGTCTGCTTTATCTCATCATCAGGCACTTCCTTCTGCTTACGGAGGGATATGTAGTAAAGAGTTATAAAAAATTAATGGGATATTAATATCCTTACTATACAGTAGTCTAGAACTGGTCCTGTGGTTTATAGTTGGTACAGGTGACAGGTAGCAAACTTCTAGTGGTATAAAACCATCTAGGGAGAGTATTTTTAAAACACAGAAGCTGCTAGAGCAAATAGGCAAAGAGAGGAAGGTAGTAGAGAAACAAATGTTTTAAGTTCTAAACAGGCCTGTACTAAATATAAAATCACTAGAGCCTAGTAACAAAGTTTCAACAGAGCACATTAAAACACAATGTAATACTCTACACATATTTACATTAAACCTGAACCCACAAATCCTGAATGGATGTGGGTTAAGATGTGCACTAAGACTTCTAAGGAAGTGAACTGCTATCACTATTAGGTTTTCCAGTTCAGTAACACTGTAACTTACTGGGGCTTACTCCTAGTCAGTCATATCAAACAGGTAGTTCAATACCACGGTGATGTAATGATAATTACACAAAAGCATATTGATTCTGGAATGTCCCAGTGGTCAATCCTTTTCAATTCTCTATTATAAAAGGAAAGCCTTCTAAGTTACATCTCATTGGCATATGACTTTTCATTGCTCCCAAAAAGACAATTATCCCATACCTATGTATTCAAAATCCTAAGAAGTAATTTTGTACCTTTTTACTTCTAAATTAATTTCTTTATCTGAAAATGTAAGTCACATTGAGAGAAGTTGTAACTTTAGTTCAATCAATGACACCAAAATATCAAAGGAGTTACCTGTAGTGTTTTGATGAAAGGTCAGAAAAGAGCTCCCTAAAAAAATGTGTTTAAGTGTAGAATAGCTTTTGGATAGCGTCCTTATTAAGTATCAAGTGTTTTCCTGGAATACGTTCCTTTCTTACCTTTTTGCCTTCTCTCCCAAATTGTTTTATTACGAAAGTTAAAATCTTACCTCTCCCAATTTCAGTACTAAGGATTTTAATATATTTAGTTGTTACGCAGAATAATAACAACAGACTGTTTTTTAATCCCTTTCATTAAAACAAATTTATATGTCCTCTTCAATCTTTGGAATGGGAAAAAAATTTCTATTTCATAATAAAAACCAAAATGAACACATAAATTCTATAGTTGGATCTGGGGTGTTTGTTGTAGGCTTCCATTTCTTTTGTTTTTGCAATTAGCACAGCAACTGTGTGCTCTAGGATAATCGACTGTAACTTCTACAAAATCTCTCAAAAATTGTTAACTGTTTTATCACGAACGACCTCGATGCTGTATAGCAATAGTATTCAGAGCTATGATAAATTTCTGACACCATTAAAGATTACTAACCATAGCTTGTAGATCAACCTGTGGGTTCCAGTCTGAATCGTAGAGTAGAACCACATCAGCACTTGCCAGGTTAATTCCGAGACCTCCAGCCCTGGAACTTAGCATAAAGATGAATTTGCTATTAGGAGCATTAAAAGCCTCTATTGCCTCCTTAATTTTTAATTGATAAAAGGATAGAAGAAAAAGAGAAAAAGTTAGACTATCAGAGTTCTTAAGAAACAAATAAAAACATTTAAAATACATATAGAAAATCTTGAGTGACGGGCGATGCGGGACAAATGGCGGCGCCGGGGGTGGCGGAGGCCATAGCGGCCCCACACCCGGCCGAGGGGGCTGAGACCGCGGAGGCGGCGGAGCTGAGCCAAGCCCTAAGCCGCCTGCTGCCGGGCTGCAGGCAGACAGCAAGCTAGACCGGCGGGGCGCGCTGGAGGAGCCCGGCCCCGCCGCCGACGCCGCCGCCTTCCAGGGCCCCTGGGCGCGCCTGCTGCTGCCGCGCCTGCCGCGCTGCCTGAGCGACCCCGCCTAAGGCTGCCGCGCGCTGGCAGTGCACCTGCTGGGTCTGGGCCTGCGCCGCGCCGCGCGGCCCCACGACTCCCTGCCGCGCCTGCTGCCTGCGCTCGCCGCGCGCCTGGCCGGCCCGGAGCCCACGCGCCGCCCGCCCGAGGCCTGCGAGGAGCTGCGCCTGGCGCTAGTGCAGCTGCTGAGTCTGGCTGTGGACCTGGGCGGCGCCGCGCTCGCGCCCCACCTGGACGACGCCTTCGCGTGCTGCGCTGCTCCCTGCTCGACCCTTCGCCGCTGTGCGCCGCGAGAGCTGCAGCCGCGCTGCCGCCCTGGCGCAGGCCACGCCCGACCACTTCCACACGCAGTCGGAGTCTCTGATCGGGCCCCTGATGCAGACCATCTCCCACCAGCACTGGAAGGTCTGTGTGGCCGCCATCGAAGTCACGGGCACGGTGATCCAGTTTGGCAACGGGAAGTCCGTGGACGACGTGCTTTCCCGTTTTGCTCAACGGCTGTTTGACGACGTCCCGCAGGTCTGGCGGGCGGTGGCTTCTGTGGTGGGCGGCTGGCTCCTGCATCTGCGTGACCGCTACTCCTTCTTCCACAAGCTCATCCCTCTGCTGCTCAGCACCCTTGATGACGAGATGCCCGAGGTTAGGCAGCTGGCTGCTAGCCTCTGGGAGGACGTCAGCCTGCACTGGCAGAGGGAAAATGAGGAGGACCTGAAGGACAAGCTGGACTTTGCCCCTCTCCCCCGACCCCATTACCCTCGGCATGAGCATAGCCCTGTGCTGGGCTGTCGGGAGCTCGTCTTCAGGAACCTCTCCAAGCTCCTCCCCGCGTTGTGTCACGACATCACCGTCTGGATGGTGGGGACGCGAGTGAAGTCGGCGCAGCTGCTGCCCATGCTGCTGCTGCATGCCGAGGACCACACCACACAACATCTGGAGATCGTCCTCTGGACACTGTTTCTGGCCTGCGCTGACGAGGAGACAGCCATGGTCCATAGCTGTTGAAGATCTGCAGAGCTCATCGGGACTTTTGTCAACCCTGAGGTATTTCTGAAGCTGATCTTACTGATGCTGAAGAAGGGGCCCTCTGCCTCCGGCCTCCTGGTGCTGGCCTCCACCATTCGGGGCTGCCCCCGAGAAGCCCTCCAGCCTCACCTGACAGCCATTGCCACGGAGCTGGCACAGGCCCACATCTGCCAGGCATCTGAAAATGACCTCTACCTGGAGCGTCTGCTGCTCTGCATGCAGGCCCTGGTATCCGTGTGTTGCAAGGACTGCAGCACGGCCAGCTTGCAGCTCATGGACGTGCTGCTGACCGTAATGTCCCTCGCAGGTTCCACCAACCTCAGGGACAAGGCGCAGGAGACGATGGACTCGCTGGCCGCTGCGGAGGGCGTCAGCAGCTGCCAGGACCTCTACCGCAAGTACATGGGCCCTCTCCTGGAGCGGGTGACCGCGTCACACCTCGACTGGACCGCGCACTTGCCGGAGCTCCTGCAGTTCAGTGTCATCATCGCGCAGTCAGGCCCTGCCCTAGGAGAAGCCCTGCCGCACGTCATGCCCACGCTCAGAGCCTGTCTGCAGCCCTCCCGAGACCTGCAGATGCGCCTGAAGCTGTTCTCCATCCTGTCCACTATGCTGCTCAGAGCTGCTGACACCATCGACTGCCAGGGGCAGTTACCCAGCTACCTTGAGATGGTGACAAAGGACATCCTGGCCCCCAATCTGCAGTGGCATGCAGGGAGGACAGCCGCGGTCATCTGCACGGCCGCCGTGTCCTGCCTCTGGGTGCTCACCAGCAGCAAGGTCCTGTTGGCCAAGCAGATCCGGGAGGTGCAGGAAACACTGATGCCTCAAGTCCTGACCACACTGGAGGAAGATTCGCAGATGACGCGGCTGATCTCGTGCCGTATCATCAACACGTTCTTAAAAACCTTGGGCGGCGTGATTGATCCAGATAAACTCATCAAGATTTATCCTGAACTCTTAAAGCGTCTAGACGACGTTTCCAACGACGTGAGAATGGCAGCTGCCTCCACCCTGGTGACCTGGCTGCAGTGTGTGAAGAATGCCGACGGAAAGGCCTACTATCAGAGCAGCGTCCGGTACCTGTACAGAGAGCTGCTCGTTCACCTTGACGATCCAGAGAGCGCCATCCAGGATGCCGTTTTAGAGGTCCTCAAGGAGGGCAGTGCCCTGTTCCCAGATCTCCTGGTGAGGGAGACAGAGGCCATCATCCACAAACACCGCTCGGTCACCTACTGCGAGCAGCTACTGCAGCATGTGCAGGCCGTCCCAGTCACGCAGTGACCACACCCTTGTCCCCACCTGAGCCAGCGTTTGTGGCCTTTAAACCTCATAAACAAGGTACCTCTGTGCCAGCGGCGAGACTGTGACAGCAAGCATGTACTCCCCAGGAAACCTGCCCGCTCTTCCCCTGGAATAACAGCCTCTGAGTGGATTCTGCATTTTATGTTATTTGTTCAGTTCATTGAGAGGTCGCCCCAAAGTCTGCAGCTGATTTGAAATTAAAAGTAAATTGCAACTGCTCCCCCTGCAGCCGAATCAGCATCGTCTTGGTTTTTAAGCCTCATTTGCGCAGCTGGGTTCATGGATTATCGGTTCCAGCCTGCTTAGATGCCCACCAAGAAAGTTTTTACCTATCTAATAAAAAAGAAGAAAGCCAAAGTGATTAGAAGACATTAATGAAATCTCTTTTTGGGTTCTGTCTCCTGAAATTTAATGGTGAACAGACTAAAAAGAATTGGAATCTGAACAACTTATCAGTTAGATTTCTCCTGTTTTAAATATACTGGAACTTTAAAGGTTATATATCTAGTCACCATATATTTTAGGTCAGTAATGCTAACAATGTTGAAAACAGAGTATTTAATTTGATCTAATTTTGGTTGCTCCTATAGGTAGCAAGAAAGGAAAATTGTATTTCCCTCTCTCACATTCTACACCCAAGTGCCTAAAAGATCTCACTGTGAGTGAGTTCTGTTACTGTAAGCCATTGTATTCATACAAGGGGGAAATGCTGTGCATATTTTCCAACAATCAAATGCTTGAAAATTTAATTGAAAATATTTATTATAAAAAAAACTTCACACACTTTCTAATATTCTTTATAAATATTTTATAATATTCTTCTATCTTCAAAAATATTTAAGTATCTAGACATACACTGTACTATGTGAATTTATGTAGAAAGTATGTTATGTAAATGAAGTTTCTAATCTTTAAAAGCTTACATCAATAGAGACAAACAGAATAATTACATAGTCAAATTTAACTAAGCAAGTAGTAATTCATTTACATTATTTAAAAACAATAACAGTGAAAACATTTTAATTGAGAGAGAGCTGAAATATATCTGAGGGGTGAATTATCAGAAATCTCAACTTCATTCCCATTAGCTTATGAATGATTAGTTTAGAAGATCAACCAACAGAGAAAATGATTTAGAAATGGGAATGAGAGCAACAGATAAAGGGGAAGGTAAGAAGATTTTTATCAGTATGGTAACAAGGAACAAGTCGGTAAGTCATAAAGAAAATCAGGAAGATAATCCAGGGATATTTCATAAAGAATCTTAAACTTAATATTAATATTCTTACTATATAAAGATTTCAAACAAATTAATTAGAAAACAAAGTCCAGTAGAAACATGAACATGAAAATAAAAACCCAGACAATTCAAAGAACAAATACAAATGGTTAGAAAACAATAATAATGTTCATTCTCACTAGTAATCAAATAAACACAAACTAAAACAACAACAACATTTTTGAAGATTAAAAAATGATAATACTCAATGTTGACGAGGGGGCGGTGAGACGGGCACTCTCGTACATTGCTGCTGGGAGTATAAATTGGTACAACCTTTCTGGAAAGCAATTTGGCAATATGCATCAAGAGCCTTAAAAATGTTCATACTCTTTGACCCCGAAATTCCACTTCTAGGAATTTATCCTATGGAAATAATCAAAGATGTGCACAAAGATTTATGTATAAAAGCTTTCACTATAGCATTATCTATAATAGTGAAAAATTGGAAACAACCTAATCGATCAACAATGGGGGATGAATTATTTCTAGTACATCCATAAAATAAAACATTAGCCTAAAATTATTTTTACAATGATTTTTTATGGACATTAAAAGCACAATGTAATACTGAGCAAAATGTATCAGGATACTAGACTTTATATATAGTATATGAAGTATGATACCAATTACTTGTACATATTACATATACCTAAAAAGATTGGCCAGAAATACTTGTATTTATTTTCAAAACTTCCCTCAGCAGTCACATATTACTTGCATATTCACAAAGTAGGGGCAATCTTTTTTAAACTAAATGGGTGTCATGGTCAAAGTTTTAGGCAGAGAAGGTGACTCACACCATCACAGTCAGCAGAGCAGGTAAAGGGGGCAGTACAGAAAGCAGCATGGTATAGTGAGAGGCACCTTGGTGTAGAGGAAAGAGCAAAACTTGGGCATGAATCACAACTTCACCATTGATTACCTCTGTGATTCTGGGCAAGTATTTAATCTCTCTGAGACACAGTTTCGAACGGAGAAAATTATACCAATACTTTACCGGGCTGCTGGGGGAATTCAATTGGAACTTTAAGTTGCCTAGCTTGTAGTAGTTGCTTGACAAATGTTAGTTTCTTTCCCTACAAAAGTGAGGAGGCCAATTAAGCAGAGGTTACAGGAACTGAGTCAGATGATGACCAGTGGCTTTGTTAGCTGAATTTAGCTGTAGTAAGGGAGAAAGGGAAAATCTGAGAGCTGTTGAGAAAGAATTATTCACAGCTGGCACACAATCAAAGTAAGGAATCAAATGTGGTCTTCTTCTCATTGGGAAAATAGATGAAATGATGGTGTGGACAACATAATGGGAAAGCAGGGCATTTCCAAGAAAAAATGAACAGCTCTGACTTTGCTGTATTTAAAGTCAAGACATGAAATTCAGAGTCCCTGAGGGGATAACGTTGTTTAGAATTTTTAAAAACCAGAACAATTTTGGACATAAATAGATGAACAGTAGAGAACTTGGTCAGAAATGCAAATTGGCTATCTGAGGTCAGAAAGCACGTACTGTTCTGCCGTGACATTCTCTTCATTCTAGGAAGAAGGATAATCCTGAGTGGTACCATAGGGCCTATGTTTAGTGTGGATTCCAGAAAACCAAGCCTCAAAAATAAGTCAGCAAAAGCTCAGTTAGTGCTAAAAGTTGCCATATCAGAGAGTAAAAAAACTATAGGGCAGGGAATAGTGTAAGCTTTGAAATGTCCTCCTATGTATAAATGTTATTGCAACTGTTTCCCTATAGAGGTAGCAGTAAAACCTTTAATATGAAAAGGGTCTGTATGCTTGCTGTGAACACTATGCTATGCTAGAACCAGGCTTCGATAAGGAAGCACACAAGGAATGGAGTGCCCATTGCAGCTGTGGAAGGAATAGGACGTGGGATAAGAGAGTCCCTGTAGCCTGAGATGGGGCCCTAAAGGTGTAAGGGAGAAAGCCCTGTGTGTAATTTCATGACAGGTGGTACATACTGCAATATGCCATTTACAACTGTGCTCATACCTATTATATCCATTTATCCTCACAACAACACTGTCAGAGAAAGAAGTCTAGGTATTATCCTTATAATAGAATTAAAGATACTGAGGCTCAGAGAATTAAATGGCTTGCACACACTGCAAAGTGGTGGAGTTGGTGCCAAAACTCAGGTCTTATGAAACCAAGTTCAGTGCATTTTCCACTATACCATAAAATCATGATCTTTTTTTTTTTTCCATACTAAGTTCTATTGTATGCTGCTGCCAGTGTATATAAAACAATTACCCTTGTGAAATAGAAATTCATGAAAATCCAGAGAGGTAGATGTTAAGGACTGAAAGAAATAGAAATTTGTATATTATGGCACAAGTGTTACAGGGATAAGCTTTTGTACAGGCTTCAAATGGAGCTCTCTTGAATATTCACTGGATCATAAGAAGTGGTTTGGGAAACCTTTGAAAGATTCATTTTACTACAAAAAGGAACAGACTTTCTGGGGTCTGAACGGATTTGTACTTGAAGATACTCCAGTCAGCAGAGGATCATATTGAGCATTCTGCAGACAGAATTGTTTCAAGTCTGCAGCTGCCTGGGAAACTTCTACGCGGTTGAGCCCGGCCTCCAGCTGGAGCTGTTGAACCACTTTCTTCATAGCGGCGACGCTAGAGGAGCCAGACATGGTGTACTGGAGGGCCGGGCGGATTCGTGGGTCATGGGCTGTGGGTCGACAGGGCCAGACAACTCAAAATCATGATCTTTACCCAAAGCATGAGTACAGCAGGTCCTCGAGTAACATCATTTCATTATAAAACTGATGAGAAAAAAAAATCAATTCCTGGCCAGGGCCACAGTCCATATGGGTTTTGCATGCGCTCCCCATGTCAGTATGAGTTTTCCCCCATGTCTTCCCACAGCCCAAAGCTGTGCACAAAATGTGAACTGGAATGTCCACACAGTTCCAATATGTGTGTGGTGTGTGTGAGCATGCCCTGTGATGGAATGGCATTCTGTCCAGGGCTAGTTCCTGCCTGGGGTCCTGAGCTGCCAGGAAGGCTCCAACCACTGTAATCCTGAACTGGAATAAGAAGGTAAATAATTTTCTTACTTGCATTTATTAATCTTTCTTAAATGTATGTATGGCTCACCTTTATTTCCATGTTTAATATTATAAGTGTTTTGGTCTTTATTTATAAGTTTGGTGATGTCTTTGTGACCAGAAACATGTCATAGGAACTGGGGTCTTGTCTTGTCACATAGTTTGAAGTGTAGTGACACAATCACAGCTCACTGCAGCCTCAAACTCCTGGGCTCAAGCAATCCTCCTGTCTCGGCCTCCTGAGTAGCAGGGACTATAGAAGCATGCCACCATGCCTGGCTAATACTTTTTTAAAAATTTTTTCTTTGTTCTTTCTTTTTTTTTTTTTTTTTGGAGAGACCAGGTCTTGCTGTGTTGCCCAGACTAGTCTTGAATTACTGGGCTCAAGCAATTCTCCTGCCTCAGCCTCCCAATCCCAAATGTTGGGATTATAGGCATAAACCAACACACCTGGCCAGAACTTAAATCTTGTTTATGTCAATTAGCCTAAGAGCATGCATTGTTTTGCTTGAAGTTGCAGTTTCTAAGAACCTATCGATGACATTAAGTGAGGACTTACTGTACAGACTTAAAACAGAAGCCAAAGACAGAGCTCTGAAGGATCACAGAAAACACAAGATAAATTAGCAAAGCCTTCCAAGAAAAAGTGCTTTAAAAAGGGTACTAAATGCATTCAACCCGTGACGTTTGTGAAGGATAATCTAAAGACCTATAAGAATTTTCATGCTTGAGAAAGATACTGCGTACTAAATAAGCTTACTCCCTAGGTGACCCATTCCTACACGCCAAGCTTTTAGTGTCCCAAGGTCTAAATTCATGATGAATACCTATACCTATGTTGTCACATTTAGTTTTTACAAGAGCTCTATAAGAACCAAGATTATTCCCTTTACAAATTACTATGCTTCATGAGTCTTTAGGGTTGCTTATAAATGGGCAAAATTTCAACCATTAAACTCCACAAATGGCAAAGGTCTGCTATAGCTGGCAAATCAGGAAAAGAAAATGACATAAAATTGGAGATCAGAGAGTAAGGTGAGAAACTGTCAGTCATTTAAAAAGTCAGAGATAGGTATGGTTAGAGAAGAGAAGATAAGAATGGAGGATGGAATGGTGTAGTGTCCTTTAGTAGGAGATGATGTCTTTGAAGACCTTGAAAAATATGATTTGTAGAGAGTCAGTGGAATGGAAGCCAAATTGAAGACTGAAGTGAGAAAGAGATGTTAATGAGAAAGTCAATGTGCCCACCTAAAGAAAAGGCAAAAGTTCAAAACTACCTAATGTTGATAAACATTGCTTAATTGAACTCTGATTTCTGAAGTCTTATTTTCTTTTCTTTTCCTCACCTCTCTTTCTTCATGGGGGGGTTTGTCCATCCAGTCAACAATACTCATAACCACACCACATGCAATAATCTTCCAAAATGTCCAGCAAGCGAGTCATCTGGCTGAAAATGAGAACCCTTGAACCCAAAACATTTAGCCAAGAAAAAGTGAGTTATACAACTTGTGTGAAACTAACTTAAAAGCTGCAAAAATGAACATTATATGCAACACAAACGTAGAGCACATGAATACTTCACTAAACTCTCTCTCTCTTTCACACACACACACACACACATCCCTTCAAGAGATGCTATGTATAGAATTATGCATTTGTTGAGTTAGCCATTTTTTAAGGTCTTCAAACTCCCCCACACATATTGCAATGACATGAAAGAAATTGCCTTTACATTTTCTTAAGGATGAATGATGGGTCCACAGACTCTCTCACTGGACTACAGCAATAGGCTCCCAACTAGTCTCCTGTTTCTAGTCTCTTATCCTTAATAGACCCCATACTGCTTCCAAGGTTCTCTTCTGAACATGTAGGAGTGACATACTCTGATTGTCACTCCTCACAGCCAATTATTCTCTGACTCTCCCTCTGCCTTCAAAATAAAAGTCTTAACTCCTTAAAGCATGGTTTAAAATACCTTTCATAATTGGCTCCATCCATCTTTCCAGATTCATCAACTGCCATTCTACCCCAAGTACCATATGCTCTATTCTTTGTTTCACACGTGTTTCATTACCCTGGAAAACCCTTCCCCTTCTTCCCCATGGTTCACTCCTATGCATTCTCTAGTGCTCACCTCAAAGGTCATCTCCATGAAGACTTTCACAACACCCAGATTCTCAACATATCATAGCACTTACCACAATGAATTACAACTATTCCTCCTCACTACACTGTGAGCTTATCCAAGGCAAAGACTGTTGTCTTGTTCATCTTCGTACACCCAGCCCATAGGACAATTCCTGGCAAATAGTAAGTACTCAACAATGTCTGCTGAATAAATGAATGAATGAATATGGAAAATTTTATTTATATACAAGGCATTAATATAAATTTATTCCATGCTAATTTAAAAATGTATTACTCACCCTGTTCTTTGAGTATGGCCAATAGTTTATCCAAAACTATCATTTTACCACTGTTGCTGACAATGTGCTCATCAGTGGTGTAAGGTGGACCAGGTTTGGCACCATCAAACAGATATGGATGATTACAACACTTTCGAAGCTGCATCAGAATGTTTAAGAGTCGCATCTTGTCCATCTTGCTAGAAGAGTTTAAAACATCAATATCTTTCATCAGATTTTTGTATACCTAAAAGTTTAAACTATAATTAATCATCAATTACTAGAAAGTTAATGTCATAAAAAAAAAGTTCCTTTCACCAACAGATTAGATTCCTGTTTAAAGATCAACAAGATTTGATTTGAGACTAAATCTGATGGGCAAAACCAAGAAAGAAATTAAAATTTGAACATTTCAACTTGCATGTTGCTAATTAACCTGTTTCCTCCTGCTTTATCCATGAGTAGAAATTACCATCAGTTGATAATTATTTAGAGAATTATACCTGCTAATTACTCAATAACTGTAACACCTCACTGAAAGTTGACATCCAACGTTTACTTGTTTGAATGAATAACAATTTTAATTTTTTATACCTGTCTTCACAGGTCATTTTTTTCTGATCCTATGAACATTTTTCATTCTCTTTTCTAGAACTCCACCCCCACAGAGACTTATGTATATACAGATGCGAGATCAATAATATGTAATTATAACAGTGATCAACTTTTACTGAGTGCAAGTGCCAAGTATCATGTCAAGGGCTTTATATGAATTATGCCACTAAATCTTCATAACAAGTCTGAGTATTTACTATAGTGTCATCCTCATTTTACAGGTGAAAATTAAGGCAGCTAAGAGAGGTTAAACAACTTACTCAGGGTCACAAAAGGGAAAAAATCAAGCTGTGATCTTATGTCTGAGTCCAAAGAATATACTCTTAATCTCTACCCTATACTGGCTTGTGTAGTAAAGAAATCATATATTTTATGCATGATATAATTTTATTTATATACGTAACATTTTGCTCCTATTAGCCACACTATCACATTATTAATACTTCTGCTTTATGATTCCTTGTAACTTCCCTTGTCAATTTCCTGCTTTAATTGCATTTATCTAACCATTCCAGATGCTATTTTTGTGATATCTACATTGACATACATTTTCATCATCACTATTATTTTGGTTATAACTATTTTCACTAAAGGAAAAAGCAATAATGCTTTTTTTCTTTGAAACAAGGTCTCAGTCTGTCACCTACCCTGGAGTGCAGTGGCACAAACACGGCTCACTGTAGCCTTGACCTCCTGGGCTACAGTAAACCTCCTGCCTCAGCCTCCCATGTAGCTAGAAACACAGGTGTGTGCCACAATGCTCAGCTAATTTTTTTGTAGAGATGGGGTCTCACTTTGTCACCCAGGCTACTCTTGAACTCCTGGGCTCAAGTGATCCTCCTGTCTCAGCCTCCCAAAATACTGGGATTACAGATGTGAGCTACTGCGCCTGGCCAAAGAATGCTTTTAAAGAATTCTTTTCAACGAAGAAGTATCCCACTGACATTATCCCCTTTAATACTAACAGCATCCTCATAAGTTAAATATTATTATCCCCATTTTACAGAATGGAAATTTAGTTTTGTAACTTGCCCAAGATAACTAGCTCTTAAGTGACAATGCGTGAAATTCAGACACAGATCTGTAGACTCCAAAACCTATACTCTTTTTGAAAGGCTAAATAAAATGCCTATACATTTTCTCCTACCTTCAGAATTTTGGGGGGGACTAAATAAGATGATGTAGATGAATCAATTTTAGAAACCATATTAGTTGTCATTATGAACGGGTCATCGATAGAAATAATTATACAAAAAAAATTCTGCCTTGGCAGTATTAATCCCAAGCAGATTACCTTTATTTCAACAAAATAAAAGCTCCATGAACAAGGACTTCCCTTCCTGTGATGTTAATGTTAACATTCAGGAATAAACATGGGTTAGGTTAAAAGCCAAACTGTTAAAACAAAGAGACCCAAATACATGGTGGCTTCATTTTTTCTCATTTGCTCAACAATCTGAAGACATGCATAAGTTGTGGGGTAGCTTCCAGACTGATGCTGTAGTCTTGCTCCATTAAATCGTTAAGGAATTTAGGTTCGTCTTCAATCCATGATTCTTGATCTCCTATGCTATGATTCTCTTTACCATAAAAGTTGCCATAACCTTAACATTTTAGCTTGTAAAAAGGAACAATATAGAAAGCTCAAAAAAGCCATTTATTTTAAGAAAGCAAGGCAGATATTATGCACATAACTTCTGCTCATATTTTATGCTCAATAATTTGGTTACATTGCTTCACCTCGCTGCCAGGGAAGTGGGAAATGTGGTCAAGCTGGAAAGATATATGTATAGGAAAAAGGGAGAATGGATTTTTGGAAAAGAAAACTAATAATTGCCACAAATATGCAAGAGAACTAGAGAAAAGGGACTTAGGTAAAAAGACTGGAAGTAAGAATGAATTGTATATGTTACTCCCAAGAACTGAGGTTCAAGGAAGAAAAAAGGGTTGATTGTATACTTAAACAAGAAAGAGAGTGGAAGTGAAAAGAAGAGAGAGAGAGGTAAACAGGCAAATGACCAGTATTGAAAGTTAAAAGAGAAAATCAAGGACATGAATTTAAGAGTTCTAATATCCTTATGAGATCAGAAAGAATCACAAAGTGTCAGAACCCTGAAAAGTCATACAGAACCCCAAAAGTTGATGGAGAAGAATGCTTTGCAGAGTTTTGGAATGATGACTGAAAGAGAGTAGGATCTGTGCTGTGAGATGGCTTGCTGGGTAAGGAAATGCTTGGAAGCTCGGAAAAACTTAGGGATCTAGAGAATGTTAGGAGGAGTCCTGCCTGAGCAATACCACTGTCCAATTTTCCTAGGTCTATGCCCTAACCTTAGCTAGGACCACCTATTAAAGAAATCCTTTTAATACTTTTTAGTTATTTCTTTCACCCAGCCATAGCCTTGGGTACATTTCATATTTCTCAAGACATTCTCCTTCAACCTTCCCATCATATTATCTTTGGCTTGCCTCCTATGTGCTTAAGAAGAGAAACATCCTATCAGAGCTCCTCAACTTCATTCCTTCCCACCTCAATCTTTCTACGTCTTTAACTTCAGTCTTGGTTGAGCCCCACCCTCTGTTCAGGTTCTTAAGAAACAAGCTAAAGAGCTAAGAAAGGCTTAGAGCAAACTGGCAAACACTGTTATTTTCTTTTAGGTATTCATATTGCCACAGGGTCTTGATATAGTTCCCATACTAGGCATAATTTGCCTACCAAATATTCAAAGAAGTAGGAGAATATAGCCATACTGAGAAAATGAAATCAAAATCAACTCAGAAATGACAAAAGTAAGAGAATAGTAGAGACATTAAAATAGTTGTCATACAAAGAGAGGAACAAGAAACACTGGGGCCTACCTGAAGGTGGAGGGTAGAAGGAGGGAAAGGAACAGAAAAACAACTATTGGGTACTAGTCTTAGTACCTGCGTGACAAAATAATATGTAACAAACTCCTGTGACGTGAGTTTACTACATAACAAACCTGCACACGTACCTCTGAACCTAACGTAAAAGTTGAAATAAAACAAAATTTTGTCATAACTATGTTTCATATGCTCAAGAAGCTAAAGAAAAGACTTAGCATATTAAATAGAGACAAAGAAGATACGAAAAAACCAACTGAATTTCTAGAGAAGCAAACTACAATGTCTGAAATTAATAATACACTGGATGAGATTAACAGTGGATTACACATTGCAAAAAAAAATTAGTGAATTAGAAGAAATTATAATAAACCTGTCAAATGAAAAACGAAAAAAAAAAAAACGTAAGAACAGGGCATTAGTGGGCTGTAAGACAATTTCAAATAGCCTAATATACATGTAATTAGAACCCATAAGGGCATGAGACATGGGAAGAGAACAGAAAAAAAATTTGAATGAATAATGGCTAAAATTTTTCCAAACGTAATGAAAAATACAAACCTACAGACTTAGGCCGGGCGCGGTGGCTCATGCCTATAATCCCAGCACTTTGGGAGGCCGAGGCAGGTGGATCACGAGGTCAAGAGATCGAGACCATTCTGGTCAACATGGTGAAACTCCGTCTCTACTAAAAATACAAAAATTAGCTGGGCATGGTGGTGCACACCTGTAATCCCAGCTACTCGAGAGGCTGAAGCAGGAGAATTGCTTGAACCCAGGAGGCGGAGGTTGCGGTGAGCCGAGATCGCGCCACTGCACTCTAGTCTGGGTAACAACAGTGAAACTGCGCCTCAAAAAAAAAAAAAAAAAAAAAACCTACAGACAATAAGCTCAATTAACCCCAAGCACAATAAATACAAAGAATCTCATACCAAGCCACATGATTAAAATCAGTAACAAAAATAAAATCTTAAGAACAGTCAGAGTAAAAAAGGCATATTAAATACAAAGAGACAAAGATAAGAATTACAGAAGACTTTCTACAGAATCAGTGTAAGCAAGAAAAAAAAAAACTGCCAATGTAGAATTTTACACTCAATAAAAATACCTTTTAAAAATAAGAAAAAGATTCTACAACAATAAAAGTTAAAGGAATTCATCACCAGAAGATATGAACAAAAAAAATGTTAAAGAAAACCCAGGGACCCACAATGAGACACACTATAATCAAGCTGTCAAGTCAAAGACAAAGAGACAATCTTGAAAGCAGCAAGAGAAAGTAACTTGTCATATACAAGGAAGCCTTTCTAAAATTATCAGTGGATTTCTCAGCAGAAATCTTGCAGGCCAGAAGGCAGGGGGATAATATATTCAAAGAGCTGAAAGAAAAAAAAATTCAACCAAAATATTATATCCAGCAAAACCATCCTTCAAACATAAAGGAAAAATCAGACTTTCCAGGATGAACAAAATCTGGAAAAGTTCACTACCACTGGACCTGCTGTAGTGCCTTTCAAGTTGAAACAAAAGGATGCTAAACAGTAACATAAAGTCTTATGAAAATATAAAGCTCTCCAGTAAAGATAAATATATGGACATATATAGAGAATGTACTATGCAATATTGGTACATAAATGCACTTTTAATTCTTGTACAGAATTTACAAGACAAAAGCTTAAAAGTAACCATAAATCTATGTTAATAAATACATTATATATGAAGATATAACTTGTGACATAAGTAACCTAAGGTGAAGGTAGGAGCTTTGAAGAAATAGTCTTTGTATGCAATTGAAGCTATGCTGTTAACAGTTTAAAATACTTTATTAAACTTCAAGATTTTTTTATAATCCCTATGGTAACCATAAAAAAATCTATAGAATATATGCAAAAGGAAACAAGAAGGGAATCAAAACATGTCACCACAAAAAAAATCAACAAAACCCAAAAGAGGTCAGTAAGAGAAGGAATAAATAACAAAATTTACACAAAGGACATACAGGAAACAACAAAATGGCAAGAGTAGGTCCTTCCCTATCAGTAATTACTTTAAATGGATTAAACTCCTGCATCAAAAGATACAGACTGGAAAGTGGATTTGTAGAAAGGATCCAGCTTTGTAAAAAGGATCCTATCTACAAGCAACAGGATAAAGGCTCGAACTTTATTCTGTCATTTAGATCTAAGAAACACATATGCTGAAAATGAAAAAAAAAAGAAAAAAATTAAAGTAACTGTCATGCAAATAGTAAATAAAAGCAAGCAGAGGTGACTATACTGATATCAGACAAAATAGACTTAAAGTCAAAAATAGTCACAAGACAAAAAAAGGATATTATATAATAAAAAGTCAATTCAGAAAGATAACAATTACAACTACATACACAGCTAATACCAGAGCTCCTAAATATCTGAAGCAAACATTGACAGATCAGAAAGGAAACACAGGCGACATATTAATGGTAGGGGCTTCCAATCCTCACTTAACAATAATGGCTAGAACAACAAGACACAAGATCAATAAGGAAACAGAGTACTTGAATATTATAAATAGTGCTAACAAACATGTACACAACATTCCACCCAACAAAATGAGAATATATATTTTTCTCAAGTGCACATGGAACATTCCCAAAGATAAATAACATGTTATACCACAAAAAATAGTTTCAACAAATTTTAAAAGATTGAAATTATACAAAGTATCTATTTTGATGAAAATGACATAAAACTAGACATCAATAGCAGAAGGAAAACCGAAAATTCACAAATATGTGAAAATTAAACAACATAGTTTTCAACAAACAATGGGTCAAAAAAGAAATCACAAGCTATGTTAGAAAATATCTTGAGATAAAGGAAAATAAAACTACAATGTACCAAAAAGTGTAAGATGCAGCAAAAGCAGCACTAACAAAGGACTTTATAGCTATAAATATGTAATTATAAAAGAAAGAAAGCGGCTAGGCACGGTGGCTCATGCCTGCAATCCCAGCACTTTGGCAGGCTGAGACAGGAGAACTACTTGAGGCTAGGATTTGAGACCAGCCTGGGCAACAAAACAAGACCCCATCTCTACAACTTAAAAAAAAAAAAGACGAAAATCTGCAAAACAACAACATAACTTTATACTTCAGGAAACTAGGAAAGAAAAAAATCTATACCCAAAGCTACCAAAAGGAAGAAAATTTTAAAGATTAGATTAAATAAGAGATAAATGAAATATAGAATATAAAAAAAAATAGAAAAAATCAACAAAACTAAGAGGTGGTTTTTGAAAACACAAACAAAATTAACAAATGCTTAGCTAGATTAACTAAGGAGAACAGATTCAACCAATAAATCAGAAATTAAAAACAGAACATTAGAACCCATGCCATAGAAATCGAAAGGATTATAAGAAAGGCGTGTGCCTGTGATCCCAGCTACTCAGGAGGCTGAGGCAGAATTGCCTGAACCCAGGAGGCGGAGGTTGCGGTGAGCCGAGATCGCGCCATTGCACTCCAGCCTGGGTAACAAGAGTGAAACTCCGTCTCAAAAAAAAAAGAAAAGAAAATACTATTAGGCCGGGCGCGGTGGCTCAAGCCTGTAATCCCAGCACTTTGGGAGGCCGCGGTGGGAGGATCACGAGGTCAAGAGATCGAGACCATCCTCTTCAACATGGTGAAACCCCGTCTCTACTAAAAACATAAAAATTAGCTAGGCACGGTGGCGCCTGCCTGTAATCCCAGCTAATGAGGAGGCGGAGGCTGAGGCAGGAGAATTGCGTGAACCCAGGAGGCGGAGGTTGCGGTGAGCCGAGATCGTGCCATTGCACTCCAGAGCCTGGGTAACAAGAGAGAAACTCCGTCTCAAAAAAAAAAAAGAAAAAAAGTGAATTGGTCTGTTTTTTTTTTTTTTTTGAGACGGCGTTTCTCTCTTGTTACCCAGGCTCTGGAGTGCAATGGCGCGATCTCCGCTCACCGCAACCTCCGCCTCCTGGGTTCAGGCAGTTCTCCTGCCTCAGCCTCCTGAGTAGCTGGGATTATAGGCACGCGCCACCGTGCCTAGCTAATGTTTTGTATTTTTACTAGAGACGGGGTTTCACCATGTTGACCAGGATGGTCTCGACAGGAGATCGAGATCATCCTGGCTAATAATACAGTGAAACCCCACCTCTACTAAATATACCAAAAAAAAAAAAAATTCTTAGTTTTATTTGTTCTTCTCCGAAAAATGTGTAATAAGTACCTGAGGTCGATATTTTTTGTGGATGATTTCAAGCAGAATCTCAGGGCTTAGTTTCAGGAATATTACTGGGTGAGATTTTTCTTTGTAGCTACAGAGAAATAAATTCATTTCCACAAGAAATTGTGGTAGACAAATTAGTGATTTATGAAAAGAAAATTAGTTCCTCTTTTCTTTATGGTGGAGTATTTGTGATAGTGGAAAAATCTATTCTGTATCCTGTTATCTGCATGTCTTAATGTTAAATTCTATGAGATAAAACTCAACATTCCTGGAAGTGTTAATAATATGATTCCTTAATAAATTATTTGTCATTATGGAAATAATTGCTAAGTGACATGTTTATTGTCTGATGGATATTTTGGCTTCTCTGGAAGTATAAAATTTAAGTACCTTACATTTTCCTTTACTCCTGTAAACGTAAGCATTGAGTTTGATCAAATTTGCTGGAACTCCACCACAGCAGCCCCGAGCTCGGCCGTCCACCGCCTGCTAGCGGCCTGGCCTGGCCTCAGATATGTCCGACAAGGACAAGTGTTCGGCCATCTTCCGCTCGGACAGCCTGGGGACCCAAGGCCGGCTGAGCCGCACACTGCCGGCCAGCGCGGAGGAGCGCGATCGGCTGGTGCGCCGCATGGAGAGCATGCGCAAGGAGAAGCGCGTGTACAGCCGCTTCGAGGTCTTCTGCAAGAAAGAGGAGGCCAGCAGCTCCGGGGCTGGGGAGGGCCCGGTGGAGGAGGGCACCAGGGACAGCAAGGTGGGCACGTTCAAAGGCAAGAAATGAGTCTCCTGGCCCAGCAGCCTGGACCAGGGTGACCGAATTGCTGCCACGGCCACCCGGAGCCCCCACGGAGCAAGGAGAGCACTCCTCCTGTGCTTGAGTGGTGCTGCCAGGCCACGGCTGCTTGGGGCGTGGCTGAGTGCGCCACAGCTCGGCTCCTATTGGGGCTCACCCGGCAGCCGCCGTCTGTGCCCCTGGCCTCCCCAGTACTGGGGCTCCAGCCCCTCGCCACCACCTATTGGGGCTCACCCGGCAGGCGCCGTCTGTGCCCCTGGCCTCCCCAGTACTGGGGCTCCAGCCCCTCGCCACCAGTGCCTTTCTTCCCTCAGCCCCTTCTCTGCTCAGCGTCTTCATCTCTGCACCGTCAGCCTTGCATGGCGGAGCGTCTGGCTCCGCCATCTCTGTGCTTCAGTACCCCACGCCATTTTTTTTTTGAAACCCAAGCTGGAGTGCAGTGGCGCCATCTTGGCTCACTGCAACTTCTGCCTCCCAGGTTCAAGTGACTCTCGTGCCTCAGCTTCCCAAGTAGTTGGGATTACAGGTGCCTGCTACCATGCCCTGCTAATTTTTCTATTTTTAGTAGAGACAGAGTTTCACCATGTTTGCCAGGCTGGTCTCCAACTCCTGACCTCAAGTGATCCGCCCGCCTCAGCCTCCCAACATGGGGGGATTACAGGTGTGAGCCTCCGTGCCCCGCTGAGTCCCCTGTCCTCTTTCAAGGGCCCCACCTCTGTGCCTCAACTCCCCACTCTCTGGGGCCCCTTTCCTCCTCAGGGCCTCCTGCTCTCAGGGCTCCCCTCCGTCCCTCCCTCCCTCCCTCTCAGGGTCTCCTCCATCCTCAGGGCTGCATTTCCTGTCCTACCTGGATTCTCCCGCTCACTGCCTCCTAGCATCTTTCTCAGAGGTCTGTGCTCTTGCTGTGGGGAAGACTGGGCTGGCTGCAGGCAGTTTGCAAGGGAGGGGTGGAGCTGGACGGGAAGGATGCCCCTTGGAGTGGCAAGGAAGCTGGACACGGCAGACCGCTGGGAAGGGGCACAGGGAAGCCCCAGGGGCTGCCTTGGCAGGTCTGCCATCTCCTCCAGCAAGGCTCTGGCCAGCACCGGGTGAGAGTGGGGAGGGGGCACTGGGCTTTGCAGCGCAATAAAACAGTCCGGACGGACAACCTGTGTCCCCAGCCTCATGAGCGTCCCCTGCACAGGCCCAGCCCGGACGCCAGAAGGGCTGGATGGTGGGGTGCTGGTCCTTGACAGATGTGGGGCCAGGTGAGGGCAGGGGACAAGGTGCAGCCGAGGCTGATCCCAGCTGTAGAGACAGGTCCTGGGCACCCCTGCAGGTGGGAGTGGTCTCTGCCCTCCCGGTGTCCAGCAGACACCCCCACCCCGCCTGTTCTCAGGGCCTTTCCTCTTTGTCACCAGCACCAAGAATCTGTCCAGGCTTCCCGGCTTATCTTGTATCTTTTTTCACCCCCGGTGAGAAATTGTAACTGACTCAGAATGATGCATTTTGGCACCACATGCGTGGAAAGTCCCACGCTGTTAGATGCTAGCTTTGTGAAATTAGTGTTTCTGCATTCTATTTTTTTTTTTTTTTTTTGAGACGGAGTTTCGCTCTTGTTGCCCAGGCTGGAGTGCAATGGCGCAATCTCGGCTCATCGCAACCTCCGCCTCCTGGGTTCAGGCAATTCTCCTGCCTCAGCCTCCTGAGTAGCTGGGATTACAGGCATGCGCCACCATGCCCAGCTAATTTTTTGTATTTTTAGTAGAGACGGGGTTTCACCATGTTGACCAGGATGGTCTCGATCTCTTGACCTCGTGATCCACCCGCCTCGGCCTCCCTAAGTGCTGGGATTACAGGCGTGAGCCACCGCGCCCGGCCTGTATTCTATTTTTTTAATTGCATCTATACCACCTGGATCTGCTATTTCTTTTCAAAAAAAAATTTTTTAGT
Organism: Aotus nancymaae; assembly: GCF_030222135.1. Classification (NCBI taxonomy): domain Eukaryota; kingdom Metazoa; phylum Chordata; class Mammalia; order Primates; family Aotidae; genus Aotus; species Aotus nancymaae. Next base: position 94,742,436 of record NW_026988450.1, read on the forward strand.
GTAATAACTCCTAACAGGGGACTGACTTAAGAAACAAGGCCGCCAGAGGCAGCAGTTCTGACTCCAGCAGCTGGGAGAGGAAGGGAAGTGGCCCCGCTGTCACTGCTGGACAGCTCCAGCCAGCTGGTGACCAAAGCCACTGCCCAAGTAGGGACGACAGCAGGGGCTTCTGGCCAGGTGGGAAAGGTGCCTGGAGCGGGTGCACCTGAGCGTCTCTTGTGGGCACGTTTGGCTTGGTGCTGCCTGGGGTGCGGCTGAACAGACAGGCTCTCAAAGTGGAGCCCATGGAGAGGCCAGAGGCTGGCCGCCCTGCTGGGGCCTTCGGAGCCTCCTGCCTGCACCCTCCACATCTTCTAAACCAGGATGGGGCACATTTTGCTGTTAATAAAACACAACCCACCAAATATTCTACCATGTTCCACGTGTGTATAATCGCCCAGTTCTATCCTGCAGCCTCTAACCATGTGGCCTCTTGGGTTTCCCCTGTGGACTCACCACCCATCCCTGTCGGGGACACTAAAGGCCCCCCAGCTTCACTCCAAGGTCCACCGCGACCCCTCCGACTTCACGCTGTACGTGCTCTCCTGTCCGTGTCCCGATGCCGCCTGTGCAGGCACACTCCTGGGTACCCACCTGTGCTTCCCCACTCAGCAACCCCACCGCACTCTGCCTAGCCTGAGGCCAAGCCTCCAGCCCCCAGCCCCCTGGCCTCTGTGTCCTGCTTGTTCAGCACCTTGGGGCTGTGCCTTGGGCTGCTGGAGTTCAACAAGCAGACCAGTGGGCAGACCCCTCAGGAAACAAGCCCATGGCAGGGTCTCTGACGGGCTCACCACCTCCTCGGGCCCTCCCGCTCCCTCATCTACCCCTCCAACCTTCTCCCAAGCCCAGCCTCCCTTTTTGAGTCCCCTGTAGGTGCCTGGCCCAGCACCAGGGCAGCGCCAGCTCCCACCCTCTGCTCAGCTCCCCTGCTCACACCTTGTCCTTCCTCGCCCTTCCCCATGGTGACAGTTGCTTCCACGAGCCAGCAGAGCCCCTGCTCCCGGCAGCCCAGCCACAGCCACAGCACAGGCTGTGCCCTTCAGACTGAGCTCCTCCCTGTGAGCCTCCCAGCTGCCTGTGTTCCAGCCCAGCTCAGGGGCAGGTGCAGCTGGGGACACCTGGCACCCTAGGACACAGCTCTCTGCCCACAGGGCCCTTTGATCTCTGCAGCCCTGCACAGCCCTGGCCTGAACTCACACCAGGGTTTTTGCCTGTGGGTGAGCAGAGGAGGTAACCCTGACCCCCCACCCACCCTCACCTACAGAGACCTGGAGACAGATCAGGTGCCGTGGCTGTACAGGGGTGGGGTGGGGGCGCAGGCTGCAGTCCCTGACAGTGGAGGAGGTGTAGGGCTGACCCCTTCTCTCCTCTGGCTCAGAGTCACAAAGATGGCCATGGGGTGACCCTAGGTCCCCACCCCACAGGTCGACCCTGGGGGGCAGCCTGGACCCCAAAGCCACAGCAGGTAGGGAGGTAATGGACAAAGGACAGGAAGCTGCCCCAGGCAAACCCAGAGGAAAAGACCAGCGCAGGATGCGGAGTGGGCAGGACCTCTGGGGTGGAGGTCTGAGGACAGGGGTGGTGGGGCCTCAGAGGAGGGGAGGCTCCAGGAAAGGGGTTGGGGCCCCCAACTAGTAGGTGCTATGGCCTCAGCGGGGAGCGGAGGAACGATGGCTGCTTAGGTTGGGGGCGGACATGAGTTTATCGGAGGAAGTCACTGGGGCTGGGGCAGGGCCCTCATCTCCCTCAAGGAGACCCAGGCAAGCTCCCTGGAACTTCAACGTGTCCAGGCAAAGCAGGGAGGGCTAAGGGGTGCAGGCGACCGGGGAGGGTCCGGGAAAGGTGCTGGGGCAGGAACAGGGCCAGATGAAGGGAGTAGGGTGGCTCACACGCAGTACCCCTCTAGCAGGGGCAGGTGGCCCAGTGCCGAGTGGCAGACAGTCCCGTAGGCTTGAGAGTAGCCTCCAAGCAAAGCCCTGGCAGCCCCGGCAGCCCCCTCAGCCCCCTGCGAGGCAGAGGTGCGGAACATCCTCCGGCCGGGCCGGGGACGGACCTGCATACAGTTGAGTCACATAAGGGGAGGTGTCAGAGGGGGCGCAGTGGGGGGAGGCCTTGAGGACCTCGAGGGATGCCAACTGGACAACGGAGGGGCAGTGGGAAGGATGGGGAAGGGAGTGAAAAGGAGGGGAAGAGGAGGATGGGGGAGGAGGCAGACTGGGGCTGGGCTCACCTGTTGTGCACCGGCCACGCTCACCCCACCACCCCGGTTCCGGTCACCCCGGATCAGGGCCTGGTTGGCCACCTGAGCCGCAGACTGTGAGGTCAGGGAGGACGCTGCTCCCCTCTCGCTTGGCTTCACCTGGGAAGGGGCACATTACAGGGTCACTGAGAGGCAAAGAGAGAGGGTCCCTCCTGTGCCCACCCCACCATAACTTACCAGGGAGAGTGTCAAGGGGGGCTCTGCCTTTGCCCCAGGGGGCCTCTCCTCCCTCCCTAGGGGTGCAGCTTGGAGCAGGGGAGTGGAGTTCTGCCTGGGAATGTTCTCAGCTACACGGGGGGACTCTGTAGGATCAGAAGGTCAACCCCAGGGTCAGAAGCCGGGTGCTGCGCAGAGTCGGCAGCCACAGGAGGAAGCCTGGGCCATGCTCCTCGCGGGCGGCAGCAAAGGTCACACACAGTGCTCTGGGGGGTCGTGGCCCCGCACAGGTGTCCCTGAAGACAGCTGAGGGTTGGCTCTGGGCTTGCACAGGTGTGCCTGGGATGGGGAGGCCCTGGGCTCTGCCCCTGGGGTGACGCCCTCCAGGCCCTTCTCTTGAGGTGCAGCTCCCCCTCTGTAACCCCGCCCACCTCCCACACAGGCCGCACCCCTCAGTAACCCCGCCCACCTCCCCCTCTGACCCCGCCCCCGCCCCTCAGCAACCCCGCCCACCTCCACCTCAGGCCCCGCCCCCCGCCCCTAAGTAACCCCGCCCACCTCCCACACAGGCCCCGGCTCCGCCCCACAGTGCACCCGGCCCACCTCCTCGCAGAACCACGCCCAGCCCAGTTGACTAAAGGAGAAATAATGACAATCTACTGTGGACTCTCTAACTTGTAGAAGTAAAATACATGACACCAATAGCAAAAAGAGAAAAGGGATAATGGAAATAGACATTTATACTATTACAAAGTAACGTGAGAATATATTTTGTAAGGTTCTTACGTTATATATACAATATTAATAGTATAATATTATTTGGGCCGGGCACAGTGGCTCACGCCTGTGATCCCAGCACTTTGGGAAGCTGAGGCGGACTGATCACCTTGGGTCAGGAGTTCAAGACCAGCCTAGTCAACATGGTGAAACCCTGTCTCTATTAAAAATATAAAAAATTAGCTGGGCATGGTGGCAGGCACCTGTAATCCCAGCTACTGGGAAGGCTGAGGCAGAAGAATCACTTGAAACCAGGAGGTGGCGGTTGCAGTGAGCCGAGATTGCACCACTGCACTCCAGCCTGGGTGACAGAGCAAGACTCTGTCTCAAAAAAAAAAAAAAAAGAAAAAGAAAAAAGAAAGATGGCCAACTTAAAAATTTACCATTTAAATTATTACATTATATATAAATGATCTAAATACTTCAATTAAAAGGCAGAGAGTATTATGACCTTATTTAAAAAAATTAAAATACACAAATTTGCCTTAATTATACAAAATCATGTTAAAAAAAAATCATGTTTATAAAGTTATAGGCCAAGCACAGTGGTTCATACCTGTAATCCCAGCAGTTTGGGAGGCTCAGGCAGGTGAATCACTTGAGGTCAAGAGTTTGAGACCAGCCAGCCCAACATGGCAAAACCCTGCCTCTACTAAAAATATAAAAATTAGCCGGGCATGGTGGCATATGCCTGTAATCTCAGCTACTTGGGAGGCTGAGGCAGGAGAATCGCTTGAATCCAGGAGGTGGAGGTTGTAGTGAGCTGAGATGGCACCATTGCACTCCAGCCTGGGCAACAGGAGAAAAACTCCATCTCAAACAAAAAAATTATAAACATAATACATATATTAGTCACATGTTATACAACGATACAGGAAATGCACCGTATTATTGTCACTATTAATTCTTTGAGACAGGGTCTCGCTCTGTCACCCAGGCTGGAATGCAGCAGTGTGATCTCGGCTCACTGCAACCTCTGCCTCCTGGGCTCAAATGATCTTCCCACTTCAGCCTCTTGAGTAGCTGGCACTACAGGTGCAGGCCGCCATCTTCAGCTAATTTTTAATTTTTTGTAGAGTCCAGGCATGGTGGCTCATGCCTGTAATCCCAGCACTTTGAGAGGCTGAGGTGGGTGAATCACTTCAGATCATGAGTTTGAGACCAGCCTGGACAACATGGCGAAAACCTGTCTCTACGAAAAATACAAAAATTACCTGGGCGCGGTGATGAGCACCTGTAATTCCAGCTACTTAAGGTGCTGAGGCATGAAAACCGCTTGAACCCGGGAGGTGGAGGTTACAGTGAATTCAGACTGTGCCACTGCACTCTAGCCGGGGAGATGCAGTGAGACTCTATGTAAAAAAAAAAAAAAAATGTTTTTGTAGGACATGGTTTTCTATATTGCCCAGGCAGTAATGCACTTTAACTATAAAGACATAGTTAAAAGGATGGAAAAATATATGCTATGCAAACACTAATCATAAGCAAGCTTTAGTAGTTATAACAATATCTGACAAAATAGGTGCCAGGGAGTGGGATATTATCAGAGATAAAGAATAGCTTGTTAGGATAAAAGTCTCATTTATCAAGAAGGTACTACAATTCTAAGAGTGTATGCACCTGACGACAAAGCCTTAAGATATGTAAAGCAAGCCTGACAGAACTGAAAGGAGAAATAAACCCACAACTACAGGTGGAGACTTTAACACTCCTCTGCCAGTACAGATGCAGTGAACCTGAGCAATGTTATCACCCAGGGTGACCATGGCACTCGGAAGATGAGGAACCCACTGATGGTGGACACCTTCTTTGCAAGTGTGTATGAAACATTCACCAAGATAAACCACATTCACAGTACCATAAAACAAAGCTTAACAAATGTAAACTAATTAAAATCTGGGCCAGACGCAGTGGCTCACACCTATAATCCCAGCACTTTGGATGGCTGAAGTGGGCAGATCACAAGGTCAAGAGTCTGAGACCAGCCTGGCCAACATGGTGAAACTCCATCTCTACTAAAAATACAAAAAAATTAGATGGGCGTGGTGGTGTGCGCTTGTAATCCCAGCTGCTTGGGAGGCTGAGTCAGGAGAATCGCTTGAACCTGGGAGGTGGAGGTTGCAGTGAGCTGAGATCACCCAATGCACTCCAGCCCGGCAACAGAGCAAGACTCCGTCTCAAAAAAAAAAAAAAAAAAAAAGTGACTTTGCAATTGGTTTGCTCAAAGCAGGGTCACACACAGCGCCCTCGGCCTTTCTGCATGCCTGGCTTCCCACGGGAAGGCCGCCGTCTGGTGGCGTCTCCAGCCAGAACTGACTCAGGGCTTCCTCTCGGCATGTTCCACCTTCTCCTCTTCCCTAGAAACTCGTTTCTGATTCCGACATTACATGTGCATGTGCTGGCTGGATTTCTTAAAGAAAAACAGGCAAAAACCAAAATCCTTCAACAGTTCGGCTAACCTGAAACATAGGGGTGTCCCCGATCCATTCCCATGGGGGTTCACCACTGGCAGATGTTTATTTGTGGCTGGTGAAGCAGACATCTTAAGTTTAAAACAAAGAGGTCACCTCTTCCCCGAGAAATGCCCTGTGGCAAATACGGCCACCGCGCTGCCCTGAGACCCAACTTGATCTGCCAATTCCAGGTGCGTGATCGAGACTCAGTGGTGGGGCTGGGTGGAGGCCACTTCTGCAGCACGGGGGTGGCCTGCCTAACCAGCTGAGCACCGCCACTAATGCTTGAACGAGCCTTCAGTGATGCAAAGGCTCTCGTTTCTATGGCCCAGCCGCAGAGGCTGAGGAGGGGTTTTGCCTCTGTGCAATGCTCACAGCTGCCTCACCTCGCCCAAGACAGAGACAGGAAGTGAAGCCAGACCGGACAGCGAGGATGGGGTGCAGAGGCAGGAAGAAAGGCCCAGCACGCAGCAACCAGGGCGGGCTGGAGTCCCCGAGCCAACAGCTGTGGGCACCGAGCGGGCTGCTCCGCCTCCGAGCCCGGGCCGGGAGTGCGGCTTGCTCCCCGGTCGCACACGCTCTCAGCACGTCCCCAGGGTGCCCGGCGCTGAGGCGCAGCCCCCACCATCTCCGGCTTACTCACGGATCCGCTGTTCCCACCTGGCAGTTTTCCAGTAAAACTTCTCGGGGGTGTGTGGAGCCGTGAGGACTGCGAAGGCTTCTTCTCGGGCTGATTGTCCGGCTGAGAGCATCTTCCACGGCAGTTCTCCCTCAGCCCAGCACCGCCTCGGGGGCGCCTCACACTGCCCCGCGCCTGTGAGTCCCCTGATGCCGCGTGAAGAAGCCCAGGTGGCGGAAGCCCTTCCCGCAGTGGTGGCACCGGTAGGCCCTCTTAGTCAGGTGCAGCCTCCGGTGGATGCTGAAGCCCTTGGGCCACCGGAAGGCCCTGCCGCAGTCGCCGCAGGTGTAGGGCTTCTCCCCGCTGTGCACCCTCTGGTGGTGGCCGAGGTTCTCCTTGGTCCGGAAGGCCTTGCCGCAGGCGGCGCAGTAGAAGGGCCGCTCCCCGCTGTGCCCCAGCTGGTGTCGGAGCAGGTTGGACTTCTGCTTGAAGGCTTTCCCGCAGTCGCCGCACGGGTAGGACCTGTGCTTCATGTGCACCCTGCGGTGCTGAGCCAGGCGGTCCTTCAGGCTGAACGCCTGCCCACACGCCTCGCAGCAGAACGGCTTCTCGCTCGTGTGGTTCTTCTGGTGACGCTGCAGGTTGGAAGCCCACCGGAAGGTCTGGCCGCACTCGGGGCACCGGAAGGCCTTCGTCCCCGTGTGCACCGTCTGGTGCGCGAGCACCCGGCTGTGGCAGCCGAGCGCCTTCCCACAGGTTCCGCAGATGAACGACAGCTCGACCGCGCCCCGCCTCCGGCGCTCTCCGCGGCCCGGCCGCTGCCCACAACACCGCGTGAGAAGCTGGCGCGGGAAAGCCGCGGGCGTGGCGTCTGTCATTTCCGGAGCAGCTCTGGGAAGCTGCCCGTCATCTGTGTCCAGCATGAAGCTCTTCCTAAAGCTGGTTCCTTCCCTGGCTCTTTCCGGCCGCACGGGGGTTTCCTTGTGAGCCCGACCTGGATGATCCCAGCGTCTCCTGGGGTCTGCAGACTTCCTTGCCCCTATGGAAGCAACAGAGACCCTTACACAGAGCCAGTGGCCCACGGCCAGGCCAGGCAGTGCCCCCGGCACAGCACAGAGGACCCTCCTGCCGTGTGCGTCGATTCCCTTCCATCTGCTCAGCTCACTCTGCATGGCTACGAGTGACCAGGAAAACTCATTCAAAGAAACACAGATGAGCCACACGTATCAACAGCAGACATCAAGGTGAGCTCCGAGACCTCCCCCCAGCCCTGGTGGCAGGCAGGCCACTCACTCCTGGCACTGCTGACGTGAGGGGGCACCCACACACGCCTGCCGACCAACAGAAACAACTGGGCCACGAGAATGTCCTTCCACCTTGTCCACTCCGCAGGCGCCGCTTATGAGGGTGGAGGGGCAGCCAGATTGCTGCCTGGAAGACGGGTAGCTCCACGTGATTCTCCACCACTCAGGCTCGGAGTCACAGCTCCCTCCGGCCGGGGCTCCACACGCCCAGGGACCCCACACCTCCCCACTGGGGGCTCTACAAACCCAGAGACCTCACACCTCCCCACTGGGAGCTCCACATATCCAGGGACACGACACCTCCCAATTGGGGACTCCACATACCCAGGGACCCCACACCTCCCCACTGGGGGCTCCACACACCCGAGGACCCCACACCTCCCGACTGGGGGCTTCACACGCCCAGGGACCCCACATCTCCCCACTGAGGGCTCGACACACCCAAGGACCCCACACCTCCGCACTGGGGGCTCCACAGACCCAGGGAAACCACAGCTCCCCATTCGGGGTTCCACACATCCAGGAACCCCACACCTCCCCACTGGGGGGCTCCACACACCCAGGGACTCCAAACCTCGCCACTGGGGACTCCACATACCCAGGGACGTCACACACCCCCACTGAGGGCTCCACATGCCCAGGGATCCCACACCTCCCCACTCGGGGTTCCACACACCCACGGACCCCACACACCCAGTGACCCCACACCTCCCCACTGAGGGCTCCACACACCCAGGGACCCCACACCTCCCCACTGGGGGCTTCACACACCCAGGGACCCCACACACCCAGGGACCTGACACCTCACCACTGAGGGCTCCACACGCCCAGGGACGCCACAAGTCCCCATTCGGGGTTCCACACGTACAGGTACCCCACACCTCCCCACTGGGGGCTTCACACACCCAGGGACCCCACACACCCAGGGACCTGACACCTCACCACTGAGGGCTCCACACGCCCCCATTCGGGGTTCCACACGTACAGGTACCCCACACCTCCCCACTGGGGGCTCCACACGTCCAGGGACCCAACACCTCCCCACTGAGGGCTCCACACGCCCAGAGACCCCAAACTGCCCCACTCGGGGCTCCACACGTGTAGAGACCCCACACCTCACCACAGGGAGCTCCAAACACCCAGGGACCCCACACTTCCCCACTGGGGTGATCCACACACCCAGGGAACCCACACATCCCCACTGGGGACTCCACACACCCAGGGACCCCACACCTCCCCACTGTGGCCTCCACACACCCAGGGAAACCACACCTCCCCACTGGGGGCCCCACGCACCCATGGACCCCAAACCTCCCCATTCGGGGTTCCACAAGTCCAGGAACCCCACACCTCCCCAATGGGGGCTCCACATATCCAGGGACCCAACACCTCCCCACTGGGGTATTCACACGCCCAGAGACACCACACCTCCCGAATGAGGACTCCACACAACGAAAGACCCCACACCTCCCCACTGGGAGCTCCACACAGCCAAGGACCCCACACATCCCCACTGGGGACTCCACACACCCAGGGAACCCACACCACCCCACTGGGGGCTCCACACACCCAGGGATCCCACACGTCCCAACTCGGGGTTCCACACATCCAGGGACGGCACACTTCCCCACTGGGGGACTCCACACATCCAGGGACCCCAAACCACCCCACTGGGGGGCTCCACACATCCAGGGATTCCACACCTCCCCACTGGGGACACCATATACCCAAGGACCCCACATCTCCGAACCGGGGACTCCACACACCCAGGGACCCCACACGTCCCGACTGGGGGCTCCACACATCCAGGGACCCCACACCTCACCACTGGGGGGCTCCACACACCCAGGGACCCCACACCTCCCCACCGGGGACTCCACACAACCAGGCACCCCACACCTCCCCACTGGAGGCTCCACACGCCAAGGGATGCCACACCTCCCCACCGAGGGCTCCAAATGCGCAGGGACCCCACACCTCCCGACCGGGGGCTCCACACACCCAGGGACCCCACACCTCCCTACTTAGGGTTCCACACGTCCAGGAACCCCACACCTCCCCACTGGGGACTCCACACACCCAGGGACCCAACACCTCCCCACTTGAGGCTCCACACGTCCAGGGAACCCACACCTCCCCACTGAGGGCTCCACACACCCAGGGACCCCACACCTCCCCACTGAGGGCTCCACACACCCAGGGACCCCACACCTCCCAACTGAGGGCTCCACACGCCCAGGGACCCCACACCTCCCAACTGAGGGCTCCACACGCCCAGGGACCCCACACCTCCCCAACACCTCCTCACTGAGCGCTCCACATGCCCAGAGACCCCACACAACCCCATTGGGGACTCCACATGCCCAGAGACCCCACACCTCCCCACTGGGAGCTCCACACATCCAGGGACCCCACATCTCTGCATTGGGGACTCCACAAACCCATGGACCCAGCACCTCCCCACTGGGGGCTCCACACGCCCAGAGACCCCACACCTCCCCACTAGGAGCTCCACACATCCAGGTACCCCACATCTCTGCATTGGGGGACTCCACAAACCCATGGACCCAACACCTCGCCATTGGGGACTCCACACACCGATTGACCCCACACCTCCCGACTGGGAGCTCCACATATCCAGGGACCCCACACCTCCCCACTGAAGGCTCCACACGCCCAGGGACCCCACACCTCCCCACTGGGGGCTCCACACACCCAGAGACCCCACACCTCCCCACTGGGGACTCCACATACCCAGGGAACCCACATCTCCCGACTGGGGGCTCCACACACCCAGGGACCCCACATCTCCGCACTGGGGACTCCACACGCCCAGGGACCCCACACCTCCTCATTGGGGATTCACGCATCCAGGAACCCCACACCTCCCCACTGGGAGGCTCCACACGCCAAGACCCCACACCTCCCCATTGGGGAATCCACACACCTATTGACCCCACACCTCCCCACTGGGAGCTCCACACATACAGGGACCCCACACCTCCCAACTGGGGGGCTCTACACATCCAGGGACCCCCACACCTCACCACTGGGGGGCTCCACACACCCAGGGACACCACACTTCCCCACCAGGGACTCCATACACCCAGGGATCCCCCATCTCCCTCCTCGGGGTTCCACACATCCAGGGACACCACACCTCCCCACAGGGAGCTCGACACGTCCAGGATCCCCACACCTCCCCACTGGGGACTCCACACACCCAGGGACCCGACACCTCCCCACTGAGGGCTCCACATGCCCAGGGACCCCACACCTCCCCACAGGGGACTCCACATACACAGGGACCCCACACCTCCCCACTGAGGGATCCAAACGCCCAGGGACCCCACACCTCCCCACAGGGGGCTCTACACGTCCAGGACACCCAAACCTCCCCACTGGGGACTTGACACACCCAGGGAACCCACACCTCCCCACTGGGGGCTCCACACGCCGATACCCCACACCTCCCCATTGGGAAATCCACACACCTATTGACCCCACACCTCGCCACTGGGAGCTCCACACACCCAGGGACCCCACAACTACCTGCTCGGGGTTCCACACGTCCAGGAACCCCCACACCTCCCCACTGGGGACTCCACACACCCAGGGACATGACACCTCCCCACTAGAGGCTCCACATGCCCAGAGACCCCACACCCGCCCCACTGAGGGCTCCACAAACCCAGAGAACCCACACCTCCCTACTGGGAGCACCACACACCAGGGGACCCAACACCTCGCTACTGGGGGACTCCACACGCCCGGGGACCCCACACCTCCCCAATGGAGGCTCCACACACCCAGGGAACCCACACCTGCCCATGGGGGTTCCACACACCCCCACTGGGGGGCTCCACATACCCAGGGACCCCACACCTCTCCACTGGGGGCTCCAGACGCCCAGGGACCCCACACCTCCCCACTGGAGGCCCCACACGCCCAGGGACCCCACACCTCCCCACTGGGGGCCCCACACACCCAGGGACCCCACACCTCCACACTCGGGGTTCCACATGTCCAGGGAACCCACACCTCCGCACTGGGGACTCCAAACGCCCAGGGACCCCACACCTCCCCACTGGGGCTCCACACACCCAGGGACCCCACATCTCCCCACTCGGGGTTCCACACATCCAGGGACCCCACACCTCCCCACTGGGGGCTCCACACATCCAGGGACCTAACACCTCCTGACTGGGGGCTCCACACGCCAAGAGACCCCTTACCACCCCATTGGGGATTCCACACATCCAGAGACCCTATACCTCCCCACTGGGAGATCCACACATCCAGGGACCCCACACCTCCCCACTGGGGGGCTCCACACACCCAGGGATCCCACACCTCCCCACTGGGGTCACCACATACCCAAGGATCAAACATCTCCGAACCAGGGACTCCACACACCCAGGAACCCCACACCTCCCCACTGGGGGCTCCACAGGCCCAAGGACCCCACACCTCCCCATTGGGGGCTCCACACATCCAGGGACCCCACACCTCACCACTGGGGGGCTCCACACACCCAGGGACCCCACACCTCCCCACCGGGGACTCCACACAACCAGGCACCCCACACCTCCCCACTGGAGGCTCCACAAGCCCAGGGACCCCACATCTCCCCAACGAGGGCTCCAAATGCCCAGGGACCCCACACCTCCACACCGGGGGCTCCACACGCCCAGGGACCCAACACCTCCCCACTGAGGGCTCCACACGCCCAGGGACCCTACACCTCCCCACTGGAGGCTCCACACGCCCAGGGACCCCACACCTCCCCACTGAGGGCTCCACACGCCCAGGGACCCCACACCTCCCCACTGGGGGCTTCACACACCAGGGACCCCACACCTCCCAATTCAAGGTTCCACAAGTCCAGGAACCCCGCACCTCTCCACTGGGGGGCTCCACACGCCCAGGGACCCCACATGACCCCACCGGGGACTGCACATACCCAGGGACCCCACACCTCCCCACTGAGAGCTCCACACGCCCAGGGATCCCACACCTCCCCACAGGGGACTCCACACGTCCAGAAACCCGACATCTCCCCACTGGAGACTCCACAGACCCAGGGACCCGACACCTCCACACTGAGGGCTCCACACGCCGAGGAACCCCACACCGCCCCATTCGGGGTTCCACACGTCCAGTGACCCCACACATCCCCACTGGGGGGCTCCACACACCCTGGGACCCCACCCCTCCCCACTGGGGACTCCACATACCCAGGGACCCCACACCTCCCAACTGAGGGCTCCACACGCCGAGGGGACACCACACCTCCCCAACACCTCCTCACTGGGCGCTCCACATGCCCAGAGACCCCACACCTCCCCATTGGGGACTCCACACGCCCAGAGACCCCACACCTCCCCACTGGGAGCTCCACACATCCAAGGCCCCACATCTCTGCATTGGGGGACTCCACAAACCCATGGACCCAGCACCTCCCCACTGGGGGCTCCACACGCCCAGAGACCCCACACCTCCCCACTGGGAGCTCCACACATCCAGGGACCCCACATCTCTGCATTGGGGGACTCCACAAACCCATGGACCCAACACCTGGCCAGTGGGGACTCCACACACCGACTGACCCCACACCTCCCGACCGGGAGCTCCACACATCCAGGGACCCCACACCTCCCCACTGAGGGCTCCACACGCCCAGGGACCCCACACTTCCCCACCGGGGGCTCCACACATGCAGAGACCCCACACCTCCCCACTGGGGGCTCCACATACCCAGGGACCCCACACCTCCCGACTGGGGACACCACATACCCAGGGACCCCACATCTCCCGACTGGGGGCTCCACACACCCAGGGACCCCACATCTCCGCACTGGGGACTCCACACGCCCAGGGACCCCACACCTCCCCATTGAGGTTTCACACATCCAGGAACCCCACACCTCCCCACTGGGAGGCTCCACACGCCAAGACCCCACACCTCCCCATTGGGGAATCCACACACCTATTGACCCCACATCTCCCCACTGGGAGCTCCACACATATAGGGACCCCACACCTCCCAACTGGGGGGCTCCACACATCCAGGGACCCCACAGCTCACCACTGGAGGGCTCCACACACCCAGGGACCCCACACTTCCCCACCAGGGACTCCACACACCCAGGGACCCGCCAACTCCCTCCTCAGGGTTCCACACCTCCCCACAGGGGGCTCCACACGTCCAGGATCCCCACACGTCCCCACTGGGGACTCCACACACCCAGGGACCCGACACCACCCCAATGGGGGCTCCACACAAACAGGGACCCCACACCTCCCCACTCGGGGTTCCACACATGCAGAGACGGCACACCTCCCCACTGGGGGACTCCACACATCCAGGGACCCCAAACCACCACACTGGGGGGCTCCACACATCCAGGGACCCCACACCACCCAACTGGGGGGCTCCACACAGCCAGGGACCCCACATCTACCCACTGAGGACTCCACACACCCAGAGACCCCCACACCTCCCTACTGGGAGCACCACACACCCAGGGACCCCACACCTCGCTACTGGGGGACTCCACACACCCAGGGACCCCACATCTCCCTAATGGGGGCTCCACACACCCAGGGACCCCACACCTGCCCATGGGGGTTCCACACACCCAGGGACTCCACACACCCCCAGTGGGGGGCTCCACACACCCAGGGACCCCACAACTCTCCACTGGGGGCTCCAGACGCCCAGGGAACCCACACCTCCCCACTGGGGCCCCACACGCCCAGGGATCCCACACCTCCACACTCGGGGTTCCACATGTCCAGGGAACCCACACCTCTGCACTGGGGACTCCAAAAGCCCAGGGACCCCACACCTCCCCACTGGGGCTCCACACACCCAGGGACCCCCAAATCTCCCCCACCAGGGACTCCACACACCCAGGGACCCCACACCTCCCCACTGGGGGCTCCACACGTCCAGGGACCCAACACCTCCCGACTGGGGGCTCCACACGCCAAGAGACCCCTTACCTCCCCATTGGGGATTCCACACACCCAGAGACCCTATACCTCCCCACTGGGAGATCCACACATCCAGGGACCCCACACCTCCCCACTGGGGGGCTCCACACACCCAGGGATCCGACACCTCCCCACTGGGGTCACCACATACCCAAGGATCCCACATCTCTGAACCGGGGACTCCACACACCCAGGGACCCCACAACTCCCCACTGGGGGCTCCACACGCCCAGGGACCCCACACCTCCCCATTGGGGGGCTCCACACATCCAGGGACCCCACACCTCACCACTGGGGGGCTCCACACACCCAGGGACCCCACACCTCCCCACCGGGGACTCCACACAACCAGGCACCCCACACCTCCCCACTGGAGGCTCCACAAGCCCAGGGACCCCACACCTCCCCAACGAGGGCTCCAAATGCCCAGGGACCCCACACCTCCACACCGGGGGCTCCACACGCCCAGGGACCCCACACCTCCCCACTGGAGGCTCCACACGCCCAGGGACCCCACACCTCCCCACAGAGGGCTCCACACACCCAGGGGACCCCACACCTCCCCACTGGGGGCTTCACACACCCAGGGACCCCCACACCTCCCAATTCAAGGTTCCACACGTCCAGGAACCCCGCACCTCTCCACTGGGGGGCTACACACGCCCACGGACCCCACATGTCCCCACCGGGGACTGCACATACCCAGGGACCCCACACCTCCCCACTGAGAGCTCCACACGCCCAGGGACCCCACACCTCCCCACAGGGGACTCCACACGTCCAGAAACCCGACACCTCCCCACTGGGGACTCCACACACCCAGGGACCCCACACCTCCCCACTGGGGCTCCACACACCCAGGGACCCCACATCTCCCCACTCGAGGTTCCACACATCCAGGGACCCCCACACCTCCCCACTGGGGGCTCCACACGTCCAGGGACCCAACACCTCCCGACTGGGGGCTCCACACGCCAAGAGACCCCTTACCTCCCCATTGGGGATTCCACACACCTAGAGACCCTATACCTCCCCACTGGGAGCTCCACACATCCAGGAACTCCACACCTCCCCACTGGGGGGCTCCACACACCCAGGGATCCCACACCTCCCCACTGGGGACTCCACACACCCAGGGACGCCACACCTCCCCACTGGAGGCTCCACACGCCCAGGGACCCCACACCTCCCCACTGAGGGCTCCACACGCCCAGGGACCCCACACCTCCCCACTGGGGGCTTCACACACCCAGGGACCCCACACCTCCCAATTCAAGGTTCCACACGTCCAGGAACCCCGCACGTCTCCACTGGGGGGCTCCACACGCCCAGGGACCCCACATGTCTCCACCGGGGACTGCACATACCCAGGGACCCCACACCTTCTCACTGAGATCTCCACACGCCCAGGGACCCCACACCTCCCCACAGGGGATTCCACACGTCCAGAAACCCGACACCTCCCCACTGGGGACTCCACACACCCAGGGACCCGACACCTCCACACTGAGGGCTCCACACGCCGAGGAACCCCACACCGCCTCATTCGGGGTTCCACACGTCCAGTGACCCCACACATCCCCACTGGGGGACTCCACACACCCTGGGACCCCACCCCTCCCCACTGGGGACTCCACATACCCAGGGACCCCACACCTCCCAACTGAGGGCTCCACACGCCGAGGGACACCACACCTCCCCAACACCTCCTCACTGGGCGCTCCACATGCCCAGAGACCCCACACCTCCCCATTGGGGACTCCACACGCCCAGAGACCCCACACCTCCCCACTGGGAGCTCCACACATCCAGGGCCCCACATCTCTGCATTGGGGGACTCCACAAACCCATGGACCCAGCACCTCCCCACTGGGGGCTCCACACGCCCAGAGACCCCACACCTCCCCACTGGGAGCTCCACACATCCAGGGCCCCACATCTCTGCATTGGGGGACTCCACAAACCCATGGACCCAGCACCTCCCCACTGGGGGCTCCACACGCCCAGAGACCCCACAACTCCCCACTGGGAGCTCCACACATCCAGGGACCCCACATCTCTGCATTGGGGGACTCCACAAACCCATGGACCCAACACCTCGCCATTGGGGACTCCACACACCGATTGACCCCACACCTCCCGACTGGGAGCTCCACACATCCAGGGACCCCACACCTCCCCACTGAGGGCTCCACACGCCCAGGGACCCCACACCTCCCCACTGGATGCTCCACACATGCAGAGACGTCACACCTCCCCACTGGGGGCTCCACATACCCAGGGACCCCACACCTCCCGACTGGGGACACCACATACCCAGGGACCCCACATCTCCCGACTGGGGGCTCCACACACCCAGGGACCCCACATCTCCGCACTGGGGACTCCACACGCCCAGGGACCCCACACCTCCCCATTGAGGTTTCACACATCCAGGAACCCCACACCTCCCCACTGGGAGGCTCCACACGCCAAGACCCCACACCTCCCCATTGGGGAATCCACACACCTATTGACCCCACACCTCCCCACTGGGAGCTCCACACATATAGGGACCCCACACCTCCCAACTGGGGGGCTCCACACATCCAGGGACCCCACACCTCACCACTGGAGGGCTCCACACACCCAGGGACCCCACACTTCCCCACCAGGGACTCCACACACCCAGGGACCCCCCACCTCCCTCCTCGGGGTTCCACACGTCCAGGGACCCCACACCTCCCCACAGGGGGCTCCACACGTCCAGGATCCCCACACGTCCCCACTGGGGACGCCACAGACCCAGGGACCCCACACCACCCCACTGGGGGCTCCACACAAACAGGGACCCCACACCTCCCCACTCGGGGTTCCACACATCCAGAGACGGCACAGCTCCCCACTGGGGGACTCCACACATCCAGGGACCCCAAACCACCCCACTGGGGGGCTCCACACATCCAGGGACCCCCACACCACCCCACTGGGGGGCTCCACACACCCAGGGACTCCACACCTACCCACTGAGGACTCCACACACCCAGGGACCCCACACCTGCCCATGGGGGTTCCACACACCCAGGGACTCCACACACCCCCACTAGGGGGCTCCACACACCCAGGGACCCCACACCTCTCCACTGGGGGCTCCAGACGCCCAGGGACCCCACACCTCCCCACTGGGGCCCCACACGCCCAGGGACCCCACACCTCCACACTCGGGGATCCACATGTCCAGGGAACCCACACCTCCGCACTGGGGACTCCAAACGCCCAGGGACCCCACAACTCCCCACTGGGGCTCCACACACCCAGGGACCCCAAATCTCCCCACCAGGGACTCCACACACCCAGGGACCCCACACCTCCCCACTGGGGGCTCCACACGTCCAGGGAGCCAACACCTCCCGACTGGGGGCTCCACACGCCAAGAGACCCCTTACCTCCCCATTGGGGATTCCACACATCCAGAGACCCTATACCTCCCCACTGGGAACTCCACACATCCAGCGACCCCAAACCTCCCCACTGGGGGGCTCCACACACCCAGGGATCCCACACCTCCCCACTGGGGACACCACATACCCAAGGATCAAACATCTCCGAACCGGGGACTCCACACACCCAGGGACCCTATACCTCCCCACTGGGGGCTCCACACGCCCAGGGACCCCACACCTCCCCACCGGGGGCTCCACACATCCAGGGACCCCACACCTCCCCACCATGGGCTCCACACGCCCAGGGACCCCACACCTCCCCACCGAGGGCTCCAAATGCCCAGGGACCCCACACCTCCCCACCGGGGGCTCCACACACCCAGGGACCCCACACCTCCCTACTTAGGGTTCCACAAGTCCAGGAACCCCACACCTCCCCACTGGGGACTCCACACACCCAGGGACCCAACACCTCCCCACTGAGGGCTCCACATGCCCAGGGACCCTACACATCCTCACTGGAGGCTCCACACGCCCAGGGACCCTACACATCCCCACTGGAGGCTCCACACGCCCAAGGACCCCACACCTCCCCACTGAGGGCTCCACACACCCAGGGAGGGACACCACACCTCCCCACTAGGGGCTCCACACACCCAGGGACCCCACACCTCCCCACCGGGGGCTCCACACACCCAGGAACCCCACACCTCCCCACTGGGAGGCTCCACACGCCAAGACCCCACACCTCCCCATTGGGGAATCCACACACCTATTGACCCCACACCTCCCCACTGGGAGCTCCACACATACAGGGACCCCACACCTCCCAACTGGGGCGCTCCACACATCCAGGGACCCCAGACCTCACCACTGGGGGGCTCCACACACCCAGGGACCCCACACTTCCCCACCAGGGACTCCACACACCCAGGGACTCCCCACCTCCCTCCTCGGGGTTCCACACCTCCAGGGACCCCACACCTCCCCACAGGGGGCTCCACACGTCCAGGATCCCCACACCTCCCCACTGGGGACTCCACACACCCAGGGACACAACACCTCCCCAATAGAGGCTCCACCTGCCCAGAGACCCCACACCGCCCCACTGAGGGCTCCACACACCCAGAGACCCCACACCTCCCTACTCGGAGCACCAAACACCCGGGGACCCCACACCTCGCTACTGGGGGAGTCCACACACCCAGGGACCGCACACCTCCCCAATGGGGGCTCTGCACAGCCAGGGATCCCACACCTGCCCATGGGGGTTCCACACACCCAGGGACTCCACACACCCCCACTGGGGGGCTCTACACACCCAGGGACCCCACACCTCTCCACTGGGGGCTCCAGACGCCCAGGGACCCCCACACCTCCCCACTGGAGGCCCCGGACGCCGAGGGACCCCACACCTCCCCTCTGGGGGCCCCAAACGCCCAGGGACTCCACACCTCCACACTCGGGGTTCCACATGTCCAGGGAACCCACACCTCCGCACTGGGGACTCCAAACGCCCAGGGACCCCACACCTCCCCACTGGGGCTCCACACACCCAGGGACCCCACATCTCCCCACTCGAGGTTCCACACATCCAGGGACCCCACACCTCCCCACTGGGGGCTCCACACGTCCAGGGACCCAACACCTCCCGACTGGGGGCTCCACACGCCAAGAGACCCCTTACCTCCCCATTGGGGATTCCACACACCCAGAGACCCTATACCTCCCCACTGGGAGCTCCACACATCCAGGAACTCCACACCTCCCCACTGGGGGGCTCCACACACCCAGGGATCCCACACCTCCCCACTGGGGACACCACATACCCAAGGACCCCACACCTCCCCACTGGGGGCTTCACACGCCCAGGGACCCCACACCTCCCCACTGGGGACTCCACACATCCAGGGAACCTACATCTCACCACTGGGGGGGCTCCACACAACCAGGGACCCCACACCTCCCCACCGGGCACTCCACACAACCAGGCACCCCACACCTCCCCACTGGAGGCTCCACACACCCAGGGACCCCACACCTCCCCACCGAGGGCTCCAAATGCCCAGGGACCCCACACCTCCCCACCGGGGGCTCCACACACCCAGGGACCCCACACCTCCCTACTTAGGGTTCCACACGTCCAGGAACCCCACACCTCCCCACTGGGGACTCCACACACCCAGGGACCCAACACCTCCCCACTGAGGGCTCCATATGCCCAGGGACCCTACACCTCCCCAATGAGGGCTCCACACGCCCAGGGACCTCACACCTACCCACTGGGGGCTTCACACACCCAGGGACCCCACACCTGCCAATTCAGGGTTCCACACGTCCAGGAACCCCACACCTCTCCACTGGGGGGCTCCACACGCCCAGGGACCCCACATGTCCCCACCGGGGACTGCACATACCCAGGGACCCCACACCTCCCCACTGAGAGCTCCACACGCCCAGGGACCCCACACCTCCCCACAGGGGACTCCACACGTCCAGAAACCCGACACCTCCCCACTGGGGACTCCACACACCCAGGGACACGACACCTCCACACTGAGGGCTTCACACGCCGAGGAACCCCACACCGCCCCATTCGGGGTTCCACACCTCCAGGGACCCAACACCTCCCGACTGGGGGCTCCACACGCCAAGAGACCCCTTACCTCCCCATTGGGGATTCCACACACCCAGAGACCCTATACCTCCCCACTGGGAGCTCCACACATCCAGGGACCCCACACCTCCCCACTGGGCGGCTCCACACACCCAGGGATCCCACACCTCCCCACTGGGGACACCACATACCCAAGGATCCCACATCTCCAAACCGGGGACTCCACACACCCAGGGACCCCACACCTCCCCACTGGAGGCTCCACACGCCCAGGGACCCCACACCTCCCCACCGAGGGCTCCAAATGCCCAGGGACCCCACACCTCCCCACCGGGGGCTCCACACACCCAGGGACCCCACACCTCCCTACTTAGGGTTCCACACGTCCAGGAACCCCACACCTCCCCTCTGGGGACTCCACACACCCAGGGACCCAACACCTCCCCACTGAGGGCTCCATACGCCCAGGGACCCTACACCTCCCCACTGGAGGCTCCACACGCCCAGGGACCCCACACCTCCCCACTGGAGGCTCCACACGCCCAAGGACCCCACACCTCCCCACTGAGGGCTCCACACACCCAGGGAGGGACACCACACCTCCCCACTGGGGGCTCCACACACCCAGGGACCCCACACCTCCCCACTGAGGGCTCCACACGCCCAGGTACCCCACACCTCCTCACCGTTGACTGCACATACCCAGGGAACCCACACCTCCCCACTGGGGGGCTCCACACACCCAGGGACCCCACACCTCCCCATTGGGGGCTCCACACACCCAAGGACCCCACACCTCCCCACTGAGGGCTCCACACGCCCAGGTACCCCACACCTCCCTACCGTGGACTGCACATACCCAGGGACCCCACACCTCCCCACTGAGGGCTCCACACACCCAGGGACCCCACACCTCCCCACCGGGGGCTCCACACACTCAGGGACTCGACACCTCCCCACTCAGGGCTCCACATGCCCAGGGACCCCACACCTCCCCATTCAGGGTTCCACACTTCCAGGGACCCCACACCTCCCCACTGGGGGGCTCCACACACCCAGGGACCCCACCCCTCCCCACTGGGGACTCCAGATACCCAGGGGCCCCATACCTCCCCACTCAGGGCTAAACTCACCCAGAGACCCCACACCTCCCGACTCTGGGTTCCACACACCCAGGGACCCCACACACCCAAGTATCCCACACCTCCCCACTGAGGGCTCTACACGCCACGGGACCCCACACCTCCCCACTGGGGGCTCCACACACCCAGGGACCCCACATCTCCCCACTCGGGGTTCCAGATGTCCAGGAACTCCACACCGCCCCACTGGGGTCTCCACACATCCAGGGACCCAACACCTCCCGACTGGGGCCTCCACACGCCAAGAGACCCCTTACCTCTCCATTGGGTTCTTCACACCCCTAGAGACTCCGTACCTCCCCACTGTGAGCCCCACATATCCAGGGACCCCACACCTCCCCACTGTGAGCTCCACACACCCAGGGACCCCACACCTCCCCACTGGGGACACCACATACCCAAGGACCCCACATCTGCCAACTAGGGGCTCCACAAACCCAGGGACCTCACACCTCCCCATGGGGGACTCCACACACCCAGGGACCCTACACCTCCCTACTGGGGACTCCACACACCCAGGGACCCCACACCTCCCCATTGGGGGACTCCACACACCCAGAGACACCACGCCTCCCACTGGAGGGCTCCACACAACCAGCGACTCCACGCCTCCCCACTGGGGGCTCCACATGCCCAGGGACCCCACGCCTCCCCACTGGGGACTCCACACACCCAGGGACCCCACACATCCCCACTGGGGACTCCACACACCCAGGGACCCCACCCCTCCCCACTGAGGGCTCCACACGCCCAGGGACCCCACACCACCCCACTGGGGACTCCACACACCCAGGGACCGCACACATCCCCACTGAGGGCTCCACACGCCCAGGGATCCCACACCTCCCCACTGGGGGCTCCACACGCCCAGGGACCACACACCTCCCCACTGGGGGCTGAACACGCCCAGGGAACCCACACCTCCCCACTTCGGGTTCCACACGCCCAGGGAACCCACACCTCCCTACTGGGGGCTCCACACATCCAGGGAACCAACACCTACCCACTGGGGGCTCCACACGCCCAGGGACCCCACACCACCCCATTGTGGACTCCACACGCCCAGAGACCCCATACCTCCCCACTGACAGCTCCAAACATCCAGGGACCCCACACCTCCCCACTGGGGGATCCACACACCCAGGGACCCCACACCTCCCCACTCGGGGCTCCACACACCCAGGGACCCCACACCTCCCCACTCGGGGCTCCACACACCCAGGGACCCCACACCTCCCCACTGGGGGCTCCACACACCCAGGGACCCCACACCTCTCCACTGGGGACTCCACACACCCAGGGACCCCACACCTCCCCACTGGGGGCTTCACACACCCAGGGACCCCACACCTCCCCACTGGGGGCTCCACACACCCAGGGACCCCACACCTCCCTACTGGGGGCTCCACACACCCAGGGACCCCACACCTCCCTACTGGGGGCTCTACACACCCAGGGACCCCACACATCCCCACTGGGGGCTCCACACACCCAGAGACCCCACACCTCCCCGGCCAGGGGTTCCACATGCCCAGGGACCTCCCAGGGTCTCGTATTCACACAGCTGCTCCACCTCACTCTGAAAATCTAAGTAAAAAGCAAAACCCCTCTCACCACTGCCCCAGTTTTGCAAACTGGAATGTGGAGCAAACTCCTACCCAGGGCCATCCACCTGGATACCCTCACCAGCAGCCAGTGCCAGGCCTGTGACCCCACGTGATCATCACCGGGCAGTCACTCACACCAATGGCCTCCGCAGGACAGCACCTGGTTGGTGAGGTGCAGCCTTCAGGCCCCTCCCGAGCTGCAGCTGTACGTACCCTGTGAACCCTGGCCCCGGCCAGTGTCCACGGGGGCAGGAGCGTGGCGGCCCCTATGTTTCTCCTGTCTAGTTTAGAAAGCAGCTGTGTGTGCCCTCTCCCATGCGAGGGACACACCCTCGGTCACTGCATGGTGCTGAGCACTCCCCCAGGGGATGTGGGCCGCAGAGACGGGACCAGCTGAGCCCAGACAGCCCAGCACTCACCTGGGCGGGGGCCCCTCTGCACTGCCTGCAGCTCAGGTCTGTCCCGGTCTTCAACCCATGGCTCCTCCCACTGTTCCAGGCGGGAGACGAGGTCTGGTCTGGGGCTGCAAAATCCTTCTCAAAGGAGAGAAAAGGTTCCGTTTTACTTGTACTGAGGACAAAGTGAGGGTTGAGGCTCAGAGCAGTTCTGCTGGGAGGCCCTGGAGAAGCCACCCCTAAGCAGAGATGACAGGAAGGGAGGGGCCTGGACACCAAGGCCACAGAAGGCCTGGCAAGGTCTGAGGAAGGAAGATGAGGCTGCCTCCAGGGTGAGTGGGCCCTCTGTCCACACAGCCAAGAACTTGCAGCTCCTGAGCCCCCTCGGCTGGAAGGCCGCACTATCATCCCAGACCACCCAGGCCCAGAGGCAGCAGCAGAACTCACCCAGCACTCACCCAGCGCTCACCCAGTGCCCACCCAGCGCCCACCCCGTGCCCACCCAGCGCGGCCACGTTGCTGAAGTTGTCCAACATCACATCCCGGTAGAGGGCCCTCTGGCTGGGTTCCAGACACTCCCACTCCTCCCATGAGAAGTAGATGGCCACGTCCTGGAAGGTCACTTGCTCCTGCAACACACACAGCTCCTGAACTGGCCTTTCCCAAGAAAAAGAGGGCTCAGCCCATGGGTCTGGGCGGGAAAGGGGAATGGGGGTGACCTTGATGTGAAGAGATTGTGTCCCCTAAATCCATGCACTGAAGCCTGGAGACCCGAGTGGCTGTGTCTGGGGCTGGGCCTCTGTGTAAGAGATTAAGGTTAAGTGAGGTCAGAAGCTGGGACCCTGACCCACAGGTCTGCTCCTCATAGGAGGCTCCAGAGAGCTCCGGCTCCATCCCTGCTGTGAACACAGCATAACAGCGGTTGTCTGCAAGCTGGTCACTGGTCCCTGCCAGAACCGCATCTGCAGCACGCTGAGCTTGGACATCAGCCTGCAGAACAGACGACACGCACGTGTGTAAACCGCCCACCGTGTGGTATTTTGTTAGGGCCGCTCTGGTGGACTAAGAGCACCTGAGAGAACCTGGTTCATTTTCCTGTAACAGCCACTGGCTCTCCTCAGGTCAATAATGAATCCGATTTTCTTTTCTCTTCCCCCGCCCCTTAAGAGAGAAGCCAAAAAGGGGGACACGGGCCACAGACCCTCCCCACGTGTGCTGGTGCCTCAGGCGGCCGGCAGGGCAGAGGGGAGGCTGCGCTCAGCAGCGGCAGGGCTCACCTGGGCCACATCCATGGGAACAGCGAGGCCACCCATCTGCGGAAGCACAGCACCGAGGAGGGCAGATCTGAGGAGACAAGAAACGTGAGTGGGTGCAGCGGCCTGGGAATGCCCACCCCGCCTGACCCCAGGACTCCCACCCAGCAAATCAGGAAGAATTCAGGAAAAATCAGTGATGCATACGTAGGGTCTGCTCTGTAACTACCGACAGCCACCAGGTGTGGGGAAACTCCGGGGTGGTGAGGGGCCAGCCTGTCTTTAGGTTAAGAGACAGCCGGCCACCTCCCACACACAAGAACTCTGAAATACCAGAGCAAGCCAAGCCTGTCATCAGAGGAGGACGGAGGCCAGCCACTGCTGGCAGAAAGCTTAGCTGCAAACACGTGACCGGAGAATCTAACCCCAACCGAGGCAGCTGGGGCTCCTCCTCAGGAGACAAGCAGGGCAGCCCATTCCCATTCCGGCAGCGCTGTGCATGGAAGATGTTCTCAGGCACGTGACGAGGAGGCCACCTCGCAGCCTTCCCCCACTGAAAACCTGGTGCAGCCCCGAGAAATCCCATTAATCTTCACTGAGTCTCCAGATCCAGCCACGAGCTCCCTAAACCTTACAGCCCAGGCCCATGGAGAACCCCACTGCTCTCCTGCCGCGGTGGGTCCTGACTCCTTCCTGAGTGAAGCTCAGAGCCCCAAGATGCAGAAGAGACCAGCCCCACAGCACCCCTGAGGAGACACAGAAGCAGCTGGAGGAAGATGGCCCATGCCTGGTCACCCTGTCAGAGGGAGGAGGGGAGATGTCATTTTGGCCCCTACAGATGGAAGAATCATAAAGGGCCATCAGGAGCAAAGTATGCAAACAGCAACTGAGATGAAATGGACCAATGGGATGGAAAACACAATATTAGGAAACTGACAAAAGAAAGGGGAAGCCACATGGCCTTCCATCTGTTGAGGCAACTGAAAATGTAACTTGAACCATTCCCACAAGGAAAATACCACACCCAGCGGGATTCCCTGGTAAACTCCACCAGAGCCGACGGAAGCACAGTACTGATCTTAGAAGCTATTTGCAGTGAACAGAGGAAGAGCAGACACCATGCAGTCTGTCTGAATGAGGCCAGCAAAACCAAAACCAAAACCTGATAGAGATATCACACGGGGCCGGGCAGCGTGGCTCACGCCTGTAATCCCACACAGCCTGATAGAGATATTACAAGGGGCCGGGCAGCGTGGCTCACGCCTGTAATCCCACACAGCCTGATAAAGATATCACAAGGGGCCGGGCAGCGTGGCTCACGCCTGTAATCCCACACAGCCTGATAGAGATATTACAAGGGGCCGGGCAGCGTGGCTCACGCCTGTAATCCCACACAGCCTGATAAAGATATCACAAGGGGCCGGGCAGCGTGGCTCACGCCTGTAATCCCACACAGCCTGATAGAGATATCACAAGGGGCCGGGCAGCGTGGCTCACGCCTGTAATCCCACACAGCCTGACAGAGATATCACAAGGGGCCGGGCAGCGTGGCTCACGCCTGTAATCCCACACAGCCTGATAGAGATATCACAAGGGGCCGGGCAGCGTGGCTCACGCCTGTAATCCCACACAGCCTGACAGAGATATTACAAGGGGCCTGGCAGCGTGGCTCACACCTGTAATCCCACACAGCCTGACAGAGATATTACAAGGGGCCGGGCAGCGTGGCTCACGCCTGTAATCCCACACTCTGGCAGGCTGGGGCAGGAGGATTGGTTGAGCCCAGGAGTTGCCCAGCCGGGGCAACATGGTGAAACCCTGTCTCTACAAAAAACACAATAATTAGCAAGGCATGGTGGTGCACATATGTAGTGCAGCTACTCAGGAGGCTGAGGTGGGGAAATTGCTTGAATTCGGGAGGTGGAGACTGCAGTGAGCCGAGATCATGCCACTGCACTCCAGCCTGGGTGTCAGAGTGCAACCCAGCCTCCCGGAGTGTGGGATTACAGGCGTGAGCCACGCTGCTTGGCCCCTTGTAATATCTCTGTCAGGTTTTGGTTTTGGTTTTGGTTTTGCTGGCCTCATTCAGACAGACTGGATAGTGTCTGCTCTTCCTCTGTTCACTGTAAACAGCTTCTAAGATCTCAAAAAAAAAAAAAGATAATTACAAGAAAATTATCTACCTCTCTCGTAAACACAAATTCTTTAAAAAAAATTAGGAAGTCATATCTAGCAGTTTATAGAAAGAATTCTCTGTCATGACCAAGCGACGTGGACCCAAAGAGTGCACAGCTGGTTTGATCCCCATTAGCTGCAGCTGGTGCCGAGGAGGCTCCTCCACCACCTGCGCTCAGCACTGGGTTGGGGGGGCTTGGTCGCACTCACCCCACCCCCTCGGCCCTCCCACCTCCAGCACGGCAGGTTCTCTCTCCTTCTGACACTCACGCATAGTTACATTAACTGCAACGTGTTTTCACGAATATGCTTTTCAACTGGAGATTTTTTTTCACCCTTTCAAGAGCACAGCATCAACTGTGGTCACAGTGACTTCCCCAGCATTTGCTGACATTTGAAAATGACATAATTATAACCACAGTAACAGAATAAAAGAGAAAACCATAGAATACCTATCATCTCAATAGATGCAGAAAAGGCATTTGCTAAAATTCAACACCTAATCCCAACAAAAACTCTCAGCAAACAAGGACAGAAGAGAACTCCCTCAACCTGGCAAACCTGCAGCCAGCAGCCTGCTCCACGGGCTGGCCGACACGGAACCCTCCCCTCCCTCAGCCTGGCAAACCTGCAGCCAGCAGCCTGCTCCACGGGCTGGCCGACACTGAACCCTCCCCTCTGAGACCAGGGCCACACAGGGTGTCTGCCTACAGCTTCTCGTTAACATCTTATTGGAGGCCTGAGCCACCACAAGGGGGTAGAAAAAATACATAAAGCCGTAAGATCAGAAAGGAAGGTCAGGCGTGGTGGCAGGCACCTGTAATCCCAGCACCTGGGGAGGCTGAGGCAGGTGGATCACCTGAGGTCAGGAGTTCAAGACCTGCCTGGCCAACATGGCAAAACCCTGTCTCTCCTAAAAATACAAAAATTAGCCAGGCGTGCTGGCAGGCACCTGTAATCCCAGCTACTTGGGAGGCTGAGGCAGGAGAATCGCTTGAACTCAGGAGGCAGAGGTTGCAGTGAGCAGAGGTTGCAGCAAGCCAGGATTCCACTACTGTACTCCAGCCTGGGCAACAGACACCGTCTGAAAAAAAGAAAAAAAAAAGAGAAAAGAAAAGGCTTATAGAAGAAAAAAAAAATCAGTCATTATCTTCATAACACTGGGGTAGGCAAAGATTTCTTTCATAGACCCCCAAAAGCACTTAAAAAAATTACAAATCGGATTTATCAGAATTAAAAATTTTTGCTTATCAAAGCAGTTAAGGAAAAAAAAGGAGACTGGGTGCGGTGGCTCTCGCCTGTAATCCCAGCACTTTGGGAGGCGAAGGCAGGAGGACTGCTTAAGGCCAGGAGTTTGAGACCAGCCTCAGCAACACAGGGAGACCTCTGTCTCTATCTTTTTATTTAAAAAAATTTTCTTAAAAAGAAACACAAAGGCAAGCCACAGACTAAGAAGAAATATTCCCAATACATGTATCTGACAAAGGACTTATACCTAGAATTGTAACTCCTACAAATCAATAAAAATAAATAAAACTAGCTTTGCGTAGTGGCAGTATCGTAGCCAATGAGGTTTATCCGAGGCGCAATTATTGCTAATTGAAAACTTTTCCCAATACCCCGCCATGGCGACTTGAAATATAGTCGGCATTGGCAAATTTTGGCAGTCTCTACGGAGACTGAATCATAAAAAAAAATAAATAAAAAAAAAACTTAAACTGGGCAAAATATTAGAACAGACACTTCAAAGTTATACAGTGGTCTACAAACACATGAAAACGCACACTGCGCACGTGGGTCATGGGTGGCGTTTTCGAATCAAACTCTGACTTCCTTGATAAAAATAACAGCTCCCGGCTGGGCGCGGTGGCTCACGCCTGTAATCCCAGCACTTTGGGAGGCTGAGGTGGGCAGATCACAAGGTCAAGAGATTGAGACCATCCTGGCCAACATAGTGAAACCCTGTCGCTACTAAAAATACAAAAATTAGCCAGACATGGTGGTGTGTGCCTGTAGTCCCAGCTACCCAGGAGGGTGAGGCAGGAAAATCACTTGAACCTGGGAGGTGGAGGGTGCAGTGAGCCAAGATCACACCATTGCACTCCAGCCTGTGTGACAGAGCAAGACTGTCTCAGAAAACAAAAACAGGTCAGGCGTGGGGGCTCATGCCTGTAATCCCAGCACGTTGGGAGGCTGAGGCGGGTGGATCACAAGGTCAAAAGATCGAAACCATCCTGGTCAACATGGTGAAACCCCGTCTCTACTACAAAATACAAAAATTAGCTGGGCGTGGTGGCGTGTGCCTGTAATCCCAGTTACTCAGGAGGCTGAGGCAGAAGAATTGCTTGAACCGGGAAGGCGGAGGTTGCAGTGAGCCGAGATCGTGCCACTGCACTCCAGCCAGGCACCCTGGTGACAGAGCGAGAATCTGTCTCAAAACAAACAAAAAACCCCAGCTCCCCTCAGCTGAAAGCTGTGTTTGCACCACAACCTGGGCTGGGCTTTGCAGCCTGGAAAGCCGAGTAAGGGAAGAGAACCATGAGATAGGTCAGGAAAGGGGCTGAGGCCAGACGAAACCTGAGCCATGGTTTCACATGTAACGCAAAAGAAGTTTTATACAACACAAGTTTAATAGAGAACAGAAGGATATTGTCATAAGCTACTTTTTTATCCCCCTGGACAAATTAACACAGGATTTCTTTTTTTTCTCTGAGACAGCATCTTGCTCTGTCACCCAGGTTGGAGTGCAGCAGTGCAATCACAGCTCACTGCAACCTCCACCTCCTGGGCTCAAGTGATCCTCCCATCTCAGTCTCCCTAGTAGCTGGGACCAAAGGTGCATGCACCACCATGCCCTGCAATTGTTTAAATTTTTTGCAGAGACAGGGTCTCACTATGTTGCCCAGACTGATCTCGAACTCCTGGCCTCAACGGATCCTCTGGCCTCAGCCTCCCAAAGTGCTGGGGTTACAGGTGTCAGCCACAGCACTCGGGCTAAGCTACATTTTTTTTTTTTTTAATGAGATGGAGTCTCGCTCTGTAGCCCAGCTGGAGAGCAGTGGCCTCATCTCTGCTCCTTGCAACCTCTGCTTCCGGGGTTCAAATGATTCTCTTGCCTCAGCCTCCTGAGTAGCTGGGATTTCAGGCACGTGCCACCATGCCAGGCTAATTTTTGTATTTTTAGTAAGGACAGGATTCCACCATGTTGGCCAAGCTGCTCTCGAACTCCAAGCAGGTGGATCCTCAAGTGATCCACCTGCCTTGGCCTCCCAAAGTGCTAGGATTACAGGCGGGAGCCACCGCGCCCGGCCAGCTACGTTTTTAAAAAGAGCCTCTGTGATAAACAAATGAGAAAGCAGCAAAACAGGATGGGGGTGGGGAGAAGACAGAGAGGCGTCCAGGTGAGAGAGGAAAGCGGCCAGGATCGGGACTTGGAGGACGGGAACGGCGAGGAGGCAAACGGTTCAGTTATGGAGCCAACGCACCAGTGACCGAATGCGTGGGGCCGGGCAGGAAGGAGGAGGAAGTGAACCTCGGGTTTCCGCCTCCTCCCCTTCGCGGGGGAGTGCCTGGGAGCACCCGTGGGTGGGGCGTGGAGGCTGCAGGAGCTCAGCCTGGGGCAGGGCAGCGCTGGCTGTACTGACCTAAGTCTAAGTGCTCGCGACTCACCGGGGCGTGCGGGCTGCAGGCACAGGCGTGGAAGTGTCTGAGGGCAGCGGAGGTCACGCTCGTGGACGGGGTCAGCCGGGGAGTCCAGCTTCCGGAGGATACGCAACCGGGTCCCGAAACACCTGAGTGCAGGCGGCTGAGCCGGGAGACCAGCCGGGGCACCGGCAGCCGCGACGCTGGGGCTCACAGCCCTGGGGCGGCCGCAGAATGAGGTCAGCCAGCGCACGACCCGGGGACCCACGAGCGCACTCAGCAGCGGGGCGTCCGCAGCAGGGCCGCAGCACCCGCTACGCCGCGCCGGTAGCCCAGACTTTTACGAACTTCCCGAGCGGAAGTTGCTATCCGAGGCTTCCGGCCCCTCTAGGAGCCCGCGTCTCGGTGGTGCGCGCTGGCCGCCCAAGCCGGCGGCCGGGCCCCGCCTGTGGTTCCGCCCGCGGTTCCGCCCCGGCCCGAAGGACCTGCCCAGGTCACAGCCAAGCGCCACAACGCCAGGCTAGTTTTTGTATTTTTAGTAGAGACGGGGTTTTACCATGTTGGTCAGGCTGGTCTTGAACTCCTGACCTCAGGTGATCCGCCTGACTTGGCCTCCCACAGTGCTGGGGTTACAGGAGTGAGCCACCGAACCCGGCCCTCTTAACCTAAAGTCTAAAGGCCTGAAGGTTTCTCCTACAAAGTGAACTGTAAGCTGACTGGAGGTATGAACAGACTGTCACCTGCTCTTGTACCAGTCACCCAGTTCCAGCCAGCCAGTCCAGGGCGGCCAGCTGTTCAAACCCAGACACAACTTTCTGTGGATTCCAGGTCTTTCGGTAATCACTTAACTTACTCAACCAGTCGCCAACCCGAAAATCTTTGAATCCACCTATTACCTGAAAGCACCCAAAGTATGGCAAAGAAATATATTTAAGAGTAAAATATTTTGATTTCCGTGATCTGTCATGCGATGCGGCAGTCAGGTTGGAACGTAGGCCACATTATATAGGGTTAAATGAAACCCATCTGATGAGGTACTGTGGTTTGTAGGGCAGACTCCCTAGGCCCTTTAGATAGGATCTTGGAGCAAGAGAGAAAAAGATCAGAGTTTAGTCCTCATTGGTAAAATAACGAGAGTGACACGAGGCAGGCAGACAGATGCCCAGGCAGATGCGGGCGGGTGCCCTGTGAAACCCCACCTCCCAGCGGAAGATAGTTTAAAGCCTACAAGCCAAGCTACAAGCGAAATCCTCCGACCGGATTGAGAAGCTGTCTTCCTGTTTGGCGCGCTTTCCTCTGACGGATCCCCAGCCTCACCTGTTTGACATGTACCCCTCCCTTTCCTAATTGGTTTTCTACACCGGCGTGCCCACCTTTGAGTGTTGTCTTCACTTTAACCTGTTTTGCGTTACTCACAAAGCAGTCAGCACGCCCTCCCCATTCTGAGTCCGTTAAAGGTCCTGGACGCAGCCACACGGGAACTTTCCTGCCTTCCTGTCGGGGGACCGCCCTGTGTCCCCTCTCCACTGGAAGCTGTCTCATCACTCAGTGAAACTCCCTGCCTTGCTCGCTCTTCGATTCTCAGAGCCTCCTCATTCTTCTTGGCCAAGGACGAGCACTCGGGGACCCAGGTGGAGTTGGCAAGCCATCTCCTGCAGCAGGTAGCGTGCTCAAGTGAGGCCCAGGTGGGGTGTCGCCGGCCAGAGGACCCTGGCTTGCAAAGTGACTGAGAAGAACATCCTGCATCAATAGGAATGGCTTCAAAATTGTTAGATGTAATTTAATACTTGTTGGTTTGCTGTTACTAACGTTTATGGTTTTGAGCCTCTGGAATCAGGGAACAGGACGGGTGGCCATGGTGAGGCCTGGGGACAAGTTCTCAGTGTCCAGAACAACAGCTCCTAGGCAGAAGCAAGCCCCGTGTGCTCCCCTTTTCCCAGCTTTGCCTCCTGGCTCTTCTGGGAGGGGCTGGGTCCTCGGCATCGCCTCCACAGCTCTGTCCTGAGCTCTACACCCAGGATGTGACTTCAGGCCTCGGACAGTGAAGGCTCAGACAGCCTTGCCCTTCACAGCCTCCCTGGGGGCCACGCAGCTGCTTGACACCCAGCAGGACTGGGGAAGACTGTAGGGAGGGCACCTGTGTCATAGTTTCTAAATTCTTTTTTTTTTAGATGGAGTCTGGCTCTGTTGCTTCTGGATTCAAGCAATTACCCAGCCTCAGCCTCCTGAGTAGCTAGGATTACACGCACGCACCACCACACCCAGCTAATTTTTTGTATTTTTTATAGAGACGGGGTTTCACCATGTTGGCTAGGCTGGTCTCAATCTCTGTTCTCAGATGATCTGCCTGCCTTGACTTCCCAAAGTGCTGGGATTACAGGCGTGAGCCACCTTGCCCAGCCAAGACCCTATCTCTTAAAAAGAAATTGTGTGTATGAATATAAAACGTTGGGAAGAAAAAATCTATAATATTATAAAAGGTGTATGGATATCTTACATGGCCAAAAGACGACATACTTGATAGATGTATTTATAAGGTTTTATTAAAATTAGCTTTAGTGTTGATAATACACTGATAGGCTGGGTGAGGTGGCTCATGCCTACAATTCTACCACTTTGGGAGGCCAGCCGAGGTGAGTGGATCGCTTGAGTCCAGGAGTTCAATACCAGCCTGGGAAACATGGTGAAACCCTGTCTCTCCAAAAATATACCAAAAAAAAAAAAAAAATTAGCTGGTCATGGTGGCGTGTGCCCGTAGTCCCAGCTACTTGGGAGGATGCAGCAGTAGGATCACTTGGGGCTGGGAGCGAGAGGCTGCAGTAAGCCGTAATCACCCACTGCACTCCAGTGAGAAAGAAAGAAAAAAAGAAAAAAAAAGAAAAGAAAAAGAAAGAAAGACAGGGAAGGAGAGGAGGAGGGAATAATACACAAATACAAACATGAAATTTCATTTTCTGTTTTGAACACAAATTTGGTGTAATATCAGTAAGATACAGTAAGATACAGTCTGGCAAAGAGCCAGACCCTGTCTCAACAATACATAAATAAATAAGTCCAGTGTTAAGCGTGGCTTCATGGAGAGCCTGGGTGGACGAATCCCTAAAGCGTCTATTATTAAAAGCTCTGCATTCCATGACTCTCCACGGAAGAGACAAAGTGATACAAGTTAAATAAAACATCTTAGCAATTTAGAAAAGTCACCCTCTATGACCAGTGTTTGGTTTATCAAACCCACAATCCTGGGAAGAAAATCAAAACTTTAGGTATATTTCTGCTACCTGATGGGCCATCTAAACGTTTATGGAGGGATTTAATTCAACTGTCATTTTACATGCATGTTTTCTGGTTGTGTGAAAGCTTTCCCATGCAAGAGGGCTGACGTTATGACAGTAACTAAAAGGTTATTAGGAAATGTGTTTTTCTCATGGGACATTTCTGGAGAAATCTCCAATGACTGGAGTACTTGTTTCTCTGGATGTGGGAAGTAAAAGAGTTCCTCTTCAAAGTTTCCTTTCCTGTTTAAAAAAATCATAAGTGTTAGAAATTACATTGTTCTTAAACACCTTCTTCAAAGCCGTCTTGCTTTTCGCTAGTAGCTCTTTGTGAAGCCCTATCCTATGTAGCTGTGAGACATGCTCACGGGCACGTAGTACATTCTACGTCCTTGTACCTTAACCAAGATACCTGTGCCGGACGTGCTCACAGGCAGGTCCCAGCTCGCAGCCTGTGCCCCTTCCTTATTTGGACTTCCTTTTTGTTCTCCATTGCTTTTACCCGTTTAGAAATGTTTTAAGTTGTTAGCCAATCAGGTTTTAGTTTAGATTGTGAGGTCTGGCTCCCACTAATGGGCATCAGACACAGCAGTGAGGATGACCCCAAATGCATAAGGGATGAGTATGTCTGCTTTCCTTTGTTCACTGTACTCTCGTGGCAAGATTGCTAACGGGGGTTTCCTTTCTGCAGGAAGTAAAAGGAATTTCTTTGCTGAGAGATCCTTCATCCCAGAACTGATTTTTCTTTGCAACACTGAAAATTTATATGTAACACTGGACAAGTTGTAAAACAGTTAAATAAAGTAATCCAGATACAATAGCGTTGGACAAAGATAACTGAATTGACTGGATTGCCCTGGTCGGAGGTGTTGTAGACTGATGAAAATCAGATGTACGCAGAGTGGGAAAACAGAATTTGACCTTTTATAAAAGTGGCTGAAAGGCCTATACACCTAATAATAAGACCTCATGTATCTTCCACTCATAAACTCTGGTAGGATAAATGCTACAATGCAAGATGCCAAAGTGTATTTTCACCAGCTAAGGAAGCTTCTCACGGTCCACGGAGTGAGGACAATCATGCCCTTCGCAATCTAGAACCTGGAGAGTGAGTCTTCTGAAAATGAAACGGGAGAAGACTGCAGCAGAACTGTGGTACTCTGATCCTTCGTTTCATCATCTCACAACTCAGAAGGGCCCTGCCAGACTCTTGGGTTTTTCTTTGTTTGTGTTTTGAGACGGAGTCTTGCTCTGTCCCCCAGGCTGGAGTGCAGTGGCGCGATCTCGGCTCACTGCAACCTCCGCCTCCTGGGTTCAAGTCATTCGCCTGCCTCAGCCTCCCAAGTAGCTGGGACTACAGGTCCGCACCACCATGCCCAGCTAATTTTTTGTATTTTTAGTAGAGACGGGGTTTCGATGTCAGCTGGGCTGGTCTCGTACTCCTGACCTCAGGTGATCTGCCCCCCACAGCCTCCCAAAGTGTTGGGAGGACAGGCGTGAACCAGCACTCCCAGCCTCTGCCAGACTCTTGGGACTACACACACATTGGAGACTTTAGGGTAAAGCTAACCAGGGAAGTTTCTCCCCAGAAACAGACAGCATCCCACGGGTGGGCAGCTGTTTCCCGAGATCACAGATTAAGACCTCTCTGATGTCATGTGACTCCTATCGCTCAATTTCTTTCCTTCCTTGTACCTCTGTGAGCAATAGTATCAGAAAGGGGTCTCTCGTGCGCACCCACAGGGTACACTTGTATTTGTGGAGGATTTCGCAGCCAGCATCATACACAGTACACAGACAGCCTTATGCCTTGATTGATGGAACAGTGTGGGTGATACATTTGGATGGTCCATTTGTTGTTTCATAATCAGTTAGAAACAGAACATTGGTCAACTTCTGTTAGCCAGCTCAACAGGTTAGAGAGAACGTTGCCAGAGGTGACCCTGGATTTGCTGAGCTGGTAGAGCAGAGGATGGCAGGCTGTCTGGAGCGTTGCCTGGAGGCCTTCACCCTTCAGGATTCGTTAGGTCTTTTTCTATGGTTTGGAGTACACGAGGCAATGATGAGAAATGTATCCTCATAATAGGCGCTAGAGCAGATTCTACTGCAAAGGCTGTGGTTGCACAGCAGATCTTAAATTCTCTCATGCTGCATAACGGGATTGCTCTAGATGACTCACTGCGTAAATGGAAGCATCTGTCAGTTGCTGGCACTTCTGGCTGTACCTGGAGGAATATGTTAGGTATTGTGGCGATTCGGTGGGAATGAATTAATGAACAGGCTGTTTGTTTAAAGCGAGTAGACCCTTCATCGAGCTCACTCTTTGATGTATTTGATTCAGTTTGTTTCATTCCGGAGGACTCTGGCTGCAAACACACTCCAGACTCTCTGTCCTGCCTCCCTGATATTCGTAATAGCAGTCTCCCTGGGCCAGCATCGCTCAGAAGCTTTCAGTGTTTGCATGCAGCATCTCCAGAATGTCGAATGGCCTCTTGTTGACTGAAAACACAGACACTCAAAGACACAACGGTCATAAGGATGCCATAGCCTGTGAATGGTGTGCGGTTGATGGCAGCGGCCGGAGGCAGAGAGGTGGCGGCTGGAGCAGCTGCGGGAGCAGCAGTGGTGGCGGTGGGACCCCTACACCCCGCTCTCCCTGCCCCCCGTCTCCTGCACCCCCATGCCCCCTGTGCCCCCATGTGCCCTGCACCCCCATGCCCCCTGCACCCCCATGCCCCCTGTGCCCCCATGCCCCGTGCCCCCATGCCCCCTGCACCTCCATGCCCCCTGCGCCCTGTGCCCCCGCATCCCCATGCCCCCTGCACCCTGTGCCCCCTGCACCCCACGTCCCCTGCATGCCACCCTCTGAGGGTGGTCCAGTGCTGTCCTGCAGGTGCCCCTTGGCATGAACAGCCTGGGAACAGTTAACAGTGGCAGGGGTCAGACAGGCTTCCGGATGGAAGGGGATAGGTCACTAGTGAAGGCCCACCTTCAAGCTGGGGAGGGCCTGAAGCCTGGGGGCTGAGTAGCCAGTCTTGAGGACCAGAGGGGGAACTTGTGGTCCTTTTCCCTGGGCCAACCAATGGCCTCCCACGAACCAATCAGCACATGCTTCCCTCTGAGGCCCATAAAAACCTCAAAGAGCGGATAGGGAGGCGATGGGACCACCTGAACTGCCTGCAGAGGGGAGCCATCCACTCCAAGGCCTCCTGACTGCTGAGAGCTGCAGAGATGACAGGCGGACCTGCCTGCAAAGACAAGCCACCTACTCCAGGGTCCCCTCTCTGCTAGGAGCTGAACACTCACTGGGACACCCTGGCTGCAGAAAGTAGCCACCCCTTGCAGGAGACTGAGCTGTTCTCTTGCCCAGTAGAGCTCCTCTTCTTGCTCACCCTCCACGTGTCTTCGTACCTCATTCTTCCTGGTCACAGGACAAGAACTCAGGACCTGCCGAATGCC
The DNA here is from genome assembly GCF_030222135.1 of Aotus nancymaae. Taxonomy (NCBI): domain Eukaryota; kingdom Metazoa; phylum Chordata; class Mammalia; order Primates; family Aotidae; genus Aotus; species Aotus nancymaae. The sequence goes on from NW_026988450.1 coordinate 94,780,027, forward strand.
GAGGCTGAAAGAGCTATAGCACAACTGGCTGGGCGTGGTGGCTCACGCCTGTAATCCCAGCACTTTGGGAGGCCGAGGTGGGTGGATCACTTGAGGTCAGGAGTTCGAGACCAGCCTAGTCAACATGGTGAAACCCTTCTTAAAATAAGAAATTAGCCAAGTGTGGTGGCATGCACCCTTAATCCCAGCTACTCGGGAGACTGAGGCATGAGAATCACTTGAACCCGGGAGGCGGAGGCTGCCATGAGCTGAGATCGTGCTACCGCACACCAGCCTGGGTGACAAAGTGAGACTCCATCTCAAAAAAAAAAAAAGCTGTAACTCAAACAGGGCTGAACCATGCCCCTTGCTGCCCACCTTGTGGGCAAAGAGGAGAGAAAAGCAATGGCCCTTTGGGGAACGCAGACTTGATTGCTCCCAGAGCCAGGCTGTGACTCCCTCTGTGGGGCCCCATGGTTCCTGGCGGCTCCCAGCTTCCAGGCGCCACCACATTCCCAGTGCCTGGGGGAGCTGCGTGCAGTGCACCAGACTAGCTGCAGCCTCGCAGAGAGCCGGTGCCCACGCCAGCATCTGATGCTGCCGGCCCCATGGCAGCAGCACCACGTTTGATGGCGCAGTGTTCGAATCGCTTGTTCACACACCCCTTGCTGCTCTACGCCTGACTCACAGCCTCCTTTGGAGGCATGGGATCCAGGCTGGTAGCGTGAGCTGAGAACAGCCCGCCAGGCCGAGCGGACAGACCAAGCCCAGCAGGCCCAAACAAAACTTGGGCAAAGGCACCACCAGCCACAGAGGTTTCTGGCCAGAAGAGCGACACCCCAAGGATCCTCCATCACTGGGAACAGAACCCTGAAATGACGGTAACTGAGAGTGGTGCTAAGGCCCCAGCTTTGGTCACACGGTCACCTAACTGAGAACCTCACCAAAGCAGGGAATTTTAAAACAAAATGATGGAAGGCCATTGTTTTGGACTGAGCTCGTGTTACTAGGCCCAGCAGACCGGACCGAACCAACATGGAGTCATTCATGCTAAATAATCAAACTACAACTTTAAGAGGTTTAAGCTAATTTTTTGTACTTTTAGTAGAGACGGGGTTTCACCAAGTTGGCCAGGATGGTCTTGATCTCTTGACCTCATGATCCACCAGCCTTGGCCTCCCAAAGTGCCTGGGCTTTTTTTTTTTTTTTGAGATGGAGTCTCGCTCTGTCACCAGGCTGGAGTGCAGTGACACAATCTCAGCTCACTGCAACCTCTGCCTCCTGGGTTCAAGTGATTCTCTTGCCCCAGCCTCCCAAGTAGCTGGGAGCATGTACCAACATGCTTAGCAACATTTTGTATTTTTAGTGGTGGACGGGGTTTCACCATGTTGGCCAGGATGGTCTCAATCTCTTGACCTGGTGATCTGCCTGCCTCGGCCCCCCTCAAAGTGTTGGGATTACAGGCCTGAGCCACCTCGCCCAGCCATCTAGCTAATTTCTTTTTAGTTTTATATAGAGACAAGGTTACACTATGTTGCCCAGGCTGGTCTTGAACTTCTGAGGTCAAGCAATCCTCTCACCTCGGCCTGTCAAAGTGCTGGGATCACAGACGTGAGCCACCACGCACAGCCATGCACTGTTTGAACTTTACAAGGCTGTGAGTAGCTCCCAGTTGAAAGTTGTGTGTATGTAGGTGTACGTGTGTATGTACATTACACACAATTTAATTGTGAGAAAATGCACATGCTGAAACAGCAAACAAGCATGTTCAACTGCACAGATAAATAAATTTTATAAAGTGCCCAATTATATCTATACAACTAAGAAATAAGTTGCTAAAATCTCAATTGTTGAAACAGGAAGTGAAATCTCACAATGCTGGCGCTGCTGTAATTGCTGATAAAGGACTGGTGTTCTGCAGGCCGGGTCCTGTGACCTGACACATAAAGATGAGTGAAAAGGATCCCTGCTGTTCAAGATGCTTAAGATGCGTAGGGAGCAAGCAGCCAACCCATCGCTGCAAGAAAACAGCACGAAATTCCGGCAGGCGTGTGCGACACTGGACCTCAGGAGTGGCTTGACGAGGTGACATATACGTTTCAAGAAGATATAAGAAAGCATTTTTTTCCGGTTAAGGTGATGGTTGTTAACAGAATTGAGTACAGGTATTTAACATAAGGGAATTAGGTACTTGCTAATTTGTTGGAAAGACTGGAGAATCAGGAGCCCGGAGACTGTCACTGAAACCATTGATTTCAAGAGTATAGAACCGTAACTGTGACCTGGAGCTAAGAAACGGAATTAGGAAGCCATGGCTGTGCCACCGCCATCACCACTGAAGCTGCATTCCGAAAGCCATGAAGCTGGGGCCTGGGGACTGGAGCGCCTTGTGTCCCTCAACCCTTACCTCTCAATGCACTTGGCTTCCAGGGGAAACAGCGTAAGAGCGGTGGCCCCTGCCTCACTTTACCTTCCAGGTCTCACGGGGGTCATCTACTTTGCAGAATGTAATTCCCATCCAGAACCCTAGTTGCAAGGGGGTTTGAGAAATACAGTTTTTAACTTTCCAGCCTCTACAGTACAGGAAGGAATGGATGCCGGGTGCTGATCAAATATATCCAGCCCATGGTGGAAAAGTGTCAGGAGATAATTTTTTTTTTTTTTTTTTTGAGATGGAGTCTCACTCTGTCGCCCAGGCTGGAGTGCAGTGGTGCGATCTCGGCTTACTGCAACCTCTGCCTCCCAGGTTCAAGTGATTCTCCTGCCTCAGCCTCCCGAGTAGCTGGGATTACAGGCATCTGCCACCAGCCCTAGCTTTTTTTTTTTTTTTTTTTTTTTTTTTTAGTAGAGACTGGTTTTCATCATGTTGGCCAGCGTGGTCTTGAACTCCTGACCTCAGGCAATCCACCTACCTCAGCTTCCCAAAGTACTGGGATTACAGGCATGAGCCACCACGCTCAGCTGAAGTTTGAAGTAGACTTGGCATAATCGGATTTACATTTGAGAAGAGGCTGTCCACGTGCAGTCTCAGCTGCGTGATTGTGTGGGCCAGCCGTGAGACAGGTGGCACGTTACCTGTCTGCATCAGGCTCCGATCAATTAGCAGACAGAAACTGCAAGGTCATTTGAACAAGCAAAGTTTAATACAAAGGATTATTTACTATAATGGAATTATCTGTATAGCATTAAACAGAATGTGAAAGAATACTCTGGGGCTGAGAGAAAGTTCCCAAGCAAGGAGCAAATGTGAAAGAGTGGCCTCCTCCCCAACGCTGAGGCTCAAATCTCGGAAAAGGTGTGGTCGCCGCGATGCTGTGCAGTGCAGTGGGATGACGGGAAGGTTCTCCGGTTTTCCCCTAGCCAGACCTGTCCACGGTCAATGGGCAGTCACTGCTCCAGGTGCAGAGGGGTTGAAGGTGGCAGGCAGGGAGCCCTGGCCAGGACCGGCAAGCAGGAAACACCTGTCTGGGGCAGGCTGAGGCTGGACGCTGCAAGGTGTGGATGCTCCATACACCAGTGGAGCACCTGCAAGACTCACTGGGATCTACCCAGGGCATTGCAAGTGAAGTTGGATGGGGGTGCTGGCAGCCACGTGGTGGGAACAAGAAGAAAATGGAAGAAAGTGGCTCCTGCGGAGTCCCTCCAGCACCCTCTACTTACAAAGCTTAACATCATACCAGCTTTAAAGGAGAAACAGCTTAGGGCCCAGCTCCATTTTCACCAAGCAGGCAATGAAATCCGTATTTGAAGCTGAAAGACAGTACGTGGAGAATTGGCCCCTGCTTCGTTTAGTGCTCGCTCTGTGCTCCCTCACAATTAGTCTGATTTCCGATTCTCTAAGTAGCTCTTTCAACACTCCTTAAACACCTTATTCCACCGTCTTTCTTCCCACTTGGAAGATAACCTTGTCTCTCTCTTTTTTTTTTTTTTTTTTTTTTCTGAGCTAGGGTCTCCGTCTATCATTATTAAGGCTGGAGTGCGCTGGTGCGATCTTGGCTCATTGCAACCTCCTCCTCCTGGGCTCAAGCAACCCTCCCACCTCAGCCGCCTGAGCAGCTGAGACAACAGGTGCCTGCTACCACGTCCGGTGAATGTTTGTAGTTTTTATAGATACAAGGTTTAGCCATGTTGGCCAGGCTAGTCTTGAACTCCTGGGCATCTGCCTACCTCAGCCTCCCAAAGTGCTGAGATTACAGACATGAGCCAGCATGCCCAGCCCTTGTCTCTTATTTTACAGGGGAAATACATAATAATTCCTGTTTGATTAAAATTGAACAATGCAGGCTTTGGGAAATCTACGTTATGAGTTAACTGCTTCCTCAAAATTTAAATGCTGAACCTAACCCCGAGTACCTCAGAGTGTGATTGGATTTGAAGATAGAGCCTCCAGAGAGGTATTAAAGTTAAAACAGGGCCTTTGGGTGGCCCTGATCTGATCTGACTAGGGTTCTTTGAAGAGGAGGAAATTCAGATGCACAGAGAGACATGGGATATGCGTGCACATGGAGAGAGGGAGGGCCACTCGGGGACACAGCATGGGGTGTGCACGGAGGGAAGGAGGGAGGGCCACGCAGGACACAGCATGGGGTGTGCACAGAGGGAGGGAGGGAGGGCCACGTGGGGACACAGCATGGGGTGTGTGTGCACAGAGGGAGGGAGGGAGGGCCACGTCGGGACACAGCATGGGGTGTGCACAGAGGGAGGGAGGGAGGGCCTGGTGGGGACACAGCAAGAATGCGGCCATCGGGAGCCAAGGAGAGGAGCCTCTGGAGAAACCCAGCCCGTGGTAGGTGGATCACCTGAGACTTTGGTCTCTTCTGGCTTCCAGAACTGTGAGAGAATAATTAGTTTCTGTTGTTAAGCCACCTACTCTGAAGTGCTGTTGATGGCACCCAGGGCCGGTGCTGGAGGATTTCCTAACTGTGGAGGCCATGGAAGCAGCCCCCATGCTGTTAGGGTGGCGGAGTTATCTGTGGAAGGAAAATGTGCTTCCACCAACAGGCATCCTCGGGAGAGGTGAACCCCAGAGAAAGAAGCGATGGGCAAAGTCTGGAAGTGAGAATCATCCCCTCCTCCCACTGAGGCTGGGGAAGAAGGAGTGAGGCAGTTTTAGGGCTTGTGTGAGGCTGGGCGTCTGCTGCAGGTGGCCGGCCTGTGCCCACATTGGGTGGGAGGGGCTGCCAGCAATCGCGGGTTCCTTCCCAGGCCATGTGGGAGCAACCAGGACCGAAGGAGCAGCTCTCAGACAGCCAGCAGGCAGCAACTGAGCCTCTGCTTGTAGCTGGAGCAGGGACGGCAGCGGCAGCAGCATCAGCACCGAGGGGCCGTGTTTCAGAGGAGCTGGCACACTGGGCTCCGGGGTGACGTCCACGGATTTGCATGCCAACTCTCGTGAGCTGCAAGAGCCACCAGGAGTGGCTGCAAGAAGAAAGTCACTGTCGACTTATTGCACGGTTTGGGAGTGCTGCCCAGGAAGCAACCTCCTTCCTGCTGACCAGGAGGACGGGCAGGAACTGCCAAATGTCTGGGCTCCAGAGGTGGCTATTTTTTTTCCCTGGAATGGAGTTTCACTCTTGTCACCCAGGCTGGAGTGCAATGGCGTGATCTCGGCTCACTGCAACCTCCACCTCCCAGGATCAAGCAGTTCTCCTGCCTCAGCCTCCCAAGTAGCCGGGGTTACAGGCACCTGCCACCACGCCCAGCTGATGTTTGTATTTTTAGTAAAGACAGGGTTTCACCATGTGGGCCAGGGTGATCTCAAAGTGCTGACCTCAGGTGATCTGCCTGCCTCACGCTCCCACAGTGCTGGGATGACAGGCGTGAGCCACCGCGCCCGGCCATGGCTTTTTGCCTCTGAAGTTGAACTGCTTCTCACTCGCCACACCCAGTACTGCCACCATTAGGCCTGCCTGGGATACATGAGCCCTGACTGGCCTCTGTGACCAGGCCCTCAGCGCCCAGGCCCTCAGCAACCTGCAGGCCATCAGCACAGAAGCCGGAATGATCTGATCCTCTGAAACACATGCCCGATCATGTCACTCCTCTGCTTGACCTCCTGGTGGCTTCTGCGGCCTTAGCCCATCCAGCCCACCGTGCCCTCCTGGACACTCTCCCCATCCCCACTGCACTCAACTCCGGTCACACGGGCCTTGTTCTTCACACACGGGGCTGTGCTGAGCTCAGCATTTGTGAACGTGCTGTTCCGCCTGGAATGGGCTTCTCTTAGGCGACTTCTTGGGCTTAGCCTTTTACCTCCTGCAGATCTGCTGCTTAAAATGGAACTCCACCCAGAGTTGCCAGATTTAGCAAATGAAGTACAGCATGCCCAGTTTCATCTGAATTTCAGGTTTTTAAAAAGGCTGTGTTTAAATGTAAGTCTGCGCTATGCAGTATTTTCTCTGGTGACTCTAACTTCACCAGACATCTCTTTCCCTCTTCCTGCTTGACTTGTCACCACTTGGGGCAGAAACAGCTAATTTCCTTCAGTGTGCAGTGTCCCCTCGGCCCAGCTCTGTCGTCCTTGGGGCCAGGGCCAGGATTCAGTTCCAGCCAATGGGACATGAGCAGAGCGTTGTATGCGTCCTCTGGGTCAGGCTCCTGAAGACTGGACTGCTCACTCCCCACGCCTTCGACCGTCACCCACTGGCCGAGACTGGCAGCAGCCGCAGCGTCCCAGGACAGCGAGTGGACGCAGTGTGGAGGGGTCCCCTGCACCTGCCCTGGGTCACTCGTGTGGGACTTGGGAGAGAAAGACCGTGTCACTGTATCCAAGCAGCTGTGCTAGGAGTCTCCGTTATGCCAGATAATCTTGTATCCCAACCGGTGCCCATTCCATCTAATGACCTACCATCTTTCTACCATCTACCTAGCTACCAGCTAAAAGCCGAGGCAAGGCCTTTAAGAGGTGGTTGGATCACGAGGGCTCTGCTCTCATTTGTGGATGAACAGATCAATGGTTATCAGGGAGAGGACCTGATGGCTTTGTAAGAAGAGGAAGGGACCTGAGCTCTCCTGTGACCATGCTCGGCCCTTCACCGTGTGATGCCTGTGCCATCTCCAGACTCTGCAGAGCCCCCACTAGCAAGAAGACTGTCACCAGATGCAGCCCCTTGACCTGAGATTTCTCTGCCTCCATAGCTGTAAGAAATAAAATCCTTTCTTTTATCCCGGCCAGGTATGTTGTCGCACACCTGTAGTCCCAGCTACTTGGGAGGCCGAGGCAGGAAGATCACTTGAGCCCAGAGGTGTGAGGTTACAGTGGGCTATGGTTGCATATTACCCTCTAGCCTGGGCAGCAGAGTGGGATTCTGTCAAACAAACAAACAGATAAATAATCCAGTCACAGGTATTCTGTGGTAGGCAACAGAAAACGGACTAAGACGTAAAATTGGTACTGAGAGTGGGCTGCTGCTAATAAACAGTAACCAAACATGTGGAAGTGGCTTTGAAACTGAGTAATGGTCAGAGGCTGGAAGAATGTGGAGGAGTGGGCTAGAAAGGCCTACATTCTGGTGAGGGCTAGAAGGCGACTAGGGAAAGGCTGGACCTCCTCAGGGAACCATTATGGTCATAGCCAGAATGCAGGTAGAAAGATGAACTACAAGGCCATTCTGATGAAGTTTCAGATGGAACAGAGGAACAAGGCGTTGGAAAATAAAGGTCATCCTCAACAGAAACTGACAATACACTTTGCTGAATTGAGTCCATGCGCACGGGCTTTGTGGGAGTGGTGAACTTGAGAGTGGTGAACTAGAATGTCTACAAGAAAAAAATAGAAGGATCTAGAATAAGAAATATAAGAAAAACAAAGGAAAAAATAGAAGGAGCTGCTGGTAGCCATGCGAGGTGGCTCACACCTGTAATCCCAGAACTTAGGGAGGCTGAGACGGTTGGATCACCTGAGGTTGGGAGCTCGAGACCAGGCTGACCAACATGGTGAAACCTTGTCGCTACTAAAAATACAAAATTAGCCGGGTGTGGCGGCACATGCCTGTAATCCCAGCTACTCGGGAGGCTGAGGCAGGAGAACCACTTGAACCCTGGGAGGCGGAGGTTGCAGTGAGCTGAGAGCATACCACTGCACTCCAGCCTGGGCCACAAGAGTGAAACTCCATCTAAAATTTAAAAAAGATGGAGCTGCTGGTTATTTTTGGCCCCTTATGCTGAGCTTTGCTAGCAAAGAAATAGTTTAAAGACAGAATTTATAATTTTAAAGGAAGCAAAGTGGAAAGATTTGGAAAACTCAGCCTGGTCATGAAGAATAAAAGTGTGTTCAGGAGAGGAAACCAAGGCGACAGCCCGGTGCAGTTTGCCGAAGAGACTAGCTGGGACAGAGGGAGCAGGTGCAGTTCTCCCAAGGCAATGAAAGTCCCGGCAGGCATTTCCGATTATCGAAGCTGCCTCTTCCAATCAGAGGCTCAGAGGCCTAGGAAGGCAGAATGCTTTCAGGGGACAGACCCCAGGAACCCTCCTCCCCAGGCTCGCCCAGGGCCACCTTCGGACTCTGCTCCCTGCACTACGGCACAGTGCCCGTGGTCAACCCGCCAACGTTCAGGCAGCCCCAGGTGTGAAAGATGCCTCGCTCCAGAAGGCTCACGCCCTAAACCTTGGTGGCATCCCCGTGGGGCTAATTCTCTGGCTTAGGGAAAGCCAGAGCTGTGAAGGTGTGGCAGACTCCATCCAGATTTCAAAGGATACAGTTTAAAGCTAGGGGCCCAGGCAGAGACTTGTAGCAGGGGTGGGGCCACTACAGAGAACCCCCACTAAAGCAATGCTGAGTGGAAATGAGGAGCTGGAGCTGCTACAGTCCCCACCAGGATAATGCTTGTGAGCCACAGGAGTGGGACTGCCCCTGGGACCCAAGGACTGTGGAGCCACAGGCAGATGCAATGCTTCCTGGAAAAGCTTCAGGCACCAGACTCTACCCCACTGGAGGTGGAGCAAAGCCATGAGTGTGGTGGCCTGAGGCCCTGGGGACCCAACCTGGTGTGTCCAGGAAGCGGCCCATGGAGTTGAAAAGAGATGATTCTCCAGCTTCAGGATCTAGCGCCTTCCCTGCAGCGTCTTGGACTTGCTTGGGGCCTACTAACCCTTTCTCATTGTTAGCCCTCCCTGATGAAGTGGGAATGCCTGTCTTTTGCCTGGACACCATTATCGTATCTTGGAAGTAGAAAACTTGTTTTGATTTCACAGGCTCACAGATGAGATTCTGGACTTTGGACTTTTGATTCCATGCTGGAATGAGTTAAAATCTGGGGACTCCTGTAATCCCAGCACTTTGGGAGGCCAAGGCAGGTGGATCATGAGGTCAGGAGTTTGAGACCAGCCTGGTCAACATGTTGAAACCCCGTCTCTACTAAAAATAAAAAAATTCGCCTGGTGTGGTGGCGGGCACCTGTACTCCTAGCTACTCAGGAGGCTGAGGCAGGGGAATCATTTGAACCTGGGAGGCAGAGGTTGCAATGCGCCGAGATGGCGCCACTGCACTCCAGCCTAGGCAGCAAAGCTAACTCCGTCTCAAACAAACAAAGAAACTGGGGACCATGGGATTAGAACAGATGTGTCTGTGAGAAGGATATAAGTTTTGGACAGAATACTATGTTGAGTATCTGCTCCTCCAAAATTCAAATAGGAATTTCATCCCCAATATGGCAGTACTCAGAGGTGGGGCCTTTAAGAGGTGACTGGATCATGAGGGTGGAGCTCTTATAAATGAATTAACCTACTCTGGCTGGGCGCAGTGGCTCAGGCCTGTAATCTAGCACTTCGGGAGGCCGAGGTAGGTGAATCACAAGGTCAGGAGTTCGAGACCAGCCTGGCCAACATAGTGAAACCCTGTCTCTACTAAAAATACAAAAAATTAGCTGGGCATAGTGGTGGGTGACTGCAACTCCAGCTACTTGGGAGGCCGAGGCAGGAGAATCGATTGAACCCGGGAGGCAGAGGTTGCAGTGAGCCGAGATCACGCCACTGCACTCCAGCCCGGGTGACAGTGAGACTCCGTCTCAAAAAGAGAAAAAATCTGCTCATGGATTAATGACTTTATGGGTTATCATGGAAGTGGGCTTGATAAGAAGAGAGAGATCTGAGATAGTATACTCAGCCCTCCCCACACGATGCCCTGTGCTGCCTCTGGACTTGGCAGAGTTCCCACTAGCAAGAGAGCCCTCACCAGACACAGTCCCTTGACTGTGGACTTAGCTTCAGCAATTGTTAGAAATAGATTCCCTTTCTTTATAAATTACTCAGTTCATGTATCCTTTACAAGCAACAGAAAATGGACTGGACAATTGGCAAATGTCCAGCTACACTGCTCAGGAAAACAGAGAAGAAACAAATTACTAACATCAGGAAAAAAAAGAGGACATCCTTTTAAATATAGTTAAAATAGAATGTAAAGGCCGGGCACAATGGCTCACACCTGTAATCCCAGCACTTTGGGAGGCTGAGGCGGGCAGATCACCTGATGTCGGGAGTTTGAGACCAGCCTGACCAACATGGTGAAACCCCGTCTCTAGTAGAAATACAAAATTAGCTGGGTGTGGTGACACACACCTGTAATCCCAGCTACTCAGGAGGCTGAGGCAGGAGAATCACTTGAACCTGGGAGGCAGAGGTTGTGGTGAGCTGAGATTGCACCATTGCACTCCAGCCTGGGCAACAAATGCAAAACTCTGTCTCAAAAACAACAAACAAAAACAACAAAAAGAATGTAAAATAAAATGCAATAAAATGTAATGGAATGTTCTGAACTTTACGCCACTAATTCACTGTTTTACACAAAATGAATAATTATTTGAGAGATAAAAGTTACCAAACTTGGCACAAGAAGAAATAGAAAAACCTGAAATGTTATAGTTGTTTTAAAAAACTGTTATTTATGGCTGTGTGCAGTGGCTCACTCCTGTAATCCTAGCACTTTGGGAGGCCAAGCCAGGCAGATCAGGAGGCCAGAAGTTCAATACCAGTCTGTGCAACACGGTGAAACCCCGTTTCTACTAAAAATACAAACATTAGCCGGATGTGGTGGCATGCGCCTGTAGTCCCAGCTACTAGGGAGGCTGAGGCGGGAGAATAGCTTAAACCCAGGAGACAGACATTGCAGTGAGCGGAGTGACACACCACTGCACTCCAGCATGGGCGACGGAGTGAGACTAGGTCTCAGAAACAAAAGAACGAATGGACAAAGGAAAAAAAAATTGAATTTTTAATTTAAGAAAATCTTCCCACAAAGTACCAGGTTTCTCCAGAGTAAAATCTCCCAAACATTTAAGGAAGAAATAATAATATCATTATTACATAAACAACTTCAGAAAACAGATGATGATAGAGTAATTCACAAATCTTTGGGAGTAACAGTATCCTATCAAAACAAGGATGTACTCTCACCAATTCTAAGGAAAACGGAACAAGATGTCCTACTCAGTACAATGAGAAAAAGGAACAAAGTCCATATGAATTGGAAAAGTAAAATTCTTTATTCACAGATGATTATCTACATCGAAAATGCTAAAGAATCTAGAAAATGCTACTGGAACTAATAAGTTAACTTATCTAGGTTGCTTGATACAAGGTCAATGTGCAAAAGTCAAATGCATTTCTACATACTAGCAATAACTAGAAAATAGCTTTTTAAAAACCTTACCACTTGCAAGAGCATGCAGAAATATTAAATACATGAATTTAACGAAACGTGTGAGACCTGTAAATTGAGAGAAATTACGAGATCCAAATAAATGGGGCAGTATACCGTGTTCAGCAACTGGAAAGCTCAGAATCGTTAAAATGTAATTTCTCCCTAAATTGATCTATAAACCCCAGGAGGCTTTCTTTTTGTAGAAATTAATAAAAGTTGTTTTCTGTCGTTGTTAAGATGGAGTTTTGCTCTTGGTTGCCCAGGCTGGAGTGCAATGGCGTGATCTCTGCTCACTGAAACCTCCCCCTCCTGGGTTCAAGCGATTCTCCTACCTCAGCCTCCTGAGTAGCTCGGATTCTATAGGTGCCCAACACGCCCGGCTGATTTTTTTGTATTTTTAGTAGAGATGGGATTTCACCATGTTGGCCAGGCTGGTTTCGAACTCCTGACCTCAAGTGATCCACCTGCCTCAGCCTCAAAGTGCTAGTATTACACAGGTGTGAGCCATGCGTCCAGCGTGAAGTTGATAAAAGTTGACTCTAAATTTTATATGAAAATGCAAAGGATCTAGAAGTAAAAAGAAAAAAAAAAAAAAGGAAAAAAACAAAACCGAAGCTCTTCCAGTACCTGAGTATGATACTTACTGTAAAACTACAGATGGCCCGGAGTGGTGGCTCACACCTGTAATCTCTTTGGGAGGCTGAGGCAGGAGTTCAACACCACACTGTTCCACATAGTGAGACACTATCTCTACAAAAAATGTACAAATTAGCAAGATCTGGAGGTGCATGCCTACACTCCCAGCTACTTGGGAGGCTAAGGCAAGAGGCTCACTCGAGCCCAGATGTTCGAGGTTACACTGAGCTATGATTGTGCCACTACACTCCAGCCTGGGTAACAGAATGAGACTCTGCCTCAAATAAAACTACAGTAATCAATAGTGTCATATTGGTGTAAAGCTATACACACAAGAAGATAAGGATGGTGTCCAGAACAGACCACGTCTATGTCACTTAAGTTGGGAAAGTGGAGTCTTTCAACAAATAGAACTGAAACAAGCAACTATCCACACAGATACAAAATCTTGATCCTTATTGCATATGGTACACAAAAATGAACTCAAAATGGATCACAGACTAAAATGTAAAAGATAAAACTATAAAAGTTCCATAAAATAAAACACATAGGGAAAAAATGTCCTTTGAGTAGGCAAATTTCTTAAACTCAAATTATAAGATCTCATAAATCATCATTATTATTATATCTCCCTCACGGCAACCTCTGCCTCCCTCCTGGGTTCAAGCGGCTCTCCTGCCTCAGCTTCTCAAGTAGTGGGACTACAGGGGCACAACGTACCCAGATAATTTTTGTATTTTTAGTAGAGCTGGGGTTTAACCATGTTGGCCAGGCTGGTCTTGAACTTCTGGCCTCAGGTGATCTTCCCACCTTGGCCACTCAAAGTGCTGGGATTACAGGCATGAGCCACTGCACCCAACTCTTTGATAAATTAGACTTAATAAAAAATATTCAAAAGACACCATTAAGAAAATGAACAGGCAAACCAAACATGAAAGGAAAATATTTATAATATATTTGTCACAAATAGAGACAAAGAATTATATATATTATGTATGTGTTTTTCATCTAGAATATGGAGAGAACTTGAGTGAACAATAAGCAACCCAACTTAAAAATAGGCAAAAGATACGAACAGACACATCACAAAAGATGACACAGAACAGCCATAAGCAGATGAAATCATAGGCGTACATTATCCAGTGTGCAAATACAAATTAAAATCATACGACTAGAGTGGATTAAACTTTAAGAGACTGAAATACCAAGTGTTAGCAAAGATAAGGAGCAACTGGAATCTTCCCATACCGTATAGGAATGTAAAACGATTCAACCACTATGGAGGGCTGTGCAACAATTATTATTATTTTCTTTAAGGTGGAGTCTTGCTCTGTCACCCAGGCTGGGGTGCAGTGGTGTGATCTCAGCTCACTGCAATCACTGTTCCCGGGTTCAAGCAATTCTCCTGCCTCAGCCTCCCAAGTAGCTGAGATTATAGGCTCACACCAGCACACCTGGCTAATTTTTGTAGAGATGGGGTTTCGGCCATGTTGGGCAGGCTGGTTTTGAACTCCTGACCTCAGGTGATCCACCCGCCGTGGCCTCCCAAAGTGCTGGGATTATAGGCGTGAGCCACCATGCCCAGATGACAATTTCTTAGAAAGTTAACAACACTATTTCAATGGACTGAATGCTTACATCCTTGCACGATTCATGTCAAATTCCGAACCTGCAAGGTGACATGACGTGGGGTCTTGGGGAGGTAACAGAATCACAAGGGGAGAGCCCTCACAATTAGGGTAAGTTTGCTAGTCCATTTCCACCTCACTAGACACCAAATGCTGACACCCTCATCTTGGGTGAGGTATCACTTAGTGTTTGGGGAAGGAACAAATGAAATAGGAGTGACCCTGAAAACAAAATAGGATCACATGGTAAGAGAGACAGAGGAAGGTGACTGATGACCGCGAAAGGGTTCAGGAGGGCCAGTTCTTGGGGTGGGAGTGGCAGGGGCACTTCAACGTGCCCAGGCAAAGCAGGGATGGCTAAGGGGTGCAGGAGACCGGGAAGGGTCCAGGAAAGGTGCTGGGGCAGGAACGGGGCCAGATGAAGGGAGTAGGGTGGCTCACACGCGGTGCCCCTCTAGCAGGGGCAGGTGGCCCAGTGCCGAGTGGCAGACAGTCCCGTAGGCTTGAGAGTAGCCTCCAAGCAAAGCCTGGCAGCCCTCTGAGCCCCCTGCGAGGTGGAGGTGCGGAACATCCTCCGGCCGGGCCGGGGACGGACCTGCATACAGTTGAGTCACATAAGGGGAGGTGTCAGAGGGGGTGCAGTGGGGGAGGCCTTGAGGACCTTGAGGGATGCGAACTGGACAACGGAGGGGCAGTGGGAAGGATGGGGAAGGGAGCGAAAAGGAGGGGAAGAGGAGGATGGGGGAGGAGGCAGACTGGGGCTGGGCTCACCTGTTGTGCACCGGCCACGCTCACCCCACCGCCCCGGTTCCGGTCACCCCGGTTCCGGTCACCCTGGATCAGGGCCTGGTTGGCCACCTGAGCCGCAGACTGTGAGGTCAGGGAGGACGCTGCTCCCCTCTCGCTTGGCTTCACCTGGGAAGGGGCACATTACAGGGTCACTGAGAGGCAAAGAGAGAGGGTCCCTCCTGTGCCCACCGCACCATAACTTACCAGGGAGAGTGTCAAGGGGGGCTCTGCCTTTGCCCCACGGGGCATTTCCTCCCTCCCTAGGGGTGCACCTTGGAGCAGGGGAGCGGAGTTCTGTCTGGGAATGTTCTCGGCTACACGGGGGGACTCTGTAGGATCAGAAGGTCAACCCCAGGGTCAGAAGCCGGGTGCTGCGCAGAGTCGGCAGCCACAGGAGGAAGCCTGGGCCATGCTCCTTGCGGGCGGCAGCAAAGGTCACACACAGTGCTCTGGGGGGTCGTGGCCCCGCACAGGTGTCCCTGAAGACAGCTGAGGGTTGGCTCTGGGCTTGCACAGGTGTGCCTGGGATGGGGAGGCCCTGGGCTCTGCCCCTGGGGTGATGCCCTCCAGGCCCTTCTCTCTTGAGGTGCAGCTGCCTCCGCGCTCCAGGATCATCTGTGGGACAGGAGTGTGCTCAGAGGTCGCAGCCTGCCCACGGGGCGTTTGGGGGTTTCTGACATAGGAGGTGGCCTCCAGGGTGCGAGTAGACCAGGGATGACGGGGGTCACAAGCCAGAGCACCTGATAGACATGGCCGCGGTACTCAGGCGCAGAGAGCTGGACCCCTTCGTGCACCCGGAGCCGCGTATCCGCCCTTCGTGCCCACTCGTCGCTGGGGCAGTGGAATCTGCAGGGAGCCAGAGAGGTGGGGCCCGGGCTTCGGTCAAGCCAGCCCCTCAGGCTGTCATCGCAGGGCCCAGGCTTGGGAGCTCTCCCTCGCGGGCCGGCTATCTCCGGCCCGCACCCGCGCACGGGGGACTGTCTCCCACTCCCACCTCTGCACGTAGGGGTGCTGCAGTGCCTGGGTTGCGCTTAACCGCTTGTCCGGGGCGAACACCAGGAGTCGCCTGAGGAGGTCCGAGGCCTCTGGGGAGGTGTCTGGCGGCAGGAGGGCGTCCAGCATCTGCCGTGGCCTGTGGGCTGCCGTGTGCTGTCTCCAGGGACCCACCCAAGAGCCCTCCTCAGATCCATGTTCACGGCTGGGGCTGGGCTTCCATACAGGGGCCCACGCTGCTGTCCTTCTAGGTGGATGCCCCCGCCTGACCCGCAGGCGGTCTGGGTCCCTTGGCGCCCTCCTCTCCACGCCCTGACACAGCTCCTCAGGGCCACCCTCTAGGACCACCAGTGGCTCCTGCTCTCAGAGCGGCCAACAGTTGCTGGGTTTGGAACCACCAGCTGGAAAACAGGCAGAATCTGAACTGGTACAAACTGGCCCCAGTAACCCTGCAGGAAGGTGGCCCTGTTCCCTCAAGACAAGCCATCCTCACCCTCACCAAAGTGCCCCCACTCACCGGGACCCCAGGTGGTGCAGCACAGAGGCACGGCAGCCTGAGCCGAGAGCCAGGAGGTCTGGGGCAGCAGAAGGTGGTGTGACCCAGGCAGGCCTGGCAGGCTGGCGCAGCTCAAGCATCTGGGGCCAGCCATCTCTTCCAACCCCGCGGAGCACAGCCTCTTGACAGCGTTTCCACTGTCTGGCAGGGCTCAAACACCCCATCACCAGGGCATGCCCCAGCCTGTGCTCAGAAGCACCCCACATGACCCCCACTCCACACACCTGTACCTGGCCCTGGGAAGTGCTCACACAGGTGGACACTGGCACCCACCTCCACGGACCAGCAGGCTCCACCCAGACGAGCAGATGCGCCCGGTGGTACAGCTCCCGCTTGCCCCCGCCCTCAAGAGTGACCCCCATGGCCCCACTCCTGCCACTGCCTTCCTCCACCTCTTCCCTCAGCGCCTGAATCTCTCCTGCCAGCTTTGTGTGCACACCCCAGCTCCCAGCACAGTGACGGTCCCTGCCCCTGCTACCCCAATCCCTCGGGGACCTTGTCCAGCCTGCCGGCCCCATCATGGCCACTGCTGGGTTCTCATGGTGCCTATGCCAGGCGCTGCCTACCCACATCCGCCCCCAGCAGCTCCTCCTGGGCCTCCATCACCAGTTGGTCTTCCTGGGGCTCCTGTCCTATCCTCTGGATCCTCCCTGTCGCTGTCCCCGTCCCTCCTCCCAGCAGTCCTGGCCTGTCAGCTGCCATCTCCCCACAGCTGTGCCGTCTGACCCGAAGCATCCCGGTGCCCAGCCCCAGCTGCCTGGCTCACCCTCCTCGGAGGGCGGTGGGATGGTCTCCAGGATCAGCTCCAGCTGGTGGAGGGTGGACGTGCCCGGGAACAGGGGCTTCCCCCGCAGCATCTCCGCCAGGATGCAGCCCAGACTCCACGTGTCCACCCCAAGGGTGTACCTGGGGCAGGAAGGGGTGTAGGCATGGAGGGACCTAGAGGCAGAGGTGGGGATGGAGTTGCTGGGAGGGTGAGTGAAAGGACACTTGTGGCCTGGGAGCTCTGGCTGGGCAGGAGGGCAGCCCTGGGGGCCCCTGCAAGGAGGTAGAGGGTGGGTTGGGGGTGTCTCACTGCTACCGGTGTGAAGACAGCAGCACCTCCGGAGCCCAGTACCAGCGTGTGGCCACATACTCTGTCAATGCCTGGCCCTCAGGCCCCTCAGGGAGGTCCCTAAGGGAGCGGGCCAGGCCGAAGTCACACAGCTTGACCGTGCAGTCAGCACACAGGAGCACGTTGGACGGCTGCAGAGAGGAGGCAGACTGAGGCCCTGGAGCCGGGTGGGGCCGGGTGGGGCCGGGTGGGCCTGGGAGCTGGACTCGAGGCGCAGTGGGTGCCGCACCTTCTGGTCCCGGTGCACGATGTGCCCCGAGTGGAGGATCCAGGTGGCCCGCAGGAGCTGGGAGAAGATGGAGCGCACGTGGACGTCCTGCAGCAGCCCGCCCTTCGGGATGACCGTGTTCAGGTCTGTGTCTGGGGAGAGGGTGCACACTCCAGTCTGGGGGGTGGAGGGGGAGGGGGTGGGGGTGGCACCCTGGGGGAGTGGGAGAGGGGCACCTGGCAGCTCTGTCTCACTTTGAACCAGCCCGTGGCCTGCCTGCCCCACTCCTCCATCCTGCGCACAGCCTGTGGGCACAGCGGTGGGGTGTGCAGCTGTGCCTATTATTTTTTTTTTAATTTAAAAAATAAAATAAATTTTTTTATTTTTTTATTTTTAAATTTTTTTATTTTTATTTTTTATTCTAAAACAAAAAACATTTTATTTCCTATTGCCTTTCTTTCATAAAATGAGAAGAAAAAGAACGCAGCTGCAGACTGGCGGGAGCAGGAACCCGGGGCAGGTGGGATGAAGGGGTCGCTGCTGGCTCTGGAGGCTGACACCGGTCAGCTGTCTGTCCCTGAGTCCAGGGTACACGGTGAGGGAGCAAGCCACCGTGGGGCGGGTGAGGGAGCAAGCCACCGTGGGGCGGGTGAGGACAGGCCAGAGGCGGGGCCGGGGCGCTGGCCGAGGCCTCACTCACCCATACACTCAAACACCAGGTAAATGTCCCTGTCGTTCTCTGCCCGGATCACGTCAAGGAGGCTGATGATGTTGGGATGCTCCCCAAACTCCTGGGGAGAGAGTCGGCGGCGGCTGGAAGGCCAGGGACTGCCTCTGGGGGCCGAGAAGCCCGGCTCCTCTCCTGTCTGGAGAGGTCTGTTCCTGGGGAAGGGGACCGGGGGAGGGCCCAGGCTACTCACCTGGAGGAGTGTGATTTCCCGGAATGTTCTCTGAAGAGACAGAAACAGGTGTGTGGGTGGGTGGAGCAAGAAGGAAGCCCGTGTCCTGAGAGGACCCAAAGGAGCTGATGTCCATCACCCAAGGCCCACCAGACCAGGCGCGGAAGAGGGGGCAGTGTTCCGAGACAAGCCATAACATCTGCTGTGACCGGCTCCCAGCTCCCACCTGATTCCAGGCACCAGGGCAAGGGGCTGCCGCTCCCAGCCCCATCCCGCCCCACACTTCTCCCCACACACTCACCTGGGCATCTGTCTCATCCCGAAAAGCATCAAAGATTTTCTTGATGGCCACGACCTCACCTGTTCTCCGGTCCACTGCCTTCCACACAATGCCGTAGGCCTGGGAAGGAGTGCCATGACACAGGGCCAGCCCCTTGCCCCACCATCCCCTGCCCACCCAGACTGCCCCTGCACACATGAGGCTCCTCCTTCCCATTCTGGGTCCCCAGAGGGGATGGGAGTGTGGGCTCCACAACTGCAGGCCACCCTAGACTCTGACATCTTCCAGAGTAGGGGAGGCAGAGGGGAGGGTGAGAGCTGGCGAGGCCCTGGAAAAAAGGAGGCCACAGAAGGGAGCATCTGGGCAGGAGATGAAGCTCGGGATGTCCTGCCATCCTTCCAGCTGCCAGGCACTCTCCCTCCCTCTCTCTCACACCCACCTAGCCCCTAGTCCCGTCGGCCCCACCTTCAGATTCCTCCAGAATCTAGCCCCTGCCACCCTCTCCGCTGCCCCCACCCTGGTCCCAGCCTCTGGCATCTCTCACTGGGTGGCTGCATTCACCCCTTAAGGAATCTCCGTCTGCCACTCCCTTGCATGCCAATAGTGGGTTCTCAACACAGGGGGCAGGGTAGGCCTTATATAGTGACACCAGCAGCTGCTACAGCTCTGGCGTCAGCAACAGTGAAAACCAAAGTCCTGGAAGTTTCCCGAAGCCCCCACACGGGTTGGACCCCTCACCACTCATCTCTCCATCTCTTACCCAGTCGCACACAAGCCTGCGCTGGGCCTCAACTGAGCACCTGCTGTCTGCACTGCCCGGAAGGATCTTCCTCCCCCTCCCCCTGTGTGCTCACTCAGGCACACAGATACACTTGGCTCTGGCCTTCACTCTGCACCCACCCCATACCCGCTCAGGCCCTTCTTGGGACTCGCCCCTGTGCTCCTGAGCCTGGGGTCTGCCCTCCCTCTCAGTGACTGAGGCACGGGCCCAGCCTCCCCAGAGCGTCCTGTGCACCCAGGAAGCGGGCGACTGTGGGCACATGGGAAGTGGGGCGCCAGGATCCCTCTGCTTGAGGCTGCTGGGGTCCTGGCTGTCACCTGCCTCCAGGAGCCGGGATCCTGGGAGTCACGGTCGTGTCACCCCATGAGGAAACTGAGGCACGAAGGGGCTCCAAACCACCCCTCCGCCTACGGAGGAGGCAGGACGCCAGTGTGTGACGGAACAGGCCTCGGAGGGGACCAACCATCCCCGTAGGTATTCTCTTCGCAGGGGCGCCCCTCGGAGGGCAAGCGCGTCCCCGGGCACTCACCCCCTTCCCAAGCGGAGTCAGCGCGGGCGGCGCCCCGCCCCGGCCGGAAGTAGTCAGCGGAGGCGGGCCCCCGGCCGGAAGTAGTCAGCGGAGGCGGGCCCCCGGCCGGAAGTAGTCAGCGGAGGCGGGCCCCCGGCCGGAAGTAGTCAGCGGAGGCGGGCCCCCGGCCGGAAGTAGTCAGCGGAGGCGGGGCCCAGGCCCCGACGGAAGGAGTCAGCGGAGGCGGAAGCGGAAGCGGAGGCGGGGCCCAGGCCCCGACGGAAGGAGTCAGCGGAGGCGGAAGCGGAAGCGGAGGCGGAAGCGGAAGCGGAGGCGGAGGCGGAGATGGGACCCCGGCCCGGCCGGAGGGAGCCAGCGGACGCGGCGCCCGGGCCCGGCGCGGCCCGGCCGGAGGGAGCCAGCGGACGCGGCGCCCGGGCCCGGCGCGGCCCGGCCGGAGGGAGCCAGCGGACGCGGCGCCCCGGCCCGGCCCCTCCCGGCCCGGCCGGAGGGAGAAAGCGGACGCGGCGCCCCGGCCCGGCCCCGCCCGGCCCGGCCGGAGGGAGCCAGCGGACGCGGCGCCCCGGCCCGGCCCCGCCCGGCCCGGCCGGAGGGAGCCAGCGGACGCGGCGCCCCGGCCCGGCCCCGCCCGGCCCGGCCGGAGGGAGCCAGCGGACGCGGCGCCCCGGCCCGGCCCCGCCCGGCCCGGCCGGAGGGAGCCAGCGGACGCGGCGCCCCGGCCCGGCCCCGCCCGGCCCGGCCGGAGGGAGCCAGCGGAGGCGGCGCCCCGGTCCGGCCCCGCCCGGCCGGAAGGAGACAACGAAGGCGGCGGTGAGGCCCGGTCGGAAGGATTCACTGTAGGCGGCGACCCGGCCCGACCGGAAGGAGTCAACGGAGGCGGCGGTCCGGTCCGGCCCGTTGAGGCCGGAAGGAGTCACCGGAGGGGGCGGCCTGGCCCGCCCCGGCTTGAAGGAGTCACCGGAGGCTGCGGTCTGTCCCGGCCGGAAGGAGTCACCGGAGGCCGGGGACCGGCCCTGCCCGGCCCAAAGGAGTCAACGGAGGCGGCGGTCCGGTCCGGCCCGGACCTGCCGGAAGGAGTCATGGGAGGCAGCGATGTGGCCCGGCCGGAAGGAGTCACCGGAGGCGGCGGTAAGGCCCAGCCGGAAGGAGTCCCCGGAGGCGGTGGCCTGACCCGGCCCTGCCGGAAGGAGTCAACGGAGGCGACGGTCTGGCCCGGCCGGAAGGAGTCAACGGAGGCGGCGGTCCGGCTTGGAACTGCCGGAAGGAGTCACCGGAGGTGGCGGTCCAGCCCGGCCGGAAGGAGTCAACGGAGGCGGGGGCCCGGCCCGACCGGAAGGAGTGAACGGAGGCGGTGGTCCGGCCCGAGCCGGCCGGAAGGAGTCATCGGAGGCGGGGGCCCGGCCAGGCCTGGCCCGGGCGGAAGGAGTCAACGGAGGCGGCAGTCCGGCCCGATCCGGCCAGAAGGAGTCAACGGAGACGGTGGTCCGGCCCGGTCCGGCCGGAGGGAGTCATCAGAGGCCGCGGCGTGGTCAGAGCGAACTTCTTTGGAGAAGCCATGGTGGCTTCCACGTGATGGTGGAGGACATCTCTGAGGTGAGTGGCGGGGACTTGTACCCCACCGGGAATCCTCCAGACCTCCCTGCTCCTTCTCCGCGTCTCCGTGCTTTCCAGTCCTGACTTCTTTGTGGGCCTTTGGGCCCCAGTCGTCTGTGTGGGGGTGGTTGTAGGGTGCTGGCTGTGACGGCGTCCACAGCCCTGCCGGGAAGGCTGTGTCCATGTCTGACCTGCATCCAGCGTCCAGGAGTGCACAGGCCCTGAGCCATGGTGAAGTCTGGGACCTGGGTCCCTCCGAGCCCCACGGCCCTCTGAGCTGGAGTATCCTAATTTTCATTTCTACCTACAGCGTATGAGTTCCCTTTTTCTAAAACCACACCTGTATTCCTCCTCTTTTTTTTTTTTTTTTTTTTTTTTTTTTAAGAGACTGAGTCTGGCTCTGTCACCCAGGCTGGAGTGCAGTGCCGCAATCTCAGTTCACTGAAAGCTTCACCTCCTGGGTTCAGGCAGTTCTCTCTCAGCCTCCTGAGTAGCTGAGACTACAGACACCCACCACGATGACGCCTGGCTTATATTTGTATTTTTAGTAGAGATGGGGTTTCGCCATATTGGTCAGGCTGGTTTCAAATTCCTGATCTCGGATAATCTGCCCAACTAGACCTCCCAAACTGCTGGGATTACAGGCGTGAGCCACCTTGCCTGGCAAATTGCATTTTCCTAATGAAGAGCTCATTTTGAGGACGTAATCTCCTATCTGTTTTTGGATTTTATGTCTACAGAATTGTCTGGTCAGGTTCTAGATTGGGTTTTTCTGCTACTTTGTAGTGTTTTTCTGTGTGTGTGTACACGTTGGTCTCACCTTTTCAGATTCTTCTGAGTTCGTGGGCCTACCTGCTCCAAGCTGGCTTAGAGTTGAAGGAGGAGTAGCTGCCCGTGCTGGAGGCTGGAGCCTGGAGTGTGCAGTATCCCCTCGCCTCGCTGTTGCAGTTGGTGGCGGTGACGGAGACTGCAGCGCAGCTGGAAAGGTAAAAAGATGGTGGGATAGGTTTGCCATCCTGGCACGCGCAGCCTGAGGCATGGGGGACGGCTTGCGGGTGCCCTGCCATGGGCGGTGGGCACTATCCAGGGTGTCACTGCTGGTGTTGCGGGGGCTGGTTGGGGGGTTATTTGAGGCGCCACTGCCCGCATAGGGGAGAGGGTTGGGGGCCCTTTCCTGGGATGTGCTGCCCATTGCTGGGGGCTGGGATGGGGCCTGTCCCAAGCGGTACTGTCAGCAGCAATGGGGTATCTTGTGGGCACTGTCCAGGGATGTACTGCCCTAGGTAGGGGGTGAATTGGAGGAGCTATCAGGTGCTGCAATGCCCTTGTCTGGGATGGGTTGGTGGCACTGTGGGGTGCAACACTGCCAGCGGTGAGGGATGGGTTGGGGGTGTTATCAGGTGTTAGATTGCCCCCAGTGGGTGGGGGTTGTGGTATCCAGGGCATCATTGCCTGTGTCTGGGAGCTGTTTGGGGGCACTATCCAAGGCTGCATTGCCCACATGGGGAGCAGGTTGGGGGCACTATCTGGGGCTGCAGTGCTGGCGGTGGAGGATGGGTTAGGGTTCTGGTGGGGTGGAGGGGTGGTGTTAAAGGCGCCATGGGGACTACACTGAGACAGAGGTTGGGGGGCTTGTTGGGAGAGCTACACAGGGTTGGACTGCCTGTGGAGGTGGGCAGAGGGTTGGTGGGGGAACTGTGGGGGCTGGATACACAGCCTGAGTGGTGGAGAGGCGGCAGGTGGGTCAGGTGCTCCCAGGGATCTGCACTGCCTGGCAAAGAGTGGGTGAGTGTGCTATTTCAGGCTGCGTGGGTTGTGACGGGGGCAGGTTGGGTGCACTGTTGGGCTACCTGAGCTGTCCATGGTGGTACTTCCCAAGGTGGAGGGGGAGCTTGGAGTGCTCTCTGTGGCTGCACTGCCCAAGGCAGGGGGTTGGTTGGGGGCTCTATCCAGGGCCGCGCTGTTCCCGATGGGGAGTGAGTTAGGGCAGCCACTATTCAGGGTTGCAGTGCCCACAGTGGGGGGTGGTTTGGGTGCCATATGGGGGCATCACTGCCTGCGGTGGGGGTCTGCTTGGGGACCCTATCTGTGGCTACACTGCCCACCCCAGGGAGCCTGTTGGGGCGCTATCCTGGGCTGTGCTGCCCATGGCAGGGGGTTGGTTTGCGGGTGCCATCGAGTGCTGCAGGGTCTAAGGCAGGGGCAGGCTAGGGGCTGCCATCGTGTGCTACACTGCTGGTGGTGGGGGATGGGGTTTTGACACTATCCTGGGGCTACACTGCCGGTGGCAGCGGATCAGGGGCTCTGTCGGAAGCTGCCCTACCAGTGGCAGGCGATGGAGGTTTCAGTGACAGCGGTGGTCTCTGAGAGAGGAGTGGTCCTGCTCTCCCCGGACTCTAAACTCTAAAGGACCATCTCCTCCTGCGTGGCGGGCACATGTTTCTGTGAAAATTCTGATCACAGCAGGGCACCCAGACCCATCACGGTTCCCAGGCCTGAGCCCTCACATTCGGTGCTGCAGAGCCTGCCAGGGATGCCCAGGCATGCAGCAGCAGACACCACGGGGTGACAGGGCCCCGCGGGTGGAGGTCTCAGGAGTGGGAACCAGCACATTGGTGGGGAGGGCTGGCTGGGTCTGAGTTTCTGCTGCTCCTGCTTCCCGAGCACAGCCTGGGTGGTCCCAGTGGTTCCTGTGGAGCAGGAAGCCCAGGCCCCGTCGTGTCTCCAGTCTCCACTCCCTAGCCAGTTTGGGCCAGAAAGAGATGCTGTGGACTGTGGAGGGTGGGTGTGAGTGCCTTCGCTGAAACTGGCCCGTGCCACCCAGTGGCCAGCAGGACAAGGTGGGGGTCTAACACTACCACTCTCTGTGTCCCGTTCTAGGCTTTTCCGGCTTTGCCCGCCCAGCTGCTCCATGCCAGGAGAAGGCAGAGCCATCTGCTGCATGCTGGAGGCTGGAGCCTGGAGCCTGTGGCACCACGGCTCGCCTCGCTGCGGTGGGTGGCAGCGACGGAGACTGCAGAGCGCCGGAGAGGTAGGAGCGTGGCTGGCTGCCACCAGGGCAGGGACAGGGGTGCAGAGGGGGCCAGGTGGCAGCCTCTGAGGCGGCCTCAGTCCCTGGGTCTCCCCCTGCTGGTTACTGCAGGCAGAGCCGGGGCTGCCGCCGCTTCTGCCGCGTCGTGTGCAGGTGGCAGCTACGGTTGAGCCCGTGGCAGAGGGTGGCAGTGCCTGTTCCCGCCCTCCTCCTTTTCCTTTTTGACCCTGGTTCAGGGTGCTGGTCACAGGTGCTGGGTACCCTACGGCCACTGAGATGGGGCTGGATGCCAGTTCCAGTCCTCCTCCTGCTTCGAGGCCTGATTTAGGCACCGCAGCAGGGTCTGGCCCTTGGGTCCGCGTTGCTGCTGGAGGCGGGCAGGATCCTGGGTTGCCACCACGCTGCTGAATGCCATCTCTAAGTGGCAGGTGCAGCAGAATGCACGGGAGACTGCAGGGCTGGTCTCGGACAGCCTGGGGGTCGCCCAAGGCACCTCCCCCTACCCTATGACCCGTGCCTCCTTGGCCCAAGCCCAGAGTGTGGGGTCGCGGGCTCTGGGCCCACTGCAGCACCCACGATGAGGCTGAGCACCGGTTTCCATCACCTTGCAGCTGTGCCGCCGACAACCTAAATTAGGCGCCGTGGTGACATCCGGTCCCGGGTTTCCTGCTGCTGGTGGGGGAGGACAGGGCCAGGGGTTGCCACTGATAGTGACTTGCACCATTTCCAGGTGGGAGCTGTAGCTGAGCCCCTGGCAGATTCTGGCAGGGCTGCTCCCCGAGGGCGTTGAGGGTCGTGGAGCGTACCGCCGTCCCACCCTAGGGTCCCCTTTTCCTTGGGCCTGGCCCAGAGCACAGGTTTGCAGGCGCTGGGCACTGTGCAGACACAGAGCTGTGACTGAGCGCCTCCTGCCCTCCTGCATCTGCGGGCTGACTGCGGCAGCATCTCTTCCTGGGTTCCATGCTGCTGGGGCCAGCGTCCAGGGATGCCACCGCTGCTGCCCCATGGCATGTGTAGGCTGCCGCGGCAGCTGATCCCAGAGCGGAGGCTGTCAGAGCTGGTCCCAGATAGCCTGAAGGTCGCCTAGTGCACCAGCAGAGAGCGCCGTGGGCAGGCAGGGGCATTATGTTGGCTTTGAAGGGGATGTGTTTTGCCAGCTTGGCTTCTTTACTGAGAAAGCGTTGCCAGGGCCCTAGAAGTCTGCAGTCCCAAGGGCTAGGAAGCCACTTGGAGACGCTGTGCCATCAGCACCCACTTGGATCTGAGGCAGGAGGCACCACAGAGAGGTGGTGAGCTCCCCGTCGCCATCGGCGCTCAAGATATGACTGAGCTGTACTTCGATCAGAGGTTGCCAAGCAGCATCCCTTGCACCAAATACAGCACCCCGATGTGCTCTGTTTGGCCAGCATAGTGTGTCATAACAAATCTGAGCCAGTGTTGTTGTTGTATTTCGATTTATTTATTTTACTTTAGGTGCGTACTATATCTGGCATGTCTCTCCCCTGCCCCCCCCAACTGTCCCCTGTGTGTGATGCTCCTCTCCCTGAGTCCACATGTTCTCGTCGTTCAACACGCACCTATGAGTGAGAACGTACGGTGCTTGGCTTTCTGTTCTTGGGTCAGTTTGCTGAGAATGATGGTTTCCGGATTCATCCAAGTCCCTACAAAGGACACGAACTCGTCGTTTTTTATGGCTGTGTAGTGTTCCATGGTGTATATATGTACCACATTTTCTTTGTCCAGTCTATCATTGATGGGCATTTGGGTTGGTTCCAGGTCTTTGCTGTTATACACAGGGCTGCAACGAACATACGTGTGCATGTGTCTTTATAGTAGAATGATTTATAGTTCTTTGGGTGTATACCCAACAGTGGGATTGCTGGGTCAAATGGAATTTCTATTTAGATCCCAATTGTCTATCCTGGCTTTTACTGCCATTGCTTTTGGTGTTTTAGTCATGAAGTCCTTGCCTATGCCTATGTCCTGGATGGTTTTGCCTACGTTTTCTTCGAGTGTTTTTATGGTGTTAGGTTTTATGTTTAAATCTTTGATCCATCTGGAGTTAACTTTAGTGTAAGGTGACAGGTAGGGGTCCAGTTTCTGCTTTCTGCACGTTGCTAGCCCGGTTTCCCAACACCATTTATTAAACATGGAGTCCTTTCCCCATTGCTTGTTTTTGCTGGGTTTGTCTAAGATCAGATGGTTGTAGACGTGTGGTGTTTCTTCTGGGGTCTCTGTTCTGTTCCATTGGTCTACGTCTCTGTTTTGGTACCAGTACCATGCTGTTTTGATGGAAGAAATGGATAAATTCCTAGACACTTGTACTCTACCGAAACTAAACCAGGAGGAAGCTGAAACCCTGACTAGACCAATAACAAGGGCTGAAGTAGAGGCAGCAATCAATAGCCTACTAACTAAAAAAAGTCCAAGTCCAGGTGGGTTCACAGCCGAATTCTACTAGACGTACAAAGAGGAGCTGGTTCCATTCCTTCTGAAACTGTATCAAACGATACAAAAGGAGGGACTCCTCCCTAACTCATTTCATGAGACCAGCATCATCCTGATACCGAAACCAGGCGGAGGCGCAACGAAAAAAGAAAACTTGAGGCCAATATCCATGATGAACGTCGACACACAAATCTTCCATAAAATACTGGCAAACAGATTGCAACAGCACATCAAGAAGCTTATCCATCGTGACCAAGTAGGCTTCATCCCAGGGATGCAAGGCTGGTTCAGCATACACAAATCCATAAATGTAATCCATCACATAAACGGAACCAAAGACAAAAACCACATGATTATCTCAATAGATGCAGAGAAGGCTTTTGATAAAATTCAACAAGCCTTCATGCTAAAAACTCTCAATAAACTAGGTATTGATGGAACGTATCATACAATGATAAAAGCTCTGTATGACAAACCTACTGCCAATATCATACTGAATGGGCAAAAGCTGGAAGAATTCCCTTTGAAATCAGGCACTAGACAAGGATGCCCTCTCTCACCACTCCTATTCAACATAGTGTTGGAAGTTCCAGCCAGAGCAATCAGGCAAGAAAAAGAAATAAAGGGTATTCGATTAGGAAAGGAGGAAGTCAAACTGTCTCTCTTTGCAGACGACATGATTGTATATCTAGAAGACCTCATCGTCTCAGCCCAAAATCTCCTGAAACTGATAAGCAACTTCAGCAAAGTCTCAGGATACAAAATCAATGTGCAAAGATCACAAACATTCCTATATACCAGTAACAGACAAACAGAGAGCCAAATCAAGAGCGAACTCCCATTCACAATTGCTACAAAGAGAATAAAATACCTAGGAATACAACTAACAAAGGATGTAAAGGACCTCTTCAAGGAGAACTACAAACCACTGCCCAACGAAATAAGAGAGGACACAAACAGATGGAGAAACAGTCCATGCTCATGGTTAGCAAGAATCAATATTGTGAAAATGGCCATACTTGCCAAAGTAATCTATAGATTAAATGCTGTCCCCATCAAGCTACCAATGTCCTTCTTCACAGAACTGGAAAAAACCACTTTAAACTTCATATGGAATCACAAAAGACCCTGCACAGCCAAGACAATCCTAAGCAAAAAGAACAAAGCCGGAGGCATCACACTTCCACACTTTTTCTTTTTAAATATTGAAGCTCTCAAAATCAGCTTTGGAGAAAATCACAGGCCACAGACTGTTTCTGTAATTCTGTGTTTATTTCTTCTGGGCATGTTGTTAACCTTGGCAAAATAAACTTTTACATTGATTGAAACCTGGCTTGAATACTCTTTTTATTTTTTTTTGGTTTTGTGGGATTTTATACTTTTGCTTTGCAGCCCATCGGATTGTAGTAATTAGTGCTAAAAAGGTGATTTAAGTACAGATACATATTGTTGTGTGCATTGATTATATTGATATTACACATTGATACAGACATTGACATATGCGTACTTTTTTTTTTTAATGTAACTGTCTCAAATTGGGGTGAATTCAAAAAGAATAAATTCCTTCATTTCATTTTATTTTTTTAAAGAAAGAAAAAAAAGGAAGAAAGAAAGAAAAAAAAATGAAGAGGAAGAAAAAGGAAGAGAAAAAGAGAGAATAGGAGTATTGCTTTCTTGCCCAGGCTAGAATGCAGTTTAGTAATGGGTATTGAAAACCTTTTTTATACCAATAATGATACTTAATGATGCAGACAGGAAGGAATAAGGGAAGAAAATAACAAACAAGCAGCCAACCAATATTTCATTTAAACCTATGAAATGCTATGCGATTACTGAGGAGTGATTTACTTCCAATTATGTAGTCACTTTTGGAATAGGTGTGAGGTGATAATGTATGTTTTGTGTATTTGAAGTGGAGAGTTCTGTAAATGTTTATTAAGTTTACTTGTTCCCGGTCTGAGTTCAAGTCCTGGGTGTCCTTGTTAATTTTCTGTCTCATTGATCTATTGAATCGTTAGCTCTTCTTGTTACATTGATCCTTTTGCCATTATGTAATGTCCTTCTTTGCCTCTTTTGATCTTTGTTGCTTTAAAGTCTGTTTTATCAGAGGAGAGAATTGCATCTCCTGCTTTTTATTTATTTATTTTTACTCTCTGGTTGGTGAATCTTCCTCCTTCTCTTTGTTTTGAGTCTTTGTATATCATTGCATGTGAGATGGGTCTGGATGCAGCATACCAATGGGTTTTGGCTTTTTATCCAATTTGAATATATGTGACTTTAATACTGCCATTTGATGCTAGCTGGCTGTTTTGCCCATTAGTTGGTGTAAATTTTTCATTGTGTTGATGCTCTTTGCTTTTTGATATATTTTTGGAAAGGCTGATATTGGTTGTTCCTTTATATGTATAGTGCTTCTTTCAGAAGCTCTCGTAAAGCAGGCCTGGTGGTGGTGAAGTCTCTTGTTTGTTCGCAGAAGATTTAATTTTTCCTTCACTTTTAAAGCTTAGTTTGGCTGGATATGAAATTCTGGGTTGAAAGTTCTTTTCTTTAAGGATGTTAAATACTGGTCCCCACTCTTTTCTAGCTTTTAGGGTTTCTGCTGAGAGATCTGCTGTTAGTCTGATAGGTTTCCGTTTGTGGGTAACCTGACCTTTCTCTCTGGCTGCCCTTAGTATTTTCTCCTTCATTTCAACCCTAATAAATCTGGCAATTATGTGCCTTGGGGTTGGTCTTCTTGAAGAATATCTTTGTGGTGTTCTCTGTATTACCTGGAGTTAAATATTACCCTGCCTTGCTAGGTTGGGAAAGTTTTCCTGAATGATATCCTGAAGAGTATTTTCCAACTTGGATTCATTCTCTTCATCACATTCAGGTACACCTATCAAACGTAAATTAGGTCTTTTCACATAGTCCTATATTTCCTGGAGACTTTGCTCATTCCTTTTTATCCTTTTTTCTCCAATCTTGTCTTCTCATTTCATTTCATTAAGCTGTTCCCTGACATCTGATATCCTTTCTTCTGCTTGATCAATTCGACTGTTTAAACTTGTGCATACTTCGCAAAGCTCTCGTGTTGTGTTTTTCAGCTCCATCAATTCACTTATATTCCTCTCTAAATTGTCCATTCTTGTTAGCATTTCGTGAAACCTTTTTTCAAGGTTCTTACTTTCTTTGCATTGGGTTAGAAGTTCTTTTAATTCACAGAAGTTTCTTATCACCCACCTTTTGAAACCTGCTTCTGTTATTGGAACACACTCATTCTCCATTAAGCCTTGTTCCATTGCTGATGAGGAACTGTGATCCCCTGTAGAGGGAGAGGCATTCTGATTTTGAGTATTCTCTGCCTTTTTAGGCTGGTTTCTTCCCTTCATTATATATTTATCCCTCTGTAGTCTTTGTAATTACCGACTTTCTAAGTAGGTCTCTGAGCAGACGTCCAACTTGTTGATTCCCAGCGCCGAAATCTGAGTAGTCCACTGCGCCGGCCAAAACAGCAGTGTTAAGATTGATGGTGCTTTTCTGCCCGGGAATCTCCGGACTCTGCACCAGGAACTGCCGCGCTGAGGCACGAGCAAAATCGCCGCACCGGCCACAAGAGTCGCCCTGGCAACCCGTGGGGCTCCTCCGCTGGGAATCTCTTAGTCCGTGGGCAACAAAAATTTGTCTGAAAGTGTGGCGTCCTCTCGTTCTCTGTGCTTTCACTGGGAGCTATGAGCCCGAGCTGCTAGTGATCAGCCATCTTGGATCTCTCTCCCATTGTCAATACTCTTTAGTTTACAATTTCTATGGTCTTGATGTATCCTTCAAAAGGTATGTGTTGGAACTCTAATCCTTAACACAGCAGTGTTGGGAGCTGCAGCCTAATGGAGGTGTTTAGGTCAAAAAGGAAAACTGATAAAGGAGAGGCTAAATTATTTATCTATTCTGCATGTCCCATATGTGGGTGGTATCTACTACGCTGTAGTAGATGAGGGGGTGTTTTTTTTTATATATATGAAAAAAGTTACTTCTTATATAAGTATAAAGAAGGCTTGAAGGATTGCGTTTACTCTTTGTCACTCTGCTGTCATGTGAGCACATCATATCCATCCTCTCTCCCTTTCAGCATCTTCCATGTGAGGATGTAGTAAGAATGCCCTTTCCAGAGGCCTCTTGATTTTGAACTAACAAGCCTGCAGAGCTGTGAGAGAATACATTTCTGTTCTTTATAAATTACCTAGGTTCAGGTACTCTGTTATGGCAACAGAACATTCCCAACTGGAGTTCTTCAGCACACCCAGTCCATCCCCTGACTAGCCCGCAACTCTGTCCAGTCTTACCTGCCTTCATATCAGAAGCCCACAGAGCTAACACAGAGGGCTTCAGCCCTGCCCTGCCTGACTTTCTAGGAAACCCCCCTCTCCACCTGTCGTGATCAGGACACTGTCTGAAGGTTCATCCTCACCATTTTATAATGAAAAATTTGTCTGACAGAGAGGTTCTGGTTAGGAGGCCAGCTCCCACATCACAGGGTGATGGCAATTTGGATGGGACCAAGATAAGACAGTGCTGTCCTGGGACTGGTCATCTGATAAAAGGGGCTCCAGAAAGTATAGTGATGGACCCCTCAGAGGGTTTCTGCTCTTTTGTCTGCAGGTTCCTGGTGAGAGGAGCTATTGGCCACTAGGGTGTCTTTGTGTGTGTGTGTCAGTGTCAGAGTGGTGTGTGTTTCCTTGGCTTGATTTCTTTCAGCATGCAGCCCACTGTTTCACTGACTGTATCTCACTATTTCCTGAAACTCAATGCATTCAGCTGACTTAAGGGTCCTGGGGCCTCGCTGTATCATATTTGCATGATACTAGTGTCTGTGCAGACTATACATTGGAGTTCAGTTGTAAGACCCTTTTGCTCCCTTACCCTGATCCTGTAATAGAAAAGCCATTTCATTAAATGGAATAGCAACCCAGATCTATTGGAGAGATGGTCCAGTCTGCCATACTTGTAGCAGTAGCCAGTGATTTGGACTTTGTGTCATAGATGGAAATTTCCAGGTTTTGTAGGTGGTGGGCAGAGGCCTGACTTTTTAAGAAACTACCCTACTGCACCCCTGCAAATGAGGGCAATGCTTGAGGACATTCCTGTCAATGTTAAATAGAAGAGATCAGTTTCTTGATGGAGAATTTCAGGTAACAAAGACAGTTCCTGTATATCAAGGTGTCGGTGCTTGGGCTGAGACAGGTCTAGATAGCACTGTCTGAAAAGGGGCTCAAGGAAGTAGCCGTGAGAGGCCCCTGGGATGTTTTCTGCTCTTCTCTCTGAAAATGCCCTGGAGGGAGATCCTTTTAGTCACTATGGGGTGTGTGTGTGTGTGTGTGTGTGTTCATCACTTGTTTTTGTTTTTCTGCGTGAAGTCTGCAGACTTGCCAAAAGTACCTTGATGTTTTCTTTTCATTAATATTATGTATTTGTGAGTTGTAGTTTCTTTATTCTTATTGTATCATATTCCTTTGTGTGAAAATAACTACAACTTATCTTATTGTTCATGGGCATTTAGGTTGGTTCCAGTTTCTGGCTATTAGAGTATGCACTATTGTGAAGATTTTGATGTATGTTTTTACCGGTGAACATTTATTCATTTTTGTTGAGAAAATGTGTAGGAAAGAGATTCCTGGGTTATAGGCTATGCTGATGTATAAAGAGGCTGTCAGTTTTTCAAAGTGATTGTGCCTGTTTACACTCTTCATTGGCAGTAAATGAACATTCCAGAAATTTCACCTTCTTCTCTATACTTGGTGCTTTCTGCCTTTTTGCATTTTTGATATTCTGGAGTGGGTATAGTAGTATTGCATTGATATTTTGTCTTATATTTTTTGATAACTACTCACAGAGCAACTTCACATATGTTTATTGGGCCATGTGTCTTCTGTTGGGTTATTTGTATTTTTTCTTAATGATTTGTAAAAATTCTTGATGTTTTTGGATATAAATCTTTTATTTTGGGTCAATATGTAGATGTTTATATGTATGTGTGTATTTACATATTATATATGTAGATTATATTATCTACCGAGAGTTGCTTTAGAAATCTCCTAATAGTGTTTATTGATGATATAACTTACCTATTTTGATATTGTCCAACTATATAGGTTTTCCTTTTATTGATACCAATTTCTTAAACTGTTTGTGAAGCCTTTTCACACCTTAATATCATGAATATATGTTTCAGTGTTTTACTCTAAAAGTGTAAAAGCTAGGTGCTGCTGTTACAGAAATGAAATCAGACATCATCTCCTTTCCAATGACTCACGAAAGCAGCCGTTCCTGATTCAAAGGCCGGTTTCTTGACTCCGAGTGCTCACTTTTGCAGGCTTTACTTAATGTCGTGTAAATCCCCCTATTCTCCAGGTCGTCTTTCTTTCTAGTTCTCCTTAGTATACACAACCTGTCAAGGCAATCACTTCCACGCCCATGGCTTCAGTTGCTTTCTCTATTCTCTCAGGACAATAGAATTTTAAATTTAAAATGTTAGCTTTATTTTATGTAAGATCCCTCATTTGCTGTAGCCATAGATTGAAAGTTACTCCATGAAAGTAATAAATGGAAAATGGTGATATTCTTAGCATGTAAATTATAGGACCTTTTCCCAGTTACTCTGAATGGTTTGATTTAGTATGTATGTTATTTTTGAAAGCATAGGTAGGGATGTCACAAATGGTCTTAGCCTACAGAGATTATATTCAACTTTGACCAGAGAGTTCCATTTTAATGTGACACTGAGAATAAAAAATGATCTTTTCCTCTTTACCTATTTCTCTTCCTACATTCTGTGCCAGGAGAAAGGTACACTTCTGTACCCAGTCTTCCCCCTCAGAGCCCGAGCAGCCCGGTTTTTCCCTCTACTTCCCTGCTTTCACATCTCATGACCAAGTACTTCCTATTCTGTCTCCCCAATAATCATAAAATTTTTCCTCCACTTTTGTCACTGCCACTGCCTTTAGCATCAGTCTTCCTTTAGATAGTCTCTTAATTGGTCTGTTGCTTCCTTCGGTCCTTCCTTATTATACAGACCACTACACACACATCTGACAGAGACTCCTCACCTTTGTATGGTTCTATGACTCGAATTTTCAGAATAAAATTAAAACCACCCCAGCGTCAAATTCGGGGTCAGATAGAGGTGGGTTTGTATCTCAGGTTCAGACACTGTCCAGTAGTGTGATCTCGGAAAACTGAACTTCTTAAGCCTTTGTGTATCTGCCTACTCTCATTGAGATTTGAGACTGTTTAATACATACGGTGTCTGGCATGTAGAAGGGACTTCATCGGTGTTGAATGAAGAAGTGGCATTTTAAAATTCACATTAAAAAAAAGTTTTTTAAAAAAAATATGCCAATCTACAATGTCACTTCCCCTCCAAGCTTGACTTCTACCTGTACTTTCTGATATGGTTTGGTCATGTCCCCACCTAAGTCTCATCTTGAATTGTAATCCCCATAATCCCCACATGTTGAGGGAGAGACTCAGTGGGTGGTAATTGGATCATGGGGGCAGTTTCCTCCGTGCTATTCTTGTGATAGTCAGTTCTCCTGAGATCTGATGGTTTTATATGTGTTTGACAGTTGCTCCTTTTTACACACACTCTGTGGCCTGCTGCCATGTAAGAAGTGACGGCTTCCCCTTCTGCTATGATTGTAAGTTTCCTGAGGCCTCCACAGCCATGTGGAATGTGTCAATTAAACTTCTTTCCTTTATAAATTACCCAACCTCAGGTATTTCTTTATAGCAGTGTCAACATGAAACAATCCACTTTCTGATAATCACACTTGAGGAATTGGGGAATTCATACTACCTGGGATTAAATAATGGCCCCAGCCTGAGAGTCATGTAACACTGGGGAGATAACTAACTTACCTTCTCCATCTCAATGTCTTCTCTAAAATCTGTGAGATTGTTTCTGAGGGCTAAATGAGCATAGCCCACTTGGAACACTGTCAGGCACATACTGCCTGCCAGATGTCGAGTATTCATCTTTATTGAGTTAGGACTGTGGTACCCCACTTGATGGCTCTTGATTTTGTATAACAAAATCATACTTAGAGCTTTGTTAGTAAAAGAAAATCTGAAAGTCCCTACGTGGAAGGAAGAAACGGTGGGGCGGGGGGAAGGGAGTTGGTAAGTTTCAGCATTTCAGAAGGTTTCTATTTTATGGAGAAGGAGGTGGAGGCAGGATCGGTCCCAAGGTGTC
Source organism: Aotus nancymaae (assembly GCF_030222135.1). NCBI lineage: Eukaryota > Metazoa > Chordata > Mammalia > Primates > Aotidae > Aotus > Aotus nancymaae. The sequence continues at coordinate 94,815,350 of NW_026988450.1, forward strand.
ATTCAAGACACACAGCCATAACTCTTTAGTGAGAGTAGAGCTAGGGCCCCAGGTATTGCTGTGATCAAGTTGCAGACAAAAACTACCACTCTTTGGAAGACAGGAGAGGAGTATTTCGTTACAAACGCAGTGAACAATTCAGTTGTATCTACATTCAGTTAGCAAATAAAAGTTGTTCAACTTGGTTGCTAATGGGACCCACTCTACTAACTGAGACTTTGTATAGAACTCATAGGGTAAGATGGCTTCCAGTAATGAACCACCCTGTGCTTTTCTTAGGACTAAAAAGCTCAGGAAACTGGTGAGGAATGAAAACCTTAGTCCCACTGGCACTGCATGAGGAGCCAGGAGAGCAGCAGCATCATAAACCACAGGGTGGGGCAGCCCAGGCAGCGGGGGAGGGGCGGAATCCAGGGTGGGGCATTGTGAGGTATGGGGCGGGGCATTCTGAGGCCAGTGGGCCAGTGGGCTTCAGTCTGTAGGTGACTGCAGAAGGAGGAGGAGCTCCTTTTGTACTGTCTTCAGGCAGTTGTTGTGTCTCCCAGCGCTCGTTGGGTTGACAACCTATTAAATAAGTCGGCTGTTCTTCACTCTCCCAAGCAAGTCAACTCAAGGGAGGCGGCAGGGTGCGGGCCTTGGCCCGAGCCCCGGCTGGGGCTGGGGCTGGGGCTGAGCTGTGGGGTGGGCAGGCGAGCAGCGGCGATACCATCTCTGCCAAGTGCAGCATAACCTCGGCCTAGGGCAGCGGGAGTGCGTGGCCAACACCGTGAGCAGAGGCACAGGTGGCGGCAGACAGTCCAATGGGGTGCATACTGACCTGTTGCGTGTGCCCCAAGGTCAGCCCTGAGTTGGAACAGCATGAGGGGTCAGGGTGTCCCTCTCAATCTGAGGTCTGTGAGGCATCAGCTGAGGACACAATAGCAGCAGCGCCCATGGCTGCTGTTGAAGAGCCTGCTGAATTGATTGTTGAAGCTGATGAGCGCCTTCATGTGAACCACATCCGTGACCAAGAGATGCCTGAAGGTAAGGAGGTGACGGTGCCATCTGCCCTGGCCACACCTCTGGCTGCTGCTGTCCCCAAAGTTCCCTGGGGGACATCCCAACCTCAGGCTCCTTTTTGCCTGTAACCAGCTTTCCCAGGGCTGGCCAGGAGCAAAGGCTGGCTCTGTCTTGCATTCCCATTCCCACTGCTTAGTCTTTCTCCACGGAGTCCAGTTAATTTCTTTTCTCCTCCCCTCCCAAACACCCAGTTCATTGTCATATCTCATTCTCTCAGGCTGGCATAGGACCTTTTATTTATGGCTCGTCTTGTCTGTAGCTCTATTTATTATTCTGTGGGACTTTGTTGAAGCTTCTTTGGAATATTCTCTTCCCTTTTTCAATAAAAGATCGAGACCATCCTGGTCAACATGGTGTAACCCCATTTCTACTAATACAAAAAAATTAGCTGGGCATGGTGGCGCGTGCCTGTAATCCCAGCTACTCAGGAGGCTGAGGCAGGAGAATTGCCTGAACCCAGGAGGCGGAGGCTGCGGTGAGCCGAGATCGTGCCATTGCACTCCAGCCTGGGTAACAAGAGCGAAACTCCGTCTCAAAAAAAAAAATAAATAAATAAATAAATAAATAAAATGTACTTTAATTTTGAGGTGTGGTTGAGACTCAGGCCTAAGATATTTTACTTTTTATTAATCATATTTTATAAAATTATAATGATAATTATTGAAGTAAACAAGATTTTGGGATTATGTATCAGGTTATAGGCAATTTCATTTGTTTATCAGCAACCCCTAGATGTTATGTCTCCTTCACTACTGAATTAGAGTACGACTCTTGCTACATACTGCTATATCCAAGGGCAAAAATAGTAACATTTAGTAGAGCTGCAATCATAAGAAAGATTTTTCAATGTGATCTTCATTTCTTCACTCAGTAGCTGTTATTAAGTGTTTTTTTATGTATTAGATTAGTCTCTAGGAATTAAAAAAAAAAACTAAGTATTTCATGCTGCTTGTCTTCAGGGAGCTCTCAGTCTACTGGAGAAAATAGAACACAGGAAAACATGATTTTAAAAATAAAATAGTGTAATAATTGCTGTACCCAGGGATACCCAGCTAAACCATGGACATTTGTAGGAGGAACATCTAATCTGCAGATATCACATGATCATGCTAATTTGATAGATTTATTGCTGTATATTACATGAGAAGAGTAGATCTAGAACTGAAAGGAGTCTATAATCCAGCCATCTGTTATAGGTAAGGACATAGTGCATTTCAGAGAGCACAGTTAAGGACATGCTCCTTCATGGGAGATGGCAGATTGCAAGAAACCTCTTACAGTCCTCAATTCTTATGCCATTTCTTTATAGAGTATGTTGTGTATGTTCCTTGTCTCCCTGATGGGGACACTACTCTGGGTAATGGATAAGACATGATAGAGTGGTTTGAGGAGGGAAATACTATGAGTTTAAAGGAATTCGAATTATTTGGCGTGAATAAGATAAATCTGGGACTGTCTTAAAAAACGTTTTATATATATTTTTTATTTTGTTAATTTATACTCAGAGAAATGTTGCAAGACCAAGAATAGTACAAAGAATATCTAAACACTCTTTATCCAGGTTTACTTGTTGCTAATATATTGTGCCATTTTCTTATTGTTTGCTCTCTTTCATATATATGTATATATAAATGTGTGTGTGTGTGTGTGTATTTACATGCATATCATGGCAACTTACTTCCTAACTACTTCAACATGTATTTCCTAAGCATAGGGATTTTAAAAAAATTGTACAGTATGAACCTCACTAAATTTTAACATTGACGCAATAATCTACCGTTTGTATTCCAGTTTTTTTTTTTCAATTGGCCCAGTCACCTTTATAGTATTTCCCCTTCCGCAGACTGCTTTTTAAAGAGCAAAGAATGAATCATGAGCAATTTTTAGTAGAAACTTTCTATTAAGGGTAGAAAGACAATCATGGAGACTTAAAGTTGGATTCCTGTTTTGATTCACATCCATGCCTCCCCTAAACTTTCTTATCTCAGAAAATGACAGTACAATCCCATTAGTTGTTCAAGCCAGAAATCTGAAGCTTATTTGAGTTCTCTTTTAACTTTATCCTTTGAGTTTAACCCATCACTGAGTCCTGTAGTGTCTGTCTCCCCTATATATCTTGAAACCTTTCTGTTGGCTGGGTTGAAGTGGTTCATGACTGTAATTCCAGCACTTGGGGAGGCAGGAGGATCACTTGAGCTCAGGAGTTCAAGACCAGGCTGGGCAACACAGGGAGACCCCCTGTGTACAAAAATTAAAAAGTTAGCCAGGTGTAGTGGCATGTACCTGTGGTCCTAGCTCCTAGTGAGGCTGAGATGAGAGGATTGTTTGAGCCAAGGAGGTTGAGGCTGCAGTGAACTGTGATCACCCCACTGTACTCCAGTCTGGATGACAGAGAGAGACCTTGTTTCAACAAAAAGAAAGAAATTTGGTACACCTTTTTATCCATCGACTTCAACCAGCCTAGTCCATCATTGTTTCTCATCTGGACTCCTACCTAGTTTCCTACCTGATTTTCCTGCTTCTGCATTTTTTTCTTTCCTATTCATTCTCCATGTAACGGCCAGAGTGATCTTTTAGAAATGTAAATCAGATTGTGTCACTCCCCAGCTTATGTATTAAGTGGCTTTCCACTGCTCCAGAGCACTCTCTGCATAGCTTAACTCTTCTTTAGTCCACAACTTTAAATATTCTCCCTCTGAGAGGCCTTCCTTGATGCTCAGTTTGTTATTTTTACTGTAGCATTTCACCATTTTCCTTTACAGCACTTGTGATTTGTAATTTTTTTTTTTTATTGCATTTTAGGTTTTGGGGTACATGTGAAAAACATGCAAGATTGTTGCATAGGTGGCAGTGTGATTTGTAATTATTACTTTTTCTTTTTCTCTATTTCCTACACTAGGCTGTAAGTGGAAAAAGCATAGGGACCCTGTTTGTTTTGTGCACTTTTGTATACCTAGCACATCGCTAGGATTATAGCAGATGATTAATAAATATTTGAATATTTGAGTGAAAGGGGACCTAAGAAGTTGTCTAGTACTGCCTCCTACCTGTTGTAAGAGTCTGCACTATCTCTGGCAAGTGCTTATCTAGCTTATTTTTTTAATGCTTTCACATATGGACAGCTTAGTGTTTTTTATGTAGTTTACTTTCTTGAATAATTTTGATAGTTTGAAAAGTTTTCCTTATTTTGGGCTGAAAACTGCCCTTTTCTTATTTCTGTTCCTTGATCTAGTTCTGCCCATTTGTCACAACTTAAACTATTTTGACTCTCTGTATAGTATCTTAAACTATTTGACAGCAGCCGTTAATGTATGCTCTTGGCTTTGTTAGGCTAAACCATTTATAAGTGCTTCAGTTTTTCATCATGTGATAACGTTTCTTTACTCTTACCTCCTCTGTATTCATTTTGCCAGGGTAGTTTTAAAAGTGGTACTTTGAAAGATAAAGATATTTATAATCTTTGGTCCAGTCATCTGTGGTTAAATGATTTATAGCACATTCATTCAATGTAATATATTGTAGCCCTTAAAATAACAAATATAACTGTAGAACTGTGGGATATATTTATAAAACAATGATATTTTAAAAGTAGTACATTAAAATGTATCTAGAGAGTTAATATAACTGACTGTGTTGTATAGATGAAACTTAGAAGGGTACATGAGTACCTTCTAAAGGTACATACCCAATACATATATCTGCCCTGTCAGTACAGTAACCAGTACCCAAATGTAGAAGGATACGTGAGAGAATAGTTGTATAGTTGTGTTAGGGTGGTAGAATTATAGGGAGAATTTTTTTTTTCTTTGAGACAGAGTCTTACTCTGTCTCCCTGGCTGGAGTACAGTGGTGTGAGCTCAGATCACTGCTTCCCAGGTTCAAGCGATTCTTGTGCCTCAGTGTCCTGAGTAGCTGGGATTACAGACATCTGCAACTATGCCTGGCTAATTTTTGTATTTTTGGTAGAGATGGGGTTTCACCCTATTGACCAGGCTGTTCTCGAACTCCTGGCCTCAAGTGAACCACCCGCCTGGGCCTCCCAAAGTCCCAAAGTGCTGGGATTACAGGTGTGAGCCACTGTGCCTGGCTCTTTTTCTGACACCGGGTCTCAGTATATTACCCAGCCTGGACTCGAACTCCTGGGCTTAAGTGATCCCCCTACTGCAGCCTCCCAAGTAGCTTGAACTATAGGCATGAGCCACCATGCCTGGCCCAGAAATGTTAAAATATAGAGTATTTTATAATTAGTTTAATAAGAAAGGAGAAAATTCTAGCTAGAATTAAGTGAGAGTTCACTGGTCTGCATTAAGACTATATTTCTTTAATGTAGTTTACGAATGCTTGTTCCACATTTGGCTAGTGGCTACTATATTGACAGGGCAGATATATGTATTGGGTAAGGACAGATAGGGAACATTTCTTGTGGCACCATGTTCTATGGATAGTGCTGGAATAAGAGATTGTGTGGGATGGATCACTCATGAGAGCAAGATAGGCAAAATGGTGACTTGTGTGCATCCAATCTTTTTGAGGCCTAATGTTGAAGGTAGAGGAGCCAAGGTGAGGTGTGGAAACAGGGCCACAAGACATAGTTCATTGCACTTGCCATTAGGTGGCAGTATCGCCTTAGGCCTGCTAGTTATTGGAGAAGCACCCTGGGAGTAGGAATAACGAGGATAGCAGTCCTCTAGGTGAGTGGGAGCTAGTGTGCAAGGTTTCTGTGTATGTAAAAGTTCATTGGTAGGGTCTTTATGTTTCAAAGAGTGCCTATACAGGAAAAAAATTCTCACATATTTACATAAAAAATATTTTTGCCCATATGTATTTTTACTCTTGTAATGTTCAAGGGAATTTAAAGAGGCATATTTGAAAAAGATCTTTTTGTGGAACAGCGATTAGTCTTTAATAGTCGATTGTCAACTACTTCTGTTTTGCCCTAAAGAAGTTAACCAAGTGACTCTGTAGAGAGTGGTGTCTCTGTAACAGGGCAGCGGAACTGTCTTGGGCTGGTTCAGTCCAACAAAGTCTTAGCTGCCATACTTGTCAAAGCTTCACCTGATGCTTTATGAAGTGCTCTAGTGCCAGTTCCTAACCTGGAAACTCAGGGGCTCTTTGCTCACTTCTTGTGGGAAAGACGCCCACATTTCATAGTGTAGTGTAGTGTTTATCAAGCTTTTTCTGACTGTGACTCAATAGAAATGTATTTTACATGGTACACATGTATCCAGCGATATAACTGAAACTGAGTGTCAAAAACAATCTCACTATATATGATGTTTTCTGATATTGTCTATTGTATTTTTATTGTTGGGGGAAGGATAACTTACCCATTATTAAGAGGGAAAAAACTGCTTTACGATATGCCAAATTAATTTTAAGAAAGCAACTGAATCTTTGAAAAGCCACAGAAGCTGTAACCATCTTAGGTTCTATGTTGGCTTTCCTTATATGAGATACTTATTAAAGCAAAAATATGTATATAAAATAAGTGCATTTTACTGTACTTGTCTTAGTCTATTAGGGCTGCTCTAACAAAATACCTTAGATTGGGCAAGTTACAAACAACAGAAATTCTTTGCTCACATTTCTGGAGGCTGGGAAGTCCAAGGTATTAGCAGATTTGATGTCTGCTGAGGGCCTTCTTCCTTGTACATTGTGCCTTATATTAATAGCTGTGTTGTCACATGGTGGAAGGGGAAAATAAGCCTTTCGTAAGGGCACTGATCCCATTTATGAGGACTGGCTTTAGGAAGCTGAGTCAGTGTAATACTGGTTACTATTTTATAGTCTAATCTTTCACTGGCTGGCTTGTTTACAGAATTTGTGTTTGTTTCTTAACTTCCTTTTAATTATCAAGCTGACTGGCTTTCAGTTCAATATGTCTCCCTTTACTTAAGATTTCTTTCTCCACTTGCTTTTCAAAACTTCTCCCTGCACCGCCCAGGTGTACTTCCATTGGTTTTACGTCATTGTCTTGTTTAGAACATTGCTTTTCACTTTTCTCTGTAGATTTCTCAGCCACCTTTAGTTTCTTGAGGTGGTGAGAAGTATTTTCTTTGCTTAATGTTTAAGAGTCTTTTAATTCTTTGTTTGTGGTAGTTGTGTGATTTTCTTTCAGTGCTACGTTTTCTTGGCATTAGCTATGTTTGTGCAAAAAGTTATTTTAAGATACAGTTGTTGTCTATCTTATAGTTCATTGTTAAAAATATTTTTTTTTTTTTACTGTGATATTCTTGTTAAAACTGCAATTTGTATATTTGTTTTCAGTTCTTCAGGAGGCTCTGGTGGCACCATGTTTCCCCCCTCTGTTTTTGCATGCTTGTGTTTGGTGACTAAATTTCTTTGGCTTATTAAAGTTAAGTTGAGCATTTTCTTTAACTTTCTGCTTCTCCTCCCGCCCCCCACCTTTTTTCCTCATATTCGAAAAGCTTTCCTAAAGTATTTTTTCATTGACACTAACTCTGCAGTTGCTTTGAGTAATTCTTAAATATTTTTTCTGTTCTGTGTAACTTTTGCACTTACAGAAGAAATAGGTTTTCTTTTCTTTTCTTTTTTTTTTTTTGAGACAGAGTTTCGCTCTTGTTACCCAGGCCGGAGTGCAATGGCGCGATCTCGGCTCACCGCAGCCTCCGCCTCCTGGATTCAGGCAGTTCTCCTGCCTCAGCCTCCTGAGTAGCTGGGATTACAGGCACGCGCCACCATGCCCAGCTAATTTTTTTGTATTTTTAGTAGAGATGGGGTTTCACGATGTCGACCAGGATGGTCTCGATCTCTTGACCTCATGATCCACCCGCCTCGGCCTCCCAAAGTGCTGGGATTACAGGCGTGAGCCACCGCGCCCGGCTAGAAATAGGTTTTCTGATTTGTGCTCCATAAATACGTTCTTAAATATTTTACACTGTTAAATTTGATTATTCCCCCCCACCCACCCGTTTCAAAACTAAATGCAACCATTACCTAAGCTTGTCCTATAGTTTGTCACCTCCAGTATCTCACTCATCTTGTCCAGCACTAGTCAAGGTACTGGGAAAGGAATGAGATAGTTCATTCTATTCTATTCTTTGTATTTACCAACAAAATCTGCTTGTCATAAACCAAGAAATTCATGTCGTAATCTGCAGTTTGGGAGACACAAATACATTGAGTGTTACCTTAAGAAAAATAGTTGGAGAACAGCTGTATAGGTTAATGGTTAAATTTGAATCCTGGCCCCACACTTACTAGTTGTGTGACCCTGTTTCTTCATTTGTAAAATAAAGATTATGTTTACTTCATTAATTTGTGAGGATTAGATGAATTAATATATGTGAATTCCTTAGAATATTGCATAGTACATAGTAAGAGCTATAAAAGTGTTAGCTTCTGCTGCTATGCTATCGCCGCCACCAGCTTCTCCTACCGTATGAAGTGCCACTGAACCTGATCCCTTACTCTCTGTGTGAACTTGGACAAATTACTTAACTTTTCTAAAGCTATTTCTTCATCTGTGAAATGGGAATATACTTTTCTAGTAGTTGTTAGTTGTTAAGGTAAGAAGTTAAAATTTGATAATTCTGTTTTTTGTTTTTTTTTTTTTTTTGGAGACAGAGTCTCTGTCACCCAGGCTGGATTGCAGTGATATAATCTTGGCTTGCTTCAACCTCTGCCTTTCAGATTCAATTGACTCTCGTGCCTCAGCCTCCCAAGTAGCTGGGATTACAGGCATGCTCCCCCACATCTGGCTAATTTTGTATTTTTAGTAGAGACAGGGTTTTACCATGTTGGCCAGGGTGATGTCGACCTCCTGACCTCAGGTGATTCACCTGCCTTGGCCTCCCAAGTGCTGGGACTACAGGTGTGAGCCACTGCACCCAGCCTAAGATATGATAATTCTTATAAGTGAGTAACACAGTGCTACACATACACCTACTTGGTAAAAATGAGTTATCATTAAGGGCCCTTATAGTCATGTTCTCCTCTTTTGTTTTCAGCAGGGACAGTTAAGCCTTTCCACCCTCTGGTTGCATAGAAAGGACAATTTCATGCCTGAGTCATGGAGACCCTATGTAGCCTGTCTTCCACAGGTGTTCCTGCCTCTTGCGATAGTAGCCTGAGCCAGCCCCAGGACGTTATTGATTTGTATGTACTAACATCTGTTTTGTTTTTTTTTTTTTTTTTTGAGACTCAGTTTCGCTCTTGTTACGCAGGCTGGAGTGCAATGGTGCGATCTCGGCTCACCGAAACCTCTGCCTCCTGGGTTCAAGCAATTCTCCTGCCTCAGCCTCCTGAGTAGCTGGGACTACAGGCGTGCGCCACCATGCCCAGCTAATTTTTGTATTTTTTAGTAGAGACGGGGTTTCACCTTGTTGACCAGGATGGTCTTGATCTCTTGACCTTGTGATCCACCCGCCTCAGCCTCCCAAAGTGCTGGGATTATAGGCATGAGCCACCGCGCCCGGCCCACTAACATCTGTTATGTACCAGGCTCTGTGCTAGACACTGAGTATTAAAAAAAAATGAGTCTTTAATTAGGCTATTATTGAGTGTATGTCATAGATATTTTCACTATGCTTATGTTTTTGAAATTACTGTATTGCTCAAGTTCTGTATGTTTTTGTTGGTTGAGTTTGCTCATAACATTTAGTAAGACCTAGTCCTTACTTCCTCCAGCCCTATTCAGCTGCAGGCATGATTGCCACACCTTTCAGGTTTAGCCAATCCTGACTTAGGTAGGTGAGTGGGGCCTGCAATTATTATGGCTACCATAGGCACAATGTTCAGCATTCCCATCAAGCTGCCACCTTCTTCTGGACTCAGCTGTAAATCAGAATTTCTGCCTTGTTTTCACAGTTAGCACTTTCAGTCTCCTAATGGGACTGGAAGCCCACCTTTATCTCATCGTGGGATCTTGTTGCAAATATTGTCCACACTATTTTCTTACCTTCTTTTTGAGCTCTTTTCCTGCAGAAAAGAGGGTACAAAATGAAAACAAAACAAAAAAACCCAGGCCAGGTGTGGTGGCTCATGACTGTAATCCCAACCCTTTGGGAGGCTGAGGCAGGTGGATTCCTTGAACTCTGGAATTCAAGACCAGCTGGGACAACAGGGCGGAAACCGTTTCTTTACAAAACAAAGTGCAAAAATTAGCCAGGTGTGGTGATAACACCTGTAATCCCAGCCTCTGGGGAGGCTGAGGCAGGAGAGTTGCTTGAGCCCAGGAGATCGAGGCTGCAGTGAGCTGCGTTTGCTGCAGTGAGCTGTGTTTGCACCACTTCACTCCTGCCTGGGTGCGTGACAGAGGGAGACCCTATCTCAAACAAAAAACAAAACAAAACAAAAAGAATAGGGTGTGTTTCCTGTTTATCTCTTTATTCTTGAACCTGCTGTAGTCAGGTTTCTGTACCTCATCTTGTCTTCTAAAACTGTTCTGTGCAGGTGAGCACATTTGTAAACTACCATGCCCAATTATTCTTTGTAGTTTTTAGTTTACTTGTATGTGGAATTTGACACTACTGCTTGTTATCTTCAAATTTTTTTTCGAATTACTTTTAAAATTCTCTTCTTTACTCTTGGATTATATGTTCTCTGCGCCAACCTCCCTCTTTTTTTCCCATCCATTTTTTAAGTGTTGGTGATACCAGTACAGTGCCCCTAGCCTTTCTCTCCCTGTTGTACATCTTTTCCAGGTGACCTCACTTGTTTTTGGTGGAAAATTTGATCATCATTCCAGTACTGACAATTCCCAGATCATCATCTCTCTTTCAGACTTTGCCTTTGCATTTCATACTCCATTGAACAGTAAACACCCTTGCCTATGCTCTCTAGATGCACCTCAAAGTTAACTTGATGTGCTAAGTTTATGATCTTTTCCCCCAGACATAATGTTTCTCCTCAGTGAAAGGCAAATATTATGTCTGGGGGAAAAAGATAATGTCCAGTCAGATAAGCCTAGAATTTTGAGCTGTTTCCTCTCATCTCCACATCTAATCAATTATTCATCTGTTTATTTGCTAAATACTGTGCTATCATTTTGTGCCCATTATTGTGACAAAATTCTTTAGATTTAATATTGCTGATATCTTTTATATTTATACCTTTTTGCTACAATGTTTGTTTTCTTTCTCACTTTGTAACCTCTTAAACCCATCTCCCCTTCTTAACGCATCTCCTCCATACTGAAATCAAAGTGATTTTCCAAAATTCAGGTAAGATTTTTTTTTTATGGTTTTCTAGTTGCCCATAGTAAAATCCAAGCTTCTTAGTATGGCACATAAGCCACTCTGTAGGCTGTATTGTCTCCACTATTCTTTTTTCTTAGGTATTTCTGAAACCCTGTTCACTACCATTGTTCAGCTAGTAACAGTTACCTGAATGTGTCATGCTGGTTCTATACTTTTTTTTTTTTTAATTTATTGTACTTTAAGTTCTGGGGTACATGTACAGATCTTGCAGGATTGTTGCATAGGTACACACATGCCATAGTGGTTTGCTGTCTCCATCCCCCCATCACCTACGTCAGGCATTTCTCCCAATGTTATCCCTCCCTAACCTCCCCATTCCCCACTGTCCCTCCTCTAGCCCCCCACCCCTCAACAGACCCCAGTGTGTGACGTTCCCCTCCCTCTGCCCATGTGTTCTCGTTGTTCAGCACCCGCCTATGAGTGAGAACATGCGGTGTTTGGTTTTCTGTTCTTGTCAGTTTGCTGAGGATGGTGGTTTCCAGCTTCATCCATGTCCCTACAAAGAGCACGAACTCATCCTTTTTTATGGCTGCATAGTATTCCATGGTGCATATATGCCACATTTTCTTTGTCCCGTCTATCATTGATGGGCATTTGGATTGGTTCTAGGTCTTTGCTATTGTAAACAGTGCAGCAGTGAACATACGTGTGCATGTATCTTTATCATAGAATGATTTATAATCCTTTGGGTATATTCCCAGTAATGGGATTGCTGGGTCAAATAGATTTTCTATTTCTAGATCCTTGAGGAATCGCCACACTGTCTTCCACAATGGTTGAACTAATTTACACTCCAACCAACAGTGTAAAAGTGTTCCTATTTCTTCACATCCTCTCCAGGATCTGTCTCCAGATATTTTAATGATCACTATTGTAACTGGCATGATTTGCATTTCTCCAATAACCAGTGATGATGAGCATTTTTTCATATGTTTCTTGGCCTCATAAATGTCCTCTTTTAAAAAGTGTCTGTTCATATCTTTTGCCCACTTTTGAATGGGTTTTTTTTTTCTTGTAAATGTGCTTTAGTTCTTTATAGATTCTGGATATTAGCACTTTGTCTGATGGGTAGATTGCAAAATTTTTTTCTCATTCTGTTGGTTGCCGGTTCACTCTGATGATTGTTTATTTTGCTGTGCAGAAACTCTTAAGTTTAATGAGATCCCATTTGTCCATTTTGGCTTTTGTTGCCATTGGTTTTGGTGTTTTAGTCATGAAGTCCTTGCCTATGCCTATGTCCTGAATGGTTTTGCCTAGGTTTTCTTTAAGGGTTTTTATGGTGTTAGGTCTTATGTTTAAGTCTTTAATCCATGTGGAGTTAATTATAGTGTAAGTTGTCAGAAAGGGGTCCAGTTTCACCTTTCTGCACGTGGCTAGCCAGTTTTCCCAACATCATTTATTAAACAGGGAATCCTTTCCCCATTGCTTGTTTTTGTCAGGTTTGTCAAAGATCAGATGGTTGTAGATGTGTGACGTTACTTCTGAGGCCTCTGTTCTGTTCCATTGGTCTATATCTCTCTTTTGGTACCAGTACCATGCTGTTTTGATTACATGCTGCCTTGTAGTATAGTTTGAAGTCAGGTACTGTGATGCCTTCAGCTTTGTTCTTTTTGCTTAGGATTGTCTTGGCTATGTGGGCTCTCTTTTGGTTCCATATGAAGTTTAAAGTGGTTTCCTCCAGTTCTGTGAAGAAGGTCAATAGTAGCTTGATGGGGATAGTGTTGAATCTATAAATTATTTTGGGCAGTATAGCCATTTTCACGTTACTGATTCTTCGTAACCAGGAGCATGGGATGTTTTTCCGTTTGTGTCCTTCCTTATTTCCTTGAGCAGTTGTTTGTAGTTCTCCCTGAAGAGGTCCTTCACTTCCTTTGTTGTATTTGTAGGGATTTTATTCTCTTTGTAGCAATCGTGAATGGGAGTTCACTCATGATTTGGCTGTTAGTCTGTTATTGGTGTATAGGAATGCTTGTGATTTCTGCACATTGGTTTTTTTATCCTGAAACTTTGTTGAAGTTGCTTGTCAGCTTAAGAATATTTTGGGCTGGGACAGTGGGGTCTTCTAAATATACAATCATGTCGTCTACAAATAGAGATAATTTGACTTCCTCTTTTCCTAATCGAATACCCTTTATTTCTTTTTCTTGCCTGATTGCTCTGGCTAGAACTTCCAATACTCTATTGAATAGGAATGGTTAGAGACGGCATCCTTGTCTAGTGCCAGTTTTCAAAGGGAATGCTTCCAGTTTTTGCCCATTCAGTATGATATTGGCTGTGGATTTGTCATAAATAGCTTTTATTATTTTGAGATATGTTCCATCGATACCCAGTTTATTGAGAGTTTTTAGCATAAAGGGCTGTTGAATTTTGTTGAAGGCCTTCTCTGCATCTATTGAGATGATCATGTGGTTTTTGTCTTTGGTTCTGCTTATGTGATGGATTGCATTTATAGATTTGTGTATGTTGAACCAGCCTTGCATCCCCGGATGAAGCCTACTTGATTGTGATGGATAAGCTTTTTGATGTGCTGTTGCAGTCAGTTTGCCAGTATTTTACTGAAGATTTTTACATTGATGTTCATCATGGATATTGGCCTGAAGTTTTCTTTATTAGCTGTGTGTCTGCCAGGTTTTGGTATCAGGATGATGCTGGTCTCATAAAATTAGTTAGGGAGGATTCCCTCTTTTTGTTTTGTTTGGAATAGTTTCAGAGGGAACGGTACCAGCTCCTCTTTTGACGTCTGGTAGAATTTGGCTCTAAACTCGTCTGGACTTGGACATTTTTTGATTGGTAGGCTATTAATTAGTGCCTCAACTTCAGACCTTGTTATTGGTCTGTTCAGGGATTCAACTTCTTCCTGGTTTAGTCTTGGGAGGGTGCAAGTGTCCAGGCATTTATCCATTTCTTCCAGGTTTAGTGGTTTTGTGCATAGAGTTGTGTGTAGTAATCTCTGATGGTAGTTTGTATTTCTGTGGACTTGGTGGTGATATCCTCTTTATCGTTCTTTATTGCATATATTTGATTCCTCTCTCTTTTCTTTTTTATTAGTCTGGCTAGCGGTCTGTTTTGTTGATTTTTTTCAAAAAAGCAGCTCCCGGATTTATTGGTTGTTTTTTTTTTTTAAGGTTTTTTTTGTGTCTTTATCTCCTTCAGTTCTGCTCTTATCTTAGTTATTTCTTGTCTTCTGCTAGCTTTTGAATTTTTTTGATCTTGCTCCTCTAGCTCTTCCAATTTTGGTGATAGGGTGTCGATTTTAGATCTTTCCTCACTTCTCGTGTGGGCATTTATTGCTATAAATTTCCCTCTAGACACTGCTTTAAATGTGTCCCAGAGATTCTGGTAATTTGTGTCTTCATTCTGGTTGGTTTTAAAGAACATCTTTATTTCTGGCTTCATTTCATTGTTTATTCAGTCATTATTCAGGAGCAAGTTGTTCAGTTTCCATGTAGTTGTGTGGTTTTGTGCGAGTTTCTTAATCCTGAGTTCTGATTTGATTGCACTGTGGTGTGAGAGACAATTTATTGTGATTTCTGTTCTTTTGCATTTGCTGAGGAGTGATTTACTTCCAATTATGTGGTAAATTTTAGAGTAAGTGTGATGTGGTGCTGAGAAGCATGTATATTCTGTGGATTTGGGGTGGAGAGTTCTGCAGATATGTATTAGGTCTGCTTGGTCCAGATCTGAGTTCAAGTTATGTATGTCCTTGTTGATTTTCTCTCTCGTTGATCTGTCTGATATTGACAGTGGAATGTTAAAGTCTCCCACTATTATTGTGTGTGAGTCTAAGTCTCTTTGTTGGTCATTAAGAATTTGCTTTCTGTATCTAAGTGCTCCTGTATTGGGTGCATATATATTTAGGATAGTTAGCTCTTCTTGTTGCATTGATTCTTTTACCATTATATAATGCCCTTCTTTGTGTCTTTTGATCTTGTTGGTTTAAAGTCTGTTTTATCAGAGACTAGGATTGCAACGCCTGCTTTTTTTTTTTTTTTTTTTTTTTCCTCTCCATTTGCTTGGTAAATCTTCTTCTTCATTTTGAGTCTATGTGTGTCTTTGCACATGAGATGGAGTTCCTTTATACAGCACACGAATGGGTCTTTACTCTTTATCCAGTTTGCCAGTCTGTGTCTTTTGATTGGGGCATTTAGGCCATCTACATTTAAAGTTAATATTGTTATATGTGAATTTGATCCTGCTAGTTTTGTTACTGGCTGGTTGTTTTGCCCGTTAGTTGACTTCATTGCGTCTTTGGTCTTTCCATTTGGTACATTTAGGCAGTGGCTGGTGCTGGCTGTTCGTTTCCATGTTTAGTGTTTCCTTCAGAAGCTCTTGTAAGGCAGGTCTGGTGGTGATGAAATCTCTCAGCAATTGCTTGTCCGTAAAGGATTTTATTTCTCCTTCACTTATGAAGGTTAGTTTGGCTGGATATAAAATTCTGAGTTGAAAGTTCTTTTCTTTAAGGATATTAAATATTGGCCCCCACTCTCTTCTGGCCTGTAGGGTTTCTGCCAAGAGATCTGCTGTGAGTCTTAATGGGCTTCCCTTTGTGGGTAACCCGACCTTTCTCTCTGGTGGCCCTTAGCATTTTTTCCTCCATTTCAACCCTGGTGAATCATATGATTATGTGCCTTGGGTTGCTCTTCTTGAGGAATATCTTCGTGGTGTTCTCTGTGTTTCCTGTATTTGAATGTTGGCCTGCCTTGCTAGGTTGGGGAAGTTCTCCTGGATAATATCCTAAAGAGTGTTTTCCAGCTTGGATTCATTCTCCCCGTCACATTCAGGTAGACTGTTCAAGCATAGATAAGGGTTTTTTTTTCCCCGCATAATCCCATATTTCTTGGAGGCATGGTTCATTTCTTTTCACTGTTTTTTCTCTAATCTTGCCTTCTTGTTTTATTTCCTTGAGTTGATCTTCGATCTCTGATATACTTTATTCTGCCTGATCGATTTGGCTACTGAAACTTGTATAAGCTTCGTGAAGTTCTCATGCTTTGTTTTTTAGCTCCATCAGGTCTTTATGTTCTTCTCCAAGCTGGTTATTCTAGTTAGCATTTCGTCTAACCTTTTTTCAAGGTTTGTAATTTCTTTGCTTTGGGTTAGAACATGTTCCTTTAGCTCAGAGAAGTTTGTTATCACCCACCTTCTGAAGCCTGCTTCTGTCAGTGCGTCAGACTCATCCTCTATCCTGTTTTGTTCCCTTGCAGTTAGGTGTTGTGATCCTTTTGAGGAGGAGAGGTGTTCTGGTCTTTGATAATTGCATCCTTTTTGTTCTGGTTTCTTCCCATCTTTGTGGATTTATCTACCTTTGATCTTTGCAGTTAGTGATTTCAGATGAGGTCTCCAAGTGGACCTCCTTTCTGTTGATGTTGAAGCTCTTTCTTTGTGTTCTTTAGTTTTCCTTCTGACAGTCAGACCCCTCTGCTGTAGGACTGCTGAAGGTCCACTCCAGACCGTGCTTGCCTGGGAATCACCCGTGGGGGCTGCAGAACAGCAAGGATTGCTACCCGATCTTTCTTCTGGTAGCTTCGTCCTAGAAGGGTAACCGCTAGGTGTCAGACAGAGGTCTCATGTATAAGGCATCTTTTTGGTTGTACAGGGGTCAGGGAGCCACTTGAGGAGTCAGTCTGTCCCTTGTCTACTTGCAGAGGCACTGCTGGGTTGTCACCGACTTAGTCCAGCTCCTGTGTAAGCTTCCTCTTGTTTACACAGGTAGGTTTAGACCCACCTCAGCAATGGCAGACACCCTTCTCCCCACTGAGCTCCATTGTCCTGGGTTGAGCTCAAACTGATGCGCTGGCTGCAAAACTCTCAAACAAGAGGGCTTCAGTTTGCTGGTTTTTGTTGGAGTGGAAACCACCCAGCTGTAACACCTGTCTCCCTGCCTTCAGCTCCCCCTCTTTCTGGGGAGTGGGTAGCTCTGTCCCAGAGGTGCTCTCGGTGCTAGTCAAGATGTCCACCCAGATCTGTGCTGACAACCCGCGGCAGTGACTGGAGCTGCCGCTTAGATCTATGCTGTTAACTCGTGGTGCTTTTCAGACCTGTGGGGATCTCCTGGTCTGTGGGTTCCAGAGGCCATGGGAGAAGTGCGGTGTCTGAACCGGAGTGCAGGGTAGGGGTAGGGGGGAAGTCCCCAATCCTCCGGTCAGTTGCACTTCCCTGGGGAAGCAGCACCCCACCCTGCCTCAGTTTGCCCTTCTTGGGCTACACCCACTGTCCAACCAGTCTCATTGAAATCAACCTGGTACCTCGGTTGGAAATGCAGAGATCACTTGCCCTCTACGTCTCTCTCTCTCTCTCTGGGAACTGCGCTGTGGAGCTGTTCCTATTCAGCCATCTTGGCGGAATCTGGGTTTTATACTTTTCTTTATGCTCTCAGGCTATATTGTTTTTCACGTTCAGTGTCTTTATTTCTATTTACTGTTTATCTTTTGAGGCTCAGCTCAAGCATTGCCTCCTCTACGAAACCATTTGTGTTATCCCTGAGATACAGACAGCTGGAATTACCGGGACCCACTACCACGCCCAGCTAATTTTTGCTTTTTTTAGTAGAAATGGGGTTTCACCATGTTTGCCAGGCTTGTCCGGAACTCCTGTCCTCAAGTGGTCACCTGTCTCAGCTACCTAAAGTGCTGGGATTACAGGTGTGAGCCACCGTGCCCAGGCAGAGTTTACTTTTTTAAATGGAAATATATGAATGCTTTCGAACATAATGAGTAGAGAAAACAGCATAATTAACCCCTAGTGTTATTTACCACTCAGCTTTTAATAGTTTCAGTTTTAACTGTCATACTCCGTTTTTTGAGAGCTGTTTTGGTATTTAATGGAGTGTTTCAGATTTTCTTACTTTGTGATTCCATCATTTTTTCTGTACTTACTAGTTGTGGTTCTTCTATAAAGATTTTCTGTCAAATCTTTTGATTGCTTTGAAGTACAAGAAGAGCAGGATACATGCTTAATTCCTTTATTTGTAGAATAAGTTGTCAGCAGTAAGGCTCATTTTTACTATTTATAGTATTAGAAGCAGTTTGAAGTCTTTTAATTTTTTTTTTTTTTAATTAAGACAGGGTTTCACCATGTTGGTCAGGCTGGTCTTGAACTCCTGACCTCAGGTGATCCGCCCGCCTTGGCCTCCGAAGTGCTTGGATTACAGGCGTGAGCCACCGCGCCCGGCCGTCTTTTAATTTTTTAAGGGAAACTTAAGAAAATGAGGTATAACTTACATACAATAAAATGCATCCATCTTAAATGATGTACTCTTGGTGAATTTTACACCATCCAGATCAAGTTGCCAACTTCTCAGTCAACACCTTTTCAGTTAGCCACCTCCTGCAGAGTTAATCTCTATCCCAGGGATTTTCAACATATGAACTCCAGATTGGCAGAATCAACATCACCTGGACACTTGTTAAAAATACATTTTCCTAAGGCCTTACCTTAGATTCGTTGGTTCAGAAACTGTGGGAGTGGAGTTCAGAGATCTTGTTTTAATGAAGTCTTCCGGGTGATTCTGATACACACAGCACTGTGGAACCACTGCTCTATTCTAACACATATTATCTTAATTAGTTTAATCAGTTCATGACCTTACTCTCACATAAATGGATCATCTGAACATTTCTCACATTCCATTGTTTCCCCCAGATGTAGTGGATTTTTTTCCTTTAGCCCTGGATGAGAAGTCTTGCTGCTGCTTCCCCAGTAGTATAAGGCTTTTGCTTCAGAGGACAGAAGGAGGCAGGAAAGCGAGAGGCTTTTTGTTTGTCCCAGTGCAGCCTTTGATCACCTCCTGCATGTGTGTGCCATTAAGAGGGGGCTTTCCCATATTTTTCTCTTGAACCCTAGGTTGAGGCCCATGTGGAAGAGCTTGCTGTTGTGCTAGTCCACATTTGGCTTTTAAGCCAACATTAAAATGTTAGCTTATTACTTCTTGTTATGGTGGTCATTTCTGTCTCTTATGCTCGGCCAAAAGTGAAACTGTAAATGTCCCATCTTTCCTTGGAGGGGCTTGTCTCCCTTTGGAATTTGGTCAACTTGGTTGCCTTATAATACCAGCTTTCTGATGGGCTTATGAAAGGTTATGATTTTGAAGATTATCTGGCTTTTCCAGGTTTTTAGGTAAGAGTGATATTTATTGCAGCTTTTTACATTGAAAATGGAAGTCTGACCTTCGTATAAATGCAACCACACCATTTTTACTTTCAAGTCTCTGGATTCTGTTTATAGGATCCTTCATATAAATGGAACCACACCATTTTACTCTTAAGTCTCTGGATCCTGTTAAAAGGAAAACATGGCAGGAGGACTCTAGAGTAAGAAAGGATCCTATTAGTTTTATCTGTATTGTTACATATAACAATAATTAGGTGTTCATTACCGTGTTGTATTCTATTATGTAAAAACTACCACTTATATTTTTCTATGAAACTATAATTCTAATGCATATAGATCTTTATAAAATGTTTCATGTTTAGGTATTTACTGTTTATCATGTACTGAGCAAGCTTGAGGTTGAGTAATGTATTCTGGTGAATCAAACCCAGTATGTGCCATTAGTGAATTTATGGCCTAGTAGTCTTCCATCCATGTTAATGTTACTCCTGTTACTCTTCTCCGTGATGCTGAAGCTCCTATGGCCCTGTCCTTACTGCCCATTTAATTTAATTGAGGGAGCTTTGCTCAAGCAGATCTTATATAGACTAAAATGTTAAATGCTTGCTTGTTGTGATTTGACCCAGTGTTTGTAAAATGTCTGTACTTAATTGTTATACCTGTCTACTATTTTAAAAGGCAATATATGGCTTAGTATTCATGTAGTTTGGCACATGTCATCTTTTCGTAACCCTCTGCACATTAATGACATTTGCACACCCTACAGGTATTTGAGTTTGTGTTCCTGTACCAACTGGTAAAATTTGGAGGGACAAATTTTTATGGTTTGGCCAGGGGAACTTCTGGTTTCTCTTTATTTCTTAGTATTTTTGTTTTTTAAATTTAAATTTCAGGAAGTAATATACATTGGATCTGTATAATAACCCTATTTAATGTTGTTAAACCACAAATTCCTTTTGAGCCTAACTTTTACAAGTTACTTTGAACTCCATTTACGTGAGTGAAAATGAAGATAAGTTGTGGCTGGAGAACAGAAAGGTCAAATTGATATAAAAATGAGGCTTTGTGTTGAGCATGGCATGTCCTCTTTAAAGCCTTGAAGAATCTGGAAGTAAGTGCACTGTTTAAACCTTTACTTTGGCTAAAGTTGTCAATTTTGCTTATTTAGTTGCTATAATCAAGCCTTTGAATCAACTTATGCCACAGATGACAGCCAGGAAAAATGTGAAAGGGGATAGGAAAGAAGTAATTGAGTAACATAAGGTTTTTTTTGTTTTGTTTTGTTTTGTTTGAGACAGAGTTTTTGCTCTTGTTACCCAGGCTGGAGTGCAATGGCGCGATCTCGGCTCAACGCAACCTCCGCCTCCTGGGTTCAAGCAATTCTCCTGCCTCAGCCTCCTGAGTAGCTGGGATTACAGGCACACACCACCATGCCCAGCTAATTTTTTGTATTTTTAGTAGAGACGGGGTTTCACCATGTTAACCAGGATGGTCTCGATCTCTTGACCTCGTGATCCACCCGCCTCGGCCTCCCAAAGTGCTGGGATTACAGGCGTGAGCCACCGCACCCGGCGAGTAACATAAGGTTTAAAAAAAATCACTTTAAATTCTGACCTAGTTATCTGAATGTGAAAGCAGATTTCAGAAGTAACTGCTTATACATGTGTAGTCATCAGTATTGTTGTTCAGTTAATTGCTCTTGTACTTAATAGTGAACTTATATCTGTTTAAATCCCTAAAATGCAGGCAATTTATACTTTCTAAAAAATTATATGAAAAACTAAAAAAGGAAAAGTGAGTGGGTGGTTCCTCAGATGATGAGGTAATGGATATGAGAGGAGTTTGAAAAGTAACGGCTCTTACTGTTCTGCAAAATGTCTGTAATTAATATCTAGGCCCTTTGCAGTCTTTATGCTTCTCCTCTGACACTAGCTGTTCAGTCCCTTCCTTCATTCTTGTCCCTTGCTGTCAGTAAGCTTCTCAGAATACAGGCATGCATTGCTTAATGAAGGGAATCTGTTCTGAGAAATGCCTCCTTAGGCCATTGTCGTTCTACGAACAGCGTAGAGTATACTTACACAGACCCAGATGGTATAGCCTACTACACACCTAGGCTATATAATATACTCTCTTGCTCATAGGCTGCAGACCTATACAGTATGTTAGTGTACTGAATACTACAGGCACTTGTAACACAATGGTACGGAATTGTTCATCTAAATGTAGAAAAGTTACAATAAAAATAGTATATAAAAGAGAAAAAATGGTATACTTGTATAGGGCACTTGAATGTAGTTTGCAGAACTGAAAGTTGCTCTGGGTGAGTCAGTGAGTGAGTGGTGAGTGAATGTGAAGGCCTAAGACATCATTGCACACTAGTGTAGACTTTATAAACACTGTACACACAGGATACACTAAATATGTAAAAAATGAAGTAATTGTATTACAGTATTACAATGGCTACCATGTCACTAGGTTACAGGAATTTTTCAGCTCCACTATAATCTCATGGGATCATTGTTGTAAATATAGTCTGTCATTGACTGTAACATCATTATGTGGCTCATTGACTGTATTTCATTCCTTTGTCATGAAGGCAGTTTTCATTGGCCCTGGAATCAGGTAAACTTGAACCTGAATCCTCTTTGACAGTTTATGAATTTGTGACTTCAGACAAGTATATTAGCCTCTCTGAATCTTGGTTTTAGCTATTTAATATGGGATGAAATCTACCTTATAATGTTACGAAGATTAAACAATAAGGATGAAGTGGTAAGCATGGTACCTATCATGTAAGTGCTTAATAATATTTAATTCTGCTTTTCCCTTATCCAGTTGTAGATTCCTTTTAAAAGCAAGAAACCTGATTTACAGTTTTTAAAAAAGGCATTTATAAGTAGTTTTGAATTTTTTTTTTTTTTTTTTGAAATGGAGTCTTGCTCTTTTGCCCAGGCTGGAGTGCAGTGGTGTGATCTCGGCTCACTGCGACCTCTGCCTCCCATGTTCAAGCGATTCTTGTGCCTCAGCCTCCCAAGTAGCTGGGATTACAGGTGTGCACCACCATGCCTGGCTAATTTTTGTATTTTTAGTAGAGATGAGGTTTCACCATATTGGCCATGCTGGTCTCGAACTCCTGACCTCAGGTGATCTGCCTGCCTTGGCCTCCCAGAGTGTTGGGATTACAGGCGTGAGCCACCATGCCTGGCCTGAAAAAAAATTTTAAAATATGAAATACCAATATTATAAATGTGCTATACTTTAAAAAAATTATTTTTATAGAAACTAAAAAGACTCAGACATTTCCAAGTACTGTACCAAATATTAGTCTTAGTTCACCATTAAATTAAAGCTCACACATGGTATTAAAGTGTCTTATAGAAGATTATGTCATTAGATGATGTAGGCAACATGTTTTTTCAAATTGTTAATGAATGCATTTTTTAGACACTTAACAGAGTATGAATTAGGTAAAGTGCATGAAAGACAGCATGGCTACCAAAATAAGGCAGACTTACAATGTTTATTTTACTTCACAAGTATAAGCAAATGTAAGGGAAAGTTTCAGGAACATTTGAAGACAGTAGGTAGCTCATCAAAGGAAGTGATAATATTCATAATGTAAACTTTATAGTGGAGCTGTCAGACTAGTTTATCTTAAGACCAAAGTTCAAGATGATTGATATCATTTGTGTTGAAATTGTTTGTACATTTGGAATTCAATAAGTATTCTTCATAGAGAATAGCACATTCAGGTTCTAACATTATTCTTTTCCCCTACAAAGTGGTACAGCCACAAACACTAGTAACAGTATATCTGTTTTTTGGGCTCATCTTGTGCCTCTAAGTTATTAAGACTTAAGATGCTCTTGGGAGATAACATGTATTACCCTCATCTTAGACAGGAAAATAGAGGTATAGAGAAGGGAAAGAATAGAATTTTCTTTCCATGGTCTACTTGTGACAGGCAGGGAAATGTTAAAGCCTTTCTGAGTCACACAGGCTCTTTAATCTTTAACATGTATTATTTATTGATTTGCAAAATGACCCTAATATGTAATGTCATTACCAGTTTTCTTATGTTTATTCTGAAAGTGGTTATGGGTATGGGAGTATGTTTTATAGAAAAGACCATTATCAAAAATGAAGAAGACAGTTGTGTGGCATGGATATTGCCACTGTCCCTTGCTCTGCTCCTGGCAAACATTGCTGCTCGATCATGTGACATGTGACTACTTCAGAAGCTAGATTTGACCTCAGAATCCTTTTTTTTTTTTTTAATTTTAGTGTTAATTTTTTAAATATTATTATTATTATTTTTTTTTTTGAGATGAAGTCTTGCTCTGTTGCCCAGGCTGGAATGCAGTGGCACGATGAGATCTTACTATGTTGCTCAGTCTGATCTTCAGCTCCTGAGGTCCAGCGATCCTCTCTCCTCAGGTTCCCAAAGTGCTGGGATTACAGGCGTGAGCCACTGTGCCCGGCCTCAGAATCCTTTTCAACATATTGCTCAAGGGAGCTATTACCAGTCAATCACAGGTCCACAAAACAAAGTTCTTTTTTAGTCTTTCCTTACTTAAATTACTTACTTAAATAATGTGCATTAAGAGATTATGAATTTACTTAAAAGTTGAGGATCTATTAAGTTTGTAGTCCTGTAGCTGGCCTCAAAGTACCATATATAGGACTCAGTTTATGTTTTCAGCAGGTTTACTTTCCTGTGGGTCAAATAGACAGGCACATAATTAGAAGACAGACTGCTATATTATTGCTGGGAAGAGAATTAGAGAATGATGTAAGATTAATTTTAACTGACATTGGTGGATGTGGTGATTTTGGACTTTGAGGATAGAATCTTTAAAGTGGTCTTTAGCAAAGGCATAGAAGATAGAAAGTGTAGGATGGATTTTGGGGAGTGACAAATAATGTATCTTGGCTTAAGTACAAAACAAAGATAAGGTAGAAGCAAATAGAGTAGCTTGCTCCCTGTACAATGGGTTTTGGGTTTTATTTTGTTGTTCCTAGTCTCACACATGGTTTTTAATCAATAGAATGATGTGATCCAGATCTGTGCTTTAAGACGATAACTCTTGAGTTTGAATAGAAGGTAAGATTGGAATCTTGGCATAAATGTAGGAATCCTTGGTAGTAGTATAGGAAAAAATGATGAGCATAAGAACTAAAATTCTGGAATGGAAATGGCGAATTTAGAATAAATTTTAAAGGTAAAATTAATGTGATTTCTATAGGGTTAAGTTATCCCTAGAGTCCCCAGCATTTCTTTGGGAGCATATCTAGTAATTTCCTTTGTATATTCCAAGTTAAAAAAATTTTTAAGGTGATTTTTTTTTTGTCTCCTTGTATTCTGGAGAATTCTTTCTTTATTCTTGGTATTTCATTAACTAGGATATATATTTCCATCTGTGATTTGATATATTTTTTCTTTCCTTGTATAGATTTTTTTTGCCTTTATTTTTGGGATATTTTCTATTATATCTTTCTGCCTTTTCTCTTCCATTTAATTAATTGTTCTACTTGAGGGATACTAATTATCTTTCTGTTCAGCCTTTGTCCTAGATTTTTTTTCTAATTCTTTTGACTTCTTTGTTGTTTTTCTCTTCAATATTTTTTTTTAACTTTCTTTTTCTTTTCTTTTCTTTTCTTTCTTTCTTTCTTTTTTTTTTTTGATACAGGGTCTCGCTCTGTCACCCAGGCTGCAGCGTAGCAGTGGTGTGATCACGGCTCACTGCAGCCTTGACCTTGTGGGCTCAATCTATCTTCCCACTTTAGCCTCCTGGGTAGCTGGAACAACAGGTGTGCGCCACCATGCCTGGCCAATTCTTGTATTCTTTTGTAGTGTTGAGGTTTTGCCAAGTTGTCCAGGCTGGTCTTGTACTCCTGAACTCAAGTGATCCACCATCTTGGCCTCCTCAATACTCCTGTTATCTTGAGATTTTTCTCTTTGCCATTTGTTTAAGTCTTTAGTTCTTTTCCTTGCTTCCCCCGCCGCCCACCCAATTCATTATTATTCTTAATGATTTCCTTAATGCCAAAACCTTTCTTTTTAATTTACTTGTTTTGTCTTTTCATCTTTGGACTTTTCTTCCATTAGATGCATGTTCTTATTAGGTTGCTCTGTGTTACAAGAAACTCTTTATGTGGTTGTATGGCCATTTCTCTTTGTCTTACTCAGGCTTAATTTGAATACCTAGGTCAAGACTTTGCTTTTGCCCTTCTGTGGCCCTACACTTTCCCATCTCCTTAGATTGTGTTAAATGTCGTATACCAGTCTCAGTTCATACTGCTGAGGGTATAGTATGTTTCTATGTGCTTCAGATCTTTCCTTCAACTCAGTATAGGGCCTTAGAAGTTGGCAGATCCTGGTGATGCCTCTGCCTAGGTTTTGAAGCCTCTGTGCTCAAGATATTTTCCTCAACTTCTCTAGGGCATGATGAATCAAATTTTTCTATCCAAACGAGGTATTTCTTAAAATTTTTAAGTTTTTTAGTTCACCTTTCTTTCTCACTGCTGCTTGCAGGCAGTAATCAAGCTAATGGTCATACTGTATCATACAGATTTTTTTCCTGTCTACTTCTTTTTAAAGTTTGTAGGTTCTTAGCTTAAATAGCTTTTTA
Source organism: Aotus nancymaae (assembly GCF_030222135.1). Classification (NCBI taxonomy): domain Eukaryota; kingdom Metazoa; phylum Chordata; class Mammalia; order Primates; family Aotidae; genus Aotus; species Aotus nancymaae. Next base: position 94,841,370 of record NW_026988450.1, read on the forward strand.
TATTATTATATGTAGCTGTTGGGTTTCTGGTAAAAAAAAAATCACATACACATATGTATATGCATTTATATCATATTAGTGGGTAACAGGACATTCTTTAGTCCTTTTTCACTCTACTATCTTTACTTGAACATTTGTGTGATTTTCTAAATATTTACTGTTGACATAATTAGTAACACTTATATATTATAGGAATTCTACTTCTTAGGCCAGGGTTAAACAGTCATTAGATTGAATCGGCAACCAACAGAATGGGAAAATATTTTTGCAATCCACCCATCTGACAAAAGGCTAATAGCCAGAATCTACAAAGAACTAAAACAGATTTACAAGAAAAAAAACAAGCCCATTCAAAAGTGGGCGAAGGATATGAACAGACACTTTACAAAAGAAGACGTATATGAGGCCAACAAACATATGAAAAAATGCTCATCATCACTGGTCATTAGAGAAATGCAAATCTAAACTACATTGGGATACCATCTCATGCCAATTAGAATGGCGATCATTAAAAAATCTGGAGATAACAGATGCTGGAGAGGATGTGGAGAAATAGGAACACTATTACACTGTTGGTGGAAGTGTAAATTAGTTCAACTATTGTGGAAGACAGTGCGGCAATTCCTCAAGGACCTAGAAATAGAAATTCCATTTGACCCAACAATCCCATTACTGGGTATATATCCAAAGGATTATAAATCGTTCTGTTATAAGGACACATGCACACGAATGTTCATTGTGGCCCTGTTTACAATAGCAAAGACCTGGAACCAATCCAAATGCCCATCAATGATAGACTGGATAGGGAAAATGTGGCACATATACACCATGGAATACTATGCAGTCATAAAAAACGATGAGTTTGTGTCCTTTGTAGGGACATGGATGAACCCGGAAACCATCATTCTCAGCAAACTGACACAAGAACAGAAAATCAAACACCACATGTTCTCACTCATAGGTGGATGTTGAACAATGAGAACACATGGACACAGGGAGGGGAGCATCACACACTGGGGTCAGTGGTGGGGGATATAGGGGAGGGACAGTGGTGGGTGGGGAGTTGGGGAGAGATAACATGGGGAGAAATGCCAGATATAGGTGATGGGGAGGAAGGCAGCAAACCACACTGCCATGTGTGTACCTATGCAACAGTCTTACGTGATTTTTACATGTACCCCAAAACCTAAAATGCAATTAAAGAAAAAAAGAAAAAAGAAATTCTTTTAAGAAGTGAAATAGAAAAAAAAAAAAATTGGCTGGGTGTGGTGGCTTACTCCTGTAATGTCAACACTCTGTGAAGCTGAGGTGGGTGGATCACCTGAGGTCAGGAGTTCAAGACCACCCTGGCCAACATGGTGAAACCCTGTCTTTACTCAAAAATATAAAACATTAGCAGGGCGTGGTGGTGGGCACCTGTAATCCCAGCTACTCAGGAGGCTGAGTCAGGAGAATCACTTGAACCCGCTAGATGGAGGTTGCAGTGAGCTGAGGTCACGCCACCGCACTCCAGCCTAGGCGACAGAGTGAGACTCCATCTCAACAACAATAACAACAAAATTTTAAAAATTTAGCTCAGTGCAGTGGCTCGTGCCTGCAGTCCCAACACTTTGAGAAGCCGAAGTGGGAGGATTGCTTGAACCCAGGAATCCGAGACCAGCCTGGACAATATAATAAGGCCCCCACCTCTATAAAAAGTAAAAATAAATTAGCTGGCCGTGGTGGTATGCGTCTGTAGTCAGTCCTAGCTACTCAGAAGGCTGTGATAGGAAAATCACTTGAGTCCAGGAGTTTGAGACTGCAGTGATCTGTGATTGCACCACTATATTCTAGGTGGGTGAGAGAGCAAGACCATTCCTCTTAAAAAAAAAAAAAAAATTGAAGACAATGTCATACGCTACATTAAAAACATCAGTGACTCTAAGGCATTTTAAAATTTCTATTTTTCCTTTGTGTTTTTACAGAATTCTTCTATAATTACAGTGAGCATATAGTGACCATATATTTTTGTTAATGTTAGGGCAAACATTTTAATATTTCTACCTCATCTTTATAATCTTATCACGATAGGTCATACTTCATTAAAAAGTTACTCAAATAGAGGACACTAGTGATTTCTAGTTTATGCTGTTTGTGCATCAAACCTTTTTGTTTTTGTAGTTTTGTATTATATTTAAAATAAATACAAGTTGTGCGCGGTGGCTCACGCCTCTAATCCCAGCACTTTGGGAGGCCAAGGCGGGAGAATTGCTTGAGGTTAGGAGTGCAAGACAAGCCTAAATAATATAGTGAAACTCTGTCTCTACAAAAAAATTTTTTTTTTTAAATTAGCTGGATGTGATACTGTGTGCCTTTAGTCCCAGCTACCCGGGAGATCGAGACCATCCTGGTCAACATGGTGAAACCCCATCTCTACTAAAAATTCAAAAAAAATTAGCTGGGCATGGTGGCACGTGCCTGTAATCCCAGCTACTCAGGAGGCTGAGGCAGGAGAATTGCCTGAGCCCAGGAGGTAGAGGTTGCGGTGAGCCGAGATCGCGCCATTGCACTCCAGCCTTGGTAACAAGAGCGAAACTTCGTCTCAAAAAAAAAAAAAAGTCATTGTTACCAGAGGCTTAAATAGCACAAACCTTTTTTAACCTCTATCAACACCTTGTATACAAACATTTAATCTAGAGAGAGTATCTTCATCTCATTAGATAAAGGAGGCTCAGAAAAGGTAACAGTTTTGAGACCTTTGTCTTACTAGGACTTTTAAGGCAAACATGATTGACGTGCAAATGAACACGGTGTCCAGCAGATGGCAGGAGTGAACCACTTAGTGTCCGATAGTTTTTAGAGGCTAACAATCTTGAGTTTATTGTTTAATCACAAAATAGCTTTCTCTAAAAGAGTTCATAATGTATCTGGATTGACTGTTAGTCCTTAAGATCCATGAGTTTCCTCCTTGTTCAGTAGGTTTAGGTGTATGATATGGGAAACAACAAAAACATTCATTCTGTGCTTTGGAACAAGACGGTGTTTCTGATCTAAGGAGAAGACAAAGTCTGAGAAAGGACAGAGAATTGATGGCAAAAGTTGAGAACAGTGTGTTGAATTCTCCTGCAGTGATATTGGAGTTACCATTTTTGCTTTGAAGTTCTGTGAGCTTTTTGTTTTGTATAAATTTTAGGCTTATTTTGTTAGGTGTGTACCTACCTGTTCAGAATTTTTCTTTTTTTTTGGGTGAATTGGACTTTCCATCATTATTTAGTGATTTTCTCTATCTCTAATTATGTTTTTTGTTTTCAGACTTCTTTTTTCCCAAATATGAATATACCTTACCGGTTTTATTTATATTTTTTCCCTTCTTTTACTATCAACCTTTTTGATATATAGCAGTTTATTTTAATATTTTCAATTTGTCTTTTTCTTTTGACTAGTGAGTTTAAGTTTTTAATTTTGCATTTATTGATATCCCTGGACTTTATTCTGTCATCTTATTTTTATTTAAATTGTCCTTCCCGCCCCTCACCCCCCCCGTAAAGTAGTTTAAAATAATATCTCTAACTTAACCCAAAGACCTTTAGCATATTCTTAATTTTCTTGGTCTCTTACAACACTGCTTCTTCCAGTCCAGGTCAAGATAAGGAGCTTTCACTAGAATGTGCGTCAACTGTGTCACTTTCTGACACAGTTTAGTTCCGTCCACTATTTCTGCTGACATTGTTTTTATAGTAAGTCTTCCTTTTTGAAAGAAACAGTGCCTCCTGTTCCTTTCAGTCATCCTCTTACTCTGCAAGAACTTTATATAAATGAAACCATAAACATGTACTAGTTTATGTCTGGCTTCTTTTCATTAATATTATGTATTTGTGAGTTGTAGTTTCTTTATTCTTATTGTATCATATTCCTTTGTGTGAAAATAACTACAACTTATCTTACTGTTCATGGGCATTTAGGTTGGTTCCAGTTTCTGGCTATTAGAGTATGCACTATTGTGAAGATTTTGATGTATGTTTTTATCGGTGAACATTTATTCATTTTTGTTGAGAAAATGTGTAGGAACGAGATTCCTGGGTTATAGGCTATGCTGATGTATAAAGAGGCTGTCAGTTTTTCAAAGTGATAGTGCCTGTTTACACTCTTCATTGGCAGTAAATGAACATTCCAGAAATTTCACCTTCTTCTCTATACTTGGTGCTTTCTGCCTTTTTGCATTTTTGATATTCTGGAGTGGGTATAGTAGTATTGCATTGATATTTTGTCTTATGTTTTTTGATAACTACTCACAGAGCAACTTCACATATGTTTATTGGGCCATGTGTCTTCTGTTGGGTTATTTGTATTTTTTCTTAATGATTTGTAAAAATTCTTGATGTTTTTGGATATAAATCTTTTATTTTGGGTCAATATGTAGATGTTTGTATGTATGTGTGTATTTACATCTTATATATGTAGATTATATTATCTACTGAGAGTTGCTTTAGAAATCTCCTAATAGTGTTTATTAATGATATAACTTACCTATTTTGATATTGTCCAACTATATAGGTTTTCCTTTTATTGATACCAATTTTTTAAACTGTTTGTGAAGCCTTTTCACACCTTAATATCATGAATATATGTTTCAGTGTTTTACTCTAAAAGTGTAAAAGCTAGGTGCTGCTGTTACAGAAATGAAATCAGACATCATCTCCTTTCCAATGACTCACGAAAGCAGCCGTTCCTGATTCAAAGGCCGGTTTCTTGACTCCGAGTGCTCACTTTTGCAGGCTTTACTTAATGTCGTGTAAATCCCCCTATTCTCCAGGTCTTCTTTCTTTCTAGTTCTCCTTAGTATACACAACCTGTCAAGGCAATCACTTCCACGGGCCCATGGCTTCAGTGGCTTTCTCTATTCTCTCAGGACAATAGAATTTTAAATTTAAAATGTTAGCTTTATTTTATGTAAGATCCCTCATTTGCTGTAGCCATAGATTGAAAGTTACTCCATGAAAGTAATAAATGGAAAATGGTGATATTCTTAGCATGTAAATTATAGGACCTTTTCCCAGTTACTCTGAATGGTTTGATTTAGTATGTATGTTATTTTTGAAAGCATAGGTAGGGATGTCACAAATGGTCTTAGCCTACAGAGATTATATTCAACTTTGACCAGAGAGTTCCATTTTAATGTGACACTGAGAGTAAAAAATGATCTTTTCCTCTTTACCTATTTCTCTTCCTACATTCTGTGCCAGGAGAAAGGTACACTTCTGTACCCAGTCTTCCCCCTCAGAGCCCGAGCAGCCCGGTTTTTCCCTCTACTTCCCTGCTTTCACATCTCATGACCAAGTACTTCCTATTCTGTCTCCCCAATAATCATAAAATTTTTCCTCCACTTTTGTCACTGCCACTGCCTTTAGCATCAGTCTTCCTTTAGATAGTCTCTTAATTGGTCTGTTGCTTCCTTCGGTCCTTCCTTATTATACAGACCACTACACACACATCTGACAGAGACTCCTCACCTTTGTATGGTTCTATGACTCGAATTTTCAGAATAAAATTAAAACCACCCCAGCGTCAAATTCGGGGTCAGATAGAGGTGGGTTTGTATCTCAGGTTCAGACACTGTCCAGTAGTGTGATCTCGGAAAACTGAACTTCTTAAGCCTTTGTGTATCTGCCTACTCTCATTGAGATTTGAGACTGTTTAATACATACGGTGTCTGGCATGTAGAAGGGACTTCATCGGTGTTGAATGAAGAAGTGGCATTTTAAAATTCACATTAAAAAAAAGTTTTTTAAAAAAAATATGCCAATCTACAATGTCACTTCCCCTCCAAGCTTGACTTCTACCTGTACTTTCTGATATGGTTTGGTCATGTCCCCACCTAAGTCTCATCTTGAATTGTAATCCCCATAATCCCCACATGTTGAGGGAGAGACTCAGTGGGTGGTAATTGGATCATGGGGGCAGTTTCCTCCGTGCTATTCTTGTGATAGTCAGTTCTCCTGAGATCTGATGGTTTTATATGTGTTTGACAGTTGCTCCTTTTTACACACACTCTGTGGCCTGCTGCCATGTAAGAAGTGACGGCTTCCCCTTCTGCTATGATTGTAAGTTTCCTGAGGCCTCCACAGCCATGTGGAATGTGTCAATTAAACTTCTTTCCTTTATAAATTACCCAACCTCAGGTATTTCTTTATAGCAGTGTCAACATGAAACAATCCACTTTCTGATAATCACACTTGAGGAATTGGGGAATTCATACTACCTGGGATTAAATAATGGCCCCAGCCTGAGAGTCATGTAACACTGGGGAGATAACTAACTTACCTTCTCCATCTCAATGTCTTCTCTAAAATCTGTGAGATTGTTTCTGAGGGCTAAATGAGCATAGCCCACTTGGAACACTGTCAGGCACATACTGCCTGCCAGATGTCGAGTATTCATCTTTATTGAGTTAGGACTGTGGTACCCCACTTGATGGCTCTTGATTTTGTATAACAAAATCATACTTAGAGCTTTGTTAGTAAAAGAAAATCTGAAAGTCCCTACGTGGAAGGAAGAAACGGTGGGGCGGGGGGAAGGGAGTTGGTAAGTTTCAGCATTTCAGAAGGTTTCTATTTTATGGAGAAGGAGGTGGAGGCAGGATCGGTCCCAAGGTGTCATTCAAGACACACAGCCATAACTCTTTAGTGAGAGTAGAGCTAGGGCCCCAGGTATTGCTGTGATCAAGTTGCAGACAAAAACTACCACTCTTTGGAAGACAGGAGAGGAGTATTTCGTTACAAACGCAGTGAACAATTCAGTTGTATCTACATTCAGTTAGCAAATAAAAGTTGTTCAACTTGGTTGCTAATGGGACCCACTCTACTAACTGAGACTTTGTATAGAACTCATAGGGTAAGATGGCTTCCAGTAATGAACCACCCTGTGCTTTTCTTAGGACTAAAAAGCTCAGGAAACTGGTGAGGAATGAAAACCTTAGTCCCACTGGCACTGCATGAGGAGCCAGGAGAGCAGCAGCATCATAAACCACAGGGTGGGGCAGCCCAGGCAGCGGGGGAGGGGCGGAATCCAGGGTGGGGCATTGTGAGGTATGGGGCGGGGCATTCTGAGGCCAGTGGGCCAGTGGGCTTCAGTCTGTAGGTGACTGCAGAAGGAGGAGGAGCTCCTTTTGTACTGTCTTCAGGCAGTTGTTGTGTCTCCCAGCGCTCGTTGGGTTGACAACCTATTAAATAAGTCGGCTGTTCTTCACTCTCCCAAGCAAGTCAACTCAAGGGAGGCGGCAGGGTGCGGGCCTTGGCCCGAGCCCCGGCTGGGGCTGGGGCTGGGGCTGAGCTGTGGGGTGGGCAGGCGAGCAGCGGCGATACCATCTCTGCCAAGTGCAGCATAACCTCGGCCTAGGGCAGCGGGAGTGCGTGGCCAACACCGTGAGCAGAGGCACAGGTGGCGGCAGACAGTCCAATGGGGTGCATACTGACCTGTTGCGTGTGCCCCAAGGTCAGCCCTGAGTTGGAACAGCATGAGGGGTCAGGGTGTCCCTCTCAATCTGAGGTCTGTGAGGCATCAGCTGAGGACACAATAGCAGCAGCGCCCATGGCTGCTGTTGAAGAGCCTGCTGAATTGATTGTTGAAGCTGATGAGCGCCTTCATGTGAACCACATCCGTGACCAAGAGATGCCTGAAGGTAAGGAGGTGACGGTGCCATCTGCCCTGGCCACACCTCTGGCTGCTGCTGTCCCCAAAGTTCCCTGGGGGACATCCCAACCTCAGGCTCCTTTTTGCCTGTAACCAGCTTTCCCAGGGCTGGCCAGGAGCAAAGGCTGGCTCTGTCTTGCATTCCCATTCCCACTGCTTAGTCTTTCTCCACGGAGTCCAGTTAATTTCTTTTCTCCTCCCCTCCCAAACACCCAGTTCATTGTCATATCTCATTCTCTCAGGCTGGCATAGGACCTTTTATTTATGGCTCGTCTTGTCTGTAGCTCTATTTATTATTCTGTGGGACTTTGTTGAAGCTTCTTTGGAATATTCTCTTCCCTTTTTCAATAAAAGATCGAGACCATCCTGGTCAACATGGTGTAACCCCATTTCTACTAATACAAAAAAATTAGCTGGGCATGGTGGCGCGTGCCTGTAATCCCAGCTACTCAGGAGGCTGAGGCAGGAGAATTGCCTGAACCCAGGAGGCGGAGGCTGCGGTGAGCCGAGATCGTGCCATTGCACTCCAGCCTGGGTAACAAGAGCGAAACTCCGTCTCAAAAAAATAAATAAATAAATAAATAAATAAATAAATAAATAAATAAATAAAATGTACTTTAATTTTGAGGTGTGGTTGAGACTCAGGCCTAAGATATTTTACTTTTTATTAATCATATTTTATAAAATTATAATGATAATTATTGAAGTAAACAAGATTTTGGGATTATGTATCAGGTTATAGGCAATTTCATTTGTTTATCAGCAACCCCTAGATGTTATGTCTCCTTCACTACTGAATTAGAGTACGACTCTTGCTACATACTGCTATATCCAAGGGCAAAAATAGTAACATTTAGTAGAGCTGCAATCATAAGAAAGATTTTTCAATGTGATCTTCATTTCTTCACTCAGTAGCTGTTATTAAGTGTTTTTTTATGTATTAGATTAGTCTCTAGGAATTAAAAAAAAAAACTAAGTATTTCATGCTGCTTGTCTTCAGGGAGCTCTCAGTCTACTGGAGAAAATAGAACACAGGAAAACATGATTTTAAAAATAAAATAGTGTAATAATTGCTGTACCCAGGGATACCCAGCTAAACCATGGACATTTGTAGGAGGAACATCTAATCTGCAGATATCACATGATCATGCTAATTTGATAGATTTATTGCTGTATATTACATGAGAAGAGTAGATCTAGAACTGAAAGGAGTCTATAATCCAGCCATCTGTTATAGGTAAGGACATAGTGCATTTCAGAGAGCACAGTTAAGGACATGCTCCTTCATGGGAGATGGCAGATTGCAAGAAACCTCTTACAGTCCTCAATTCTTATGCCATTTCTTTATAGAGTATGTTGTGTATGTTCCTTGTCTCCCTGATGGGGACACTACTCTGGGTAATGGATAAGACATGATAGAGTGGTTTGAGGAGGGAAATACTATGAGTTTAAAGGAATTCGAATTATTTGGCGTGAATAAGATAAATCTGGGACTGTCTTAAAAAACGTTTTATATATATTTTTTATTTTGTTAATTTATACTCAGAGAAATGTTGCAAGACCAAGAATAGTACAAAGAATATCTAAACACTCTTTATCCAGGTTTACTTGTTGCTAATATATTGTGCCATTTTCTTATTGTTTGCTCTCTTTCATATATATGTATATATAAATGTGTGTGTGTGTGTGTGTATTTACATGCATATCATGGCAACTTACTTCCTAACTACTTCAACATGTATTTCCTAAGCATAGGGATTTTAAAAAAATTGTACAGTATGAACCTCACTAAATTTTAACATTGACGCAATAATCTACCGTTTGTATTCCAGTTTTTTTTTTTCAATTGGCCCAGTCACCTTTATAGTATTTCCCCTTCCGCAGACTGCTTTTTAAAGAGCAAAGAATGAATCATGAGCAATTTTTAGTAGAAACTTTCTATTAAGGGTAGAAAGACAATCATGGAGACTTAAAGTTGGATTCCTGTTTTGATTCACATCCATGCCTCCCCTAAACTTTCTTATCTCAGAAAATGACAGTACAATCCCATTAGTTGTTCAAGCCAGAAATCTGAAGCTTATTTGAGTTCTCTTTTAACTTTATCCTTTGAGTTTAACCCATCACTGAGTCCTGTAGTGTCTGTCTCCCCTATATATCTTGAAACCTTTCTGTTGGCTGGGTTGAAGTGGTTCATGACTGTAATTCCAGCACTTGGGGAGGCAGGAGGATCACTTGAGCTCAGGAGTTCAAGACCAGGCTGGGCAACACAGGGAGACCCCCTGTGTACAAAAATTAAAAAGTTAGCCAGGTGTAGTGGCATGTACCTGTGGTCCTAGCTCCTAGTGAGGCTGAGATGAGAGGATTGTTTGAGCCAAGGAGGTTGAGGCTGCAGTGAACTGTGATCACCCCACTGTACTCCAGTCTGGATGACAGAGAGAGACCTTGTTTCAACAAAAAGAAAGAAATTTGGTACACCTTTTTATCCATCGACTTCAACCAGCCTAGTCCATCATTGTTTCTCATCTGGACTCCTACCTAGTTTCCTACCTGATTTTCCTGCTTCTGCATTTTTTTCTTTCCTATTCATTCTCCATGTAACGGCCAGAGTGATCTTTTAGAAATGTAAATCAGATTGTGTCACTCCCCAGCTTATGTATTAAGTGGCTTTCCACTGCTCCAGAGCACTCTCTGCATAGCTTAACTCTTCTTTAGTCCACAACTTTAAATATTCTCCCTCTGAGAGGCCTTCCTTGATGCTCAGTTTGTTATTTTTACTGTAGCATTTCACCATTTTCCTTTACAGCACTTGTGATTTGTAATTTTTTTTTTTTATTGCATTTTAGGTTTTGGGGTACATGTGAAAAACATGCAAGATTGTTGCATAGGTGGCAGTGTGATTTGTAATTATTACTTTTTCTTTTTCTCTATTTCCTACACTAGGCTGTAAGTGGAAAAAGCATAGGGACCCTGTTTGTTTTGTGCACTTTTGTATACCTAGCACATCGCTAGGATTATAGCAGATGATTAATAAATATTTGAATATTTGAGTGAAAGGGGACCTAAGAAGTTGTCTAGTACTGCCTCCTACCTGTTGTAAGAGTCTGCACTATCTCTGGCAAGTGCTTATCTAGCTTATTTTTTTAATGCTTTCACATATGGACAGCTTAGTGTTTTTTATGTAGTTTACTTTCTTGAATAATTTTGATAGTTTGAAAAGTTTTCCTTATTTTGGGCTGAAAACTGCCCTTTTCTTATTTCTGTTCCTTGATCTAGTTCTGCCCATTTGTCACAACTTAAACTATTTTGACTCTCTGTATAGTATCTTAAACTATTTGACAGCAGCCGTTAATGTATGCTCTTGGCTTTGTTAGGCTAAACCATTTATAAGTGCTTCAGTTTTTCATCATGTGATAACGTTTCTTTACTCTTACCTCCTCTGTATTCATTTTGCCAGGGTAGTTTTAAAAGTGGTACTTTGAAAGATAAAGATATTTATAATCTTTGGTCCAGTCATCTGTGGTTAAATGATTTATAGCACATTCATTCAATGTAATATATTGTAGCCCTTAAAATAACAAATATAACTGTAGAACTGTGGGATATATTTATAAAACAATGATATTTTAAAAGTAGTACATTAAAATGTATCTAGAGAGTTAATATAACTGACTGTGTTGTATAGATGAAACTTAGAAGGGTACATGAGTACCTTCTAAAGGTACATACCCAATACATATATCTGCCCTGTCAGTACAGTAACCAGTACCCAAATGTAGAAGGATACGTGAGAGAATAGTTGTATAGTTGTGTTAGGGTGGTAGAATTATAGGGAGAATTTTTTTTTTCTTTGAGACAGAGTCTTACTCTGTCTCCCTGGCTGGAGTACAGTGGTGTGAGCTCAGATCACTGCTTCCCAGGTTCAAGCGATTCTTGTGCCTCAGTGTCCTGAGTAGCTGGGATTACAGACATCTGCAACTATGCCTGGCTAATTTTTGTATTTTTGGTAGAGATGGGGTTTCACCCTATTGACCAGGCTGTTCTCGAACTCCTGGCCTCAAGTGAACCACCCGCCTGGGCCTCCCAAAGTCCCAAAGTGCTGGGATTACAGGTGTGAGCCACTGTGCCTGGCTCTTTTTCTGACACCGGGTCTCAGTATATTACCCAGCCTGGACTCGAACTCCTGGGCTTAAGTGATCCCCCTACTGCAGCCTCCCAAGTAGCTTGAACTATAGGCATGAGCCACCATGCCTGGCCCAGAAATGTTAAAATATAGAGTATTTTATAATTAGTTTAATAAGAAAGGAGAAAATTCTAGCTAGAATTAAGTGAGAGTTCACTGGTCTGCATTAAGACTATATTTCTTTAATGTAGTTTACGAATGCTTGTTCCACATTTGGCTAGTGGCTACTATATTGACAGGGCAGATATATGTATTGGGTAAGGACAGATAGGGAACATTTCTTGTGGCACCATGTTCTATGGATAGTGCTGGAATAAGAGATTGTGTGGGATGGATCACTCATGAGAGCAAGATAGGCAAAATGGTGACTTGTGTGCATCCAATCTTTTTGAGGCCTAATGTTGAAGGTAGAGGAGCCAAGGTGAGGTGTGGAAACAGGGCCACAAGACATAGTTCATTGCACTTGCCATTAGGTGGCAGTATCGCCTTAGGCCTGCTAGTTATTGGAGAAGCACCCTGGGAGTAGGAATAACGAGGATAGCAGTCCTCTAGGTGAGTGGGAGCTAGTGTGCAAGGTTTCTGTGTATGTAAAAGTTCATTGGTAGGGTCTTTATGTTTCAAAGAGTGCCTATACAGGAAAAAAATTCTCACATATTTACATAAAAAATATTTTTGCCCATATGTATTTTTACTCTTGTAATGTTCAAGGGAATTTAAAGAGGCATATTTGAAAAAGATCTTTTTGTGGAACAGCGATTAGTCTTTAATAGTCGATTGTCAACTACTTCTGTTTTGCCCTAAAGAAGTTAACCAAGTGACTCTGTAGAGAGTGGTGTCTCTGTAACAGGGCAGCGGAACTGTCTTGGGCTGGTTCAGTCCAACAAAGTCTTAGCTGCCATACTTGTCAAAGCTTCACCTGATGCTTTATGAAGTGCTCTAGTGCCAGTTCCTAACCTGGAAACTCAGGGGCTCTTTGCTCACTTCTTGTGGGAAAGACGCCCACATTTCATAGTGTAGTGTAGTGTTTATCAAGCTTTTTCTGACTGTGACTCAATAGAAATGTATTTTACATGGTACACATGTATCCAGCGATATAACTGAAACTGAGTGTCAAAAACAATCTCACTATATATGATGTTTTCTGATATTGTCTATTGTATTTTTATTGTTGGGGGAAGGATAACTTACCCATTATTAAGAGGGAAAAAACTGCTTTACGATATGCCAAATTAATTTTAAGAAAGCAACTGAATCTTTGAAAAGCCACAGAAGCTGTAACCATCTTAGGTTCTATGTTGGCTTTCCTTATATGAGATACTTATTAAAGCAAAAATATGTATATAAAATAAGTGCATTTTACTGTACTTGTCTTAGTCTATTAGGGCTGCTCTAACAAAATACCTTAGATTGGGCAAGTTACAAACAACAGAAATTCTTTGCTCACATTTCTGGAGGCTGGGAAGTCCAAGGTATTAGCAGATTTGATGTCTGCTGAGGGCCTTCTTCCTTGTACATTGTGCCTTATATTAATAGCTGTGTTGTCACATGGTGGAAGGGGAAAATAAGCCTTTCGTAAGGGCACTGATCCCATTTATGAGGACTGGCTTTAGGAAGCTGAGTCAGTGTAATACTGGTTACTATTTTATAGTCTAATCTTTCACTGGCTGGCTTGTTTACAGAATTTGTGTTTGTTTCTTAACTTCCTTTTAATTATCAAGCTGACTGGCTTTCAGTTCAATATGTCTCCCTTTACTTAAGATTTCTTTCTCCACTTGCTTTTCAAAACTTCTCCCTGCACCGCCCAGGTGTACTTCCATTGGTTTTACGTCATTGTCTTGTTTAGAACATTGCTTTTCACTTTTCTCTGTAGATTTCTCAGCCACCTTTAGTTTCTTGAGGTGGTGAGAAGTATTTTCTTTGCTTAATGTTTAAGAGTCTTTTAATTCTTTGTTTGTGGTAGTTGTGTGATTTTCTTTCAGTGCTACGTTTTCTTGGCATTAGCTATGTTTGTGCAAAAAGTTATTTTAAGATACAGTTGTTGTCTATCTTATAGTTCATTGTTAAAAATATTTTTTTTTTTTTACTGTGATATTCTTGTTAAAACTGCAATTTGTATATTTGTTTTCAGTTCTTCAGGAGGCTCTGGTGGCACCATGTTTCCCCCCTCTGTTTTTGCATGCTTGTGTTTGGTGACTAAATTTCTTTGGCTTATTAAAGTTAAGTTGAGCATTTTCTTTAACTTTCTGCTTCTCCTCCCGCCCCCCACCTTTTTTCCTCATATTCGAAAAGCTTTCCTAAAGTATTTTTTCATTGACACTAACTCTGCAGTTGCTTTGAGTAATTCTTAAATATTTTTTCTGTTCTGTGTAACTTTTGCACTTACAGAAGAAATAGGTTTTCTTTTCTTTTCTTTTTTTTTTTTTGAGACAGAGTTTCGCTCTTGTTACCCAGGCCGGAGTGCAATGGCGCGATCTCGGCTCACCGCAGCCTCCGCCTCCTGGATTCAGGCAGTTCTCCTGCCTCAGCCTCCTGAGTAGCTGGGATTACAGGCACGCGCCACCATGCCCAGCTAATTTTTTTGTATTTTTAGTAGAGATGGGGTTTCACGATGTCGACCAGGATGGTCTCGATCTCTTGACCTCATGATCCACCCGCCTCGGCCTCCCAAAGTGCTGGGATTACAGGCGTGAGCCACCGCGCCCGGCTAGAAATAGGTTTTCTGATTTGTGCTCCATAAATACGTTCTTAAATATTTTACACTGTTAAATTTGATTATTCCCCCCCACCCACCCGTTTCAAAACTAAATGCAACCATTACCTAAGCTTGTCCTATAGTTTGTCACCTCCAGTATCTCACTCATCTTGTCCAGCACTAGTCAAGGTACTGGGAAAGGAATGAGATAGTTCATTCTATTCTATTCTTTGTATTTACCAACAAAATCTGCTTGTCATAAACCAAGAAATTCATGTCGTAATCTGCAGTTTGGGAGACACAAATACATTGAGTGTTACCTTAAGAAAAATAGTTGGAGAACAGCTGTATAGGTTAATGGTTAAATTTGAATCCTGGCCCCACACTTACTAGTTGTGTGACCCTGTTTCTTCATTTGTAAAATAAAGATTATGTTTACTTCATTAATTTGTGAGGATTAGATGAATTAATATATGTGAATTCCTTAGAATATTGCATAGTACATAGTAAGAGCTATAAAAGTGTTAGCTTCTGCTGCTATGCTATCGCCGCCACCAGCTTCTCCTACCGTATGAAGTGCCACTGAACCTGATCCCTTACTCTCTGTGTGAACTTGGACAAATTACTTAACTTTTCTAAAGCTATTTCTTCATCTGTGAAATGGGAATATACTTTTCTAGTAGTTGTTAGTTGTTAAGGTAAGAAGTTAAAATTTGATAATTCTGTTTTTTGTTTTTTTTTTTTTTTTGGAGACAGAGTCTCTGTCACCCAGGCTGGATTGCAGTGATATAATCTTGGCTTGCTTCAACCTCTGCCTTTCAGATTCAATTGACTCTCGTGCCTCAGCCTCCCAAGTAGCTGGGATTACAGGCATGCTCCCCCACATCTGGCTAATTTTGTATTTTTAGTAGAGACAGGGTTTTACCATGTTGGCCAGGGTGATGTCGACCTCCTGACCTCAGGTGATTCACCTGCCTTGGCCTCCCAAGTGCTGGGACTACAGGTGTGAGCCACTGCACCCAGCCTAAGATATGATAATTCTTATAAGTGAGTAACACAGTGCTACACATACACCTACTTGGTAAAAATGAGTTATCATTAAGGGCCCTTATAGTCATGTTCTCCTCTTTTGTTTTCAGCAGGGACAGTTAAGCCTTTCCACCCTCTGGTTGCATAGAAAGGACAATTTCATGCCTGAGTCATGGAGACCCTATGTAGCCTGTCTTCCACAGGTGTTCCTGCCTCTTGCGATAGTAGCCTGAGCCAGCCCCAGGACGTTATTGATTTGTATGTACTAACATCTGTTTTGTTTTTTTTTTTTTTTTTTGAGACTCAGTTTCGCTCTTGTTACGCAGGCTGGAGTGCAATGGTGCGATCTCGGCTCACCGAAACCTCTGCCTCCTGGGTTCAAGCAATTCTCCTGCCTCAGCCTCCTGAGTAGCTGGGACTACAGGCGTGCGCCACCATGCCCAGCTAATTTTTGTATTTTTTAGTAGAGACGGGGTTTCACCTTGTTGACCAGGATGGTCTTGATCTCTTGACCTTGTGATCCACCCGCCTCAGCCTCCCAAAGTGCTGGGATTATAGGCATGAGCCACCGCGCCCGGCCCACTAACATCTGTTATGTACCAGGCTCTGTGCTAGACACTGAGTATTAAAAAAAAATGAGTCTTTAATTAGGCTATTATTGAGTGTATGTCATAGATATTTTCACTATGCTTATGTTTTTGAAATTACTGTATTGCTCAAGTTCTGTATGTTTTTGTTGGTTGAGTTTGCTCATAACATTTAGTAAGACCTAGTCCTTACTTCCTCCAGCCCTATTCAGCTGCAGGCA
The DNA here is from genome assembly GCF_030222135.1 of Aotus nancymaae. Lineage (NCBI taxonomy): Eukaryota > Metazoa > Chordata > Mammalia > Primates > Aotidae > Aotus > Aotus nancymaae. The sequence continues at coordinate 94,857,747 of NW_026988450.1, forward strand.
TGATTGCCACACCTTTCAGGTTTAGCCAATCCTGACTTAGGTAGGTGAGTGGGGCCTGCAATTATTATGGCTACCATAGGCACAATGTTCAGCATTCCCATCAAGCTGCCACCTTCTTCTGGACTCAGCTGTAAATCAGAATTTCTGCCTTGTTTTCACAGTTAGCACTTTCAGTCTCCTAATGGGACTGGAAGCCCACCTTTATCTCATCGTGGGATCTTGTTGCAAATATTGTCCACACTATTTTCTTACCTTCTTTTTGAGCTCTTTTCCTGCAGAAAAGAGGGTACAAAATGAAAACAAAACAAAAAAACCCAGGCCAGGTGTGGTGGCTCATGACTGTAATCCCAACCCTTTGGGAGGCTGAGGCAGGTGGATTCCTTGAACTCTGGAATTCAAGACCAGCTGGGACAACAGGGCGGAAACCGTTTCTTTACAAAACAAAGTGCAAAAATTAGCCAGGTGTGGTGATAACACCTGTAATCCCAGCCTCTGGGGAGGCTGAGGCAGGAGAGTTGCTTGAGCCCAGGAGATCGAGGCTGCAGTGAGCTGCGTTTGCTGCAGTGAGCTGTGTTTGCACCACTTCACTCCTGCCTGGGTGCGTGACAGAGGGAGACCCTATCTCAAACAAAAAACAAAACAAAACAAAAAGAATAGGGTGTGTTTCCTGTTTATCTCTTTATTCTTGAACCTGCTGTAGTCAGGTTTCTGTACCTCATCTTGTCTTCTAAAACTGTTCTGTGCAGGTGAGCACATTTGTAAACTACCATGCCCAATTATTCTTTGTAGTTTTTAGTTTACTTGTATGTGGAATTTGACACTACTGCTTGTTATCTTCAAATTTTTTTTCGAATTACTTTTAAAATTCTCTTCTTTACTCTTGGATTATATGTTCTCTGCGCCAACCTCCCTCTTTTTTTCCCATCCATTTTTTAAGTGTTGGTGATACCAGTACAGTGCCCCTAGCCTTTCTCTCCCTGTTGTACATCTTTTCCAGGTGACCTCACTTGTTTTTGGTGGAAAATTTGATCATCATTCCAGTACTGACAATTCCCAGATCATCATCTCTCTTTCAGACTTTGCCTTTGCATTTCATACTCCATTGAACAGTAAACACCCTTGCCTATGCTCTCTAGATGCACCTCAAAGTTAACTTGATGTGCTAAGTTTATGATCTTTTCCCCCAGACATAATGTTTCTCCTCAGTGAAAGGCAAATATTATGTCTGGGGGAAAAAGATAATGTCCAGTCAGATAAGCCTAGAATTTTGAGCTGTTTCCTCTCATCTCCACATCTAATCAATTATTCATCTGTTTATTTGCTAAATACTGTGCTATCATTTTGTGCCCATTATTGTGACAAAATTCTTTAGATTTAATATTGCTGATATCTTTTATATTTATACCTTTTTGCTACAATGTTTGTTTTCTTTCTCACTTTGTAACCTCTTAAACCCATCTCCCCTTCTTAACGCATCTCCTCCATACTGAAATCAAAGTGATTTTCCAAAATTCAGGTAAGATTTTTTTTTTATGGTTTTCTAGTTGCCCATAGTAAAATCCAAGCTTCTTAGTATGGCACATAAGCCACTCTGTAGGCTGTATTGTCTCCACTATTCTTTTTTCTTAGGTATTTCTGAAACCCTGTTCACTACCATTGTTCAGCTAGTAACAGTTACCTGAATGTGTCATGCTGGTTCTATACTTTTTTTTTTTTTAATTTATTGTACTTTAAGTTCTGGGGTACATGTACAGATCTTGCAGGATTGTTGCATAGGTACACACATGCCATAGTGGTTTGCTGTCTCCATCCCCCCATCACCTACGTCAGGCATTTCTCCCAATGTTATCCCTCCCTAACCTCCCCATTCCCCACTGTCCCTCCTCTAGCCCCCCACCCCTCAACAGACCCCAGTGTGTGACGTTCCCCTCCCTCTGCCCATGTGTTCTCGTTGTTCAGCACCCGCCTATGAGTGAGAACATGCGGTGTTTGGTTTTCTGTTCTTGTCAGTTTGCTGAGGATGGTGGTTTCCAGCTTCATCCATGTCCCTACAAAGAGCACGAACTCATCCTTTTTTATGGCTGCATAGTATTCCATGGTGCATATATGCCACATTTTCTTTGTCCCGTCTATCATTGATGGGCATTTGGATTGGTTCTAGGTCTTTGCTATTGTAAACAGTGCAGCAGTGAACATACGTGTGCATGTATCTTTATCATAGAATGATTTATAATCCTTTGGGTATATTCCCAGTAATGGGATTGCTGGGTCAAATAGATTTTCTATTTCTAGATCCTTGAGGAATCGCCACACTGTCTTCCACAATGGTTGAACTAATTTACACTCCAACCAACAGTGTAAAAGTGTTCCTATTTCTTCACATCCTCTCCAGGATCTGTCTCCAGATATTTTAATGATCACTATTGTAACTGGCATGATTTGCATTTCTCCAATAACCAGTGATGATGAGCATTTTTTCATATGTTTCTTGGCCTCATAAATGTCCTCTTTTAAAAAGTGTCTGTTCATATCTTTTGCCCACTTTTGAATGGGTTTTTTTTTTCTTGTAAATGTGCTTTAGTTCTTTATAGATTCTGGATATTAGCACTTTGTCTGATGGGTAGATTGCAAAATTTTTTTCTCATTCTGTTGGTTGCCGGTTCACTCTGATGATTGTTTATTTTGCTGTGCAGAAACTCTTAAGTTTAATGAGATCCCATTTGTCCATTTTGGCTTTTGTTGCCATTGGTTTTGGTGTTTTAGTCATGAAGTCCTTGCCTATGCCTATGTCCTGAATGGTTTTGCCTAGGTTTTCTTTAAGGGTTTTTATGGTGTTAGGTCTTATGTTTAAGTCTTTAATCCATGTGGAGTTAATTATAGTGTAAGTTGTCAGAAAGGGGTCCAGTTTCACCTTTCTGCACGTGGCTAGCCAGTTTTCCCAACATCATTTATTAAACAGGGAATCCTTTCCCCATTGCTTGTTTTTGTCAGGTTTGTCAAAGATCAGATGGTTGTAGATGTGTGACGTTACTTCTGAGGCCTCTGTTCTGTTCCATTGGTCTATATCTCTCTTTTGGTACCAGTACCATGCTGTTTTGATTACATGCTGCCTTGTAGTATAGTTTGAAGTCAGGTACTGTGATGCCTTCAGCTTTGTTCTTTTTGCTTAGGATTGTCTTGGCTATGTGGGCTCTCTTTTGGTTCCATATGAAGTTTAAAGTGGTTTCCTCCAGTTCTGTGAAGAAGGTCAATAGTAGCTTGATGGGGATAGTGTTGAATCTATAAATTATTTTGGGCAGTATAGCCATTTTCACGTTACTGATTCTTCGTAACCAGGAGCATGGGATGTTTTTCCGTTTGTGTCCTTCCTTATTTCCTTGAGCAGTTGTTTGTAGTTCTCCCTGAAGAGGTCCTTCACTTCCTTTGTTGTATTTGTAGGGATTTTATTCTCTTTGTAGCAATCGTGAATGGGAGTTCACTCATGATTTGGCTGTTAGTCTGTTATTGGTGTATAGGAATGCTTGTGATTTCTGCACATTGGTTTTTTTATCCTGAAACTTTGTTGAAGTTGCTTGTCAGCTTAAGAATATTTTGGGCTGGGACAGTGGGGTCTTCTAAATATACAATCATGTCGTCTACAAATAGAGATAATTTGACTTCCTCTTTTCCTAATCGAATACCCTTTATTTCTTTTTCTTGCCTGATTGCTCTGG